>NC_092334.1:534497500-535124375 GCF_046630445.1 Rutidosis leptorrhynchoides | reverse complement strand
GGAAATGATGATACACCACCTGGATTCCCAACCGCGCAATCCCAAACGATACCTAATGTGCCCCAGAACCAGTTTCAGAATCAAATACCTAACCAATACTATATGCCACCGCAAAACACTTTTACTTACCAAAATCCCATGATGATGAACCCATACCAAATGCAAATGTTCCAACAACCTTACATGCAACCATCCAAAAGGTGTACTTATAAAAATTTTCGTGATTACAAACCCTCCGAGTTCTCTGGAAGTACTGATCCGACTGTAACTCTCAATTGGTTGTGAGAAGTTGAAAGGGTATTTGAAGCGTGTCAGTGTGAACCCGAGTTAAAGGTAACATATGCTAGTAGACTGTTGAAAGGTAGGGCTATGATTTGGTGGGATTCTTTGATTTCCAGTATACCGAAAGAGCAAGTGAGTATGATCACATGGGAGCAGTTTTATGGGAAGGTGTGTGAACAGTATTGTAATCCGTATGATATGAACCGAATCAAGACTGAGTTTCTTAAAATGAAGATGACACCTCAAATGACGATCGATGAGGTAGTAGAGAAGTTTATGGATAAATTGATGTTTGTACAACAATGGGTACCAGACGAAGCGTCTCGTATCCAGCATTTTGTTAATATCATTCTGCCTGAGTACAGAACTTTTGTTAGAACAGCTACATCATTGTCTCAAGCTGTTGTGATGGCTAAGATGGTAGAAAGTGATGTTCAGGCCACCAGAAACAGAATGTTTGGTAATGTGCTACAACAAGGTGGGCAAGTATCTGGTCAATCAAGATCTAAATCCAAGAAGTCTAGTGGGTTTAAATCGAAGGGTAAAAGTGGTCAGAGTAGTACTGGATCTGGATCAGGTAAAGGGAATTGGTGTCACACGTGTCGATCTTCTCACAGTGGTCAGTGTTCTGAGGCTACAAGAAGATGCTTAAAGTTTGGTGTTGTTGGGCATGAGTCTTCAGCATGCCCGTATCCGAATAGTGTGTGTTGGAGTTGTCATAAACCAGGGCATCGTGCAATTAGTTGTCCGTCGAAGAGTGGTAGTTCCGGGGCAGGGTCAGGAGCGCGTTCAGCATCAGCCGTAGGGTCAACTGCCTCGAGTGGGCAGAAGAGGAAGAACCCTTCAACAACAGAGGCTAGAGCTTTGCAGATGTCGGTTGAGAATGTTCTGGCAACCGACGAAGTAATCACCGGTATGTTTCTAATCAACTCAATACCTGCTCGCGTATTGTTTGATTGTGGTGCCAATAGGTGTTTTATGTCCCTAGATTTCTGTGCTAAGTTGAATTTACCAGCTAGTGTGTTACCCAAGCCGGTTAGTGTAGAAGTAGCCGATGGTAAGACCACACCCGTCACAACCTATGTGACTGGGGTTTGTATAGAGATCGAAGGGAAGTCTTTCCCGGTGACTTGTTTAGTGTTACCTATTCCAAGCTTTGATGTAGTACTAGGAATGGATTGGTTGAGCTCGCTTAGGGCTAATATTAAGTGTGATAGGAAAATGATTACCTTTCGTTCGACCGATGGAACCCGTGTTGTGGCCCAAGGGGAGCGGGGAGGGTATAATTTTCTATTGATAACCATGATGAAAGCGAAAAAGTCGATGGTAAAGGGTTGTGAATCATTTCTTGCATATGTGATTGATGCGAAGAAAGAAAAGAAAACAGTGGTCGATATTCCGATAGTATGAGAATTTCCCGAAGTGTTCCCAGATGAGTTACCAGGTCTGCCGCCGGTAAGGGAAGTCGAATATAAGATTGAATTGGTTCCTGGAACAACTCCAGTTGCAAAAGCTCCATACCGATTAGCGCCATCTGAAATCCGTGAAATGATGTCACAGATTCAAGAACTATTAGATCGTGGGTTTATCCGACCGAGTTCTTCACCGTGGGGTGCTCCGGTATTGTTTGTTAAAAAGAAAGATGGGTCAATGCGTATGTGTATTGATTATCGTGAATTGAACAAAAGAACAGTGAAGAATAAGTATCCGTTACCTCGAATAGACTATTTGTTCGATCAGTTACAGGGTGCTTCATTCTTTTCTAAGATAGACTTACGATCCGGATATCATCAGGTTCGTGTTGCTGAATCAGATATACCAAAAACAACGTTCAGAATAAGGTATGGTCATTATGAATTTCTTGTCATGCCGTTTGGGTTGACGAATGCGCCAGCAATCTTCATTGATCTAATGAAAAGAGTGTGTCGCCCGTTCTTAGATAAGTTTGTGATTGTGTTTATAGATGATATACTAGTGTATTCAAAGACCGAAAGTGAACATGCTGAACATCTGAGACAGGTTTTGAACATGTTGAAACGTGAACAACTATTTGCAAAATTTTCAAAATGTGAATTTTGGTTACGTGAAGTGCAGTTTTTGGGTCATGTGATTTGTGCCGAGGGTATAAAAGTTGATCCGACAAAGATAGAAGCAGTAATGAATTGGAATTCTCCGAAGACTCCGACTGAGATTAAGAGTTTTCTGGGATTAGCCGGTTATTATCGCATATTTATCAAGGATTTCTCGAAAATAGCGGGTCCGTTGACTAAGTTGACTCGTAAAGATGTAGCCTTTCGATGGACTGATGAACAGGAAAAGGCTTTTTAGATTTTGAAACAGCTACTGTGTCAGGCACCAGTGTTAGCTTTACCAGAAGGTTCAGACGACTTCGTGGTATACTGTGATGCATCATATGCTGGGTTGGGTTGTGTATTAATGCAAAGAGATAAAGTAATCGCCTACGCCTCGCGACAGTTGAAAGTTCATGAGAAGAATTATCCAGTGCATGATCTTGAAATGGCTGCAGTAGTGTTTGCTTTGAAACTGTGGAGACACTATTTGTATAGAACCCATTGTGTTATATGTACAGATCACAAGAGTTTACAGTATATCTTCTCACAGAAAGAATTGAATATGCGTCAGAGACGATGGCAAGAGTTGATCAAAGATTACGATTGTGAAATTAAATACCATCCGGGTAAGGCAAATGTGGTTGCAGATGCGCTAAGTCGTAAAAAATCAAGTGAAAATGTGAAATTTCTTCGTTTGAATATAACTTCAGATTTGATTAACAGTTTAAGAACCATTCAGGCATGTGCTTTAGAGGACGAACATATTAAATCTGAACAAATGACCAAACGAAAAGTGGACTTAATTGATTACTCACGTCCACTAAATACCTTAAACAATCATGTTTGGGTGCCTAAACTTGGAGATTTGAGGGATTTAATCATGACAGAAGCTCACAAATCCAGATTGACAGTACATCCGGGTAGTAATAAGATGTATCATGATTTGAAAACAGTGTATTGGTGGCCAACAATGAAATCAGATATCGCCCGTTATGTCGAAAAGTGTCATATATGTGCTCAAGTGAAGGCATAACATCAGAAACCTTATGGTTCGTTACGTCAGTTACAGATTCCAAAGTGGAAATGGGAACATATAACGATGGATTTTGTGACCAAATTACCTCGAACTCAGAAAAGACATGATATGATTTGGGTAATAGTGGATCGTCTAACTAAAAGTGCTCATTTTCTTGCTACTCGTGAGACAGCTTCGTTAAGTGAGTTAGCCGAATTGTATGTGAAAGAAATAGTTAGTCGTCATGGTGTGTCGTTATCGATCGTTTCAGACAGAGATTCCAGATTTGTGTCAAATTTTTGGAAGAGTCTTCAACAGAATCTGGGTACACGTGTGAATTTAAGTACAGCTTATCATCCTCAGACAGACGGACAGAGTGAAAGAACAATACAGACTTTGGAGGATATGTTAAGGGCTTGTGTGTTAGAATACGGTGGTTCGTGGGATACACATTTGCCGTTGGTCGAATTCGCGTATAATAATTCATATCATTCGAGTATAGGGATGCCGCCCTATGAAATGTTATACGGTCGTCGTTGCAGAACTCCGACTTGTTGGTTAGAAGCCGGGGAGAAACAATTTGTAGGTCCCGAAATTGTTCAAATGACAGCCGAAAAAGTTGCAATTGCGAGAGAAAAGTTGAAAGCCGCTAGAGATAGGCAGAAAATGTATGCTGATCCGTGTAGACATCCGGTAACCTTTAATGTGGGTGAACGAGTGTATCTGAAAGTTTCGCCGTGGAAAGGGGTTATCAGATTCGGTAAACGTGGTAAGTTAGCACCGAGATTTATTGGTCCGTTTCCGATCAGTGAAGTGTTGAATGATCAGACTGTGGTGTTAGATCTTCCGCCAGAGTTAGCTGGTATTCATAATACATTCAATGTGTGTTATCTTCGTAAGTGTAAAGTCGACGATGAAACACAACTTCTTCCTTTAGAAGATTTAAGGGTCGATTTGAATAAGAAATTGGTGGAAGAGCCGGTCCGTGTGGTTGACCAAAAGGTGACTAAGCTGAGAAAAAAAGAGATTCCAATGGTGTTGATTGAGTGGAAACACAGTTTGGGTTCTAATCTTACGTGGGAAATGGAAGAGTTGATGAGAAAACGCTACCCTCATTTGTTTGACCAAGACCAGATTCCGAGGACGGAATCTTCTTAAGGGGGTGGATTTGTAACAGACTGAAACCCGGGCTAGTTGTAAGTTGTCTATTTTGCCCTTAGGGTTTATGCTTAGTCTTAAGTGCTTTTATTTTAATTATTTTATTAGTGTTTTATTATAATTGTGTTGTGACCAATTTGTGACAAGGGTCCCAGAACATGTTTGTTTATTTTATTTGGACCTCGTTTGGGTTACCTAATCTTGTGCGAAAGATTTTAGATAACTGGTAAATACTCGTGTGTGATGGGGTATTAATTTTTAACACATAAGAGTGTAATATCTGGATGTTTCCATCCATTTCACCTAATTTCCCAAAAATAAGAACGTACCTAAACTTCATCCCTTCACAAACCCTAATTGAATCTAAGTCTTAAATTGGATTGTGAGGCTTTAAGGATTGATTCATATCATCCTTGTGATCATTTATCCAGGTTTGTTAGCTTGAATTCGTGCTTTAATTCATAGAAATTGGGTTTTGGGTGTAAATGGGTTTTTGATGAATTTTGAGCTTGAATCTTCATATTATGTGTTTGTATGTGTTAATTGATGTTAGAAATAGGTTGTATAAATGTTTAGTAGCTTCCATGTGCTTAAAATTTGATCAAAATCGCTCAAAAATCGAGTTTTTGAGGAAAAAATACGAAATCAGCGAATGTGTTCGAACCAGTTGCTACAGTATTTTGCTACAGTGCACGAGTTGCTACAGTGCCTGAGTTGCTACAGTGTCACTATTTGTTACAGTGCCGAGTTGCTACAGTGTTACTATTTGCTACAGTATTCGGTATTGCTACAGTATCACTATTTGCTACAGTGCCCGAGTTGCTACAGTGCCCGAGTTGCTACAGTGTCACTATTTGCTACAGTACCGAGTTGCTACAGTGCCACTATTTGCTACAGTACCTTTTATGAAATTGAAACGGGCGTAACATTCAAAACGTAACTCCGTTTTTGATGAATAAACTATCGTTAGAATCATAATAAAGAATACTTTTCAATGGTGAACTTTTAAGAAACTAGATCAAAATGTTTTTAGGCCGAAAAAGGAGTTTTATTGTGTATGTCGTGTTTTGCACGCACCTGTATGCCATTATTGAATGGAGTCATGATGTAGACTCATAAAATTATGAATATATGGTGTTATGACCTAGTTAATCGTATGAAATGATTATATTATTTATTGGATATGTATATTAACTTTGTTTGTGTTGTTCTCAGGTTATAAGGACAAGGAGGAAGCTCAGAAATAATAACTGAGCAGTTGCTGGTAATTGGTGAGTGGGTCTATCTCCGAATAGAGTTTAAGTAGCATATCATGCTACTGTGGTTGACTCTTTTACCATGCATAGTGTAGAAATTGCCATGTTAGAATAATATAGTATGCCTGATGTTGTATGTGATTTATGTGTACACTGTTGATAATGCTAAAAACGAACATATATTTCATAGCATTATTCCCCAAGAAAGACAAGCTTTTAGTTGCAATTGTTCTATTTACAAGTGATATTCGTTTAAATATTAAAAGGTGAAGACAAAAGACAGATTCGACGAATTGAAGACGCAAACGACCAAAAAGCTCAAAAGTACAAAATACAATCAAAGAGGTTCCAATTATTGATAAGAAACGTCTCGAAATTACAAGAGTACAAGATTCAAAACGCAAAGTACAAGATATTAAATTGTACGCAAGGACGTTCGAAAATCCGGAACCGGGACCAGAGTCAACTCTCAACGCTCGACGCAACGGACTAAAAATTACAAGTCAACTATGCACGTGAATATAATATAATATATAAATAATTCTTAAAAATTATATATATATATTATATTAATATTTAAAATCGTCGGCACGAAAGAAGCCAAAGCTGGTGAGCTGGAATTTCAAACTCCGCGACTCGCGGAGTTTGAAGGCAGAAAAGGCCGCGAGTCGCGGAGACCCCCTGAACTCAATTCCCTATAAAAGCAAACGGATTCTGATCAAAAAAATATCCATAATCTATCTCTCTCTCAATATATACGTAAATATATATATATATAATTTATATTTTAATTTTAATTTTAATTTTAAATCCTAATAATAAGGGTATGTTAGCGAATGTTGTAAGGGTGTAAGTCGAAATTCTGTCCGTGTAACGCTATGCTATTTTTTAATCATTGTAAGTTATGTTCAACCTTTTTAATTTAATGTCTCGTAGCTAAGTTATTATTATGCTTATTTAAAATGAAGTAATCATGATGTTGGGCTAATTACTAAAATTGGGTAATTGGACTTTGTACCATAATTAGGGTTTGGACAAAAGAACGACACTTGTGGAAATTAGACTATGGACAATTAATGGGCTTTATATTTGTTTAACTAAATGATAGTTTGTTAATTTTAATATAAAGATTTACAATTGGGCGTCCCTATAAATTACCATATACACTCGATCAGACACGATGGGCGGGGTATTTATATGTACGAATAATCGTTCATTTAACCGGACACGGGAATGGATTAATAGTAACTAGAATTATTAAAACAGTGGTGAAATTATGTACAAGGACACTTGGCATAATTGATAACAAAGTATTAAAACCTTGGGTTACACTCAGTCGACATCCTGGTGTAATTATTAAACAAAGTATTAAAATCTTGTTACAGTTTAAGTCCCCAATTAGTTGGAATATTTGACTTCGGGTATAAGAATAATTTGACGAGGATACTCGCACTTTATATTTATGACTGATGGACTGTTATGGACAAAAACCAGACGGACATATTAAATAATCCAGGACAAAGGACAATTAACCCATGGGCATAAAACTAAAATCAACACGTCAAACATCATGATTACGGAAGTTTAAATAAGCATAATTCTTTTATTTCATATTTAATTTCCTTTATTTTATATTTAATTGCACTTCGAATTATCGCATTTTTATTGTTATTGTATTAATTGCACTTTTAATTATCGTACTTTTTAATTATCGCAAGTTTATTTTATCGCACTTTTATTATTCGCAATTTCATTATCGTTATTTACTTTATGCTTTAAATTAAGTCTTTTATTTATTTAATATTTTACATTTTGTTTTAACTGCGACTAAAGTTTTAAAATCGACAAACCGGTCATTAAACGGTAAAAACCCCCCTTTATAATAATAATATTACTTATATATATATATATATATATATATATATATATATATATATATATATATATATATATATGTATTTTTATAAAATTAAACTAATATAGCGTTAAGCTTTGATTAAAAGATTTTCCCTGTGGAACGAACCGGACTTACTAAAAACTACACTACTGTACGATTAGGTACACTGCCTATAAGTGTTGTAGCAAGGTTTAAGTATATCCATTCTCTAAATAAATTAAAACTTGTGTAAAATTGTATCGTATTTAATAGTATTTCCTTGTAAAATTTAATAGCTATTTTATATACACCTCGCACCACATCAAGTATTTTGGCGCCGCTGCCGGGGAGAATCTAGCTTAAAAGCCGGAAGCGCAACGCTAATATAAAAAAAAAATTCTTATTAAGTTTTAATTAGTTTTTATAAAATATATACTTTTTAAAATTTAAAAAATTTAAAAAATTAAAAACCGAAAATATATATATATATATATATATATATATATATATATATATATATATAAATCTATTTTTAAGATTTTTTTAAATTATAAAGTATTTCTATTTTTATTTTAGTTTTTAAAACATAAGTTTTTATTTAATTTATATAAATATTTTATATATTTATTAAAACAAAAAATTTAAACAGAAAAATAAAAAAAAAATAAAACAAAATATAAACCTGTCAAACGAAAGCTCCTGATCTGAAATTTGATACCCCGTGACTCGCGGAGTTTCCATCTTCGAGCACCGCAACTCGCGGAGCCGTCTGACACGGGTCACACAGAAACCCTAACAGCATTTATTACGGTGTAATTATTATTTATTATTATTATTAACCCTAATTACTTAATTATTATTATAATTAGTTTTAAATTTTTAAAATAAATTGTATTGTAAATTTTAGTTAGTTTAATTAGTTTATAAAATTAATAGTTTTATAAATTAAATAATATAAAAATAATATTTTTATAAAAATTGTAATTTTCACAACTTTTAGTATATTTTTATATTTTGTCCCTTTTTAATTGTTTTAGCGTAATATTTGTATTTTTCGCTAGTTTTTAGTTTTAAACTTAGTTTTTGCCATAGTTATATTTTTATTTCTAGATTTTTAGGCTTTGCCGTAAAATCCCTTAAGTGCTTTTTCTTTAGACTAAGATTTAAGTGCTTTAGAATTCTGCGACGCCTTTTTAAGTTTTAGTTTCTTTTTAAGTTATTGTCATTTGGGATATAGTTTTACTTGTAAGCTTTAATATTTTTAGACACCTTTTACCTATGTATCAATTATCATTCCAATTAGTAATCTCAATTTGCGATTATAATTTTAAGTTAGTGATAGTAATAAGGTTGGGTTAGTCGAGTGTTTTTAAGTTCTATAAGTCACTCTTTTTCTTTCTTATTTTTCGATCTTTTTCCGACACGCTCTTTTTCTTTCTTATTTCTCGCTATTCTAGTTTTTAGGACATAGATTTTTATTCTACTTCTTATCTAAATTTCTTAAAATTACGAAAATTTATTTTAAGTGGTTAAATTGATAGACATCAAAATTTTCTGGTTCGTAGTAATAGTTGGATTTGTACGTGGACCGGGTTATTGGAGCCAAACAGTCCTCAATTATATTGAGACCAAACGAATCCTGCCCCTCTGCTGCATCTTTTGGCTATTCAAAACGTGGGCAAAATCAGAAAAGTCTATTAATTGGATAACTTATATAATTTTTCTTTCCTTTTTAAAAACTAATAGGATATTCAGTGAATGCACCGAGCAAGACGTTCACCACCTTTTGTACGTTCACCACCTGTAACTAGATCAAGACATTTAGCAAATATTACCGCCGTTGATTTTTCTTTAGAATCGTCATCCAGTCGACCAAGTACTCCAATTCAAATTTCCGATAATCCATTTTTTGAACCCGACCTCACAATTGAGAATCCGGAGAATATTCAGGGACGATTCATAGATCCTGAACCACTAAACTTTCCTCCAGAACCACCAATCATTCAAACAGAGATTGTTGAGGAACGAACCATTAAATCAGAATCCTCTAGTGATTCCGATTCAACAAATTCAATTATGGAGAATCTGGAACCTTTAAGTATGGAAGACCGAATGAGAGCTAAATGCACTGGCCAAGGTCACGCAATTACTCATCCAGACATTAATGCGCCAGATTATGAAATCAAAGGACAAATTCTACACATGGTGACTAATCAATGCCAATTTAGTGGTGCGCCGAAGGAAGATCCAAATGAACATCTTCGTACCTTTAATAGGATCTGCACTCTATTTAAAATAAGAAAAATTGAGGATGAACAGATATATCTCATGTTATTTCCCTGGACTTTAAAGGGAGAAGCCAAAGATTAGTTGGAATCTTTACTTGAAGGGGCGATTGATACATGGGACGTTTTAGTTGAAAATTTTCTTAAACAATTCTTTCCGGCATCTAAAGCCGTAAGACTTCAAGGAGAAATTGTTACGTTCACACAGAAACCGAATGAAACTCTATATGAGGCGTGGACAAGATTTGGAAAGTTATTAAGAGGATGTCCGCAACATGGTTTAGACACCTGTCAAATAGTACAAATATTCTACCAAGGATGCGACATCACTACAAGAAAAGACATCGATATAGCAGCTGGTGGTTCTATTATGAAGAAAACATAAACTGATGCTTATAAAATTATTGATAACACTGCTTCCCACTCACATGAGTGGCACCAAGAAAAAGATATTGTTAGATCATCTAAAGCAGCTAGAGCCGATTCTAGCCATGACTTAGATTCCATTTCCGCAAAGATAGATGCTGTCGAGAGACGAATGGAAAAGATGACTAAGGATATTCACTCAATACGAATTAGTTGTGAGCAGTGTGGAGGACCACATTTGACAAAAGATTGTCTCAGTATTGAACTAACAATGGAACAAAGAGAGAATATTTCATACATAATCCAAAGGCCTGGAAATAATTATCAGCATAATTATCAACCGCCAAGATCGATTTACAATCAAAACCAGAATTATAACCGAAATATTCCATACAACAACCAACAAGGTCCTAGCAATCAACAAGTATCCAACAATACTTACAATCAGCAAAGACCTAATTTTCAAAACAAACCACCACAACAAACCGATGATAAAAAGCCGAATTTAGAAGATATGATGACGAAGCTAGTTGAAACTCAAACGCAGTTTTTCACATCTCAGAAACAAACAAATGAACAAAATGCTCAAGCATTTAGAAATCAACAAGCTTCTATTCAAAATCTGGAACAAGAAATAAGTAACCTAGCAAGGTTAATAGGTGAAAGAAAATCAGGAAGTTTACCTAGTGATACAAATGCTAACCCCCGGAATGAAACAGCTAAAGTCATTACCACAAGAAGTGGTACAACACTTAAACCACCTGAAATACCTGTAACTTCTGATGAAGCTATTCCTACTCCACAAGAACCACAACCTGATCAAGATAAGGAAAAAGAACCGGTAGTTGAAAAGGTTAATGAAGATAACACAGTTAAGGATAAACCTTATGTTAAACCATACCAACCACCACTTCCTTATCCAAGTAAAATGAAGAAAGAGAAACTTGAAGCCGAGCAATCCAAATTCTTGGATATGTTTAAACAGATAAATGTAAATCTTCCTTTCATTGATGTAATTTCAGGAATGCCTAGATATGCTAAATTCTTGAAAGATCTGATCCCGAATAGAAAGAAAATGGAAGAACTCTCGGCTATTACTATGAATGCTAATTGTTCAGCAGTGCTGTTGAATAAGATACCAGAAAAATTATCTGATCCAGGAAGTTTCACAATTCCATGTTTTCTGGGTAGTCTTAGTTCAATAGAAGCATTAGCAGACTTAGGTGCTAGTATAATTCTAATGCCGTATTCACTATACGCTAAACTAGACCTTGGAGAATTGAAACCAACCAGAATAAGTATACAACTAGCCGATATATCAATAAAATATCCTAGAGGGATAATGGAGAACATGCTAGTTAAAGTTGGTACTTTAGTATTTCCAGTAGATTTTGTTGTTCTGGACATGGAAGAAGATTCTCAAGTTCCTCTCATATTAGGAAGACCATTCTTAAACACGGCTAAAGCAATGATAGACGTGTTTGGTAAGAAATTGACCCTAAGTATAGAGGATGAGAGTGTTACCTTTTCAGTTGATAGAGCAATGCAACAACCGCAATCTGCAGATGATACATGCTATTATATTCAAACTATAGACTCACATGCAGAATTATTAGAAGAATTTCCAGAATTACAAGGAACAGGAGAATGTTCTTTAGGAGAAGGTACTGAACAAATTGATGAAGCTGAAATGTTAGCTACACTAATAGCTAATGGATATGAACCAACAACAGAAGAAATTCAAATGCTAAAAGAAGAAGACAGATATCGATATAAATCATCGATAGAAGAACCACCAAAATTAGAGTTAAAGCCACTTCCAAACCATTTGGAATACGCTTATTTACATGGTGAATCTGAATTACCTGTAATAATATCGTCTTCTCTTACTAAAAATGAAAAATCTCAACTCATTTCTGTGTTGAAAGCTCATAAACCAGCCATTGCATGGAAGATTCATGATATTAAAGGAATAAGTCCTTCGTATTGCACACATAAAATCCTTATGGAAGAAGGTCATAAAACGTATGTGCAACGCCAATGAAGACTAAATCCTAATATGCAAGATGTAATTAAAAAAGAAATTATTAAACTGCTAGATGCAGGTTTAATTTATCCAATTTCTGATAGTCCATGGGTAAGTCCAGTTCAATGCGTGCCTAAGAAGGGTGGCATGACTGTCATTACAAATGAGAAAAATGAGCTTATTCCTACTAGGACTGTAACAGGATGGCGTGTATGTATTGATTATAGAAAATTAAATGACGCCACCAGAAAAGATCACTTTCCCTTACCTTTCATTGATCAAATGTTGGAAAGATCAGCCGAAAATAGTTACTATTATTTTCTAGATGGATTTTCCGAATATTTTCAAATTCCAATAGCACCCGAGGACCAAGAAAAAACCACGTTCACGTGCCCTTATGGTACTTTTGCTTACAAACGCATGCCATTTGGACTTTGCAACACCCCTGCAACCTTTCAAAGGTGCATGATGGCGATTTTTCACGACGTGATAGAAGAATGCATGGAAGTTTTCATGGATGACTTTTCAGTCTTCGGTGATACATTTGAAACATGTCTAGCTAATCTTGAACGAATGCTTATTAGATACGAACAATCAAATCTAGTTCTTAATTGGGAGAAATGCCATTTTATGGTTAAAGAAGGCATCGTTCTTGGACATAAAATCTCAAAGGAAGGAATTAAAGTGGATAGAGCTAAAGTAGATGTAATTGCTAAACTTCCACATCGCACCAATGTTAGAGGAGTTAGGAGTTTTTTAGGGCATGCCGGTTTTTACCGACGTTTCATAAAAGACTTTTCTAAAATTGCTACTCCTATGAATAAACTCCTAGAAAAGGATGCTCCATTCATCTTTACAGATGAATGTATCAAATCTTTTAATATTCTTAAAGAAAATCTCACTAATGCGCCGATCATGATAACACCAAATTGGAATCTACCGTTTGAACTAATGTGCGATGCAAGTGATTTTGCAATGGGAGCCGTTTTAGGACAAAGGATTGAAAAACGATTTCAACCTATATATTATGCTAGTAAGACGTTACAAGGAGCACAAACAAATTATACAACTACTGAAAAAGAACTCCTTGCTATTGTCTTTGCTTTTGACAAATTTCGATCATATCTCGTTCTAGCAAAAACGGTGGTCTATACCGACCATTCTGCTTTTAGATACCTATTTTCGAAACAAGATGCTAAACCAAGATTAATCTGTTGGATCTTACTCTTACAAGAGTTCGATATTGAAATCCGAGATAAAAGAGGAGCAGAAAATCTCGCCGCTGATCATCTTTCTCGTCTTGAAAATCCTGAATTAGAAGTTCTAAATGAATCGGCCATACAAGACAACTTTCCTGATGAATATCTATTGAAGATAGATTATAATAAAATTCCATGGTTTGCAGACTATGCAAACTACTTAGTATGTGGATTCCTTGAAAAAGGATTATCGTACCAAAAACGAAAGAAATTCTTTAGTGATATAAAACACTATTTTTGGGAAGATCCACATCTATTTAAAAGTTGTCCAGATGGAATAATACGCCGATGTGTATTCGGAGATGAAGCTAGTAAAATTTTAAACCATTGTCACACAGGACCAACAGGAGGGCATTATGGGCCTCAACTAACAGCAAGAAAAGTTTATGAAGCTGGATTCTATTGGCCTACAATTTACAAAGACGCACACCTTCTTTGCAAATCCTGTGATGCTTGTCAAAGGGCCGGAAAAATAAGTCAACTTGATGAAATGCCACAAAATGTCATTCAAGTATGTGAAGTATTTGACATTTGGGGTATTGACTTTATGGGTCCATTTCCAAAATCTCATAATAATCTCTATATTCTCGTAGCCATTGATTATGTATCTAAATGGGCGGAAGCACAAGCTCTCCCAACTAATGATGCACGAGTTGTAGTCAACTTTTTAAAACGTCTTTTTGCAAGGTTTGGAACACCGAAAGCTTTAATAAGTGATCGGGGTACTCATTTCTGTAATAATCAACTTGAGAAAGTTCTTAAAAGATATGGAGTAACTCATAAAATCTCCACTGCTTATCATCCACAAACAAGTGGACAAGTTGAAAATACCAACCGAGCATTAAAATGTATTCTAGAGAAAACCGTAGGATCAAATCTGAAGGAATGGTCCATTAAATTGGAGGATGCACTCTAGGCTTTTAGAACAGCCTACAAAACTCCAATTGTGTCATAACCCGACCTTAACCATAAGGACGAATACAATAACATATGATTTCATCGCGAGGTATTGACCTCTATATGCGACATTTTTCAAAAACTGCATTCGTTTTTACAATAGAAACCATAGCTTTTATTACAAATACAAGGTTTAAACAACTTAATAATGATTATCGTTTAGCGATAATCTTAGACTTACAAACTTTACATGTGATAATAACAATACGACCTCCAACATATTTTACATTACAAATCCTCCGATATGCAGTTTTATTTTTGACACAAATATGCATACTCAAGATCTTGCTTAAATTCAACATGTTGCAGCGGAAGCTTTTAGTTATCACCTGAGAATAAACATGCTTAAAACGTCAACATAAAGTTGGTGAGATATAGGTTTAAAGCCGGCAGCGTTATGAATATAGAACACAAGATTTCATATATAAACGTTTTAATAAAAATATTCTAAGTTGTTGAGCACTTGATAACCATACTTAACATTTAATCAATGTCGCATATTCCCTTTATTATGAAATCTTACTACACCTTACCAAGTGTAGACACCGAAACGAAGTACTGTGCAACCGTTGAATACTGGTCGTCCAGTCCGGTTGGGGTTGTCAGGCCCGATAGATCTATCAACAGGATTCGCGTTTACAATACCTCATGTAAATAGTAGTTACCAAGTTACAGGGAAGTATGCCAGTGGTACAACTCAACGTAGAATATATATATTTTTAATCACTTGTGTCCATAACGTAAATCATAAAATGCATGTATTCTCATCCCGAAATATTTAGAGTTTAAAAGTGGGACTATATACTCACTTTTGTCTTGAAGGTATTTAACTCGACTTGGTCTCCGATAGATATCACGAACCTAACCATATATATAATATATCAACATATTTTCTTTTCAAGTAATCGTTATATATATATATATATATATATATATATATATATATATATATATATATACTTTTAATACTTTTAATATTTTCTTAGTCCGTAGTTAGCAGTCCGATGTTAATGGTCCACAATTAGTTGCTTAAATAAAATAAATAAAGACCCCATCGTATTCATGTTGATCAGAATTAATCTTGACCCATGGTACCATGTTGTCAAATGACGTGTTGCGTACATAAAGTACCGTGTTGTCAAATGACGTGTTGCGTACAATCATGAGGTCTTATGATTAATCTTCTCGTGTTGTTTACGGGTGGTCCTGAAATATATAAAATAAAATCATAAGTAAATATATATTAAATATTATGTTAATTAGCCAAGATATGATTAATCCGTTTTTGTCATAATATGATATATTACAGGTCTTGAAGTGTTTTTAAAAATCAAATTAGAAGGATCTATTTAGTTTGCGAACAAGTTTGAAATCACTCAAACTATGTTCTTGTTGTTAAAATTTTATAACACAAAATAAGATAGCTATATAAACATGAATCGAATAAGGTTATGAATAAGGTTACTACCTCAAGTTACTTGGACAAAGCTACTGGAAAAGGTAAGAAAAATCTTGGAATCAAAAGAGTGGTGGAGTGGGATTGAAAGATTGGAAGTAATCTCCTTGAAATCGGATGACTATATTGATACGTTCTTGAGTAGGTAAATGAAGAGAGATTAGGGAGTGAATTAACTTGAAAGAAAATTGGAAATGAAATTGTATGTGTGTGTGTGCAAAATAGCATGATTATGGGATGGATATATAGGAGATTTAGTTTGTTTTCTTGCACAAAAGTCACACATGAGGTTAAATGGCTGGTTCCCACATGTAACATCATGTCTAGTGACTGATCATTGAAGTTTATTGTTGGTATATACCAATAGTAAATACGTATAGAAGCTGGGTATGATACGGTTACATATACCCTAGATATACTTGTAGAAATTTTGAGGAATCGGAACGAGAATTCAAATATGGACGGGTTTATAACTGTAAAAGAGGCTCAAAACTGGGCTTTTATTTTTGGGTCAAACCGGGTCAAAATAAAATTTTAAGACATTTTTAATAAAGCAATGTTAGCCCAAAAAAAAATTTCCAAGCTGACCTGGCAGCTCGACCCCAGCCAGGGGCTCTGCCCCTTGGACCCCGCCAGGGGTTGCCACCCCTTGGACCTCGCTTATCGGGGGCGCTGCCCCCGAACCCCCGTCATAATCAAGATAAGTTCAAATAAGTGTGCACTCCACACTTCCCCAAACTTGTTCGATATTTATCAAGATTATTTTGGTTACAAATTAATCCCATTACACTTAAATCATATTGGTGACATAGATCACCAACACATTATAGATTGTAAGTATATATGTCAAAGAACGTTACATATAGTTATCGTTTTAAAAACTTAAGTTTGTGGTCTCAAAGTATACTTATAACTCATTGTTGTTAGTTCACAATGAAATGTTAAACCATCCTTAAATCATGTTAAATATGTATAGATATGTACATATATATAATCGTATAATTATCGTGTGTTATATAGTTCGTGATATCATCGGTCAAATTGGACGGTCAAACGTTGTGTGAAACTCTTTTCAAAAACATAATCTCAACAGTTTGGATTGCTTATCATGTTGGTAAGGTTTATTTTATGTAAATATTAATCTCATAAGTATAAAACGATCGGAAAATCCGGGTCGTTACAAATTGGAACCACACCTTTTAGACTTGTTTATGGAAAAGCATGTCATCTTCCAGTAGAAATTGAACACAAAGCATTTTGGGCTTTGAAGACATGTAATCTTGATTTACATGAAGCTGGACGTCTACGATTAAGTCAACTAAACGAATTAGAAGAATTAAGACATGAAGCATACGAAAATTCGTTAATCTATATGGAAAGAACGAAGAAATAGCATGATAAAAGAATCAGAAGTTTAAAAGAATTTAAAGAAGGAGACAGAGTTCTTCTTTTCAATTCACGATTCAAGCTATTTCCTGGAAAATTGAAATCAAGATGGTCTGGACCATTCATAGTCAAAAGAGTTTTCCCATACGGAACAGTAGAATTAATAAATTCAAATGGGATTGAATTTAAAGTTAATGGTCACAGAGTTAAACACTACATAGATAGTCCAATGGAAGTTGACAACGAAGTTAATCACAATTTCGATACCACAGCTAACTAAGTGTGGGGAGAATCAAGTCTTTAAAGGATAATATGTATTTCTGTTAGAGTTAAATTGTCTGTTTTCGTGTAGTTCTAGAAAATGGAACCCGAATGGTCTTTCCCTAGCAGACCCTAAAGAACTAGTCTTCTCCCCCCATTCTGAATTTTTATTTTTTTAGGTTTTTACGAAACGAAGACTGCCTGTGAACTAAACCATGGTCTAATGCTACACGCTTTGATCACTAAACGTAATAATGACACACTTCCGAGTGAAATAGTATCAGTAATCAGAGAAAGATTGGACGGAGTAAGAAAAGAATCCAGATGCGAAGATAATAAGTTACAATTTGGTAAAGGAAAATCAAAATCCGCAGCGAAAAGAAGAGCACGACACCTTGAAAGATGTCACAAATGCGGAAAATGGTCACATGGAGGTAAATGTTCAAATAATCAAACCTATTCAAATACCGAATTTGTTACTTTATGCAGAGACGGACCGTTCATATGTTTAGAAGAAAAAACACTGAATGCTCGAGGTTACGCCTATGTAGCTATGGAAAACCAATTAAACCGACTATCTTATGAATGGGATAGATCATATAACTAAGAATACTATCTCACAGGTAAGTCTGTACAGTTTTTATTTTTTTTTATTTTTAACCTTTTGATAATAAACGCTAATTTGTTCGCTATAAAGTATTAAATTGGTATTGAATAAAATTAGGTTTGGCGACCGAAATTGTTGATATCATTCAAAAATTTATTACATCACTGCAAAATTTAACGTTTATTCTTAAGGTATAAATATCTTTAATCAATCAACCTAAAATATTTCAAAAATTCGTCATGAGTTAAATTAGGTTATGGAACCGAAATTACTTTACCGAAAAGAGGGACGCATATTTTTGATAATATTTGATTGATTAAAGTGGGATAAAAGCCAAAAAGATTTTTAATTTTCTTTTTACCATGTTTTTAAAATTAATATATAAATCTTAAATTAATATTGTGAACTTTGTAAGATCAATATATTTAAGTTTGTCAATATTTGAAAAATTTTAATATTTTTAATATAAGTTTGTATGTATAACAACAAAATTAAATATAAGTTTGGTGTGAATTTATAATATGAATTTTAATTAAGTTTGGTGTGAATTTTTAATTTTATGCATTTTAAATTTAAGTTTGGTGTGAATTTAAAAACAAAAATTTACTTTATTTCGTTAAGTTAAAAATATGATTTTTAAAATTCGTCGTAAGTTGAAGACTAGGTCTTTGAACCGAAATTGCTTTACCCGAGGGAGGGACGAGAACTTTTATTATCATTATTTTTAATCTTATTAAACTAAAGTATGCCAAAAACATTAAAAAAAAAAAAACTCAAAAATCTTTACTTTTAAAACCGCGCTTTGAAAAGACAAATTTTAAAATTTTGTCGAAGGACGGACTAGGACATCGATCCGAAACGTCCTAAATAACAAGGGAAACAAAATTTTAAAATTAATTACTTAATTGTTTTAATTAGTATAAGATGTTTAAAAAAAAAAATACAAACTCCGCGACTCGCGGAGTTTGAAGGGTCAAACACCGCGACTCGCGGAGAATGTACAATACAGAAAAAAAAAAATATAAACAGCCGAACAGATCAGTTTGTGCACAACCAACACCAAAATACTGCGAAAATACACACAAAACCACTCCCAAATTTGCAATTTTTGACCGTTTTTCATCAAATCTTTTACTAAAATCATGTTAAGAAGGATGCTATCAAGGAATTACTCAAGAAAAACGGTAAATTTCTACACCTAAACACTATTTAATCCGAAAATTAGTGTTCTTGAGCAATTTTTTTTTCCCAATTCGATTTTGATGCTTTTTAGTGTAATTATTCTTAAATTGTTTATGTATTATGCTTGTATAACCTAGATTGATGCTATTTAACATGATTAGAAGCCTTAAACTTCAAATTTTGAGTAATCTAGGGTTTGTGTTCTTGAGCAATTTGGGGCTTTTTGATATAAACAGGTTATGGCCGATTTTTGTCATGAATTGTTGCTAAATTAAGTAGTGTAACATGTTTAGGTAGTTAAATGATCCAAACTTTGAGCCTAAACATGATTTTGAGAATTAAAGTGGAATTTTTCAAGTCTAAAATTCATGAACTTGATTTTTGAGAGATAATGCCATTTGAAACTTGTTTAATTGCTAGTGATGATTATTTTGACATGTTATTTGAGTTGAATGCTTATGAACTTGGCGAACATTTTCATATATGCTTATTTGAAAAAGTGTAGATTTGATGAAAATATGAAAATGAGTTTAAGTTTGATATAAATTAAACATGTCATTGTAATTATTTTGATTGATGATTTTGCTGACACTAATGCATATTTGGATGCACAAAAATTGTGTTTGATGTGTTTTGCAGACTGAAAGGGGTGAATCTTCATCCCAAGCTCGCAATGCTCCTGCTGAGAATGCGGAACAACAGGAGGTGGATAACTACTACAAACAAGATATACCTCATCCAATCATGACATTTTCTGATATGCACTTGGAAAATTTGCACCCGAACCTGAGATTTAACAGACTTTGGATAGATTATCCAAAATACCAAAGGGGCTTGCATACTCTTCATTCTAAAGCTGTTGAAGTACCTAGGGTCATAGAATGGGGACCATTAGAAGCTGTAGAATTGGCCGGGCCAATTAGGAAATTACTTGCACAGAGGTATGGTAATTCTACTTTTAACGATTGGGTACGGTTATTCAACATGCGTAGACCTGTATATAAAGTATGGTGTGAATAATTGTTGTGTAGTATAGAATTAAATGATCGGGTAGCTAGTTTAACCGATCGATCTTTTATTAGATTTTTGTTAGGAGGTTCGATGCGCCACATGTCTTTACTAGACATGGCTCAGGCTTTACGTATATATACGCCTGAGGAGTTAGGCCGATTGTAGAGGGTTGATATTGAACGGTAGGAAGATAGATGAGAATTTTGATACACATGGTGTATGGAGTCAAATGACTAGCCATCACCGATTCAAAGGGGGAAATTACTCTTATTTGGATATAGATAGAGCAGAGTTAAGAGTAATTCATAGATTTTTAGCTAATTCGATTACACAAAGAGGTAAGAATAAGGAAAAGGTAAATGAACAGGATTTGTTTTACCACATGTGTATTCGAGACCCAAAAAGCGCTGTAAGTATACCATATTGTGTGGGTTATTATTTATCAGCTATGGTTAGGGGGATGAGACTGCATAGCATAATAGGAGGTGGTATATTTATTACTTTGATTGCTGAATATCTCGGTGTGGATATAAGTCGGGGGGATTACTAATCGAAGAACCAGAACCCCGCGATACAATAGGTTTAAATGTATACCATGGTGCGAAGGTTTTGAAGAGGCAAAATAATGCCGCAGTACGATATAATGGTAGACATCCACAGGTTGAGAGAAACCAACAGCCAGGTAATGTGGGAGGGGGAAATGAAATGACAGAAATGCAAAGGTTTATAGCTTCACAAGAGTACGAAAATGCTAGACATCGAGCATTTGAAGATTGGCAAGTTCATCAAAACCAAATCATAGCTTATTGCCAACAAATAGGTAGAAACTATATTCCTACTCCTTCGCCCGTATTTCCTCCCTGGTCTATAGAGATCCAACCACCGTATCCTACGTATAACCCAGCCGAAGCATTTTATAACACCTATGGTTATGCATGGAACTCCTACTGGTATCAGTATCATCCCTAGTCTACTTAGTTTTATTTATTTTATAATTTGTAATGTTGATACATTTAATACTTATGTTAATATTGTAATAGTTTTTATAATTTTCTAACTTTTATTATTAGATTTTAATAATTTTTGAATGTGGGGTAATATACCAAACTTCAAAAATATGTATATATGTTTGCAGTTTATCTTATGTAACAACAGGGTAAAACAACGCATTTTCAAAGACTGGCATTAAGTTCAGCAAAAGCAACTAATTTTGACGACAAGATGCAAAATAAATGTGATATAACAACAAGACGGAATGAACAAATGATGTGCACCATTTATCATTCAACACAAACACAAATAGGTTTGAAAAACTTTGGTAAAATTTAATCATTTCTACGCTAATCACCGTCACTAATTTACATTGTTACTGATTTCTTGCAAATGAGGGCATTGCAAGATCTTAAGTGTGGGAAGGGGTTAAATTCTTTCTGATTTTAAAATTTTTACTTTATACACTTGGTTACCATTAGAAATACTAGTAAAGTAGTAGTTGTATTAGAATCTAGTGCTCTCTGATAATAAAGAACAGCCCTAGTCTTATATACTGACTACCCAATTCTAGTAAAAATTTTCAAAATTTTCAATTAAATGAACTCAAAATCATGTTTATACATATTTATGAACGATAAAACTAGGTTTTAACACCGAAATTATTGTTACCTCGGAAAGGACATAAATTGAGAAACAAACCAAAATGTTAAAATTCATTTAAAATGGAATAGAGGACAATAAAAAGGAAAATAAAAGCCAAGTGTGGGAAAATTTACAAAGATATTTTAAACATATGTCACATATTTCTGTAACAAATAATTGAAAATACTTTTGTTTTGAACAATAATTAACTGTTTTACCCGATTTACTGTAAGAAAGATGGATCTACACGATGAATCAATTCCATCATTAAAAGGAAGTAAAGTCTTCCGAAAAAGAAACGCGCTTCTTGATTTAGGTCAGGAAGTTGTCGTCCAGACCAGCTGTAGGTTGACGAAAAATCTAGAAAAGTCATCACTAAAATCAGCAGGAAATCCACGGACCTCGGCATCAAACAGGGTCGCCATGTGGTCAGACTTATCCTAACCATGAGAGGATCTGTCTCGTAAAATGGGGAGGGCGCCGTGCAAATTAGCTGGATAAGACTAATGAATCAGATCCCCAGAAAGGATAATCTCCTTAAAAGATCAAAAATCAGCTTTTAAGCCTGATATTACTAAATCCTTGAGATTGACCTTAAAGATTGAGAATTACAAACTCATGGAATTCAATGATATCTAAACTCGAGCCTGAACGAGAAAATATTTTGATCAAAATTACAAACCGATTTGTTTTCTAAAAACCCATTTTCAATGCGTTCATTACCATTGAACGTAAAATCCTAGGAATTCACCTGGAATTCATTAGGTCACCTGAACCAAATCGGGTGTCAACCGTAAGAACGGTGGTTGCATAGCATGGTCAAAGACAGTACCTTGTGCCAGACCGGAAAATTATAAGGGTGAGCTTTACTATTTCTCCTACAAAGGATAGTAATTGCGTCCGACACGTTATAGACCAAAATTAAAAGCATGTCAGGGGACATTGCCTTAACAGTTGCTTGTTCAACGCTTTCCTTTACAACCGGACGGTAGTTTACCGAAAGGTAATATACGGGACAAGTAAACTGGACGTGTTGCTTTCCAAATACAAGGTTAGTAAGTGGGTGACACAAAACCATAAGTTTTGAGCTAAAATTTTCAAATCTGAAACCCACCAAACCCACAAAAATATTTTGCAAACACCGGTGAAGGGTTATTCCGGAAAACTTATCTAGGGTAAAAGCTAGATTTAATTTTCAAAAGATCAAATGTTTTCATAAAGATCCAATTTCCTTAATGGATCTAAATTTTATAGTCATGTGGGACTGTAAACCATATCGTTACTACCATTGTTTATACCGCCGTATAGAAATCACTGATGTACAAAGTGTAACAGACTCGTCCCACATCGGTGGGAGAGGAAAACAAAGCACTCCTTATAAGGGTGTGGATACCTCTTCTGGAATGACGCGTTTTGAGGGTGTTTACCCGAGAAGCAAATCCGTGAGGTAGAAGTGCGATCCGGGGTTGTACTCGTGCACGGGTAGCCCGTCGGTGATCGGCTTGTGTCCAAAGTGGACAATATCATACTACGGGCTGATGGTGATGTTATAAATGGTATCAGAGCCACTCATGTGCCGTTGGGGGTGGTGGGGCAAACCTCATCGAGGACAATGAGTCCCTAAGGGGAGGTGAATGTAACACCCTAGGCAAATCCCACATCGCCCACGAACATGAGTGATCATGGGATTATAAGGTAATACTCACTCTTAAATGACACAACGCGTTTTGGGATCACAGGCTGAGTAGAAGTGCGAGTACATTGTGGTTAAGCGTGCTCGGGCGGGAGCACTACCAAGATGGGTGACCTCCTGGAAAAGTGCTTCTCGTGTGTGGTCGCCAAGAAAAAGCCGTGCGCCTGCGGGCAAAGCGGACAATATTGTGGTCATGTTAAGTTGGGGTGTTACACAAAGTGTGAAGAATAAAGAAGTGATTCTAGTATTTCAAGACTATATTGCTTGAGGACAAGCAACGCTCAAGTGTGGGAATATTTGATAATGCTAAAAACGAACATATATTTCATAGCATTATTCCCCAAGAAAGACAAGCTTTTAGTTGCAATTGTTCTATTTACAAGTGATATTCGTTTAAATATTAAAAGGTGAAGACAAAAGACAGATTCGACGAATTGAAGACGCAAACGACCAAAAAGCTCAAAAGTACAAAATACAATCAAAGAGGTTCCAATTATTGATAAGAAACGTCTCGAAATTACAAGAGTACAAGATTCAAAACGCAAAGAACAAGATATTAAATTGTACGCAAGGACGTTCGAAAATCCGGAACCGGGACCAGAGTCAACTCTCAACGCTCAACGCAACGGACTAAAAATTACAAGTCAACTATGCACATGAATATAATATAATATATAAATAATTCTTAAAAATTATATATATATTATATTAATATTTAAAATCGTCGGCAAGAAAGAAGCCAAAGCTGGTGAGCTGGAATTTCAAACTCCGCGACTCGCGGAGTTTGAAGGCAGAAAAGGCCGCGAGTCGCGGAGACCCCCTGAACTCAATTCCCTATAAAAGAAAACGAATTCTGATCAAAAAAATATCCATAATCTATCTCTCTCTCAATATATACGTAAATATATATATATATAATTTATATTTTAATTTTAATTTTAATTTTAATTTTAAATCCTAATAATAAGGGTATGTTAGCGAATGTTGTAAGGGTGTAAGTCGAAATTCTGTCCGTGTAACGCTACGCTATTTTTTAATCATTGTAAGTTATGTTCAACCTTTTTAATTTAATGTCTCGTAGCTAAGTTATTATTATGCTTATTTAAAATGAAGTAATCATGATGTTGGGCTAATTACTAAAATTGGGTAATTGGGCTTTGTACCATAATTGAGGTTTGGACAAAAGAACGACACTTGTGGAAATTAGACTATGGGCTATTAATGGGCTTTATATTTGTTTAACTAAATGATAGTTTGTTAATTTTAATATAAAGATTTACAATTGGGCGTCCCTATAAATTACCATATACACTCGATCGGACACGATGGGCGGGGTATTTATATGTACGAATAATCGTTCATTTAACCGGACACGGGAATGGATTAATAGTCACTAGAATTATTAAAACAGTGGTGAAATTATGTACAAGGACACTTGGCATAATTGATAACAAAGTATTAAAACCTTGGGTTACACTCAGTCGACATCCTGGTGTAATTATTAAACAAAGTATTAAAATCTTGTTACAGTTTAAGTCCCCAATTAGTTGGAATATTTGACTTCGGGTATAAGAATAATTTGACAAGGATACTCGCACTTTATATTTATGACTGATGGACTGTTATGGACAAAAACCAGACGGACATATTAAATAATCCAGGACAAAGGACAATTAACCAATGGGCATAAAACTAAAATCAACACGTCAAACATCATGATTACGGAAGTTTAAATAAGCATAATTCTTTTATTTCATATTTAATTTCCTTTATTTTATATTTAATTGCACTTCGAATTATCGCATTTTTATTGTTATTGTATTTAATTGCACTTTTAATTATCGTACTTTTTAATTATCGCAAGTTTATTTTATCACACTTTTATTATTCGCAATTTCATTATCGTTATTTACTTTATGCTTTAAATTAAGTCTTTTATTTATTTAATATTTTACATTTTGTTTTAACTGCGACTAAAGTTTTAAAATCGACAAACCGGTCATTAAACGGTAAAAACCCCCCTTTATAATAATAATATTACTTATATATATATTTGTATTTTTATAAAATTAAACTAATATAGCGTTAAGCTTTGATTAAAAGATTTTCCCTGTGGAACGAACCGGACTTACTAAAAACTACACTACTGTACGCTTAGGTACACTGCCTATAAGTGTTGTAGCAAGGTTTAAGTATATCCATTCTCTAAATAAATTAAAACTTGTGTAAAATTGTATCGTATTTAATAGTATTTCCTTGTAAAATTTAATAGCTATTTTATATACACTTCGCACCACATCAACTGTGTGAATGGCACCAGTCGGGCTTAGGGAGACTGGGGACTCGAGACCGTGCCTAGGAGAGGTTAGAGTCCGTATGAGGTCAACCGTGCCTAGGGGAGGTTGGGTCCATAGGCTACTGATTGTGGAGTATAGTGTGAATGATGCATCCCCTGCATCTGGATAACTATACTGTGAATTGAGTAGCAGGGACTATCGGTAGACTCAAGTCCGATCAGCTAGGAGTCGTGTGCTCGTACAAGCCGCCGATCCTCGTATTGTCTTATTGTATGCTAGTTGGTAGTAGCATGTGTTGTTGTTAGTATATAGCTTATGTGTGACTTAAGCTATATCTGTTAGATAGATTCCATTCACTTAGCGGTGCGCTAATCCCCCACATATTCTTCCCTTGCAGGTTTAGGTACTGCTAGTCGGGATGGGTGCTGTTGCAGAAGACATGTTTGACAACCCAACTCTGATGTAGACTTTTGTATAAATCATGTTTTGTAATAACGTAACACCGTTGTGTAAACTTAAACTTAATTACTCAGATTAAGGTAATGACGCGACTTATAGGGTGTTTGCTAATAAAGTCTTCCGCTGTGTTTTAAAAAAAAAAATGGCCGGTGTTACACATACGATATGCCGTTTTGAAGGTAATGAAACATACATTACAACTAAACACTTACTAACAACATTTCATAGCATTCAATGCGTCAAAAGTTCGTTTTAAAGTTCATCAAACCCTAACCAAAATCATGAATTCAACCATTTTGCAAATGAAACTTTTCTAAATCAACCAACACATCAAATTGAAGCTAATTATGCTAGTAACACATTTAATACATAAACTTTAACATTTAAACAACATTTAATCACTCAAAACTCAAGATTAAACAAACCCATTTCAAGTTCATGCTAGTTTATGCAAAACAACAAGATCGAGCAAATAAATCATATATTCATGCTAGACACGAGCCATAGACACTAATTAACATCATTTCAAGTCAAAAACATCAAGAACAAGAAATCTAGTGATTTTAGAAAGTTACCCAAAATGGATGAAATTGGTATCAACTTGTAGAGGATGAAGAGAGGATTCCAAATATGTAGTCGGATTTGTTGTGAGCTTCCTAGATGTGAAATGGATGATGAATTCTTGTTTGAGTGTTTGAAAGAAAAAGAGGAAGTAAGAAAGAAAGAAAGAAAGAGATGAATGAATGAGTGGAGGTGGTGAGGTGGTTGACTAGTCAACTACTAGCCACCTCTTTGGTCAAGTGGCAAAACTAGTCCCTCGATTTCGGATGCGGGTGCGTGAATTAACCAAACGAATATTTTAAATCGATAGAGTAACCGAGAGATGTTATAATCAAATAATGGAAATATTAAGAACGTTAGTTAACGAAAGACACGAATTTAGATAACAAAATATATTATTTAAAAAAAGACGGTGTTAAAAATAAATTTAACGGAAAAATGCGGGATGTTACATCCTCCATTCTCCACAACCAAGCTATTGAAACCCTTATTCATTCTCACACCTGCTCTTTGAAATATTTCAAGTTGTCTTCGCACACGGGAATTTATGACTCTATTACATCGATAAAATCGTCCTTTGCTCGGACTAAATGAGTGATTATGTTTTAGTTGTACTTTCAAAATGTACCACTTATTATCAGCACCAAGTTTTGCATTAACTCTAGCACCACAATTTGTTTTCGTAATAGGGCGTGGATTCAAAGTATTTTGCGTTTTCGGTTGTGACTTTCCAACACGATGACACGAAACGATAGCATATCTTGTCTCCTCGTTTGTAAGAGACTTTTGGGTAGACCGTGTACACACTCCAAATCTCATTTTTTTCCCATAGTTTGCATAAAAAGTAAGGAGTTCTTCAACCGTTTCAAATACCATGCCAATTGTTGGTTCTTGAATATTATCATCAGAATGTATACTTTTGGAACCTTTATCTTGAACATGTATATTATCGTGACTTACAACTTCACTACTTTCATCATGATAAACACTATTGCCATGGTTTTGTGGAGTATGCATATCTTGTTTACATTTATCTTCATTTATGTTGTTATTGCAATTAATTTCTTCATTCTGAGATTCTTGTGTACCTGATGATAAGTCGTCGTTGTCTACCGGAGAAGAGGTATAAGATGATTCATGTGACCTGCTTAATGAAGAAGACGATGATGAGGATCGACCCATACTGGTATTGAATAGAAACTAGCTCCGATCTGTTTACGATATTGACGAAGATAAAATCTTACGTGATATTGAATAAATGATATGATGGTTATTCATGGGATAAGAATAATTGACTAATTAAGAATATTTTACGGAGTATTTAATTTAAGTTTAGTTGGGTTGGTTAGGTTACTGAGTTGGGTTATGTTAGTGAGATGAGGTGTGATGTCAAGTCAACTTGACATGACATGTAAAATTGTTTTTATGTATAATTTATGTGATTGTAGATTTTCTCAAAAAATAATAAAGATACTAATTTTATTCGTGTAATTTCATGGTGCGTAAACAGCCTGCCAAATGAAAAACTTAACCATAATGAGCCTGTCTAGTTGCACCCTTCACCACAATACCAACATATCCGACGATTATATTGTTTCCTAACCAAACCAACATATCCGACGATTATATTGTTTCCTAACTGATTCATACGAAGTTTATTACTTGGTCCCACTTTTGACTTTGTTTAGAAAAGTCAATGAATACATCATAAGCCCCACGTAGCTTTTACTTTGTACACAAATATTATTATTATTTTATATTATTTTTTTTATCTATAATGTATTCATAATTCAAAATAATAATAAGTCAGCGCCGGCACCTGTTTTCTCCGTCTGAACTGTCGTCAGCCCTTCACCGGCGGTATATATATAAAGTCAAAAGTATCAATCAAAAGTCAAATCTATTATTTGTTATTTTCTACATTCTACATTTATTATTTAGATGGATGATGAATGGGATTTGCATGCGGTGGTTAAGAGTTGTGTTACTGCCAGCTCTAGTAATCTCGACACTTCGATAGAGACGGATCGAAATGAGAATAAGTTGGAGACGAATCGAAACAAAAGCGATGATCAGTTGGTTTCGAGCTCTAAATTTGGTGAAACAAATATTGATCAGTGGCCAGCTGCTGCTACTGGACTTGCAACTCCGAGCTGTACTATACCTAGTGGTACGTCTATTTCGTTTGGTGGAGGGACACTAGACGATGAAGAACGAGAGACGGTTTTATTTTCGTTTGGTCCTGATGATTCTACTCTGCCTGTTCAAGACTCAAAAAGGTAAATTTTAATATATTAGGTGACCTTAAAGTTAATTTGTTTAAACATTACTTGATCATATATAATAACAATGGATTTAGCCATTTACACCTTTTGTTTACATGGTTTTTTCTTGGTATATATATTATTTGATTATTTTGGATGAGAATTTTATTTTAAACCAGGTATATCGTTTTTTTCCTACGCTCATAATGGACTAGCTTTGATAAGATAAAAGTCACAATTTTTTTATTAGGGTTAAGGCTACTCAAGGGTCATATACTTTTATTTTTGTCCCGATTTAGGTCATATACCCAAAAAAATACTATTAAAGGCCATAAACTTTAAAAAAAATGTGTTAATGTAAACCAACTTAACTTGTTGACCTGATAAATAAGGTTGTTCGTTTGACTTTTTTTCTAGAAACTTTGACTTCGAAATTCGGATTCATTTCTTCGATTTAAGAGCTGTAAATTTACAAATAGTTTCACGAAGAGATTTCGATCACATCTGTATTTTTACATTTCGCTATAACCTCTCAGATTGATCTGGTGCTCAAATCGGGCATGGTTTTCGGTGAAGGATGAACTCGAGATGAAACTCTATGAATTTGTTGTTGATTATCAGTTCTGATGTTGTGCGAAACTTCGTTTGATGTTATGATTCACTAATCTGAAGTCAATTTGTTAAGAGAACCATCCATGATCGATTTTGTAGGTTAATCATAAAAAAAAAAGTATATTTTTTTTGTGTTTCAATGTAAGCTATATACTCAAAAAAGTACTAATGTAGGTCACATACTTTAAAAAAGAAACAGGTCACCTTTTGTTTACATCGATAAACTTTTTGAAAGTATGTGACCTACATTAATATTTTTTAGGTATATGACGTACATCGGAACACAAAAAAAATATATGACCCTTGAGTAGCCTTAACCCTTTTTATTATGGGCCAATTTACCAATAAAGAACTTTAATTTGATAAGATAAATTTCTTTATGGTAAAGAAAATGATACTAATATTTACTTTATTGAGAAATCGTGATTTTTATTTAAGTTTTTTCATCAATCTACCCTTTAAACAATCCTAATTATAATTATTTACATGTAAACATGTAAAAAATATAAACTATTTATACGATTGATAAATACTTCACTCATAGTTGATGGATTTGTATGCATGTTTTGTTAAGGAAAAAGAAGAAGAAGAGGAGGGTGGTTGAGTTGAGAGAAGACGAATTGAGCAATGATGGATGGGCATGGAGAAAATATGGTCAAAAACCCATCAAAGGCTCGTCTCATCCAAGGTATTCTAAAATATTACATGCCAAAATATTATTAATTCACACAATTTTGCTAAACATATTGATTCGTACATCGCCAAATATTTTTCATACGCCGCCGATTTTAATTTATAGTACTGTAATATACAAACAACACAATAAGTCTATAAACACAATTTCTCCATACCCAATATTTTATAGTACTGTAATGTACAACACTGTAATGTATAAACACATTTAGTGGTGCACGAAGAATAATTAATGGATACGAATTACTCTCCGGGCACATGAACAACGGTCAAGCAGTATATGAAACCGTGGTTAAACAAAGATAATTAAGTTTAATAGGTTGCAAATTAACAATGAGTGCCAAATAACACTAAATATGTGTTCTTGTTTTGGGTGTGCAGAAATTATTATAGATGTAGTACAACAAAGGACTGTTCTGCAAAGAAACAAGTGGAGAGAAGCCCAACAGACACAAACAAGTACATTGTTTCATACACCGGTAACCATTTGCACCCACGACCCACTCATTTTAGCTCTCTCGCAGGGACCACCAGAATTGCGACTAAATCCGCTACACCGTCGTTAACTGATCAACAACTACCTCCATTATTGTCTTCTTCTCCACGCTCTACGTCTAGCTTTTCTCCTACAGATGACTCGTTTAAAGATGATGACGTCGAGATGACCGATGCTGATCTTGATGAACTAATTAAGAATTATTAATGAAGATTTAAGAATTGTGACAGAGTTTAGCCGATGAATGAGGTTGAGCGTTGGACGAATTGAAGGAATTTGATACTTACTATAACAACATTTAGTGGCTATTAGATCAAAATAAACATCATATATATGCCTGCTATTGTTTTTATACCTAGCTAGCTAGTGAAACAAATTTTTTCGTTGTGACAACTACTAGTCAATTTACAAATGGTTTTACTAGAATTGTATGCAATGATTTCAAAACAAAGATACAAAAGATGAATGAAAACATCATCTATCATCTTAAAGTGTTATTCTTTCTATTTGATGGTTTAACAAACAAATCATGAAAATGTATAATAAAAAGACAATAATACTATGGACTATTTGTTAAATTATATATATGTAAAATGTAAATATTTCGGTCCGGTCCATTTCCCATTTTTTTGGGGTCCGGTCTGTCCCGTACCAAGGACCGAAAAATATGAAATTTAAGGACCATGGACCGTACCGAAACTCCTAGGTCCGGTTCAGTTCCGGTTCGGTCCGGTCCTCGATTTTTTCGGTTTTTTCCCGTACCATGCACACCCCTAAGTACTGCAGGTGCACAGTCGATCCACGGTCGACCTTGAGGTGAGTCGCGGAGGTTCTATCAGCTTTTTGGTTTCCTACAAATACTAAGCTTTGGAGTCATTGAAGACTACCTCTTGCAAACACACTTCCAAATATTCATTAAGTGATCTCCAAAGTTTCATCTACGTATACTTAGAGATCACGAGCAAGAGAGATTCTACTTAATTAATAGAATCATAATGTAAACTTTATACTTATCATTTGTATTCTTTAAGTTTACTTAGTGAGTTCCTTAGGGGGTCAAGAAAGTTAAATAGTTCTTGTAATAGGAAACACCATCTTACTTAGTGATTCAACTTCCTTAAAGGAATTTAAAAGTTGATTAATTCCATTAGAAATTAATACTTGTCCAGGGTAAAGACAAGTTTGAATTAACTAAGGTTGGTGTGACATATTGAAGAACTATGAGAGTTTGAGTTAGTAGAATCATTATGTAAACTTAATTGTAAGTTTACTTGCGTTCTATCTTCTTTAAGGGATATAGAAGGTAGTTATTGTTCTTGTGGTAAGAACATTTGGTAATTGTGAATTCTTCAAAGGGATGTAAGAATTCACAAGTAGCGGCTTAGCAAAGATCAATTGGAGTAAACGGATCTCCACCGGGTTTGGAGAAACTTAGTGAAGAAAACTCTCGATAAGTTGCATCGAGGAATGAATTAAAGTGAATTAGTTAACATTCACCCCAACCACTATAAATCTTTGTGCTTGTGCATTTTACTTTATTTATTTTAACAAACACAAACATATTATTTGTTAAAAACTCATACTTTAGTTTTAAGAGAAGAAAATAAATCAAATAAGTTTTAACAAATCATTAAGGTATTATTCACCCCTCCCTCTAGTTCCTTACAGATGGATATGAATGGTAGGTAAAAAGACGAATTTACCCTAATAACATGCAATGCACATGTTAAGAACTAACAGACTCATTTAACGAAAGTTAGCCAGTGGGACCACCCACACAATATTTGTAAAAATTGTCAAAACCCGACCTTAACCATAAGGACGAATACAATAGCATATGATTTCATCGCGAGGTATTGACCTCTATATGCGACATTTTTCAAAAACTGCATTCGTTTTTACAATACAAACCATAGCTTTTATTACAAATACAAGGTTTAAACAACTTAATAATGATTATCGTTTAGCGATAATCTTAGACTTACAAACTTTACATGTGATAACAACAATACGACCTCCAACATATTTTACATTACAAATCCTCCGATATGCAGTTTTATTTTTGACACAAATATGCATACTCAAGATCTTGCTTAAATTCAACATATTGCAGCGGAAGCTTTTAGTTATCACCTGAGAATAAACATGCTTAAAACGTCAACATAAAGTTGGTGAGATATAGGTTTAATGCCGGCAGCGTTATGAATATAGATCACAAGATTTCATATATAAACGTTTTAATAAAAATATTCTAAGTTGTTGAGCACTTGATAACCATACTTAACATTTAATCAACATCGCATATTCCCTTCATTATGAAATCTTACTACACCGTACCAAGTGTAGTCACCGAAACGAAGTACTGTGCAACCGTTGAATACTGGTCGTCCAGTCCAGTTGGGGTTGTCAGGCCCGATAGATCTATCAACAGGATTCGCGTTTACAATACCTCATGTAAATAGTAGTTACCAAGTTACAGGGAATTATGCCAGTGGTACAACTCAACGTAGAATATATATTTTTAATCACTTGTGTCCATAACGTAAATCATAAAATGCATGTATTCTCATCCCGAAATATTTAGAGTTTAAAAGTGGGACTATATACTCACTTTTGTCTTGAAGGTATTTAACTCGACTTGGTCTCCGATAGATATCATGAACCTAACCATATATATAATATATCAACATATTTTCTTTTTAAGTAATCGTTACATATATATATATATATATATATATATATATATATATATATATATATATATATATATATATATATATATATATATATATATATATATATATATATATATATATATATATATATATATATACTTTTAATACTTTTAATATTTTCTTAGTCCGTAGTTAGCAGTCCAATGTTAGTGGTCCACAATTAGTTGCTTAAATAAAATAAATAAAGACCCCATCGTATTCGTATTGATCAGAATTAATCTCGACCCATGGTACCATGTTGTCAAGTGACGTGTTGCGTACATAAAGTACCGTGTTGTCAAATGACGTGTTGCGTACAATCATGAGGTCTTATGATTAATCTTCTCGTGTTGTTTACGGGTGGTCCTGAAATATATAAAATCAAATCATAAGTAAATATATATTAAATATTATGTTAATTAGCCAAGATATGATTAATCCGATTTTGTCATAATATGATATATTACAGGTCTTGAAGTGTTTTTAAAAATCAAATTAGAAGGATCTATTTAGTTTGCGAACAAGTTTGAAATCACTCAAACTATGTTCTTGTTGTTAAAATTTTATAACACAAAATAAGATAGCTATATAAATACGAATCGAATAAGGTTATGAATAAGGTTACTACCTCAAGTTACTTGAACAAAGCTACTGGAAAAGGTAAGAAAAATCTTGGAATCAAAAGAGTGGTGGAGTGAGATTGAAAGATTGGAAGTAATCTCCTTGAAATCGGATGACTATATTGATACGTTCTTGAGTAGGTAAATGAAGAGAGATTAGGGAGTGAATTAACTTGAAAGAAAATTGGAAATGAAATTTGTATGTGTGTGTGTGTGCAAAATAGCATGATTATGGGATGGATATATAGGAGATTTAGTTTGTTTTCTTACACAAAAGTCACACATGAGGTTAAATGGCTGGTTCCCACATGTAACATCATGTCTAGTGGCTGATCATTGAAGTTTATTGTTGGTATATACCAATAGTAAATACATATAGAAGCTGGGTATGATACGGTTACATATACCCTAGATATACTTGTAGAAATTTTGAGGAATCGGAACGAGAATTCAAATATGGACGGGTTTATAACTGTAAAAGAGGCTCAAAACTGGGCTTTTATTTTTGGGTCAAACCGGGCCAAAATAAAATTTTAAGACATTTTTAATAAAGCAATGTTAGCCCAAAAAAAAATTCCCAAGCTGACCTGGCAGCTCGACCCCAGCCAGGGGCTCTGCCCCTTGGACTCCGCCAGGGGTTGCCACCCCTTGGACCCCGCTTATCGGGGGCGCAGCCCCCGAACCCCCGTCATAATCAAGATAAGTTCAAACAAGTGTGCACTCCACACTTCCCCAAACTTGTTCGATATTTATCAAGATTATTTTGGTTACAAATTAATCCCATTACACTTAAATCATATTGGTGACATAGATCACCAACACATTATATATTGTAAGTATATATTTCAAAGAATGTTACATATAGTTATCGTTTTGAAAACTTAAGTTAGTGGTCTCAAAGTATACTTATAACTCATTGTTGTTAGTTCACAATGAAATGTTAAACCATCCTTAAATCATGTTAAATATGTATAGATATGTACATATACATAATCGTATAATTATCGTGTGTTATATAGTTCGTGATATCATCGGTCAAATTGGACGGTCAAACGTTGTGTGAAACTCTTTTCAAAAACATAAGTCTCAACAGTTTGGATTGCTTATCATGTTGGTAAGGTTTATTTTATGTAAATATTAATCTCATAAGTATAAAACGATCGGAAAAATCCGGGTCGTTACAGTACCTACCCGTTAAATAAATTTCGTCCCGAAATTTTAAAGTTGTACCTATTTTGCATTGTCCGAAAACAAATGTGGATACTTTTGTTTCATCTGATCCTCTCGTTCCCAAGTAAACTCGGGACCCCTTCGAGCATTCCAACGAACCTTAACGATTGGTATGTTGCTCTGCTTGAGCCGTTTAACTTCACGGTCCATGATTTCGACTGGTTCTTCTATGAATTGTAGTTTCTCATCGACTTGGATTTCTTCAAGAGGAATGGTGAGATCTTCCTTTGCAAGACATTTCTTGAGGTTTGAGACGTGAAATGAATTATGTACCCCGGTGAGTTGTTGCGGTAACTCGAGTCGATAAGCTACCGGTCCGATGAGTTCGATGATCTTGAACGGGCCTACATACCTTGGATTCAGTTTACCCCTTTTTCCAAAACGTATTACACCTTTCCAAGGTGACACCTTTAGCATAACCATGTCACCGATCTGAAACTTTAATGGTTTCCTTCGGACATCGGCGTAGCTCTTTTGGCGACTACGGGCTGTTTTCAATCTCTCCTTGATTTGCACTATCTTCTCAGTAGTTTCATGGATGATCTCGGGACCAGTTAATTGTCGATCTCCTACTTCATTCCAACAGATAGGGGATCTACACTTCCTTCCATACAGTGCTTCGAATGGTGCAGCTTTAATGCTCGCATGATAACTATTATTATACGAGAATTCTGCTAATGGTAGATATTTATCCCATCCATTTCCAAAATCGATCACACATGCCCTGAGCATATCTTCAAGAGTCTGAATTGTTCTTTCACTCTGCCCGTCAGTTTGTGGATGGTATGCGGTGCTCATATCCAAACGGGTTCCCAGGGCCTCCTGTAGTGATTGCCAAAACTTTGATGTAAATCTACTATCACGATCGGATATAATGGAAATAGGTATTCCATGCATTGAAACAATTTCCTTTATGTATAATCGTAATAGTTTCTCCATTCTATCCGTTTCCTTTATAGGCAAGAAATGTGCAGATTTGGTGAGACGATCAACTATTACCCAAATGGTGTCATAACCCCAGGCAGTCTTAGGTAACTTTGTGATGAAATCCATGGTAATACCATCCCATTTCCATTCTGGGACTTCTGGTTGTTGAAGTAACCCTGACGGCTTCTGATGTTCTGCTTTGACTTTGGAACAAGTTAAACATTCCCCAACATATGTTGCAACATCTATCTTTAAATTAGGCCACCAATAATGCGTCTTAAGATCTTGATACATCTTTCCAACTCCAGGATGTATCGAGTATCTTGTCTTATGTGCCTCATTCAATATCAACTTCCTTAATCCTCCCAACTTTGGTACCCAAATACGGTTTGCAAAATATCGAATTCCGTCTTCCCGCATAACGAGTTGCTTCTCATACTTCTTCATTATTTCATTTCCTATGTTTTCTTTAGTAAGAGCTTCTCGTTGAGCCTCTTTGATTTGTGAGTTGAGATTCATGCGAATTTTTATGTTCATTGCTCGTACTCGAATTGGTTCCCGTTCCTTTCTGCTTAGAGCGTCGGCTACTACATTCGCTTTCCCGGGATGATAGCGAATCTCACAATCATAGTCGTTTATCAGCTCGACCCACCTACGTTGCCTCATGTTCAGCTGTTTCTGATCGAAAATATGTTGAAGGCTTTTATGATCAGTATACACAGTGCATTTAACTCCATATAAATAGTGTCTCCATATCTTCAATGCAAACACTACTGCCCCCAATTCTAGATCATGCGTCGTATAATTCCGCTCGTGAATCTTCAATTGTCGAGATGCGTATGCAATAACTTTCTTTCGTTGCATAAGGACGCAACCAAAACCTTGTCGCGAAGCGTCACAATATATCTCAAAATCATCGTTCCCTTCAGGTAACGATAAAATAGGTGCCGTGGTCAACTTCTTCTTAAGTAATTGAAATGCACTCTCCTGCTCAACGGTCCATTCGTACTTCTTCCCTTTTTGTGTTAACGCTGTCAATGGTTTAGCTATTCGGGAAAAATCTTGAATAAACCTTCTATAATAACCGGCTAAACCCAAAAATTGGCGTATCTGCATTGGTGTCTTAGGAGTCTCCCATTTTTCAATGGCATCAATTTTAGCTGGATCAACCTGAATTCCTTTGCTACTAACAACGTGGCCAAGAAATTGCACTTCTTTCAACCAAAATGCACACTTAGAAAATTTGGCGTATAACTGTTCTTTTCTTAACAATTCTAATACCAACCTTAAATGCTGCTCATGCTCTTGCTCACTCTTGGAATAGATAAGAATATCGTCAATGAAAACGATAACAAACTTATCTAAATACGGACTACAAACTCGATTCATGAGGTCCATGAATACAGCTGGCGCATTAGTCAACCCAAACGGCATGACCAAAAATTCATAATGACCGTAGCGTGTCCGAAAAGCAGTTTTCGGAATATCTTCTTCTTTGACACGTAATTGATGATAGCCCGATCTTAAGTCGATTTTCGAGTACACACATGATCCTTGCAATTGATCAAATAAGTCATCAATTCTCGGTAGTGGATACCGATTCTTGATAGTTAACTTATTTAATTCACGATAATCTATACACATTCGGAAAGATCCATCTTTCTTCTTGACGAATAAAATCGGAGCTCTCCACGGTAAAGTGCTTGGTCGAATGAAACCACGGTCCAGTAATTCTTGTAACCGACTTTATAACTCTTTCATCTCAGATGGTGCAAGTCTATATGGAGCACGAGCCACTGGTGCAGCTCCTGGTACTAGATCTATTTGAAATTCTACAGATCTAAATGGAGGTAATCTCGGCAACTCTTCCGGAAATACTTCAGGAAAATCTCTTGCCACAGGCACGTCGTTGATGCTCTTCACTTTTTCCTTCGTTTTGACTTTATTAATATGTGCTAGGATAGCATAGCACCCTTTCTTCAAGCACTTTTGAGCTTTCAAACAACTAATGAGTTTTAGCTTTGAGTTACCCTTCTCTCCATAAATCATTAATGGCGTTCTATCCTTACGAGGAATGCGAATTGCCTTCTTGGCGCACACAACTTCAGCTCCTATTTTAGACATCCAGTCCATGCCGACTATTACATCAAAACTTCCTAATTCTACGGGTATCAAATCAATCTTAAATGTTTCTCCGGCTAAATTTATTTTACAATCACGGCAAATTTTATCGGCTTTAATTAGTTTACCATTAGCTAACTCAATCATGTACTTAGCATCTAGAGGTAATGATGAACAATTCAATTTAGCATGAAAGTCTCTACACACGTAACTTCTATCGGCACCAGTATCAAATATAATAGATGCGGATAAGTTATCAATGGTAAATGTACCCGTAACAAGCTCCGGGTCTTCATACGCCTCTCTAGCATTAATAACAAATGCTCTTCCACGTGCAGATCCGTTATTCTTCTCTGGATTCGGGCACTGACTCTTATAATGACCCTGTTTCCCACACCCATAACAAGTAACAGTGGCCAAGGCAGTTCTATTTTCATTGGTGGCAGGAGTCTTGGTACCGTTTGTATTTGTAGCGGGAACCCTACAATCTTCAGCAAGATGACCTTTTTGATTACAATTGTTGCACACCACATTATAATAACCAGAGTGATGTTTGTGGCATCTGTTACATAAAGGATTTCGTCCCTTGTAACCTGAGTTCGAACCGCTACCCGCACCTTGCGTGGTTTCTTGTTTCTTGTTGGATTGTTGATGATTACCTTCCCACTTTCTTTTGTTTCCCGATGTCTTGACATCGGTGTTCTTATCCAGAATAATCTGGTCCATCAACTCGTTTGCCATGGTGATAGCTTCATGAATAGTCTTGGGTTTGGATGCTGTAACATTTGCCTTGACCTTTTTAGGCAAACCGTCTTTGTACAGTTCAATCTTCCGTTCTTCGGTTGGTACCAATTCGGGACATAGCAAAGCTAATTCCATGAATCACTGATTGTAGGTGGTGAGTTCAGTACCAACAGCTTTCAGGCTTCGTAATTCAGCTTCCAACTTCCTAACCTCGTTCCTTGGACAATATTCGTTGATTAGCATTGTTTTGAATTCTTCTCAAGGAGTATCATAAGCTACATCTCCTCCTACGGCCTTCACATAGTTTTTCCACCACGTGAGTGCACTATCCTGTAGGGTGCACGATGCATACTTGGTCATGTCCTTCTCAATACAACCACTGATTTTAAACACAGACTCAATCTTTTCGATCCACCGGGTTAAACCAACCAGTCCTTCTGTTCCACTGAATGATGAGGGCTTGCAACCTTGAAAAGTTTTGTAAGTGCACCCCACACGAGGATTTAGATTAACTGCAGCACCTCTTGCAGCCTCGACCCATAACATTCTGTCGTTCACTCGCTGATTGATGAGTTCCTGGATTTCTTGTTCCGTCATTCGGTTCAATCGCGCCATAATCTTCAACAAGAATGAAAAAAAATAATTATTCACATGGAATATTATAGATGTAGTATGTATTTACAGTACATCGTAGCTTATTAATAATATGAACCAGTTATTATTATAAAAGCCTTTTCTTCTTATTAGCGTTTTATAATTATATCTAGAGTAGTACCTACCCGTTAAAGTTCATACTTAATAGCTTAGTACGAAAATCAATTACTACCACCCAAATAATACTTAACCATGGAAAATTATTGCATTTCACACTTCACTATTTTACATATGCTTATCTTACATCAAACATTAAGCAAACCACACTAGTAATATTATACAAAACATTATATGATCCCATGGTTTAAAACAACAGCGCATCATTTAACCCAAAGCGTTTGTGTTCAAAGAAATCGCTTAAAGGTTATCCTGGTTGTCTCCCTGCGTTTTGGCTGAGGAACCGAAGAACTGGATGTCGGGATAGAACTAATAGGAATAGCGGGAATAGGTGTGGAAGTATCTGGTGGAGTTGGTGCCACAACATCCTCTCTAGACTCGGGATTTAGATTTTCCATTTCAGTAGCCTTTCGTTTCTTTCCTCGTTCGAACTTGTCTTTCGTAATTTCCTGTATTTCTTCCTCCTCAGGATCACTTTCCGGTTCCTCTTCAATTGATTCATCCGGAACTTGTGAGTCTTCCCCAAAGGTATCGTTTTCATCATCAGATAGATAAATGACTGGAACACCATCTGAAGAGTCTGGTTCGGAGTCGCTGAATGTGATAATAAGTTCTAAGCCAGACATCTATCACATAACAACTAGCACGTTAATACTACATAATATTTACATATTAATTTTTAACCAACAAGGATAAGTAATAGTTTTCAAAATCAAACACGGTCAAAGTCCAGACTCACTAATGCATCCTAACAAACTCGATAAGACACACTAATGCAAATTCTCTGGTTCTCTAAGACCAAGGCTCTGATACCACATGTCAAAACCCGACCTTAACCATAAGGACGAATACAATAGCATATGATTTCATCGCGAGGTATTGACCTCTATATGCGACATTTTTCAAAAACTGCATTCGTTTTTACAATACAAACCATAGCTTTTATTACAAATACAAGGTTTAAACAACTTAATAATGATTATCGTTTAGCGATAATCTTAGACTTACAAACTTTACATGTGATAACAACAATACGACCTCCAACATATTTTACATTACAAATCCTCCGATATGCAGTTTTATTTTTGACACAAATATGCATACTCAAGATCTTGCTTAAATTCAACATATTGCAGCGGAAGCTTTTAGTTATCACCTGAGAATAAACATGCTTAAAACGTCAACATAAAGTTGGTGAGATATAGGTTTAATGCCGGCAGCGTTATGAATATAGACCACAAGATTTCATATATAAACGTTTTAATAAAAATATTCTAAGTTGTTGAGCACTTGATAACCATACTTAACATTTAATCAACATCGCATATTCCCTTTATTATGAAATCTTACTACACCGTACCAAGTGTAGTCACCGAAACGAAGTACTGTGCAACCGTTGAATACTGGTCGTCCAGTCCGGTTGGGGTTGTCAGTCCCGATAGATCTATCAACAGGATTCGCGTTTACAATACCTCATGTAAATAGTAGTTACCAAGTTACAGGGAAGTATGCCAGTGGTACAACTCAACGTAGAATATATATTTTTAATCACTTGTGTCCATAACGTAAATCATAAAATGCATGTATTCTCATCCCGAAATATTTAGAGTTTAAAAGTGGGACTATATACTCACTTTTGTCTTGAAGGTATTTAACTCGACTTGGTCTCCGATAGATATCACGAACCTAACCATATATATAATATATCAACATATTTTCTTTTTAAGTAATCGTTACATATATATATATATATATATACTTTTAATACTTTTAATACTTTTAATATTTTCTTAGTCCGTAGTTAGCAGTCCAATGTTAGTGGTCCACAATTAGTTGCTTAAATAAAATAAATAAAGACCCCATCGTATTCGTATTGATCAGAATTAATCTCGACCCATGGTACCATGTTGTCAAGTGTCGTGTTGCGTACATAAAGTACCGTGTTGTCAAATGACGTGTTGCGTACAATCATGAGGTCTTATGATTAATCTTCTCGTGTTGTTTACGGGTGGTCCTGAAATATATAAAATCAAATCATAAGTAAATATATATTAAATATTATGTTAATTAGCCAAGATATGATTAATCCGATTTTGTCATAATATGATATATTACAGGTCTTGAAGTGTTTTTAAAAATCAAATTAGAAGGATCTATTTAGTTTGCGAACAAGTTTGAAATCACTCAAACTATGTTCTTGTTGTTAAAATTTTATAACACAAAATAAGATAGCTATATAAATACGAATCGAATAAGGTTATGAATAAGGTTACTACCTCAAGTTACTTGAACAAAGCTACTGGAAAAGGTAAGAAAAATCTTGGAATCAAAAGAGTGGTGGAGTGAGATTGAAAGATTGGAAGTAATCTCCTTGAAATCGGATGACTATATTGATACGTTCTTGAGTAGGTAAATGAAGAGAGATTAGGGAGTGAATTAACTTGAAAGAAAATTGGAAATGAAATTTGTATGTGTGTGTGTGTGCAAAATAGCATGATTATGGGATGGATATATAGGAGATTTAGTTTGTTTTCTTACACAAAAGTCACACATGAGGTTAAATGGCTGGTTCCCACATGTAACATCATGTCTAGTGGCTGATCATTGAAGTTTATTGTTGGTATATACCAATAGTAAATACATATAGAAGCTGGGTATGATACGGTTACATATACCCTAGATATACTTGTAGAAATTTTGAGGAATCGGAACGAGAATTCAAATATGGACGGGTTTATAACTGTAAAAGAGGCTCAAAACTGGGCTTTTATTTTTGGGTCAAACCGGGCCAAAATAAAATTTTAAGACATTTTTAATAAAGCAATGTTAGCCCAAAAAAAAATTCCCAAGCTGACCTGGCAGCTCGACCCCAGCCAGGGGCTCTGCCCCTTGGACTCCGCCAGGGGTTGCCACCCCTTGGACCCCGCTTATCGGGGGCGCAGCCCCCGAACCCCCGTCATAATCAAGATAAGTTCAAACAAGTGTGCACTCCACACTTCCCCAAACTTGTTCGATATTTATCAAGATTATTTTGGTTACAAATTAATCCCATTACACTTAAATCATATTGGTGACATAGATCACCAACACATTATATATTGTAAGTATATATTTCAAAGAATGTTACATATAGTTATCGTTTTGAAAACTTAAGTTAGTGGTCTCAAAGTATACTTATAACTCATTGTTGTTAGTTCACAATGAAATGTTAAACCATCCTTAAATCATGTTAAATATGTATAGATATGTACATATACATAATCGTATAATTATCGTGTGTTATATAGTTCGTGATATCATCGGTCAAATTGGACGGTCAAACGTTGTGTGAAACTCTTTTCAAAAACATAAGTCTCAACAGTTTGGATTGCTTATCATGTTGGTAAGGTTTATTTTATGTAAATATTAATCTCATAAGTATAAAACGATCGGAAAAATCCGGGTCGTTACAAAAATGAAGTGATCAAGTTTGCTAAAAACGACAGAGAAGCCGCATGCAAAACGGGGTAAAATCACCAACGGAGAAAAAGTAGGGATGGTAAAAAAAAAAATCGTACCTAAGGGGGAAAGCCGAAACCCAATTTTTCCGGCCGGGTTCGGGATGGGTACGGAGATGATTTTTAATTTTTTTGCGGGTCCGAGTCTGGGGATAATTTTAGACGCAAACCTAATTATCCGGCCTGTAAACCCGATTACTTGGCCCCGAATATCCGATTACCTAACATGTATACTCGGAAAAAAAACTTGAATACCCGTAAAAAAAACTCATTTACCCGATAGTAGTTCGTGAGTAAATAGGAAACCTGAATACTCATGAGAAAATTCATTTACTCGTAAGTTAGTAACTAAATGAGACCGAGCGGATCTGAGTTCAGGCTTGAGCAGCGACGGAGCTTATGTAGGGCAGGGGGTGCCATGGTCCCCCCCAAAAAAATATGTTCTTAATAGCAAATTCTATAGTTTTATTGACTAGACGTGGTAAATTTAAGTATTGGCCCTACCAACCTCGCTAGCATACTGCATACGATTTTGATTAAATTATTATGGCCCCTCATTATTGACGTTCAAGCTCCGTCGCTGGCGCTTGAGACAGGTTTTTTAATTAGGTTCTATTGGCCCAAACCTGGCCCGCTGCCCGTCCTAGACAAAAAGTCTCTTTTTAAACCGGTATCCAGTTTCCAAAATCACCAAATCGAAGACACACAGCGGCGAGTTTGCGCCAAAAAAAAAAAAAAAAAAAAAAATGTTTCTGCGGAAGTTTGCTCGGCCATCATCAATGATGATGATGGCGAAGTTGAAGGAAACAACAGGGATCGTTGGTCTCCATGTTGTTCCTAACGCAAGAGAAGTTTTAATCAGTCTTTACTACAAAACCCTAACTAAGATCCAACGTATTCCTGAAGACGAAGGATACCGTAAATCTATTGAATCATTTACAAAACATCGATTGCAGGTTTGTGAAGAGGAACAAGATTGGGAAGCTATTGAGAAACGACTTGGTTGTGGTCAGGTTGAAGAACTTATTGAAGAAGCTAAATATGAGCTCAAAATCATCAACAAAATGCTCGGTACGTATTTTAAATATAATTCTTGAGTTTAGCGATTAAATATGTGTTTGTATTCTATTTAGATTGTGATGGATTGAGAAGATTACACAGTTGTGGGGTACCAATTTGGAATCAAAAATTGAGAAATTAGATGATATATGATTGGGTGAAATTAAGTGTACATTATTAGTTAATGTTGTTTCGATTGTTTGTGGGATCAATCGAAATACATAATTGGTGTTAGCTTTACTGCTATTTGATCAAGTGTACATTATTTTGAGTTAGGTTTTTTAGACTTTGGATGTTCAATTAATTAGGGAGAAACTATGAATAATAGAAGGATCACTAGGAAGTTGTGTGATTATAACAATGAATTGTGGTAACTGATACTAATGTTTTCGTTCTACTTGAATTTGTCATATATTGTAGTTGCTAAAAAAATTATATAAGACCGTAAAAACCGAAAGTGACAGCAACATGGCCAATTTGATCGAAGAAACACTCTTGCCTTGGATCGAGGCGTGGCAAAGAGGAAAAGTAGCACTCAATCAAATTATGACAAATCATTTTTATTTTATTATTCTATTTCCTTTTCACTCGATTCTTAATTATATTTTGCCGTTGCAACCCTCTCACTCAATTTTGACACTCACTATTACAACCCATCAAAAACTGACACTGCCATGTCATAGTAAAATTTCCACAAACTTTCAAAACCCAAATTTGCCTCCACGTCACAGTCATTGTAACGGGTGGTCTAAGCATCAATATCGCCGCGTCAAATTACTCCGTGAGATGAGCTGGATTGTATTTGACGGAAGGTGACGGCTGTAATGGGGCAGCAAGCAAATGCGTTAGTCACTCATGTGACTAAAATGGGAGGAGGCTTGACGAAATAGACCAACCAATCAACACTTTTTTTTCTTTTTCTTTTTCTTTGTTATTATTATATTTTTCACCACTCAATTTCCAATCAGATTTTACCACATCACCCTACAAATATTTGACACAAACATATGACCTTTTGGGTTAACGAAGGTCAAATACTAACCTTACCACATCACCAAAAAGTACACTATTTGCCTATGACGTCACAGTCACGGTTAATGGTGGTCTAATACATTTAAATATTCAATGCCTATCATCAATGCATAATTTTTTTTTATAATACATTTTTTTAGCAAGATAATAAAAATACATCCACATATACAATGGCTATCATCATTGTAAATTTTTTCATGCTTTGATTCTTTTTTATAGATAGTATACAGCCTTATTTGGTACTTATATTTTGATCTAAAATACAAATATGGGCAATCTTATAAATTTTATGAGCTTAGAGTAAGTGTGTTGGTGGTCTTGTTTCTTGAGTTTACTATCTACAGAAATTTAGGTAACTTACGAAAATTATTGATATTTAACATTATGTAGTTAACCTGCAACCTATGTGCTACTAGTGCCACGCTATTATTGTATAACTTATGTTAATCTTGGGTTTTGTTACCATTGCAATTGCTAGAGGAATAATATACAAATGTGTCTGGTGTAATCTCAATTCCAGTAATTGGCTATTTCACCCCTAATCAAATAATTAGTTCTCAAGTGTGAGAATCTCATTTGACGTGGCACCCAACCCAACCGAGCCCGACCGACCCATATTGCCACATTGAATCGAGCCTCTATGTAGATATGAAATTTATGGACATGTTTTTTTTTTCCTATTTGCAGAGTGGGACCCATGGGATGTAGCTGAGGACTATGAATGTGAAGTTGAGAATGATGCCCCTGTCCCAAAGCATGTGCCTCAACACCAGCCCGGCCCGCTTCCTGAGGAGTTTTACAAGACGTTGGAGGGTTTAATGAAAAAAGGGACATTGGATCCTGCCCTCCAAAATAAGGATCCTGCTATCCCCTAAGTTCTCACTGAGTATGACCCATGTTTGTTTATGTGTTTCGGCTCGTTTTTGTTTTTTTTTTAATTTGGTGGTAAATGTTTGTTTCTATTAAGTTAAAGCTGAATCCTTACTGTTTTCTGAATTGATGTTACCTTTGGTTTTTGAAGTCAAATGGTTAATGTTGCCAACACTTGATTTAGGAGTTTAATAAACACATATTCAGCTACCTTATTTCTCTCTGTCCTTTTATTACGAAGTAGTATTTTTTTTTTTTTTTTTTTTTTTCCTGTGAATTTATTTTCTCTTTTAGAAAATTGCTTACGCTTATAAAACACAGCACAAGAGTATCGTCCTTATTTGTATTCTACTTCTTCTGGTTCAAACAGACCGAGACCAGATCTGTTTGTAAATTTCAAACATTCATAGTCTTGAGCTAGACAATGCATGGGGTAGTTCTCGCCATTTTCAAATTACATCTACTGACTTGATTATGAGATTCTTTGTCATGTAAATAAATAGAATGTCTCACCTAACACGTTTGAAAACACGTTTGAAAAACTATGACAATTCTAAAGAGACGATCATACCATTTGATCGTAGGTTTCTATCCGTTCATCAATTTCTTCAAGAAAGGTATATCGTTAACTCCACTTTTGTTTTAATATTCATGACAATTATTATAGTGTAACTGGGTCTCATTGGGATAGATTTATCGTGGGTATGTTTTACTAAATGGTTATTTAATCTTGTAATACTGTACTAAAATAAAAAGTTTCTACTTTTAATTTAATCATTAAAATAATTTAAGTAGTCCCCACTTATCCCCTGTTCATCTACATTTGATTGTTGTTCTAGCCATTCCTTTTCTTATCAAATCATCATCCACTAGTTTCATATTTCCATTCATTTATAGCTCATTCACTCGTTCTTTAATTGTTTCTTAAAACAAACATAAAAAAATGAGTAGTATAGCTTTATATCCATCTCCGGGTATGGGTCATCTCATATCAATGGTTGAGCTAGGAAAACTAATCCTAAAACACCACCCTTCCTTCTCAATCAACATCCTCACTCTCATTCCATCTTTCAACACCAGCACAACCGCCGCCTATGTCCACCACATCTCCACCACGTTCCCCGCCATCATGTTCCATCACCTTCCCGATATCCCTCTTGACCCTTTACTTTATCCCTCAATGGAAGCCACCGTCTTTGAACTTATTCGACGTAGTAGTCCCAATGTGGATCAAGCCCTTAAATCCATTTCTCAATCTTCTAGCGTTAGCGCTTTGGTCATCGACCTTTTTTGCACTCCTGCGGAGATTGTGGCTTCTAACTTAAACATACCCGTTTACTACTTTTTCACTTCGGGTGCTTGTTGTCTTGCACAACTACTTTACTTTCCTACGCTTCATGAAAGCACGAACTTAAGTTTTAAGGAAATGAACACACTCATTCATTCGCCAGGATTGCCGCCCATACATTCATCGGATATGGCGGGGCCAATTCTCGATAGAAACTCTAGTGATTATTCGGATTTTCTAGAACTTTCTAATCGAATCGCCAAATCAGCTGGAATCATCGTGAACACGTTTGATTCGCTAGAACCAAAAGTAATTAAAGCAATTAGTAATGGAGAGTGTGTACTAGATGGGCCTACCCCACCAATCTATTCCATCGGACCGTTGGTGGCTGAATGGGCTGGTGGTTCGCACGAGTGTTTGAATTGGCTCGATTTGCAACCGAAAGGAAGTGTTGTTTATTTGTGTTTTGGGAGTTTAGGCGTGTTTTCGAGTGATCAATTGAAGGAGATTGCTCTAGGGCTTGAAATGAGTGGACATAGGTTTCTATGGGTGGTACGAACCCCGCCATCTACTAATAAAAAAGAGGACCGCTATTTGAAACCGCCAGAACCCGACCTAGATTTATTATTACCGAACGGATTTCTAGACCGTACTAAAGATAAAGGGCTTGTGGTAAAAACATGGGCCCCACAAGTGATGGTTCTAAGCCATGAGTCCATTGGCGGATTCGTGACACATTGTGGGTGGAACTCAGTACTGGAAGCTGTGCGTGCAGGGGTTCCAATGGTGGCATGGCCATTGTACGCTGAACAAAGGTTTAATAAAGTGGTATTGGTGGAGGAAATGAAGTTAGCTTTACCGATGGACGAGTTAGAAGGAGGACGCGTGCCTTCAAGCGAGGTGGAAAAGCGTGTTAGACAGTTGATGGAGTTGGAGGAAGGAAAAGCGATTAGGGAAGTGGCAACGATAAGGAAAGAAGAGGCCGAGATCGCAATGAGCGACAATGGGTCTTCTCGTGCTGCATTGTCCAAGCTAGTCGCAATGTGGTAGGTCGCTCTTAATGTCCTAGTGTTGTATTAAGCGATCTTGACATAAAATAGAGAATATCGAGTAATGCCAAATATGTCTACGATTATACTCTCTAGCCGGTATGTAACAAGTGGATTACATTTACTCTTTTTTATTAGCTACTTATTTTAACATGTTAACTAATTGCATTTCTATGCCATCAATCGTGAGGGTCTTTACTCTCCCATGTGCTATAAGTTGGCGATTATTTTTTAATGGAATGTTCAGGCCGTGTCGTGCATAGATGTTGGTTCTGTTTGCCTCTTTTGTCTATTTCAATTGTATGCTGGAGTCAGTTAAACTTTGTGCAATGTTGGTTAAAATCGAACTCGGTGATTTGATAAAATAAATGCCACTTAACACGTATTTTCAAGGTATTTGGCAAATTCTTCTGGTTTTCATTACTTTTCCTACTTTGAGCACTTGATGGTTGTATACGAGACAAGATAGTAATTTTTATACTAACTAAAAACTAAAAGATATTAATTAATTAACCTTAACCTTTATCTACTAAAAGAGATGGCAAATGTTGTAGTTTTAATTTTACCCGATTGTAGTTTTAAGTTTGCGTCCACATTACAAACGGTCCCTCAACTTTGTCTATATTTTCACAACGGTCCCTACAGTTTACACTTTCTAAGACGTAAAAAGTGTAAATATATAATTTAATTAAAATATAAAAAACTAATTCCACCCGAATTTATAACGGGACCTATCTTCTCGCTGGGTGGGAGTTAAATTTTTCAGAGACTACCATTCAACTCGGAAAAATCTTACGAACCCAACGGGACTAACTATACGTGAAACGGACACTTCTAAAAAAACGCTAAACACAACGACAACCCGTATCTTCCCGCTCGGCACGAGTTAAATTTTTTCGACGGCAGCGTCAGACTCGAAATAATCTTATGAACAGAACGATACTAACTACGTTCGAAACGGACACTTTTTAAAAACCACTAAACACAACGACAGCCTGTATCTTCCTGCTCGCCGCGAGTTAAATTTTTTTTTCCAGCACCATTATGCTCGAAATAATTTTATCAACAAAACGAAACTAACTACGTTCGAACCGGACAGATTTTAAAAAAACACTAAAGACGACGACACCAACAATGACACATAACACATGGCCCGTTTTCCCTTCTGTAAATAAAATTGCGTTAAATATGAATGCGCCGGCCGAAAGCCCCCGACACATCGCGCGGGCCGATCCGGACTAGTTTGAAACAAAAAGACAACAAAATTGTGAATAGATAAAACCTAACTAATGATAAAGAGAAAAATATATGAAGAATAAACTGCTTCTAGATTACAATGGATCCCAAATGATCAAATTCGGCTGCTAACTGTCTCTAAAATATGATCGCAAATAATTAACAAAAAATGACGGATTGATCTTAATGTGAATAAATAACTTTAGCTAGACATGACTTAGAAGCAAAAATATAAGTATGGTAAATTAGAGATGGCAAAAAGACCCGTACCTGATGGGTAAACTCGAAACACGATATTTTTAAGCAGGGCTCGGGTTAGGGTATTTGGGTCATGGCCCGGGTATGGGGATAGTTTTAATTTTTTTTCCGGCTTCGGGTATGAAGATGAGTTTTGATTAAACCCACATACTCGACCCATATACCCGCCCCGAAGGAGATTTCAATTTCCTTAATACAATAATAAAATTTAAAATTTTTAATAATAATAATATAAGTTACAATGTAGTATTGTACTATTGTTCGGTATTTATTTATAGTCATTTTGATTTAGTCTTCATTTTTAATAGCATTGTCGAAACAAAAAAATGCAATATATGAATGGTGAATGAGAATGACTAACAATGGGATATTCGATACCTGCGAGAAAACTCGGTAACCCGAGGGTAATAAGTGAATGGGGATCCCGTTACCCATGGGGAAAACCCGAGAACCCGATAGTCAGTAGGTAAATGGGGACCCGACGGGTATAGGATCGAGTCTGGGACAGAGTTTTTTAGTTGGTTTCGGGTATGAGATTACGTAGACCCGGCCCAAACCTGGCTAATGTCATCCCTATGGTAAATAAGTTTAGGTAGACATGAGTTATAACTTGCAAAATAATATAATAGGTAATGATCCGTATACCATCAAATTTTATTCATATACCAGTAAAACTGCTTTAAAGTGTTGTACATTACAACATTATAATGCTTAGTTAATGTAAATGGATAATTTTGGTGGTATACTAATCATCACTCTAATCAGTGGCGAAAACATAAATCTTTTTCACTCGGGGCAAAAAAAAAAAAAATTAAAAACGTAACAACTTTTTTGGATAAAGTATTGAGGTTTTGGGCAAAATATGGGGGTTTTTGGGGCAAAATATGAAGGTTTTGGGGCAAAATTTGGAGGTTTTTGGGCAAAATTGAAAGGTTTTTGGGCAAAATATGCAGATTTTGGAGCAAAATATGAAGGTTTTAGAGCAAAATATGAAGACTTTGAGTCAAAAATATTTTTCACTATGGACAAAATCAAAAAAACTCAAAATTTTCACACTGAAAATTGCGGCGACTGCCCCCTCTGTCCTTAGTATTTCCGCCACTGACTCTAATATAATTAGATGTTTGATTAAAATATGGTGATTAGCAATAAATGTTGATTATATAGGATATGAACAAACAACATTTTTTGTTAATAGATTAATAAACGTAGTTTTTTGGATTATTTTAAACTCACTATTTTAAGTTTATAAACTGTGATGAATTAATTGTAAGATATAAATATTCTTTTTAATACTGATACTAGCCGGAGACCCGCGACTTCGCGAGGTTATTTGACTTATTATTATCTAGTAATACTTCAAATCAATGTATGACAGAAATATAGTAGCGTTGGGTTTTCTCAAAACAACTAAAAATGTCTATATAGAGTATTACTAAAACCAAAACATGGTGGACATAAAAATAAAACTTTTATCACACATTTGGTCTAGTTTTCCACAAATTATTTCAAGATTGTAGACGCTTCACATGTTTATAAAATGCATAAAAAGCGAGATCGTTTGTCTTAATGTGAGTATAGTTTGAATTTGCTTATATGTAATTGCCCGTAAATTATCTGCCTGCATGAAATGTATGTTGAATGGAAAAAGTTAGTAAGTATTTAAATAAATAATTTGATTGAACTATATATCACGATTGTATTGAAGTCACCTGAGTTAAGTAGATTTCCATAGCCGATAATCTATCTAGTTGTTCAAACATATTGTTTTTGAAATTAGACATAGCGGCATGATCTCCTTTATCCACAAAAGTCTGCAAAAAATTCTGATATTTCGTCTTTCAAGGTATTTACTTGATCCGTAATGTTTTTCTCTTGTTGAATAGTTTGGACTTTCAATTGTTCAATTTTGTCAACATGTTGTCAAAACATTGATTATAAACATTACTCTTGTCAACCTGTGAGCGTTTAATCACGGGTAATGTTTATAATTAATATATGAAATTAAAATAGTAGTGTTACTTGTTATATATTCAATCTAGGAAGCTAGAATAAAAACATATATACTGATGATATAATGTAAAAATCACATTATAAATCAACATCAACATGAATACAATGTATTCTTCTTAAATTCTTATTAAAAAAAAATCAAGAATTCAATACTTTTTTCTTTTCAAAAGCAAAATGAATTTTATCATATATATATATATATATATATATATATATATATATATATATATATATATATATATATATATATATATATATATATATATATATAAGGTATACATGTACACCATACAACATCTAAACATTCTAAGATCCATAACAGCATGCATAATTGCATATCACATTTACATCATTTACAAATATTATGCTATGCACCAAGAGCATCAAAAAGTCCTACCCAACTTTACATATCTCTAAGACTTGTATTCACCTAAAGGATAATTACAGAACATACAACAGTTTTTTAAAAGACTTAAGGAATTTGCATATACCTTTCACTATGCGACATATATAGGAGCCAAGATCCATTGTTGCCGATCAAACTATTTCTTCTTATATCGGTTGAAAATTCATTCGAAGCTCTTCATTTGGATTTCGTTTAGAATAGTCGATCGACACCACCTAATTAAGATTTTTTCCAAATAGTGTAGCCGGTGACCTACTCGATGGCTTTCCAATTTAGAGATCCCCACCTGATTTTATTGAGCCACTCTTGCATGATAAATATGTGACAACCCGGAAATTTCCGACCAAATTTAAACTTTAAACTTTATATGTTTTTGGCACGATAAGCAAAGTTTGTTAAGTTGAATCTCAAGAATTGTAAACTGTGTTCATACATTCATTTAACCTCGACCAAATTCCAATGATTCACGAACCATTATATGAACGGGTATGATTATATATGTCTATGTGTAAATAAACATATATACATATGTGGGAATATTAAATTGAAATACATTAATAAAAATATTTAACGGTTCAGTTGAGAGATGAATATAAGCTATGAGATCTATTTTATGAATTTGAAAACGTTATCAAAGTATTGAACGAATAATACTTTACATGAACGTATTTGTTTCAATATGTTTATCAAATGGAATTAAATGATAATATCAAATGATTGATTTATCAGATACATTGTATGATTACAAGTCTCTGTTAAGAGGTCCACTTTGATTTAGGAAACCTTTCTTTAACGGTATCCGAAATATTTGGTAAAGTAATTTACATGTAACAACAAATGTGTCAATTGACGAAGGTTAGACAAAAGTTAGTGGAGAACTGGATTTCATAATATTCGACTGACATATTTTTCAAATGTGCGAAAAACGTTTTTTGATTCAATAGATTTTGATTATTAAAATGTTTTGTTTAAAAAACATAATTTGAATATATACAATAGGATATTGATTATTAGAATTAAATATATAAATAACTTGCAACGTGTACTTAAAACGTGTTTATGTATATTAAATATATTTGATTTCAAATTAATTAAGTAAACGATTGTAACACTCGCTTATTGAGTCGATTGATATTTAGATATGTCAATTAGTACGTTAAGAAGTTAAAATAAACGCTAGCACATAAATGAACTATACTTAGTTAAGTTTTAAAATGAAAACGTTATATGATATAATAATTCCTATTATGTAAACAATCTAAAATGTTACTTTGAAATATATAATTAGTAATTGAAAAACTAAATATTATTAAATAGATATTTTAAAAATATATAAATATTCTAAATGAATATGTATGTAAATTTTTACAAAATAATAAAATATATTATTAACCTTGATATATAAACGTTTTGATTTAAAAATACTATTTTATATGTATGCATATATATCGAAATGACGATTTACAGAAGCAAATGACCAAAACACTCAAAATATTAAGTCACACATTGAGTGGGTTAGTTTTTATTGATTTAAGTCTAATTATTGATAAAGGTACCTGTCGCAAAACATAAAGTACCAGTTTTCTAAGCGTACGAAAATGCGTTCGAGAAACCGGAACCGGGACATAAGTCGAGTGACAATGTACAAGTCATTGGAACTAAATTTACACGTCAACTATGCACATGAATATAATATAATATATAATTAATTATATGAATTAAATATAATATTTATATATAATATTATTTTGTAAGTAAAGTTTTACGTAATGGTGACATATATACATATATATATATATGTATGTATGTATATATATATATATATATATATATATATATATATATATATATATATATATATATATATATATATATATATATATATATATATATATATATATAGTGCATGAAAATGAAGACCAAACCCCATGTGAGCGCATGGGGTGGTTGGTGGCCAAATGTTGTATAAAAGGAGATCGAGCCTGGTTCCAGTTTACTTCATCAATCCTCTCGATCTCTCTACTCTCTTAATATATATTATTATTATTATTATTATTATTATTATTATTATTATAAAGATGAATATTATTATTATTAATCATATTAATATTATTAGTAGTATTATTATTATTAATATCTACATAAAATATTACGACGAGGTCTTGAGCGAGTTATTTAAAAACTGGTTTTGTGAGTAGGATATGGCTAAAGAAATTATGGGTTATAGCTATGGAGATTATGGGTATGGATTAGGAGTATAGCTCATGAGGTCAATTTAGTGTTTATCATCTCTGTTGCGTCTACGTACCTTTCCTGCAATATTGAATCTCAATATTGATAAGTGAGCACTCATAACTTAACTTTTATATATTAATAGTGTATTCCTGACTAGTGCTCGAGTATATAGAATTATGCATGCTTGTATTTTTGATATTGTTGTTGGATAGGTTATGTTGAATCCTGAATTAGTTACATATGCGGTTGAGATAAGGTATAAGATATGCATGTCGTTGGTAAGCTAGCGAAAGATTAAGAACTTTTCATTTAGATATCGAATTTTCGATGAACGGATTAGAAGTTATAATCAATTGAATTTTTGTATTATTATTAAAAATGATTATTATTATTGTCGTTATAGTTTTTATATAATTATTATTATTATTATTATTATTATTATTATTATTATTATTATTATTATTATTATTATTATTATTATTATTATTATTATTATTATTATTATTATTATTATTATCATCATCATTATCAATAAAAGGGTATTATAATTAAAAATTGATATTTTTATTATTATTACTATCGTTATTATCGTTAACGTTATAATTAGTATTATTATCATTAAAATAGTTACTAGTATTATCATTAATATTATCATAATATTTATTATTATTAGCATTATTATAATTAAAACTAATATTAGTAACACCAAATTATTATGATTACTATTATTATCATTAATATGAACGCGATATAAAAGACGACTAAAAGCTATTAACAAATTAATTAGGAAATAATGAGTATATGTATCATAATGAGATTAAAATTTAAAGGTATTGATTTAGATAAAAATATCGTTTTCATTAATTTTATCATTAGTATTATTAAAAGTATTTATATTAAAACTACCATGTTTACAAAATTATTATTTATAGGAATATCATTGTTAATATAAAATATCATTATTATTATTATTATCATTTTAATAAAAATTATCATTTTATCATAATATCTTTTTTAGTGAATATAAATATTATTATTACTAATAGAATAATAATTATTATTATTACAAAATAATACAATTTTTACGTACTATTGTTATTATCGATATTATTTTATCAAATAAATACATGATACAAAGATATTTTACTACGTATATAATTACATTAATAAAACCTATCATATTATTTTTATGATATTAAATGAACTTTATAAATTATATTACTTAAGATATATAAAAGTATATTCTCATTATATAAATTTTAATATAAAAATTTTATTTATTAATAAATGAATTATATTATTTACTCTAATAAAACCTGTTAAAAAAATATTTAAATGTATAAAACAACTATATTTAAACTATATAATAATCATGTATAAATTGTGGAAATCATTTTGGTCAAGTTGACTCTTGTTGACTTTTGCATATTAGTCTCGAGCATTAGGATTGTGGTACACTATGACCTGACCTAAATTGCTACAGATATTGACCAACATATAAATATATATAATTAATGAATCCGAGGCCAACCCTGCACTTGTTCAATGACGTCATATGTATTTTTACTACAAGATACAGTATTATGAGTTTCATTTTGTAACAGACTGAAACCCGAGCTAGTTGTAAGTTTCCTGTTTTGCCCGTAGGGTTTGTGCTTAGTCTTAAGTGTTTTTATTTTAATTATTTTATTAGTGTTTTATTATATTTGTGTTGTGACCAGTTTGTGACAAGGGTCCCAGAACAGGTTTGTTTATTTTAATTAGACCTCGTTTGGGTTACCTAATCTTGTGCGAAAGATATTAGATAACTGGTAAATACCCGTGTGTGATGGGGTATTGTGTTTACCACAAATATATAAGCCTTGACCATCTCATTTTGTTAGGTTTCCAGAAATTTCTTCCTCACTCTCGTACCTAACCTTCACCTCTTTAAAAACCCTAATCACTCAATCTCGATTTGGTCCTTGAATTGAGTTAAGAAACTGATTCCTTGTGTTGTTGTGAGTCTATCAAGGTAAGATTTGTCAAATTTCATGTCCAAATCAGTGTGTAAATTGAGTTTGAAGGTAAGTTTTGTTAAAAGTGATTTTTGGGTCAAAAGTGCTTAAATTGATGTTGTTTGAGCGTAAATTTTGTGGGTTTATGTCTCAGAACGCTTATTATAAAAGATGTGTTCGGTTTTGGGGTCTTAAACGAGCCATAGGTCGAGATTTGGTGATTTTGGGTTGAAACCTGTCACTTTGCTGCTGTTGCAGCTGATGAACTACCTTCGGCCGATGGTCGTTGACCATCGACCGATGGTGAGGGTCGATCGGCCGGTGGACAAGACCATCGACCGATGGTGTATGACTTCTGACCAGCGGATGTAATTTTGACGATCGATCGATTGTGGGAGACCATCGACCGATGGTGTGTTGACGATCGGCCGATGGATGGGACCATCGACCGATGGTCTTAGACAGTGAAAATTTTACTAAGTGTTGATTTATAGCCGTTATGCTGTCCGTGTAATTTTAAGATTTTCAGGATGTAAATTTTGAAAATGCACAAGTGTTAAGCATGAAATTTTTAGCGGACGCATTTTTTTTACTAATTTGCTATAATTCGCTGTCAGTGTGTCTAATCTTGATGGGAACACTATTCTAACTTGGTTTTTGCTGTTCTCAGGAGATAAGGACAAGGAGGAAGCTCAGAAATAATAACTGAGCAGTTGCTGGTAATTGGTGAGTGGGTCTATCTCCGGATAGAGTTTAAGTAGCATATCATGCTACTGTGGTTGACTCTTTTACCATGCATAGTGTAAAAATTGTCATGTTAGAATAATATAGTATGCCTGATGTTGTATGTGAATTATGTGTGCACTGTGTGAATGGCACCAGTCGGGCCTAGGGAGACTGCGGACTCGAGACTGTGCTTAGGTGAGGTTAGAGTCCGTATGAGGTCAACCGTGCCTAGAGGAGGTTGGGTCCATAGGCTACTGATTGTGAAGTATAGTGTGAACGATGCATCCCCTGCATCTAGATAACTATACTGTGAATTGAGTAGCAGGGACTATCGGTAGACTCAGACCCGATCAGCTGGGAGTCGTGTGCTCATACAAGCCGCCGATCCTCGTATTGCCTTATTGTATGCTAGTTGGCAATTAGCAGGTATTGTTGATGTATATAGCTTGTGTGTGGCTTAAGCTATATCTGTTAGATAGATTCCATTCACTTAGCAGTGCGCTAATCCCCCACATGTTTTCCCCCTTGCAGGTTTAGGTACTGCTAGTCGGGATGGGTATTGATGCAGAAGACATATTTGACAACCCTACTCTGATGTGGACTTTTGTTTAAATCATGTTTTGTAATAACGTAACACCGTTGTGTAAACTTAAACTTAATTACTCAGATTAATGTAATGACGTGACTTATAGTGAGTTTATTTTTAAAGTCTTCCGCTGTGTGTTTAAAAAAAAATGGCCGGTGTTACACATTTGCTCCCTTTTTAAATGCTTTTGCAATATATATTTTTGGGACTGAAAATACATGCGCTGCTTTTATAAATGTTTGACGAAATAGACACAAGTAATCGAAACTACATTATATGGTTGGATTATCGAAATCGAATATCGCCCCTTCAAGTCTGGTAACCTAAGAATTAGGGAAATGACCCCTAATTGACGCGAATCCTAAAGATAGATCTATGGGCCTAACAAACCTCATTCTGGAATTTGGAATGCTTTAGTACTTCGATTTAAAAAGGTGATTGCGATTGCCGTTATATAGCATACTTGCGAGTATGCGGGGGATATTCTATATGCATCCTTGTTAGTTCGGTTAACAGGTGTCCATCATATGAATGATTTTTATATACTTGCGAGTGTAAAATTATTACGAAAATGAAATCTTGTGGTCTATTAAGATTATGAAAATGATTGATTACGATAAACTAATGAACTCACCAACCTTTTGGTTGACACTTTAAAGCATGTTTATTCTCAGGTATGAAAGAAATCTTCCGCTGTGCATTTGCTCATTTTAAAGATATTACTTGGAGTCATTCATGACATATTTCAAAAGACGTTGCATTCAAGTCGTTGAGTTCAATAAAGATTATTATCAAGTAAATAGCAGATTAGGTCATTTATAGTTTGGATATTATGAAATGGTATGCATGCCTGTCATCTTTCGATGTAATGAAAGTTTGTCTTTTTAAAACGAATGCAATGTTTGTAAAATGTATCATATAGAGGTAAAATACCTCGTAATGTAACCATATGTTATTGTATTCGTCCTTATGGATTAGGACGAGTCACTTCATGTGGTATCAGAGCGATGGTCTTAGCGAACTAGGTCTTGCATTAGTGTGTCTAATTGATAGTTGATAAGATGCATTAGTGAGTCTGGACTTCGACCATGTCTGCATATCAAAAGTTTTGCTTATCAATTTTGTCGAAAATAACATGCTTATCATTCTTAGTCTAGACACATCTTATTGCATTGATTGCATGAATAGTGTATAGACAAAATTCATATCTTAACGTATCTGCTAATTCATATCTTAACGTATCTGTTACTGTAAACTTTGCCTGACATATTCCGTAAATTCCTCCGTAATCTACGAAATCTTTTGCTCTATTTATATATAGATATTCTATGTTATCAGAATACCACCCGATAACCGGAAAATCATTTCATATCGAAAAATCCTTTATTCAATAGTACGAAATGGAATTCGTCATTAGTTCAAGTCCCTCGGATTCCGAAATGGAATCCCACTCAAGCTCCGAAAGCAGTGTGACTGTAATGGATCAACCAATTAGCCATCATCTATTCTGGATGAATTGGGGATGGGTTCGTAGCCTCCTTAATCATTGGAGACAAGAAGAAGGCGATCCTTTCCATCCACCACATTGTCCTCTTGGTGAAGAACCTGAAGCACTTATCGGCGAACCTGTTCGTAATACCATTTTCTCTCTCATTTCTAGAGTATCTCGTCACGATTATATACTATCTCACATTCTAGATTTTATTCATCCGCTCGTCCGAACCGACAATCATCCCGGTGTAATAGAAGAAGTCAATGAGCTTCGCGCTTGGGTAGTGGCTTTGGATAATATGGTGCAAAGGTTACAAACACCAGCAGCATAACCAGTACCACCATCATCAACACCAACAGTACCATTACCACCACCAACAACAACCGCATCGCAAACCTCAACTTCACAATCTGTCCCACAAGCATCGACGTCATACGCCCTGTAGATACCAAGGAATACCACAACGATGAAATATTGATTCATAACTTCATTGGGGGAAACATTCTACGGCGATTATGTAATTTCTAAAGTCTTAGAGATTATCTATTATAGCCCTAACCATAAATTAGACGAATGAACCAAAATGGGAGGAGGAAGAATAGAAATCCTGACAAGAATGGTGCGTGATTTACAAGCTAGAATTGTTTTATCAACAGTACCGTTAGCATCACCAGCACCGTCAGTACCGTCAGCATCATCAGCACTAACAGCACCTATAACCTCACAAGCGCTGACAGTTCAAGAATCGCCGTGGACATCATTACGAATCAACAACAAGTCTGTCATATCAACGAGTTATGAAGTGTTAACTCATTTCCACTGAAGGATTTATATGTATATCTTATATATATAAATTTTAAACCATAATAAATCTTTCCGTACTAAGCTATTACGTATGAATCTTAACTACTCGGTTAATTCATATTACTAATAAGCTATGATGTACATCCTTTGTCACCAACATAACCATCGTTAACTACAATCTCTGTTTTAATTCAATGAATTCCATTTCATAAAAAATCAAGTGTATTATTCAAACATATGTTTGATTTTACACTTTAATCATCGATGTACTCGAAACTTTTCAGACAACATCATTCGTACCTTGCAAAATTCACAAGAATTCCACGAACACCAACATCATGCATCAACAAATAACGAAGTATTGATTCATAATTTCAATATCATTGAAGAAATACTTATGTAATTTCTAAAGTTTTAGGGATTACTTAATTCTAGTTTCAACCGTAAATCAAATGAGTTTAATTTAATATTAACTCATTAAATTTATGTTACATCTAAAGAAAATATACACATATATATTTTCATAAAGACGGTAATAAAAATTCTTATGTACAAAATATTAATCGTGAAATTGTTTTTTTTAACGGGTAGGTAATACCCGAGAAATATATAAATTCACAATTAATATGATACATTCTTCGAATCTGATTCAGCAATCATCAACTATACTCACTACTTTCACAACAATATACATTCTTTTATAGAAATCAAAACAACCATACTCATTCAAAATCTAATTACATATTCTGATTTTGAAACCTTAGAATTTAACTCGAGATGTAACCAAAATCATTACTCTTAAATCTTTACATCTTTCAAAGCTATACTTTGACTTCAAAACTGAAACGACCGGTCCTAATCCTCCCGGACGAAGTCTTCAACAGTTGGTCCCATTGCGATGATCGACTCCAAGTAATATCCTTAATTTGAGCTAATGCACATCGGAAGACTTAGTTCGTACCTGAGAATAACATGCTTTAAAAGGTCAACATAATGTTGGTGAGATATATAGGTTTGATGCTAGCAGCGTTATAACTATTGACCACAAGATTTCATGTTTATACATAATACACTCCTCGTGTATGAAAAGTCGTTGAGCACTTGGTAACCATACTTAACTATAAGTCACAGCAGTATACTCTTAAATAAACCCTACACCGTACCAAGTGTAGTAACGAAACGAAGTACTGTGCAACCGTTTAAAACTGGTCGTCCAGCCCGGTTGGGGTTGTCAGGCCCGATAGATCTATCAACAGGATTCGCGTTTACGCTCCTCACGTAAATATTAGCTACCAAGTATAAAGAGATATGCCATGGTACAACTCAACGTAGATTTTATTTTTGATCACTTGTGTCCATAACGTAAATCATTTATAAAAACAGCGCATGTATTCTCAGCCCAAAAATATTTAGAGTTTAAAAGGGACTATATACTCACCATACTGTATTTTGTAGTAAAAATACATATAACATCATTGAACAAGTGTAGGGTTGGCCTCGGATTCACGAACCTATTATTCAATCATGTATATTAATACATGTAATGGTAATCGAACAAATATATATTTTATAACCTTTAGTTATATATTACATATATATATATATATCTGATTGATATTATATTAAGAACACATAACTCATTATATTAGATTATTTATACAAAATTTGATAATAATATTAATACATACCTATGTGTAATATATACATTTTCTCACATGTAAAAATAAATAAAAATTTTGATTTTAATCCTTAATGCCTATTAATAATAATAATTATGACAGTCTTTTTACGCATGGTAATCTTAATAGTATTACTTTTGTTAATAATAGTAAAAAAAAATGATATTAATATTAATGTTGATAATAATATTAATGGTTATAATACTTATAATGATATTAGAATTTTTATTATAGTAAAAATCATTTTATTTGATAATAAAAACTAATAATAATAATAATCCTAATACTTCATGATAATAATAATAATAACAAAAATGCTAAATGTTATAATAACAATAATAATAATAATAATAATAATAATAATAATAATAATTTTAAGAAGAGAAAACTACCTTTAAAGTCTTTCTTTAAAAAAAATGCCCATAGCTGGGCTCGAACCCGTGACCTCACAATTTCCCCGAAACACACACAACCACTCGTCTGCTGCTTACTTTCTGATTTAAGTCTCATATTAAACTTATGTAACCCGATAAACTGTCTGTTTTCCCCTTTCTTCTACACAGAATCAAATCAACCGATCTCTTACCATTTAAATCGATACTTAAACTAGTTAAATTAAGGCCTATAATTAAAGTAATAACGTCCTGCTGTGGTTGAGTTGATTCCTCATAACCGAAATAAATAAATAAAAAAACAACAACGCAGCAACCGTGGCCCTCATATGAACTCGAATCCAAATTTTTAGATTAGGATGTTTTTACACTAAAATTACAACATGAAAAAGTTCATAAATCATTCATAGAAACTTTGTAAACTGTTAATTGATCAAGAAACTTTAAAATGAACTCAAATTGCTCGAAAACAATTCTGTTGTCTTTTTGAATTGAAACTATGACCTCGAAAATTCATCTTAGTTTTATCGATTTAGAACCTGAAATTGAACATACACACTCACAACATGAAGAGGAAGAGATCCTTATTTTTACTTTTCTTCAATTTGGTCCGATTCATTTGAATTGTTAAATGGGTTCGGTTTAAGAAAAAAATATAAATATGAAGAACCCTTTTGATTTAACAATTAACACAAGAATATGGTGCGGTTTATATGACTGATCTAAAATAAAAATAAAACTGATTGTTGTAGCTCAACCTAAAATCACGAGGGAACAGAAATTAGGAGAAAGAAGGAGAATAAAAACAATATGGAGAAAAGCCTGATGGGGATATGTATATGTAGGCGTTTATATCTTTCTTTTTTTTTTTTTTTTAATAATAATAAATATAATAATAATAATACTATTAATATTAATTATAATAAAAATACTAATTTATTAATAATAATACATAGTAATAATTTTATTAGTGATAATGATAATTTGTTGTTTTGTAATAGAAATTACAATTTTTATAATAAATTTTGTAATAAAGATATTTCTAATAATATTAATAATAAAATTAGTAATTATATTAATAATAATAATAATAATAATAATAATAATAAGTAATCATATTAATACTTTTGATCATGATAATAATATTATTACTAATATTCTTATTATCAGTATTATAATAATACTATGTCAATTTATATATATCAACTTTTATAACTATATACTAACTATTGATAATAATATTTTTGACACTGATTTTAGTACATATAATAAATAACATTATTATTACTAGTATAGGTAATATTAATATCATTAGTTATAAATTTATTATTTTTATTAAACAACAATATTAACTCATACTCATCGAATTTCATACATATATATATACATATATTTTATATAATAATATTAATGATACAAATATTATAAAATAATGATGATAATATTAACATAGCAAAATAGTATTAACTTGTAATTACATAGATTCATTTTGTTTATAATATTTTATTTTACAAAAATGATTCTACTAACTAAATAATATAATATTTCAAACTATATTTCGAATTAATATATATATTTATATTTGTAAATATATATATGTAGTTGTTCGTGAATCGTCAAGCATGGTCAAAGGGTAACTAATTATCCGAATATAGTCTTCAAACTTTTCTAGACTCAACATTACAGATTTTGCTTATCGTGTCGGAAACCTATAAAGTTTAAGGTTTAAATTTGGTCGGAAATTTCCGGGTCGTTACAGTACCCACCCGTTAAAGAAATTTCGTCCTCGAAATTTGATAGAGGTTGTCATAGATAACAATAGGAATGTTTTCATGACGAATATGAATTGATAACTAGAGTTTTATCACCATTTAGTAATATTGGTAAAACAATTCGATTATGTGAAGCGTACGAATGAAGCTATCACAAAAGAGTGACATGAGTAAATGTAGAATCGTTTTAACCGATGACGTAGTTACTATTATCTTCCGGGATTTAAGGAATTTAAAGAAAATCTTTCGTGATAAGATTTGGTTCTTCGGCGATCAGGATCTTCTTTGATTTAATGCGGCAATCTGTTTTGATTTCTCTGTCGGATACTTTACTATAAATTCACCTCCTTGTTTCCTTATTTTCTACAACTCCTATCTTTTACTCTTTCTCCTTAATTCCTACTTTAAAACATTTACCAATATGCTCCATTCTCTTCTAATCCTTGATATATTCTAAATTTTCACGTCTGTCATCCTTCTATTTCATCTATCACCGGAGGATCTTATTTACTTTCACTATTATCTTGGGACTATAGTGTTATAAATTTTCCCGTGCCTTTACGTGGCAATACGTATTGATATGCACGGTTTGTAGTTTCAGGGTTGTTATTGGGTTTTATATCTTTCCTTATATTCTGATGTCCCTACTCCTGTGTTCTATAATCATTGTCATCCACAGTTAATGCTCTCTCCTATTTGCTGCGATCTATACTCCAATTTCTATTTTGGGGATTTGTCCCTTCGTTTCTTCTTCCCGTATTCGAGTCAGGCGAGCAATGATCCGGAATTCGTAGGTATGAGATTTGGAATGAACATAGTTAATGCTCTAAGAAAGCAATGGCAATGGAAAAATTTTTGATTTATCAAATTACCAGAATATCTTGGAAAAGATAGAACTATCAAGGTGATATGTTCCTAATATGTTTGGAGATTGGATAGAATGTAAGAGCCGTGTAACATGGCACATGATGATGGTACTGTGAATCATCACATTTCATTAGAAATTCAACATGACTTACTGTAATATAATGAAGTTGATCAAGTTTCATTATATTATACTAATTCATGCATCAGTTCCCAACACTACTTCAAAACATTCATATTTTAAACTCAGAGATTTCAGAATTTAGAAACTAATCCAGTTTCTTTTATGTTGTAACGCGGATGTTACGGAGAGATAAATATTCTCAGATAAGAATACTTATGAAAATATCTTCAGAAATATTGAGGATATTTATAATGAAAAGGCACGATGATATTGTAAATCTTTTATCATTGATGGATAACGAGAAAGATTTGTCTGTGAAGGTTTGGAATAAGGAGTAAGGTGTTTGCTAATGATTTCAACAGGTACGGAATCATTTGGATCCTTTGAAGTCAGGTTTAGTTTTCATGATTTGTCCACGGTCTCCTTCATACTTTGCTCAATCCGTTTCTCAGTTTCAACACTTCTCTTTTTCTGGGCTTTTCCAACATACTGTACTTCATCGTAAACTTTTGACTATTAAGGTCGTTTACGGTTTTTGCTGCTTCATCAGCATTTCAAGAACTACTTCATAGTCCAGGATATTTTTCAGAAACTTCACATTCGAAATATATAATTCTTAGGGATAGACTTTTTCGGTATAACTGGGAGAATTTCTACGAGATTTTCAAAATACAGATTGCGGATTTTGCCAAAGAGATAACGAGTTACTGGTACGTCTGCTGATGATGTTGTGAAATATAAAAGGTTCTCCGGTAACGACGGCGAAAGGACAAGGTATAAATATCGAAATTATAATAGGAGTAGTCTCACTGAGAAGTCGAAGTGGAGCTGTGATAAAATTAGCTTCCTGAAAAGAAATTGTAGAGTTGTTTTTGCTAATAAATGGCATATGATTCAACACGATATGTGTTAAACTATGAATTTGGATTCGAGAATTTTTCAGGTGCATAAATCTTTCTTCCGTAGGTGAAATGCGATTGGTTCGTCCTTTCGATCGAGGTGTTTTCAAGAATCATGAAAAATTGTGAATGCGACTTGTAATCGTCAAGATAAGAATGAGGTTTAAAATAGAATCAAGTGGCAAACTTGAAGAATTGTTTAGTTTCATATGTTATAATTAGCATTTTAACTCATTTTAATTGTCCAAAGTTAACAGTCCAATAGTCTGATTGTCCAATGGTTCAATAGATTCATATATAAATTAAATATATATAATATTCGAATTACTTAATACGTATCGTGACCCGTGTACCGGTCTCGGTGTCGATCACAACTCAAAGTATATATATATTTTGGAATCAACTCCGACCCTGTATAGCCAACTCCCACCTTCACATATAGAGTGTCTACGGTTGTTCCGAAATATATATATAGATGGGTCGATATGATAAGTCGAAACCTTGCATACGTGTCTCGTTATTTAAAGTGCGTAAAATAAGTAAATATATATCATGACCCATGCACCGTGTTGTCTCAGAATTAATCCGACGTATTGCGTACATGTGTCCCGACTTAAAAATGCATAAAAGTAAATAACAGAAATTAAATGACGATAAATAAAATTGCGAGAATGTAAATTGCGATATATTAAATGTCAATCAATTAGCTGGGAACAGTTAGCCGGAACAGTTAGCGTGGAATCCTTAACAGATTTTTTTTTAATTAGTTAATTCGTGTGTTTCTAACAATTTTTAATTTGTCCAATATTTCTTCTTTATGCCACTTGTTGGATTCGGGTAGGTAAAAATCCAAATATGAAATTTGAATGAAAATGGTTATTCCGGGGTAAGCGGATATGAATATCGGTGGTTGTAAGTAGGATAATAAAGGACGGTTGAATCAGGTTCGAAGAATGTACAGTGTAACTTGTTAATGTGGATTCCAAATATTCCTCGGGTACTACCCACCCGTTAAAATATTTTTATCATTAACAGTTTGTACGAGAGAATTTTTAATTACAATTTTTGTGAAAATATACTTGCATATATATTTCCATCGGATGTAACCATGGATTTAATGAGTCAAAAACTCATCTGATTTATCGTTAATACTAGATTACATAATCTCTAAAACTTTAGAAATTACATAATCACCATGTCGAACGAGGAAAAATGAGGTAGAATGATACGTAAAGTGAAGATAGTTGATGTAGATCGATGTGTAGAACGAAGTTCATACTCGAAGTACATATGGTGATATTGAGGCGTGAAGTGTTGATATTCGAGGTACAGTTTGTGATGTTGAGAGTTACGGCGCGGTTATGGTTTAGGAATGATAAGGGTACTGTTGACGTCGATGATGGTGGTACTGATTATGTTGCTGGTGCTGCTGCTGGTGTTCGTAACCTTCGCACCAGGTTCTCCAAAGTCGTCACACGAGCGCGTAGTTTGTTAACTTCTTCTAGTACTACGGGATGATTAACGGTTGAAGCGAGCGAATGAATAAGATTCGAAATATGGGATAGTATGTAATCGTGATGAAATACTCGGAAAAAGGGGAGAGAAAATGGTTTCTCAAACAGGTTCGCCGGTAAGCGCTTCAGGTTGAAAAGGGCAATTTGGTGAATGGAAGAGATCTTCGATGTGAAATGATTTTTCGGATGTCGGATGATATTCTAGCTATATAGAATATCTATATATAATACCAAAGATTAAATAACCTACAGAGGAATTTACGGCATATGTCAGGCAAGTCTACAGATGCGCTAGGATATGAATTTTGTCTATACACTATCGATGCACTAAATGCAGTAAGACGTGTCTAGACTTAAGAGTGATAAGCAGGCAGTTTCCTAAAGATGATAAGCAGATGATTTCCGACTAGAAATGATAAGCAAAACCTTTTGACAGGCAGACACAGTCAAAGTCCAGACTCACTAATGTATCCTAACAACTACCAGTTAGACACACTAATGCGAGGCCTGGTTCGCTAAGACCAACGCTCTGATACCAACTGAAACGACCGGTCCTAATCCTCCCGGACGAAGTCTTCAACAGTTGGTCCCATTGCGATGATCGACTCCAAGTAATATCCTTAATTTGAGCTAATGCACAGCGGAAGACTTAGTTCGTACCTGAGAATAACATGCTTTAAAAGGTCAACATAATGTTGGTGAGATATATAGGTTTGATGCTAGCAGCGTTATAACTATGGACCACAAGATTTCATGTTTATACATAATACACTCCTCGTGTATGAAAAGTCGTTGAGCACTTGGTAACCATACTTAACTATAAGTCACAGCAGCATACTCTTAAATAAACCCTACACCGTACCAAGTGTAGTAACGAAATGAAGTACTGTGCAACCGTTTAAAACTGGTCGTCCAGCCCGGTTGGGGTTGTCAGGCCCGATAGATCTATCAACAGGATTCGCGTTTACGCTCCTCACGTAAATATTAGCTACCAAGTATAAAGAGATATGCCATGGTACAACTCAACGTAGATTTTATTTTTGATCACTTGTGTCCATAACGTAAATCATTTATAAAAACAGCGCATGTATTCTCAGCCCAAAAATATTTAGAGTTTAAAAGGGACTATATACTCACCATACTGTATTTTGTAGTAAAAATACATATAACATCATTGAACAAGTGTAGGGTTGGCCTCGGATTCACGAACCTATTATTCAATCATGTATATTAATACATGTAATGGTAATCGAACAAATATATATTTTATAACCTTTAGTTATATATTACATATATATATATATCTGATTGATATTATATTAAGAACACCTAACTCATTATATTAGATTATTTATACAAAATTTGATAATAATATTAATACATACCTATGTGTAATATATACATTTTCTCACATGTAAAAATAAATAAAAATTTTGATGTTAATCCTTAATGCCTATTAATAATAATAATTATGACAGTCTTTTTACGCATGGTAATCTTAATAGTATTACTTTTGTTAATAATAGTAAAAAAAATGATATTAATATTAATGTTGATAATAATATTAATGGTTATAATACTTATAATGATATTAGAATTTTTATTATAGTAAAAATCATTTTATTTGATAATAAAAACTAATAATAATAATAATCCTAATACTTCATGATAATAATAATAATAACAAAAATGCTAAATGTTATAATAACAATAATAATAATAATAATAATTTTAAGAAGAGAAAACTACCTTTAAAGTCTTTCTTTAAAAAAAATGCCCATAGCTGGGCTCGAACCCGTGACCTCACGATTTCCCCGAAACACACACAACCACTCGTCTGCTGCTTACTTTCTGATTTAAGTCTCATATTAAACTTATGTAACCCGATAAACTGTCTGTTTTCCCCTTTCTTCTACACAGAATCAAATCAACCGATCTCTTACCATTTAAATCGATACTTAAACTAGTTAAATTAAGGCCTATAATTAAAGTAATAACGTCCTGCTGTGGTTGAGTTGATTCCTCATAACCGAAATAAATAAATAAAAAAACAACAACGCAGCAACCGTGGCCCTCATATGAACTCGAATCCAAATTTTTAGATTAGGATGTTTTTACACTAAAATTACAACATGAAAAAGTTCATAAATCATTCATAGAAACTTTGTAAACTGTTAATTGATCAAGAAACTTTAAAATGAACTCAAATTGCTCGAAAACAATTCTGTTGTCTTTTTGAATTGAAACTATGACCTCGAAAATTCATCTTAGTTTTATCGATTTAGAACCTGAAATTGAACATACACACTCACAACATGAAGAGGAAGAGATCCTTATTTTTACTTTTCTTCAATTTGGTCCGATTCATTTGAATTGTTAAATGGGTTCGGTTTAAGAAAAAAATATAAATATGAAGAACCCTTTTGATTTAACAATTAACACAAGAATATGGTGCGGTTTATATGACTGATCTAAAATAAAAATAAAACTGATTGTTGTAGCTCAACCTAAAATCACGAGGGAACAGAAATTAGGAGAAAGAAGGAGAATAAAAACAATATGGAGAAAAGCCTGATGGGGATATGTATATGTAGGCGTTTATATCTTTCTTTTTTTTTTTTTTTTTTTTTAATAATAATAAATATAATAATAATAATACTATTAATATTAATTATAATAAAAATACTAATTTATTAATAATAATACATAGTAATAATTTTATTAGTGATAATGATAATTTGTTGTTTTGTAATAGAAATTACAATTTTTATAATAAATTTTGTAATAAAGATATTTCTAATAATATTAATAATAAAATTAGTAATTATATTAATAATAATAATAATAATAATAATAATAATAATAATAATAATAATAATAATAAGTAATCATATTAATACTTTTGATCATGATAATAATATTATTACTAATATTCTTATTATCAGTATTATAATAATACTATGTCAATTTATATATATCAACTTTTATAACTATATACTAACTATTGATAATAATATTTTTGACACTGATTTTAGTACATATAATAAATAACATTATTATTACTAGTATAGGTAATATTAATATCATTAGTTATAAATTTATTATTTTTATTAAACAACAATATTAACTCATACTCATCGAATTTCATACATATATATATACATATATTTTATATAATAATATTAATGATACAAATATTATAAAATAATGATGATAATATTAACATAGCAAAATAGTATTAACTTGTAATTACATAGATTCATTTTGTTTATAATATTTTATTTTACAAAAATGATTCTACTAACTAAATAATATAATATTTCAAACTATATTTCGAATTAATATATATATTTATATTTGTAAATATATATATGTAGTTGTTCGTGAATCGTCAAGCATGGTCAAAGGGTAACTAATTATCCGAATATAGTCTTCAAACTTTTCTAGACTCAACATTACAGATTTTGCTTATCGTGTCGGAAACCTATAAAGTTTAAGGTTTAAATTTGGTCGGAAATTTCCGGGTCGTTACAAAAACTGTGCTAGAACATCATATGTATATTAACGACTACAATTTGTGTTCAAACCCTCCGAAATTCCTGAAGACACTTCAAATAATGAACAATTGAGATGATGATCCAACCACATATTACCCACAGTTATACACCTGAAAAGTTCGCGAAACCAAAGTCATAGTTCGACACGTATCCGTGTCAGACCCTTTGGCATTTATTAGTTAAAATAACTTTTCAATTCCTTTCCAAAGTAGGCAGTTTTGTCACAGCTCCAGCAAGTCAATTTCAACTTTTCAATCGAAACAGACTTATTATAACCTTGACATATACGTTGCTTTTTTCCATTGTTACCAGGGAACCGTTTATATTCCACCACATTAGCAGTAAATTTATCAGCAACCGTAATGATCTAGGATTTTTTCTAAAAATCATTAAATTTATCAAAACCCCATCATTTACTCATCTGCATCTCGTGATGAGAATTACCATACGAATCATCGGGGATTAGCAATCAGTATTTTGAAATCTCGCAGCATGTCGACGCCAACAGTTATACATATAACGTCTATCTCCTGGACTTACATACGGCAAATGTGAAGTTTCTGAAAAACACCCTAAACTGCGAACTAGTTCTCAAAATTTTGAAAAATGCTGATGAAGCAGCAAAAACTGTAAACGACCTTAACAGTAAAAAGTTTGATGATAAAGAATAGGGTGTTGGCAAAGTTCAGAAAAAGAGAAGGTTTGGAACTGGATTGAGCAAAGTATGAAAGAGTCTGTGGATAAATCACAAAGACTAAATCTGCCTTCAAAGAATCCAAATGATTCCGTGTATGCTGAAGTCATTATCGAATACCTTGCTCCTGACTCTAAACCCTTGCGGACAATATTCTTCATCATCCTCTAATCTTAGATATTCTAAGATATCATCGTACCTTTCATTATAAATATCCTCCATATTTCTGAAGATATTTCATAACTATTCTTATCTGAAATTAGCTATCTCTTCGTGCTATCTGTATTACATCATAAAAGACACTATTTTAGTTTCTAAATTCTGAAACTTTCAAGTTTAAAATAAGAATGCTTTTGAAGTAGTGTTGGGAACTGAAGCATGAGTTAATATAATATAATGACACTTGATCAACGTGATTATATTATGGTAAGCCATGCTGAGTTTCTAAATGGAACGTGATGATTCAAAGGCCATACTATAACGACCCGGCTTTTTCGACTTGCTTTTGTGCTTTGTGTTTTCGCGAAACTGCGTATTTGTGCGTACCGAGCTATATTATACTCTGAGAACTTCCTACATGTTGATTTCTTTCATTTATATGTTAAAACGTGCCTTTATGTACGTAGGTTACTTAACTTGAACCCCGGAAGCTTTTATGACCGTTAGTGTCACTTGACGTTTTTAACGAACTGCGTACTGTGTACACGTTTAACTTTTGTCGTAATCGCAATATTATGACTACAAAATATTAATTATTATTTTATAATAATAATTACTTGGGTCTTTGGATGCTTAATTACGCGTAGTAATTTACTTATGCTTACTAGTTAGTCTTGTTGGACTTTCTACCTTATTGGACCTTAGCCCACCCTACACTAGTTAGTGGACTATTTAATTAGTCCAATTATTAATAGCTAGTGACCCATTAATAAGTAAGACAAATGCCCATTTATTAGAGGGAACATGCTAGCATTTATGTCAAGTATTATCCTTAATGTTGCATGGGATCCTAACATAAGCACCAACTTTAGACAACCATTAACCATAAAGCAAAAAGTTATCCCCCTTGTTCCCCCCATGTTCCCACATTTTTGACACCACCACCACCTCCTCACCATCTATAAATACAAGCCTTATTCCATCCATTTTACACTTGCTCTCATTTTCATTTCACATACACTTACTCTGTTATTTTATCTCTAGTCTTTCTCACTCTAAAACTTGTAAGTTTTTGATTTTTCTTCTTCTTCTTCTTCTTCTTCCCTTCTTAATCACGTGTTCGTCATCATCATTTAAAGGAATCAATCTTTTTAGCTTTTGATCTTGATTACATCTTGTAGATTCAAACATGGATTTGAATCCTTCAAGAATATGGAAGATTCAAGCTTTCTAGCTGTGAATCTTCACCTACTTTATAGATCTACATCTTTTTAGCTTTAATCTTGTTATTTTGTTGTAAAGATTCAAACTTTTGTTTGTAATCTTCATGTAACTTAAAGATCCAAGCTTTATGCTTCAAGATCTTCAAGAACAACCAAGATGCAAGCTTTCTAGCTTGGATCTTCATATCTTTTGTTGGATCTAAGTTTTCTAACTTATGATCTCATTATTTTGTTATAAAGATCAAAACTTGTGTTTATGGTCTTCATATAACTTAAAGATCTAAGCTTTATGCTTCAAGTTCTTCAAGAACACTAAAGGTTCAAGCTTTCTAGCTTTGTGACCTTATAAATTGTGTGAAAGGGATCCAAGCTCTCTAGCTTAGGGTTCCATCACTTCATTTGACTTAGATTGTGTTAATACTTGTTTGATTGAAGTAAAGTTTGTAACTTTGTTTGTAAATATGACATGTATTTGTGTTAGGACTAAGGATATGATGTAACCTTGGTTCATCATCCATCTAAGACTCTTAAATGAGTTGTGTTCTTACTTGGTCTTAACATATTGTGTGTTGATGGTAGAATCTTAGTCAAGGTGATGCTAACCCATCAATGAGTTGTACACTTGAAGCTACAAGCATCAAGGATGAGAACCATGATGAGCATCAAGCACCAAGAACCCCACCGGAGCACTTGTTTACTGTTTTTTGGGATCTGATCTGTAACTTGGGCTACTGTAAAGTTTATTTTCGGTTAGTTCGGTTCGAGTAGATGATTTTCCATTTAGGCCTCGTCTTAATCCGAGTTACGGTTTAGGATTTATGGCCCTCCGAAAGTCACTACGCCCTTGTAACGTTGTGCTGAAATTTCTGACCTACTCGCACTTAAACCGTAGCCACGGTCAAACGAAGACGAGTTATAATCTGAAAATTGGTCAGCGGTTAGAGGACTCACATACGGAGCCATCGCCACTGGCTACACGTCTTTTTGATTTACATAGAGGTCGTAGAAGCTGATCCAAGTCAGCCTATTGTTTCGATCTCTATACTTGTTAAACTTACTTAGCTTTTACAATGATGAATGATGATGATGATGACACTTAAACTTATTTTATACACTATTAGAACTTATAAGGACAACATACTAACCTAGTAACCTTTGATTTAGGTTGACGACCTTTCGGACCAACTTACTACTTGCATACTTTCATTACCGACTTTACCGCTTTTATCACTGTGAGTTATAGCTTCCCTTTTTACTTATACTATTTTTGGGACTGAGAATCCATGCGCTTTTTATGTTTTACTTACTTGACACGAGTACTTAAATTTTACATATGTGTGGGTTATACAACGGCATAAAGATTCCCCTTAGCACGGTAACGTTTAACTATTGGTTTTTGAATCGGTAGACGCGAATATTAGATGTGGATCCATAGGGTTTGACATCCCCACTCGGGCTAGTCGCGCTAGCATTTAACGGGTGTTTAATACTTCGAGGACATACGCACTCGCTAGGTGTACTTTCAGGGGGTGAGATTTATATTTACGTTAAGTCTAGTTACCATGTGCCCACGGTTAAACATATACTTTTCTTACTACTTTGAAACATTGAAATCTCGTGGTCAATCTTACATTACTGTTACAACTTAAACTATAGCTCACCAACATTCGTGTTGACTTTTTAAGCATGTATTTCTCAGGTGCTTAGACGTTGTTGCTTCCGCTGTTAGACTTGCTGTTATAGCTTTGCTGTTAAGGACCTGATGTGTTAGATTTCTGCTGCATTACTTAGAGATGTCTCAATCATGAAACTTTTATTTTGCATTCACAACTTATGTTATTTGAATAATGGCTTTGTAATGACCTCTGTGTCACGTTATCTTTTGTAAACACTATGTTTTTATGAATGCAAACTGGTTTTCAAACAGCAAGTAGTACTTGACCGTGTAAAGATCCTGTTGTTGACGAATCGTACACGATGGTTTTGTACAGGGCGTCACATTTGGTATCAGAGCATTGGTTGTAGGGAATTATGTTGCATTAGTGAGTCTAGACCAGGTCGAGTAGGATTCACTAATATGACTAATCTACAACTTGCTTGTTTACCTGTTTCTGCGGACCGCTGCATGCTACTATGTGATATTACTGCATGTTACTGTTTACTACTACTGCATGCCACTGCTTACTTATACTGCTGTATGAACTGCTGCATGCTACTGCTTACTCTTACTGCTATGTGAACTCGCTGTATGCTATTGCTTATCCTCGCTACTACATACTACTATCTGCTTTCGATTGCATGTTACTTCTGCTAGTACTATTATTATTGCCATGCTATGTACTGTTGTAGACGATCTAGGATGCTGTAGTTACTAAGCCTGATTACATGCTTGCTATCCGTCTTCTTTTCGCTGTACCGACTTGGAGAATTTATCCTTCCTAGTTCAGATGTTTTTCTGAACCCTTTTCCCACTCGTCTAACACTAAGTACTAGTAATGTAATCCACCTGTTACTACCATTCCACCGTTCTAGAGATCGAAGCATTACTTCACGCAATCTAGGAGGAGTACCCCTCGGATTACACGCTCACTAAGGTTGATCCTCGGAGGAGGAGATATACGAGGACTTGTTGGAGTAACCGCACCCCGAGCTCACCCTAATTAGCTACGTACAACGTATGAACATTAGAAGGATGTTCAGTTTCTGCAAGATGACTCGTATCTCGTACACTTTCACGGCCGTCACTTATCTCTTTCATCTTTCACCGCTGCTCGACGATCTAACGACACTTCTGGATTTAGGTCCCCAACACTCTTAGGAATTGGAGAAGTCGGGAGGACATCTCCTTTCACAAGGTCAGAGTACCTTCTACTGATGCTCAACCATACCCAAAGACTTGGGAGTCGCCTCAAGACATATCATATTACTACTTGCTACACGTACAACTCGACACGAGACCCAGATTGAATTTCTAGAAAGGAACCTAGCGACGTTACCCGAACCCGAATATTTTGAAGAAATTTTGGGACATTTAGGCATTGATGCGTGACCTACGAAACCTACGCACCCACACCGAGAAACCGAGAAATTAATTTCGTAGATTTTGTTTTGAGATAGCATAGATAAAGCACCGTTAGATGAAATTGAGTAGAACTTGAAGTGATCACGTTACGTTGACCATATGGAGCGATATTGGAATGAACGTACGATTTAGTACAATATAATGACGCCAGGCCAGCGTGATTATATTGAAGTAAATCATGCAGAAGTCCCAATGTTATTACATGAGGAATATGAAGTGATTCAAAGAAAATTTTGGTAGGAACCACTTGAGTATACGCATTACGGTCTGTTAGAGGTAGGGAAAGAATAACCACGTAGCCCAGATATTATACAAATAGGACCTTGATTTCAGATTGATAACCCGACAATATGTTATAGATATAGACACCCTGGACACTTAAGGGAACAGTTCTCAAATAGGAAAAACTTTGGACTTACCTGCGGTAGAGCAATCATTACCTCAGTTATGGAGACTCGCATAGATCCTGATTTTAGTTAGGGTACATTTCTTCACAACGTTTACTGTCTCGAAGTTGTTTAATACTAGAGCGATAGAAACCTTATATCTAAGAACCTCAGTGTTATGACTAATAAGCCATTAACAATCATGAGAGTTAAGTATTCTATAGGACAAGCTAATGGTGAGCTGGCAGAGATAGAGGAGTAATTTAAGGTAGTACCTTAAAATTTACAGGTGGGTCATGTGGAGATGACCTCATGCTAACAGAACTTGGAATTTTTATAGTAGTAGTTAGAAAGGATTAGTTACTTGCGCACAAGCAGATGTTATTTGAGAAGGTTGATAAAATTTTCACGGCAGTATAATAAGATTTGGTTGGAATAGACCTTAAGATTAACCTAATACTCATCAAGTTAGGAAGCTTGATGTAAAAGTTGGAATGAACTTTAGGGTTAACATAATACTCATTGAGTTAGGAAACTTTGATGAGATAGTTGGAATGGACTGGCTTTCAAGGATGAAAGCGAAAGTTATTTATAGTAAGAAGATTATTCGTATACCTCGCGAGAATGGTGAGCCAAAAACCCTCTGGATTACTTCAACAACCCGAGACCCTACAATGGAAATGGGAAGGGATGACGATGGATTTCATCCCGAAGCAACCAAAAACAATAGGCAGTTATGACACTATCGGGATTATCATTGACCGCCTCACCAAATCTGTTCACTTTCTAGCCATGAAAGGAAACCGATGTAATGGATAAACTTCGATACATAAAGGAAATTGTACCCCGTCACTTCATCGATTCAAATTCTATATTTAGGACTACCCAAGAATCTTATTCGATACTCATTCTTACGCAACTCTAAATCCTAACTTATTTCGAGAGATTCCTTGTTCGGTGATAATCACACCATCATCCTTCTTACTTTGATATTAGTTATACCAGTTCAAAATATTCCAAAATCAATGAGTGGTAAATTCTCATCCTCATATTCTCCCATTCATATCTCACTTATAAGCAACAACTTCACTTAAGCATTTTTGGTCGAAGGACTTATGCCCTAATAATAGTCATCAACCACATTAAAACTCAACAATTTTCATTACCACGTAACATTTTTGCTCAAATATCACCCGAAAATTTTCAAAAATCTTTTACTCAATCCTCATCAATCTTTTTCCAACTTGTAACCTTCGAAATATGAAAATTTTGTCTGCCAAAAATTTTCACATACTATGTTACTGTACAAATTTTATTGCCAAAATTTTGTCTATCAAAGTCTTATAAAAATGAACTTATTTTATTGCCATCCGTACAAATTTTAGAAATCGTATATGATAAAGTAAACAATTACTATTTTTGACTAGTACATGTGAAATTTTACTTTCACCTTTAAAAATCAATTCTTTTAATCAAAAGATATTTTACTTAGAGTAAGTCTATATTTACTAAGAACTTCGTTTCTTTTCTTACATTGTCACTTTAAACGATTTCTGTAAAATTTTCGTTGCTTACTATATAAAATTTTTCGTTGCTTATTCGTATCCAAGTCATCATGAAGACCTTACAACCGTCGAAACCGAGAGATTCATGTGTGTGTGTATGTGATGAAGGCACTTACTACCACGTCATGCAGACCTTCGGGCATCCACTAACACTTAAACCATTCAAAGCTATTACGTTACCCCAGGGATCTCATTTGCCACACCCGTCGGAGCGATGCTCTTTCTTACATAACTCGAAGTCCTGACTTGTTCCAAGAGATTCTCATCTAGTGATACTAACACCATCAGTATTCCGACTTTAATATTAGCCATAACCTATTTGGCATTTTGCAAAGTCAAGAAGTGATTAACTTCTCATCCTCATGCTCTATCCTTCATACCTCACTTTTTAGCAACGGCTTCGCACGTGAACATTTTGGGCCAAAGACTTAGGTCCTGATAATTATCAAAACTACATTTAATTCATTAGTTTTCATTACCTAGTAACATGTCAACCGATGATTCAAAGATTTTTCACTCGATCTTTTTCAACTCGTAACCTCTGAAATACGAAAAACTATGTTTATTAAAATTTTTACACGTTGCGTATTTGTGCGGTACTCACAAGATTTATGGAAAAATGAAAGAAATAAAGTTTTTCTGTCACTTATGCGATTTATAAAATCATATATGTATAAATTTACCCTTACTTATTTTGGTTAGTACATACCAAGTTATACCTCCAACTATTTAAAAATCACTCCTTTGTTGAGTTATTTAACTTAAGTCAAATAGTTTTGTGCAAAAGGGTACACGTTGTACATACTTCCAAATTTACTAGAAATTTCGTTCCGTTTATGTTGTCACATCAAACGTTTAAAGGTTTTTCAAAACTTCCTTGGTTGATTTTACTAAAGGTTTTCCTATTAGACTATACCATGTATGGACCACATTATTTCTCGCCTTCCGTTAGGGATGAAACTTACTATTTAGATCTTTGTTAAAAACTCCTGAGCCACTTTGGGTGGCAGTTTTATAAAATTTGTTAAGAAGTCTTTGTGCTCATGAAATGTTCCTCTTAAGGTTAGACTTGGCAAAAACGCGGGCCGATAAATCAGTTTTCTGAGGTACACTCATTGGTCACCCCATTGTAGGAAGGGCATTAGGTGGGTTTCTATTCTCAATATTTCACGGCTAATCGCAACATCCTCGTAAACATCATCTCTATGAATCAGTAGGTTGAGGTACAAGGAATCGTTTTTGAGATTCTTTTCACTTAGAGTAAACCGTTCTTTACGACCAAAGGTCTACGTATCTTCTCGTCAGCGCATCCCCTTAAGTATAAGGATAAATTCAGAACAAATTGCTCGAAGAGTTCACCCTGGTTCAAAGATCACACCTTTCGTGCAATTTTCTTTCAAAAATGTAAAGTAACATACTTTAGGAATCTATGAATCTTGTTATCCTCTTGGAAGGGACTGCTTAAAATGTCTGTAACACAGATATGGTTACTCTACACATTCCTTCCTCCGTTGGTTACAACTATATGTTGTTCTAGTTAATATTAATCCTAACTTCAACATGTAACTGAAAGGATAAAGTTACATTATGGAACTGTGCTTACATTCCATCCAAGGATAAGTTCACACACAGTATGTTGTGATCGCCATGTTTTCCATTCTACCTGTCAGCTTTGTATTGCGACATAAGCGCTCAATGTTTTAGATGAGTTTAGTAACATTCATGATGTATTTCATGCATCCAGCTTACTGAAGATGCCTGTAGGGCTAAAAACATTATCTTTCCTTTTGTGGGCATATATTCAGATGACATACACATGTTAACCAGAAACGAAATCAATTTGTTGATCTCTTAGGACAAGAGACTAAATCAATGGCATATACCTATTCTTACTTTTATACGCCCAAGCACCTTTCAAGGTAAACAGCTCACTTTTGAGCCCACGAGTCTCTCGGGACTTTGATACGCTCCTTCTTATTCAAATACGGTACCATTGTTGGTCACTCCTCCAAAATTTCGGGACGAAATTTTCTTTAACAGGTGGGTAATGTAACGACCCGGCTTTTTCGACTTGCTTTTCTGTTTTGTGTTTTCACGAAACTGCGTATTTGTGCGTACCGAGCTATATTATACTCTGGGAACTCCCTACATGTTGATTTCTTTCATTTATATGTTAAAACGTGCATTTATGTAAGTAGTTTACTTAACTTTAACCCCGGAAGCTTTTATGACCGTTAGTGTCACTTGACGTTTTTAACGAACTGCGTACTGTGTACACGTTTAACTTTTGTCGTAATCGCAATATTATGACTACGAAATATTAATTATTATTTTATAATAATAATTACTTGGGTCTTTGGATGCTTAATTACGCGTAGTAATTTACTTATGCTTACTAGTTAGTCTTGTTGGACTTTCTACCTTATTGGACCTTAGCCCACCCTACACTAGTTAGTGGACTATTTAATTAGCCCAATTATTAATAGCTAGTGACCCATTAATAAGTAAAACGAATGCCCATTTATTAGAGGGAACATGCTAGCATTTATGTCAAGTATTATCCTTAATGTTGCATGAGATCCTAACATAAGCACCAACTTTAGACAACCATTAACCATAAAGCAAAAAGTTGTCCCCCTTGTTCCCCCCTTGTTCCCACATTTTTGACACCACCACCACCTCCTCACCATCTATAAATACAAGCCTTATTCCATTCATTTTACACTTGCTCTCATTTGCATTTCACACACACTTACTCTCTTATTTTCTCTCTAGTCTTTCTCACTCTAAAACTTGTAAGTTTTTGCTTTTTCTTCTTCTTCTTCCCTTCTTAATCACGTGTTCATCATCATCATTTAAAGGAATCAAGCTTTTTAGCTTTTGATCTTGATTACATCTTGTAGATTCAAACATGGATTTGAATCCTTCAAGAACATGGAAGATTCAAGCTTTCTAGCTTTGAATCTTCAACTACTTTATAGATCTACATCTTTTTAGCTTTAATATTGTTATTTTGTTGTAAAGATTCAAACTTTTGTTTGTAATCTTCATGTAACTTAAAGATCCAAGCTTTATGCTTCAAGATCTTCAAGAACAACCAAGATGCAAGCTTTCTAGCTTGGATCTTCATATCTTTTGTTGGATCTAATTTTTCTAACTTATGATCTCATTATTTTGTTATAAAGATCAAAACTTGTATTTATGGTCTTCATATAACTTAAAGATCTAAGCTTTATGCTTCAAGTTCTTCAAGAACACTAAAGGTTCAAGCTTTCAAGCTTTGTGACCTTATAACTTGTGTGAAAGGGATCCAATCTCTCTAGCTTAGGGTTCCATCACTTCATTTGATTTAGATTGTGTTAATACTTGTTTGATTGAAGTAAAGTTTGTAACTTTGTTTGTAAATATGACTTGTATTTGTGTTAGGACTAAGGATATGATGTAACCTTGGTTCATCATCCATCTAAGACTCTTAAATGAGTTGTGTTCTTACTTGGTCTTAACATATTGTGTGTTGATGGTAGAATCTTGGTCAAGGTGATGCTAACCCATCAATGAGTTGTACACTTGAAGCTACAAGCATCAAGGATGAGAACCGTGATGAGCATCAAGCACCAAGAACCCCACTGAAGCACTTGTATACTGTTTTTCGGGATCTGATCAGTAACCTGGGCTACTGTAAATTTGATTTTCAGTTAGTTCGGTTCGAGTAGATGATTTTCCGTTTAGGCCTCGTCTTAATCCGAGTTACGGTTTAGGATTTATGGCCCTCCGAAAGTCACTACGCCCTTGTAACGTTGTGCTGAAATTTCTGACCTACTCGCACTTAAACCGTCGCCACGGTCAAACGAAGATGAGTTAGGATCTGAAAATTGGTCAGCGGTTAGAGGACTCACATACAGAGCCATAGCCACTGACTACGCGTCTTTTTGATTTACGTAGAGGTCGTAGCAGCTGATCCAAGTCAGCCTATTGTTTCGATCTCTATACTTGTTAAACTTACTTAGCTTTTACAATGATGAATGATGATGATGATGACACTTAAAATTATTTTATGCACTATTAGAACTTATAAGGACAATATACTGACCTAGTAACCTTTGATTTAGGTTGACGACCTTTCGGACCAACTTACTACTTGCATACTTTCATTACCGACTTTACCGCTTTTATCACTGTGAGTTATAGCTTCCCTTTTTACTTATACTATTTTTGGGACTGAGAATGCATGCGTTTTTTATGTTTTACTTACTTGACACGAGTACTTAAACTTTACATATGTGTGGGTTATACAACGGCATAAAGATTCCCCTTAGCACGGTAACGTTTAACTATTGGTTTTTGAACCGGTAGACACGAATATTAGATATGGATCCATAGGGTTTGACATCCCCACTCGGGCTAGTCGCGCTAGCATTTAACGAGTGTTTAATTCTTCGAGGACATACGCACTCGCCAGGTGTACTTTCAGGGGTGATATTTATATTTACTTTAAGTCTAGTTACCATGTGCCCACGGTTAAACATATACTTTTCTTACTACTTTGAAACATTCAAATCTCGTGGTCAATCTTACATTACTGTTACAACTTAAACTATAGCTCACCAACATTCGTATTGACTTTTTAAGCATGTATTTCTCAGGTGCTTAGACGTTGTTGCTTCCGCTGTTAGACTTGCTGTTATAGCTTTGCTGTTAAGGACCTGATGTGTTAGATTTCCGCTGCATTACTTAGAGATGTCTCAATCATGAAACTTTTATTTTGCATTCGCAACTTATGTTATTTGAATAATGGCTTTGTAATGACCTCTGTGTCACGTTATCTTTTGTAAACACTATGTTTTTATGAATGCAAACTGGTTTTCAAACAGCAAGTAGTACTTGATCGTGTAAAGATCCTGTTGTTGACGAATCGTACACGATGGTTTTGTACGGGGCGTCACATATACCGTCATCATGTGCCACGTTACACGACTTTTATATTCTATTTAACTTCTAAAAATATCAAGAAAATATTTTCTTGATGATTCGGTCTTTTCCGAGGTATTCTAGTAATTTAACAAATCAAGATCGTACCATTACCATTTTCTTCTTAAAAGATTAACTATGTTCATTCTAAAATTCATATCTACGAATTTTGGACCATTACAAGTGATGCTTAATTGTAAGAAGAGGAAACGAAAGAATGAAGCTCCGAAATAAAAATTGAAGTATAAATCGCAGCAAAAAGGAGAGAGCATTAGCTATGGATGACAATGATTATAGAAGACAGAAATAGGGACTTTGAAATATAAGGGAAGATATAAAGTCCAACAACAACTCAGAAATTATAAACCTTATATATCGATGCATATAGCGATATAAAGACACGGGAGAACTAAAAACACTATAAAACTAAGAGTATAGTAAAAGTAAATAGATTCTTCCGGTGGAAGATAAAAGAGAAGAATGACAGATATGAAGGTTACGAGTATATCAAGAATCAGAATTGGATGGATATAACGACCCTCATTTTTTCATCTATATTTTCTTCCGTATAATTTAAAATGCCCGAAATATATATATATATATATATATATATATATATATATATATATATATATATATATATATATATATATATATATATATATATGTATATATATATATATATATAAAAAGTCACTGTAGCGCCGAATAGTAAACAAAAAAAATTAATACTTTTTGCTTTTTATTTTTTTAATTTTATTCTAGATCTAGATCTAGCTTTATAAAAATACTTTTCTTTATTTAATACAAATTATGGGCTGATACAATTATTAATATTTTTATTTTTCTTTTTATTTCTTTTATACATTTTTTTATACCAAGTTTTCACCTATAAATACTAGCCATTTCTTTCAAAATCCTTTACACCTCAAAAATTTATTCTCACTTGAAGATCATACTCTCAAACCTCTGCAAAAATTATTTTTGTAAGTTCTCTATATTATTTTTATAGTTTTTATTTAGTTTTTATCATATTTTTGTGCTAGTTTTATGTTAAATACCAAATAAATACGAAATTAATTATAATAAATAATGTAAATACATGATAATTAGTATTAAGTATCCTAATGACTATAAAAATTATTTTAATGAATTATACATTCGAATTTATATTTATTAAAAATCAAAAACTGACTTTTTTTATATTCGGTATATATAGATAATGAAGAAATAAATAGTAAACAATTTTATATATTATGTTTTATAATTTTTGCTTGTTCCTTAGGTCATAAAAGTAATTATAAAAATTTATGTTTGATTTATTTGTCATTTTAAATAATTAATTTGTATTTTCTTCTACTTTTGCTACAATACCGGAAAATCTGTTTTAAAAAGAAAAATAGAATTTAATGATATAACATGTTTATGACTACAATAATCAATGGAAATTACTTAGGAACTAATAAGAAAGTTATAAAAATTATTTCTAGAATTAATAATTATATATTTCTATTTAATTCCAAATTTAAACTAAAAACAATACAAAAGTTGAATTAAATAGTTAAACTATTAATATAAATGTACAAATAATTTTTCTAAGCTTAATACACTATATTAGGCATACGAAAATTTTAGATGAATTAATTGAGTTGATATAATAATTATTACTTTATAAACTTTGATTTATCTTGAACCGAAAAAGAAATTAGAAATAAATATTTTTACACCATAAAAAAAATTTATAAATTTTTCCTAAGTTTATTTTGGTCAGTAGAACCTAAGAAAAATATAAAATGTGTTGTTAAACTTGTTTATATATTTATTTGTATTTTAGCTATAAAAAAAATAATATTTAATACATAAAACTTAATATTTATGTATAGAAAATTTTTATAATGTTTTATACATGTCACTTACTGTTATGAAATCAATAAAAACACTTGTTAGCATTTTTAGATAATTATTGGTACTTATATTGATATAAAACTTAAAATTAAACTATACATATTTTAACATATAAGATAAATATATATATATATATATATATATATATATATATATATATATATATATATATATACATATTAACTTGATATTAATACATACCCATTCATAAAACACAATTTCTATGTATAACACTTGTTTACCTACTTAAATATATCCTACTTATTATTAGGATTTAAAAACCAAACAATCTTAATAACGATAATACAATCGAACTTAAGTAAATACTTATTGTATAAAGTATTTAAAGTGTTGTATTCCTATACGCACCTAAAAACGTATTGAAACGGTATATTAGATGGGTATAGATCTTGATCTTTCTCGAGTGGATGGACGCTCGAAAGTCTAGGCGGAGAGTTTGGATTACCGAGTTAAAGGATCCTGTGGCTCAGAAACCTATGACCTGAAAAGGCCATTTTAAATTGAAAGTGTTAGATTGGAAGCTTGTCTAGTATGAAAAGCCTTTCCAAAATGATAAACCTTCTTTAAACTTACTATAAAAGAAAATACTTACACTTATCATAATACGGGCAAAACATCTAAACTATTCTCAACTTATTCTTAGGTTGACTTATTCCGTGCTTCGATCATCCATACTTCCTCTTTAAGGATTACTTTATCTCATCGAATTACTAAGGTGACTTTCATAGCCCCACTCTTATTGCTATAGCACTTTTTATACTTACTGGGGTGAGACACATGCTGCTTTTATACTTTAAACAACTTAGACACAAGTACGAACCTAAACTGTACTATGACTAGCTTATGCTACTAAGACCCCACAGTGATATTTTTTAATTGCTTTCAGGATAAGGCATTCTTAATTATTGGGGGTAGGCCTATCGGGAGTAACGTCCCCGATACATTTGACCGCGATGTCTTTGTATTACTTAATAATGATTTAAACATGGTGATAAGGTACTGCCAACTTATCATCGGGGCAACAAAACAAACGTTTAGTCTAAAATATCACGAATCAGTACTACTTTTGGATCCGCGTGATCTACTTTTATAACAAATCTTGTGGTCTAAAAACAAACGGTCAAACATATTTGTTAAACCTATGAATTTCACTCAACCTTTTTGGTTGACACTTTTAGCATATTTGTCTCAGGTACTGAATGATCAGGACCTCTATATCTACTGCTTATGTGATGACTTACTTGGCTAGGATCAAGACTTATCGCATATTTACTTTTCTGCATTTGAACAATTTATAATTCTTGTAACGACATTATTAATTCTTCCGCTGCGTTTATTCAAATACAATTTGGTTTTATTCATATAGTTATTGTTCTCATTTTATAATATGTTGGTATGTATTATGATATTGAATCACATTTTGCCCAGGCCCTAACTGGGGGTGTGACAGATTGGTATCAGAGCATAGCCAAGCTGTTATAGAGAACCAGGATTGCATTTTATGTGTGCCTTACTTGTTAGCTAGGGTACCTTAGCGATCTAGGAAACTATAACCTTTCCTGCCTTAGACTTTAAATCACTTAGGATTACCTTAGAATGTTAAAGCAAAGAGTTCAACCCTACCTCTCATTCTTTACAATCCTAGCTTAAAAATCTAATCAAAATCTCTATCTTAATGTTAGAATGTCAAGCTATCATCAAATAAACAAAATGACTCTTTTCAAACCAGCTGAGAAAGATACTGAAGGATCTTCTACCGAAAAATCAGTTCAAAGCCCACTTTATAGTCCTCCTTCACCACCAATGAACTATAGCCCGAACACTCGTTACAACTCGCGTGGGTCTCCCGAATATTATACAACCCCGAGAAATGAAAGCAAAGGAAAACATCATGCCAATACTGCTGACTCTCATCAACCGATGAATACTCTCAAACGGAATGCTCTTCAAGACCTCCCTAACTACAATAGTGACTTCTCAGGTTATGAGCCTGAAGAAGAGCCTATTAAAGAATCATCTGAAAACTCATCTCGAAAGAGAAAACAACCCGAACCCGCCGTCACTAGAGAAGCCGATCCATTATTTTGTAATAACATGGAACACGTAAGGGTGAAGTCTGATATCCTCAACCTTCAGAGTAGTTGTGAGAAGAATAGGGAGTTTAGTAGACGTCATGTTGCTCGAATAGAAGTGCGTCTAAACAACCTAGAAAAAGAAAACACAATCTTGAAAGAAATCATCAAAGAGTCCTTCGACTCTCAAACTGAAAAGCTAGAAAAACTTGTGAAAAATAACATGGACAAAGTGATGGAGACAGTAATGAAAGTGAAGACTGAGGAAGAACGAAATACCCGTTGGGGAAAGCAATCTCTTGCCTACCTCCAAGAACTAGTTGAGTCTAAGATGAAAATAGAGAAAAAACGAATCAATCATCAACTGGCTATCAAGGATTTCAACAACAACTTTGTCAACAGCCGCATCACTAACCTCTACGATAATTTTGAATACCTCCACGAGAAACAAAAGGAGAAAAATGAAAAGATAGAGAAATTTATGAAGGAAGCTGAGAACGAGAAAAAGAAGAACTAAAACCTATCTTTTGTTTTCCTATTTTCCATTTACCCATCTATGTAAAGGCTTATGCCTAAAATTTTTCCATTCCAAACTCGTGTAATAAAGGCTTATATAATGCCTCGTTTTCAATAATGTTAAGTGTTTATTTAAGCATATTGTCTTATTCACCTATGTGTGTTGTGCAAAAGTTATAAATCATGATTGTAAACTTATAACACCTTGATTCTTCAACTAATAATGTATTTATATATTGAAGATCAATGGCTCACTCAACTCGTGGCAACAACAACAACAACAACAACAACAACAACAATCTTATAGCAAATGTCACTCTTTCTACTAAACAATTTCAATTGTTGCTAGCGGCCGCCCAAGGCAATAATAATAACAATCATAATGTTCCTTCTAAAACTTGCTCCTATAAAGATTTTAAGAACTGTAAACCACCCACTTTTAGTGGAAAAGAAGAAGCCGTAGAACTGGTCTGATGGTTTGAAAAGCTAGAATCAATCTTCCGTGTCTGTAACTGCAGAGATAATGATCGAGTGAAGTTTTCCACAAGTTCACTCACTGGCAATGCTATGACATGGTGGACTGCTCATACCAAATCTGTGGGAATAGATAATGCTAATGCTACCCCATGGGATGAACTCAAAGGAATGATGGTCAATAAGTTTTGCCCAAGAAGTCAAGTCCAAAAGCTCGAAGCTGAGTTCTGGGAACTCAGAGTTAAAGGAACCGATATCGAAAGCTATACCAATCGTTTTCTGGAGCTCTGTACCTTATGTCCCGAAATGTTCCCAACTGAAGCCCACAAGATAGAGCGGTATATAGAGGGTCTACCCGAGGATGTTCAAGGGAATGTGATTTCTGCCGAGAAGGTTACTGTGGATGCTGTGATCCACATGGCACAGAGTTTAATGATGGATAAACGTAGGAGAGTTTCGGCTAATAAACAAGTCGAAGTTAAAAACGGTGACAATAAGAGGAAATTCGAACCATCTCAGGGTTCAGCTCAAAATGTTAATAAGAAACCGGCGAATGGTACGAGACCCGGTTATCAGGGTACTAGTCCGTTTTGTTCTAGATGTGAAAGGCATCATCCGGGAAAGTGCACTGCTGTGTGTACAATATGTAAGAAGATAGGCCATGCTGCAAAGACTTGTAGAAACCTACCTCAGAATAGAGACATTGTTCCGGCTAGAGCTCCTCCAACATGCTATACTTGTGGTGAAAAGGGGCATATTAGCCCGAATTGTCCAAAGAAGAAAGATACTCCAGCTACTGGAGCAAATGCTACTGCCAAAGGTCGTGCTTTTGTGATTACTGCTGCAGAAGCCCGTGATGAGGATGAGTTCATTACCGGTACGTATCTCGTCAATAATTGTTATGCCACTATTTTATTTGATACGGGAGCCGATAAGAGTTATGTGTCAAATGAGTTTTGCACCCTCTTTACTGAAAAGCCCCAAACCCTAAAAACCAGACGATTAGTAGAAGTGGCTAATGGGAAGTTAATGAAAGTTGATAAAATATATAAAAACTGCAACCTAATTCTAGCCGATAAGGAATTCAAGATAGACCTTTTGCCGGTCGAGCTAGGTAGTTTCGATGTAGTGGTTGGAATGGATTGGTTAGGTCCATTGAGAGCAGCCATCATGTGTTTCGATAAGACCGTTCAAATTCCGTTAGGAAGTGGAGAAACTCTTATTATCCAAGGCGAACGAAGTTGTTCCAATCTTAATATCATCTCATGTCTTAAAGCCCGTAAGTACCTTGTGAAAGGTTACTCCGCCATACTAGCTCACGTTAAAATGATCAAATTCGAAGAAACGCGTATTGAAAACGTCCCGGTTGTTAAAGATTTTCCCGATGTGTTTCCCGAAAATCTCCCTGGTCTTCCACCACCTCGTCAAGTTGAATTTCAAATCGATTTATCTCCAGGTGCTGCACCCATTGCTAAAGCACCATATCGTTTAGCACCTTCCGAAATGAAGGAACTTTCTAACCAACTCCAAGAACTTTTGGATCTAGGTTTTATTCGTCCAAGTACGTCCCTGTGGGGAGCTCTTGTCTTATTTGTCAAAAAGAAGGATGGTACGTTGAGAATGTGTATTGATTACCGAGAGCTCAACAAGCTTACCATAAAGAACCGTTACCCGTTACCTCGCATTGATGATCTATTCGACCAACTTCAAGGGTCAAGCGTTTATTCTAAGATTGATTTAAGATCCGATTATCACCAGCTCAGAGTCAAGGAATCCGACATTCCTAAGACTGCATTCCGCACCCGATACGGACATTACGAATTCGGTGTTATGCCTTTCGGTTTAACCAATGCTCCAGCCGTATTTATGGATCTTATGAACCGTGTTTGCAAGCCTTACCTTGATAAATTCATTATTGTTTTCATCGACGACATCTTGATCTATTCTAAAAGCGAGAAAGAACATGAGCAACATTTACGATTGATTCTTGAACTCTTAAGAAAAGAACAACTCTACGCAAAATTTTCTAAGTGTGAGTTTTGGCTTAGAACCATACAATTCCTTGGACACGTTGTTGATAGTAAAGGAATACATGTCGATCCAGCAAAGATTACCGCTATCCAGAACTGGGAGATACCAAAGACTGCGAAGCATATTCGTCAATTTTTGGGACTTGCCGGTTATTATCGGAGATTCATAAAGGATTTTTCCCTTCTTGCCAAACCTCTTACGAAGCTAACTCAAAAAGGGAAGAAGTTTGAGTGGTCCGAAGAACAGGAATCTGCTTTCAAGATTCTGAAGGAGAAGTTGACCACAGCCCCGATTCTATCTTTACCTGAAGGTACTGAAGATTTTGTTGTTTACTATGATGCCTCAAAGCAAGGCTTTGGTTGTGTTTTAATGCAACGTGAAAAGGTTATTGCCTACGCATCTAGACAGTTGAAGAAACACGAGGAGAACTATACCACACACGACCTTGAGTTAGGTGCCGTGGTATTTGCATTAAATATATGGAGACATTATCTCTATGGTACCTATTTTACTGTGTACACTGACCATAAAAGTCTTAGACATATCTTTGATCAGAAACGGTTGAATATGAGACAAAGTCGATGGCTTGAGACTTTGAACGATTATTACTGTGAACTGAAATATCATCCTGGCAAGGTGAATGTAGTTGCCGATGCCCTTAGTCGAAAAGACGATGTTAAGCGTGTTCGTGCTCTGAATCTAAAAATCAAATCAAATCTCATATCACGAATCTGCGAAGCTCAACTTGAAGCTATTAAACCAACACTTATCGAAGGAGAAGGACCTATAAATTTCGAAAACCAACTGCAAGTTAAGTCCAATGGTACAAGATACTTTGGTAATCGAATTTGGGTTCCTCGTTATGGTAATCTCCGTGAACTAGTCTTGGATGAAGCACATAAGACTAGGTATTCTATTCATCCCGGTTCTAGTAAAATGTATCATGATATAAAAGAGTTCTACTGGTGGCCCAACATGAAAGGCGACATTGCTACTTATGTGAGTAAGTGTCTTACTTGTTCGAAAGTCAAAGCCGAGCACCAAAAGCCTTCTGGTCTTCTAACTCAACCCGATATTCCACAGTGGAAGTGGGATGGTATAGCTATGGACTTTATCACAAAATTGCCTAAGACTGCAAATGGCAATGATACGATTTGGGTCATAGTTGATTGTCTCACTAAGTCTGCACATTTCATACCAATTAAAGAGACTGACAGAATGGAAAAGTTAGCTCAACTCTATGTTAAAGAGATTGTTACTCGTCACGGTGTCCCTACTTCTATTATCTCGGATCGCGATAGTCGATTTACTTCCAATTTCTAGAAATCCTTGCAAGCATCTCTTGGAACTCGACTCGACATGAGTACAGCTTATCATCCGCAAACGGACGGTCAAAGTGAACGAACTATCCAAACTTTGGAGGATATGCTACGAGCATGTGTTATCGATTTCGGTAAAGGGTGGGATAAACACCTACCTTTAGCCGAGTTTTCTTACAACAACAGCTATCACTCTAGTATTAAAGCTGCACCATTCGAAGCTTTATACGGTCGCAAATGTAGATCTCCGTTGTGTTGGGATGAACTCAAGGACAGACAATTAACTGGTCCTGAACTTATTCATGAAACTTCCGAAAAGATCGTGCAAATCAAGAAGCGTTTAGAAACCGCTCGTAGTCGACAAAAGAGTTATGCTGACCCTCACCGAAAACCGTTAGAATTCCAAGTTGGAGATAACGTTATGTTGAAAGTATCTCCTTGGAAGGGTGTTATCCGCTTCGGTAAATGAAGTAAACTCAGTCCGCGTTATGTTGGACCTTTCAAAGTTATTCAAAGAATCGGTCCCGTTGCGTATCGATTAGAACTTCCAGCTGAACTAAGTCAAGTACATGATGTGTTTCATGTCTCAAATCTGAAAAAGTGTCTCGCCGAAGATACTCTTGTTATTCCTTTGGATGATATCCGCATTGATGAGCAAATGCACTTTATCGAAGAACCTATAGAGATTATGAAAGAAGAGGTCAAAGAAACTCGTAAGAGAAACATACCTATTTTTAAAGTCCGTTGGAATTCGCGTAGAGGCCCCGAATATACCTGGGAACGCAAAGACCAAATGATACGGAAATACCCCCATCTCTTCCCAACTGTTGATGAAGCAGACGGGAACTCCACTTAAAACTTCGGGACGAAGTTTTCATTAACGGGGAGGTACTATAACGACCCTTAAAACTTCTGTAGCGCCGAATAGTAAACAAAAAAAAAATAATACTTTTTGCTTTTTATTTTTTTAATTTTATTCTAGATCTAGATCTAGCTTTATAAAAATACTTTTCTTTATTTAATACAAATTATGGGCTGATACAATTATTAATATTTTTATTTTTCTTTTCTTTTTCTTTTTATTTCTTTTATACATTTTTTTTATACCAAGTTTTCACCTATAAATACTAGCCATTTCTTTCAAAATCCTTTACACCTCAAAAATTTATTCTCACTTGAAGATCATACTCTCAAACCTCTGCAAAAATTATTTTTGTAAGTTCTCTATATTATTTTTATAGTTTTTATTTAGTTTTTATCATATTTTTGTGCTAGTTTTATGTTAAATAAAAAATAAATACGAAATTAATTATAATAAATAATGTAAATACATGATAATTAGTATTAAGTATCCTAATGACTATAAAAATTATTTTTATGAATTATACATTCGAATTTATATTTATTAAAAATCAAAAACTGACTTTTTTTATATTCGGTATATATAGATAATGAAGAAATAAATAGTAAACAATTTTATATATTATATTTTATAATTTTCTCTTGTTCCTTAGGTCATAAAAGTAATTATAAAAATTTATGTTTGATTTATTTGTCATTTTAAATAATTAATTTGTATTTTCTTCTACTTTTGCTACAGTACCAGAAAATCTGTTTTAAAAAGAAAAATAGAATTTAACGATATAACATGTTTATGACTACAATAATCAATGGAAATTACTTAGGAACTAATAAGAAAGTTATAAAAATTATTTTTAGAATTAATAATTATATATTTCTATTTAATTCTGAATTTAAACTAAAAATAATACAAAAGTTGAATTAAATAGTTAAACTATTAATATAAATGTACAAATAATTTTTCTAAGCTTAATACACTATATTAGGCATACAAAAATTTTAGATGAATTAATTGAGTTGATATAATAATTATTACTTTATAAACTTTGATTTATCTTGAACCGAAAAAGAAATTAGAAATAAATACTTTTACACCATAACAAAAATTTATAAATTTTTCCTAAGTTTATTTTGGTCAGTAGAACCTAAGAAAAATATAAAATGTGTTGTTAAACTTGTTTATCTATTTATTTGTATTTTAGCTATAAAAAAAATTTAATATTTAATACATAAAACTTAATATTTATGTATAGAAAATTTTTATAATGTTTTATACATGTCACTTACTGTTATGAAATCAATAAAACACTTGTTAGCATTTTTAGATAATTATTGGTACTTATATTGACATAAAACTTAAAATTAAACTATACATATTTTAACATATAAGATAAATATATATATATATATATATATATATATATATATATATATATATATATATATATATATATATATATATATATATATATATATATATATATATATACATACTAACTTGATATTAATACATACCCATTCATAAAACACAATTTCTATGTATAACACTTGTTTACCTACTTAAATATATCCTACTTATTATTAGGATTTAAAAACCAAACAATCTTAATAACGATAATACAATCGAACTTAAGTAAATACTTATTGTATAAAGTATTTAAAGTGTTGTATTCCCATACGCACCTAAAAACGTATTGAAACGGTATATTAGATGGGTATAGATCTTGATCTTTCTCGAGTGGATGGACGCTCGAAAGTCAAGGCGGAGAGTTTGGATTACCGAGTTAAAGGATCCTGTGGCTCAGAAACCTATAACCTGAAAAGGCCATTTTAAATTGAAAGTGTTAGATTGGAAGCTTGTCTGGTATGAAAAGCCTTTCCAAAACGATAAACCTTCTTTAAACTTACTATAAAAGAAAATACTTACACTTATCATAATACGGGCAAAACATCTAAACTATTCTCAACTTATTCTTAGGTTGACTTATTCCGTGCTTCGATCATCCATACTTCCTCTTTAAGGATTACTTTATCTCATCGAATTACTAAGGTGACTTTCATAGCCCCACTCTTATTGCTATAGCACTTTTTATACTTACTGGGGTGAGACACATGCTGCTTTTATACTTTAAACAACTTAGACACAAGTACGAACCTAAACTGTACTATGACTAGCTTATGCTACTAAGACCCTATAGTGATATTTTTTAATTGCTTTCAGGATAAGGCATTCTTAATTATTGGGGGTAGGCCTATCGGGAGTAACGTCCCCGATACATTTGACAGCGATGTCTTTGTATTACTTAATAATGATTTAAACATGGTGATAAGGTACTGCCAACTTATCATCGGGGCAACAAAACAAACGTTTAGTCTAAAATATCACGAATCAGTACTACTTTTGGATCTGCGTGATCTACTTTTATAACAAATCTTGTGGTCTAAAAACAAACGGTCAAACATATTTGTTAAACCTATGAATTTCACTCAACCTTTTTGGTTGACACTTTTAGCATGTTTGTCTCAGGTACTGAATGATCAGGACCTCTATATCTACTGCTTATGTGATGACTTACTTGGCTAGGATCAAGACTTATCGCATATTTACTTTTCTGCATTTGAACAATTTATAATTCTTGTAACGACATTATTAATTCTTCCGCTGCGTTTATTCAAATACAATTTGGTTTTATTCATATAGTTATTGTTCTCATTTTATAATATGTTGGTATGTATTATGATATTGAATCACATTTCGCCCAGGCCCTAACTGGGGGTGTGACAATGGAGCATAGTGACGAATACTTTAAAATTTGAGTTGAGGGAAAAAGAATAGGAGGGTGAGTTGTAAGGAAACGAAGGAGGTAGATTTATAGTAAAATATTCGACAGAGAAATCAAGATAGATTATCGCATTAATTCGAAGAGGATCATAATTTTCTTAATCGCCGAAGAATCAAATCCTATATAGATTACAAAGATTTTCTTTAATCATGAGATCAACCGGGATGACGTCAAAAGATAAGGCAAATATTTATTTTCTCATTTCACTCTTTTACAGTAGCTTCACTCATACGCTTCGAGAAATCGAATTATTTTATCCGTATTTCTTAATCATGATAAAATTCTATGTATCAGCTTATAATCGTCATAATAACATTCTTACTGTTAGTCATGACGACCTCGATCAAATTTCGGGGACGAAATTTCTTTAACGGGTAGGTACTGTGACAACCCGGAAATTTCCGACCAAATTTAAACTTTAAACTTTATATGTTTCCGGCACGATAAGCAAAGTTTGTTAAGTTGAATCTCAAGAATTGTAAACTGTGTTCATACATTCATTTAACCTCGACCAAATTCCAATGATTCATGAACCATTATATGAACGGGTATGATTATATATGTATATGTGTAAATAAATATATATACATATGTGGGAATATTAAATTGAAATACATTAATAAAAATATTTAACAATTCAGTTGAGATGAATATAAGCTATGAGATCTATTTTATGAATTTGATAATGTTATCAAAGTATCGAACGAATAATACTTTACATGAACGTATTTGTTTCAATATGTTTATCAAATGGAATTAAATGATAATATCAAATGATTGATTTATCAGATACATTGTATGATTACAAGTCTCTTTTAAGAGGTCCACTTTGATTTAGGAAACCTTTCTTTAACGGTATCCGAAATATTTGGTAAAGTATTCTACATGTAAAAACAAATGTGTCAATTGACGAAGGTTAGACAAAAGTTAGTGGAGAACTGGATATCATAATATTCGACTGACATATTTTTCAAACGTGCGAAAAATGTTTTTCGATTCAATAGATTTTGATTATTAAAATGTTTTGTTTAAACAACATAATTTGAATATGTACAATATGATATTGATTATTAGAATTAAATATATAAATAACTTACAACGTGTACTTAAAACGTGTTTATGTATATTAAATATATTTAATTTCAAATTAATTAAGTAAACTATTGTAACACTCGCTTATTGAGTCGATTGATATTTAGATATGTCAATTAGTGCGTTAAGAAGTTAAAATAAACGCTAGCACATAAATGAACTATACTTAGTTAAGTTTTAAAATGAAAACGCTATATGATATAATAATTCCTATTATGTAAACAATCTAAAATGTTACTTTGAAATATAATTAGTAATTGAAAAACTAAATATTATTAAATAGATATTTCAAAAATATATAAATATTCTAAATGAATATGTATGTAAATTTTTACAAAATAATAAAATATATTATTAACCTTGATATATAAATGTTTTGATTTAAAAATACTATTTTATATGTATGCATATATATCGAAACGACGATTTACAGAAGCAAATGACCAAAACACTCAAAATATTAAGTCACACATTGAGTGGGTTAGTTTTTATTGATTTAAGTCTAATTATTGATAAAGGTACCTGTCGCGAAACATAAAGTACCAGTTTTCTAAGCGTAGAAAAATGCGTTCGAGAAACCGGAATCAGGACATAAGTCGAGTGACAATGTACAAGTCATTGGAACTAAATTTACACGTCAACTATGCACGTGAATATAATATAATATATAATTAATTATATGAATTAATATAATATTTATATATAATATTATTTTGTAAGTAAAGTTTTACGTAATGGTGACATATATATTTATATAGTTCATGCGAGTGCATGAAAATGAAGACCAAACCCCATGCGCTCGCATGGGGTGGTTGGTGGCCAAATGTTGTATAAAAGGAGATCGAGCCTGGTTCCAGTTTACTTCATCAATCCTCTCTATCTCTTTACTCTCTTAATATATATTAATATTATTATTATTATTATTATTATTATTATTATTATTATTATTATTATTATTATTATAGTAATATTAATTATTATTATTATTATTATTATTATTATTATTATTATTATTATTATTATTATTATAAAGATGAATATTATTATTATTATTAATCATATTAATATTATTAGTAGTATTATTATTATTATTAATATCTACATAAAATATTACGACGAGGTCTTGAGCGAGTTATTTAAAAACTGGTTTTGTGAGTAGGATATGGCTAAGGAAATTATGGGTTATAGCTATGGAGATTATGGGTATGGATCAGGAGTATAGCTCATGAGGTCAATTTAGTGTTTATCATCTCCGTTGCGTCTACGTACCTTTTCTGCAATATTGAATCTCAATATTGATAAGTGAGCACTCATAACTTAACTTTTATATATTAATAGTGTATCCCTGACTAGTGCTCGAGTATATAGGATTATGCATGCTTGTATTTTTGATATTGTCGTTAGATAGGTTATGTTGAATCCTGAATTAGTTACATATGCGGTTGAGATAAAGTATAAGATATGCATGTCGTTGGAAAGCTAGCGAAAAATTAAGAACTTTTCATTTAGATATCGAATGGTTTCGATGAACGGATTAGAAGTTATAATCAATTGAATTTTTGTATTATTATTAAAAATGATTATTATTATCGTCGTTATAGTTTTTATCTAATTATTATTATTATTATTATTATTATTATTATTATTATTATTATTATTAATAAAAGGGTATTATCATTAAAAATTGATATTTTTATTATTATTACTATCGTTATTATCGTTAACGTTATAATTAGTATTATTATCATTAAAATAGTTACTAGTATTATCATTAATATTATCATAATATTTATTATTATTAGCATTATTATAATTAAAACTAATATTAGTAACACCAAATTATTATGATTACTATTATTATCATTAATATGAACGCGATATAAAAGACGACTAAAAGCTATTAACAAATTAATTAGGAAATAATGAGTATATGTATCATAATGAGATTAAAATTTAAAGGTATTGATTTAGATAAAAATATCGTTTTCATTAATTTTATCATTAGTATTATTAAAAGTTTTAATATTAAAACTACCATTTTTACAAAATTATTATTTATAGGAATATCATTGTTAATATAAAATATCATTATTATTATCATTTTAATAAAAATTATCATTTTATCATAATATCTTTTTTAGTGAATATAAATATTATTATTACTAATAGAATAAGAATAATTATTATTACAAAATAATACAATTTTTACGTACTATTGTTATTATCGATATTATTTTATCAAATAAATATATGATACAAAGATATTTTACTACGTATATAATTACATTAATAAAACCTATCATATTATTTTTATGATATTAAATGAACTTTATAAATTTTATTACTTAAGATATATAAAAGTATATTCTTATTATATAAATTTTAATATAAAATTTTTATTTATTAATAAATGAATTATATTATTTACTCTAATAAAACCTGTCAAAAAAATATTTAAATATATAAAACGACTATATTTAAACTATATAATAATCATGTATAAATTGTGAAAATCATTTTGGTCAAGTTGACTCTTGTTGACTTTCGCATATTAGTCTCGAGCATTAGGATTGTGGTACACTTTGATCTGACCTAAATTGCTATACAGATATTGACCAACATATAAATATATATAATTAATATAGGTTCATGAATCCGAGGCCAACCCTGCACTTGTTCAATGACGTCATATGTATTTTTACTACAAGATACAGTATTGTGAGTTTCATTTGCTCCATTTTTAAATGCTTTTTTAATATATATTTTTGGGGCTGAGAATACATGCGCTGCTTTTATAAATGTTTGACGAAATAGACACAAGTAATCGAAACTACATTATATGGTTGGATTATCGAAATCGAATATCGCCCCTTCAAGTCTGGTAACCTAAGAATTAGGGAAATAACCCCTAATTGACGCGAATCCTAAAGATAGATCTATGGGCCTAACAAACCTCATTCTGGAATTTGGAATGCTTTAGTACTTCGATTTAAAAAGGTGATTGCGATTGTCGTTATATAGCATACTTGCGAGTATGCGGGGGATATTCTATATGCATCCTTGTTAGTTCGGTTACCAGGTGTCCATCATATGAATGATTTTTATACACTTGCGAGTGTAGAATTATTACGAAAATGAAATCTTGTGGTCTATTAAGATTATGAAAATGATTGATTACGATAAACTAATGAACTCACCAACCTTTTGGTTGACACTTTAAAGCATGTTTATTCTCAGGTATGAAAGAAATCTTCCGCTGTGCATTTACTCATTTTAAAGATATTACTTGGAGTCATTCATGACATATTTCAAAAGACGTTGCATTCAAGTCGTTGAGTTCAATAAAGATTAATATTAAGTAAATGACAGATTAGGTCATTTATAGTTTGGATATTATGAAATGGTATGCATGCCTGTCATCTTTCGATGTAATGAAAGTTTTGTCTTTTTAAAACGAATGCAATGTTTGTAAAATGTATCATATAGAGGTCAAATACCTCGCAATGTAACCATATGTTGTTGTATTCGTCCTTATGGATTAGGACGGGTCGCTTCAAAATAAGTCATCGATGCAGAGATTGGAAACGGTTGCTAATTATTGCAACCATTTATAGACCCTTTCCCAAACCTCCATGGCATGTTTACAAAGAATGAGTAAATATTCAGTAGTCTCGAGTCTATCGCATGTTGGACATCTAATTGTTCCCAAGTCAATACCTCTTTTACCTAGCTCGACCCGTTCGGGTAACCTTTTTAATTTAGCTCGCCTTATGAAGATCCCCAATCTCAGCGGTACTAATTTGTTCTTCTTTGATTCACAGTGCGTGTCATAGCCTTTAAAAGTCAGATCATCGATCAAAATAGTAAGGCACTTGATTGAAAAGGTTCCTTTTGAATCATACGTCCATACCCATCCATCATGGTTGCTGTTAGCATGCGGAGAGTGGATATTGCAGCCGCCAAGTCCAACAGCTCATCCCGTGTTCTTCGAGTTAGATCTCTAATCAAATCCCATTTCCAGTGAAATCCATCCAAAGAAATTATGTTTTGCACCTTCACATCTTTCGCAGATTCCAGCACATATAGTCCTTTGTGCCTGCATATTAGTTGATTTTCTCCGGACCAAATGTCCACACCAAATAATGAATTCCATACATTCAACTATCATTATATACAAAAACAAAGTTGTTTGAATATAGCGATAATTAATGTCAGTGAGTTCAATGACAACTATCGTGAGAAGCGAAGTCGAAAACTGATCATGTTTGTTAGAACCAAGTAAAAGAATAATTTAACGGTACATTTTCAATTTAAAAATATGAATCAACAGCGATAATTCATAATTGTTTAGTATGTGGGCCCGTTCCACCCAATTACTTAACCCACTTGACTCTTGAGCCGTCCATCTTGTAACCTCTAAAGCCATCATATATGAGTAAAGCATTTACGTCTTCTTTAAACAAATAGTTAACAAAAACACTATTAGTCCCATGCCCACAACCAATATATACTTTTTGGGTGTACAACTGAAACCATGCCCACCACCAAAACACTATTAATGGGATGCCAAAACCATCGCAAAAAAAAAAAAAAAAAAAAAAAAAAAAAAAAAAAAAACCTCAAACAGACAGTAATAGTAAAGAATACATAAATTGAAAACACTTACAGTGAGATAACGAATCGCACAAGAGGTGGCTGTGGCATTTTTAGGGATGAATCACCATTGACTTCTAAGAATCATTACATTACAAACCAAACCCAAAGTGCTCAATTTGGGTCTGATGGATCTTGCGTATGGGCCAAACGGGTCGAGTTGTAAAGTTTCCAATTTTTTAGATTCGCATCCCTAAAAATTCCAATGAGTTTTTTATAAACATATTGGTCTTAGACAAAAAATAAAAATGAGTCGATCGGGTTCAAATCCACCAAGTCCAACAAATAGAGACGGGTCCAACGGGTCTTGTATATGGCTCCAACGGGTCGAGCTGTAAAATTATGAATTTTAGTTGCCCGATGTAATTTTTCAAAATAAAATAAAAATTAATGAAATATTAAAAATGATAAAATAATAATAAGATAATAAAAATACTTAAAATAAAAATTTTGTTGAACAAAATAGTTCTTAACCCGACCCAACCCGTTTGGGTCTCGACCCACTCAGACCCAACCCAACCCGTGTGACCCATTCAAATTCTGACTCGTTCTGATCCATGACCCGTTCCGACCCAAACCCATTTGGGTCTCGACCCAACCAGACCCGACCTATTTTCCATGCATAATTCACATTAGTATACATTTAAAAATTAGTTACCTCATAAGAACTTTCAGTGGAGTAATTACCTACAAAGTAAATTTAGGAGTCAGTCAAAATAGTAATAATAATATTGCATACTTTATTGTATCGAAACAAACTTTCTAATGAAATATGTTAGCACATATGTTATTAACTTAAAGCAAACGACAAAAAATCTTGAACACAATTCAAAATTTCACGATAGATGAAATTAGAAAACCAACCTGGTCGAATTTTATAGGGTTTGTGCAAAATTCACATCATCATTGTTATATATGAGAACAATACTAAAAATTATATATGAGAACTTGACTCGAGTTATGTCAAGCTTTTTATCCATGTGTGATGTGTTAGTTATGTTATATACGTATCTACAATTGTACAAGAGTTAAGGTTTTTAAGTTGTTCAAGCTCAAACTCGAGTTCTTTAGATCAAGCTTGAATCTCGGTCCCGTTGAGCTATCGAATTCATCTTAGGATTAAACTAAGGCAACTACTTCAATGTCAGGTGGGCTAATATACAACCCTAGAACACAAATCACAATGAAATTAGTAGCTGATTATCATTCACATGACTAACTCAACAACTCAATGACTCGTTCAATTCTAGAGAAGTTGTCAAAATTCTAGAAGTCTACTCAACATTTGTTCTGAGCTCATTACACCTAACCCATAACTCATGAATGGATACTATCTACTGGATAACAACTCAAGATATATAAAATTTTTCAACATTACACCTATTGTCTATTTAACTTTATATAATAAATCCAATAACAAAACTATTTCGAACAATACTTCCACGGAATTAACCGGTTCCAAAAGTAATTGTGACACTAATGACATTAAAAAAATTCCACTATAGAACCTCAAGTTTCTACCGAAAATTCAAAAACTATTACTCATTATAAATCTAGGCCAATTAAACAACTGTATGAAATGTAACTAAGCATTCGAAAACAAATAAAGGTGCATTTACTCTACTATCAGCAAAACCGTAAATTACGTTAACTACATTTACATGCCACCACATTCAGTAGAATAGACTCTCCCAAAACCATACTTCACCAATTTAAATAACCATGAAGCAACAATTACTCATAAAACTAAAAATAACAGAAATACTTAATTTCTCAAATGTCAATTCATAACCCATAACAAACCTTGATTGTTATCCACCTAAAAGCTTAAATTGGAGCCTTTTCCGCAAATTGAACAACACTTTGCCTTATAAATCTAATCCTTAATCAATGTATCCACTAAAACCCAATTCTCATAAACTGCATAATCAACGAATCACAAATTAATGAATTCTAGAACATTAACAAACTGAAACACTAAGAGAGAAAACCCGATTTGAAATATAACTATTTTCTTTGCGAGAACGACGGCAGACTGAAAATTTTTATAAGTACTATTTTTATCGAAATGAGGCAGCATAATATCATACCTGATTTCAGCGTTACCCAACCCGCCCATGACGCCACCTGTCAATCATACATTGTTCATCAACATTTCGCATTTTAAATCATAGTTACCATATTGGTAGAAGATCCTTTCTCCTTAGTAACAGACTCGGCTGCGTGGTCGCGCTACATTACACTTTCGATTTTCACACCACTGTAAGACCGAGTAAATCATAATTGTATGTATTAGCATCTATTATACAAATAGATGCGGCTATATATTAATATACCATTTACCTTATCAAATTCATCGATTATTTGTATTAACCACAAAATTTGGCTCCCAAATATTTGGCATAGCGATAATAATAAACAATTGGTGTGCATAAAAGCTGCTTGCAATAAAGTTCATATATGAATAAAGCACATCCAAATTTGTTCCATAAAGAGTTAAAGATTCATCATTCAAGAATGAACTCTGTCGATTTCAATTAAATCTACAGGAGAACAATAAATTTCTACTAACTGAATCTTTAAGATTCAAACCCATTGAATCCATTCACATCTTTTCACCATAAATATTAAAAATTATATATAGAATACATAATTATATAGACATATATAACATATTATAATTTAGTAAAGAGTTTGAATCACCTTTAGATATATTAACCCTAGAATAAGAGCGAAATATCACCGCTACGATAATGTGTTTATAATAAGAATCAACTTTGTTGGCCATCGATATCATCTTCTAAATCCATCATGAGAAGAAAATTTGTAAACAAAATTAAAAATGGTCACCAAAAATTTTAGTCTGTACGATTAAATAACAACAAAATTTAAGATTAAGGATATAACAATTAAAGCGAAGAAGATGAAGATGAATGTCTTCAATGGATACGAAAAATATTAATTCCAAATAAATAAATAAAAAAAAAACTAAGAAATCCACCAGAACCTTCAAGTGATGAATTTAAGGTGGAGATGCCGCCGGTATGAAGATGACGATAAGCTGGTCCTTTGCAGACCCTCAACACACCATAACATGTGGTCAGCGGCAGATAATAGGTTCTTGATATAACATACACAATCTCTATAATTTGTGGTATTTGATTGTGAGTTTAATGATAATTGAAATGATTTTGTAACTGATACTGTAATTCGGGGATACCATTTGCAAATTAACCGTTACCACAATTCAAAATTAGTTGCAATACTCTAAAATAATTATGTGAAAAATGGTTGAATGATATTTCAGAATCAATTACATTCGTCGGTGACCATAAATTATAACCAACATAAATCTTATAATAACACTTCTAACGATTAAATCAGATACATGAACCATTTTATTAAATATTCATGTTCTTTAAATGTACTTCTAATAGAATTTAGAATCATCAATGGAATATGTGCCATACCTGTATCAATGAGCAAGTTGTTCCAATTACACATTAAGAACGCGATATGAACCCTACACAAATATCAAACTAACAGATGAGAATTAGTAACTCGATTGATGATTTAATCCAAAGATATTAGATAAGCCGATAACAATTAACAGTAATGCAATAATCGCCAATCAACTAAAGTGTTGAATCAAAATACATCGATTACAATGAATCACATACTTAAGGTTAATTCGTGAAGAGAAGAAGAATAAACAATTGATAAATTAGATTCACGAGTGATGATTAAAATACTAAGAATGATTGATAGATGAAGGTTAATGAACGAATCGAAAAAATGATTCACAGAGAAGGTATTATCGAAGGGATGGATCGATTAGCGAAGTGAGATTGAACCCCTAATTTTGCGAACCAGATGCGCGTCTTTTTTTTAAGAAGGGTATTGTGGAGAATGTAGAAGATGAAAGGAGACTTATCACGTGATATTGTAGATTGGGTTAGGATTATATGATCTATTTAGATTTAGATGGATGGCTAGCATTGAATATTTTTTTTGGAGATATCACCTACTCGTGTAGTGTAAGAGAGATTCTTTATTTAATTTTGATTTTAGTATTCGCTAACTTTGATTAATAAATATAAATAATAATAATAATAATAATAATAATAATATAAGTTATATATGATATGCTAAATTGTGTGTTTAAGGGTTACGTTTAATATTATCTTTTTTTGTTATTTTAATATTTAATATAGCAAAACATAATGAAGATGGGAGAAGAAAGTGATTAAAAGCAAAAGGTTGTTAATATTGGGATTAGATTCGATTCATGTAACGCTGGCGGATACAAAAACCGACGATTTGGACATAATTTAAGAAAGCAGATAAGGGCTAGAATTAGACCTAGAACTTGGGCTCGAAAATTGGGCTAATTTATATTGCTACTTTCTTCCTCGTGAAGCCTTGGGCTGTTATGTTGTTCACATGGCCATGAGAAGGGGCGGCCCTTTAAAATTAGATTGTCGGATTAATATGTTATTTAATTAACTAGATCGTTGCCATCAAGTTATATTTAATTTATGTTTTTTCAATAAAAAATCTAACGAGCGCGTTTAGTTATTTTTCGTTTATATTCGTTTAGTAAAATATCACTTAAACATTCTTCACCTGAACTTTTTACCTCCATCTTTATAAACGTAATTAATACTTGTAACACCCCGTCAAAAATTCCTTTAACAGAATGTTAACTCTGGTCCCAGTGCTTGGCTTGACTACTACGTAACGGCAATAATTTACAGCGGAAACAATTTAATATCTGAGAATAAAACACGCAAAAACAGGTCAACAAATAATGTTGGCGAATCTACAGGTTTAAAGTTATGCAACAGCATCTGAAAAACAGTTATCAGAAAAATAGTTTAAGTTTCCTTGATCACGAGATTTTACAAGTACAACACCAAGTTGCAAAACGTTTGCATAATCTGAGCACCTGAATACTAACAATGACCCGATTATAGAAACCACTATACCCGCCCTTACCTCGTAAAATGTTATACACTTGTTCGAGTGTATCTAATGTTCAAAGTAAATGCACCACAGTTAATATTGTAGGGTGAGGTTGTCAACCTAACGGATCCGTCCATCTAAATTATGCTTACACCGATGGTATTAAAAGTATTCAAGCTAGAGGATTTGTGAACAAACTCAATATGCAGATATAGTACTCGTGTCAATACAAAAAGCATTTGATAATGTAAGTATAACAGCGTGTATTCTTGAAGCGACCCGTCCTAATCCACCTGGACGAAGTCATCAACATCTGGTCCCATTGCGAGGTACTGACCTAAATATGCCATGTACGACTCCAAGTAATATCTTTAAAATGAGCAAATGCACAGCGAAAGATTTCTTTCATACCTGAGAATAAACATGCTTAAAAGTGTCAACCAAAAGGTTGGTGAGTTCATAGGTTTATCATAACAATCATTTCAATATGTAAATAGACCACAAGATTTTCATTTATAAATATATGTACACTCGCAAGTGTATAAAGGTATTCTATAAGTTGTAGGCACCCGGTAACAAGCCTTAACGTTCATGTTTTACCCTCTGAAGTACACCAGATCAGGTGTGTTTAAAATAACCTCGAAGTACTAAAGCATCTCATAGTCAGGATGGGGTTTGTCAGGCCCAATAGATCGATCTTTAGGATTCGCGCCTACCGTACATAGACAAGTAGTTTAATGTTACCAAGTTAAGGGTATATTTCTGGTTTAAACCCACATAGAATTAGTTTTAGTACTTGTGCCTATTTCGTAAAACATTTATAAAACAGCGCATGTATTCTCAGCCCAAAAATATATATAAAAAGGGAGTAATGAAACTCACTATATTGTATTTCGGAGTAAAATACATATAACGTCATTGAACAAGTGAAAGGTTGACCTCGGATTCACGAACCTATATTAATTATATATATTTATATGTTGGTCAATATTTGTTTAATGAATTAGGTCAAGTCATAGTGTACCACAATCCTAATGCTCGAGACTAATACACAAAAGTCAACAAAAGTCAGTTTGACTCAAAAATGTTTTTCTAAAATTTATACATGATTAATATATACTGTATATATCGTCGTTTTATATTTTTAAATAATTTAAAAAGATTTACTAGAGTAAATAATATAATTCTTTTATTAATAAATATAATTTTATATAAAAATATACTTTTATATATCTTAAGTAATAAAATTTATAAAGTTCATTTGATATCATAAAAATATTATGATAGGTTTTATTAAGATAATTATAATTATATTATTTGTATTACATATTTATTTGATAAAATAACATTGGTAATAATAATAAGTAAAAGTTGTATTATTTTGTAATAATAATGATAATAATAATTTGATAAAAACTAGAACGACGATAATAACGACGATGAAAATAATCATTTTTAATAACAATATCAAAAATTCAATTGACTATAACTTTTAATCCGTTCATTGAATCCATTCGACATCTAAAGGAAAAGTTCTTAATTTTTCGCTAGCTTTTCCAAGGACATGCATATCTTATACCTTATCTCAACCGCAGGTGTAACTAATTCAAAATTCAACATAATCTATCTAAGGGTAATATCAAAAATACAAGCATGCATAATCCTATATTCTCGAGCACTAGTCAGGGATACACTATTAGTATGTAAAAATTTATTTACGAGTACTCACGTATCCATATTGAGATTCAATATTGCAGGAAAGGTACGTAGACGCAACGGAGATGATAAACACTAGTTTGACCTCACGAGCATACCCCCGAACATTACCCATAACTTCCATAGCTATAACCCATAATTTCCTGAACTCTATCCCACTCATGAAACCCGTTTTGAAAACTTGTTTTAGAACAATTGAGCAGCACTTCGTCGTAGTATTTTATGTAATAATAATAATACTAATATTAATACTACTAATAATATATTTGGATTAATAATAATAATTAATAATAATCATATTATAAATAAAATAAATATGTTACGGAGTAATATAGAGAATGAGAGATTGAGAAACAGAAAGTTAAATGAATTCGATCAAATGTGTTCGAGCTTTAAAGGAGTTTTCTGGGCTCCACACCTCCGAAATTTTGAAGTATTGATAAATAAGAAGTCCGTAATTTGCGGACTAAACTTCAAAGTTCATTCATATTACAATTACATTATGCTTTATTAATTATTATTATTATATATAATATATTTAATTTATATAATTAATTAAATATTATATTATATTTACGTGCGTAGTAAAAATGTAAATTTTGTTCAAATGACTCGTACGTTGTCACTCGACTCATGTACCACTTTCGGTTTTTCGAGCGCACTTTTGTACGTTTAGAAAACTTGTACTTTACGTTTCGTGACACGTACCTTTATCAATAATTAGACTTAAATTAATGAAAAACTAACCCACTCAAAGTGTAACTTAATCTTTTGAGTGTTTTGGTCATTTACTTCTAAAAATCAATGTTTCGTTGTTTGTCAAAATGTACATTTTAAATTAAACGTGTTATGACTCAGTTACTATTATATTAATCACTTTGTAAAATATATATATATATATATATATATATATATATATATATATATATATATATATATATATATATATATATATATATATATATATATATATATATTTATTAAAAATATAAATTTGTACGTATTGTATGTAGTTGGAATATTTATTTAATAATATAATATTTATTTATTTATTTTTTACTAATTATAATTTAAAGTTTGTTTTAAATTTCGTTTAGAAAATATTATAATACTTATCGTTTATACTTAATTTTGATATACTTTATTTATGCGCCATTATTTTAACTTCTAAAACGTTCTAAATAATATGACTAAGTATTCATCGAAACAATAACCAATTGTTACAATCATTCATTTTGAAAACATATATATACCATTTGCGAGTTTTCTATGTTTTAACAACTAATCTCCTAGTTCACGTTATTTAAACAAGGGCGTTTAAATTATCTAGTTCCATTATATCATAAAGCGTTCTCGCATGTTTAGAAAATAGATCAATTGAATAATATGAAAATCAGTTTTCCACTAACATTTGTCTAACTCTCGATAAGTGATACTTTGTTCTCACTTGTAAATTACTTTACCATTTATTACGAATACCGTTAAAAATAAGAGTTTCCTAATTCAAAGTGGACCTCATTAACAGAGACTCGTAATCACAATTCAATGTATCTGATAATTCAATCATATGATATTATCTTTTAATCTCGTCGATAACTCTAATAACTTATATTGAAACAATACACTCATGTAAAGTATTATCCATTCACTATTTTATTATTGTTTTCAAGTCGTAAATAGATCTCATAACTTATATTCATATTAACTAAACCGTTAAATGTTTTATTAATATATCTCAATCTAATAATCATACATATGTATATATATACATATATATCCATTTACACATAATTGTTCGTGAATCGTCAGACATGGTCAAAGGGTAATTGATTACATGAATATATATTTCAAAACTTTCGAGACTCAACATTACAGATTTTGCTTATCGTATCGGAAATATATAAAGATTAAAGTTTAAATTTGATCAGAAATTTCCGGGTCATCACAGTACCTACCCGTTAAAGAAATTTCGTCCCGAAATTTGATCGAGGTCGTCATGGCTAACTATAAAAATATTTTCATGACGAATATGAGTTGATAAATAAAGTTTTATCATCATTGAGTAATATAGATAAAACAATTTGATTACGCAAAGAGTATAAGTGAAGCTATCGTAAGAGAGTGAAATAAGTAAATGTATATTCGTTTTGCATCGATGACGTAGTTATGATTGATTTCCGGAATTCATGGGATTTAAAGAAAATCTTCGTAATAAGATTTGGTTCTTTGGCGATTAAGGAAATTAGGATCTTCTTTGATTAAATACAATAATCTGTTTTGATTTTTAACGTCTGATACTCCCACTATAAATGAACCTCTTTCGTTCCATTATTTTCCATAACTCTCAACTTTTATACTTCAGTTCATATTTTCGAAACATTTGCCAAATTATCAGAAGTCACTGGAAAAGATGGAATTATCAAGAAAATACGTTCTTGATTTTGTTTAGAGATTTAATAGAATGTAAGAGTCGTGTAACCTGGCACATGATGACGTTATGGTCTGTGAATCATCACGTTCCATTAAAACTTAGCATGACTTACTGTAATATAATCTCGTTGATCAAGTGTCATTATATTATACTAACTCATGCATCAGTTCCCAACATTACTTCAATAACATTCATATTTTAAGCTCGAAAGTTTACAGAATATAGAAACTAACAGTTTCTATATGATGTAACACTGATAGCACGAAGAGATTAATGATTTCAGATAAGAATAGTTATGAAAAATATCTTCAGAAATATGGAGGATATATATAATGAAAGATACGATGATATCTTGGAATTTCTAATATCGAAGGATGGTGAAGAAAATTTGTCCGCAAGAGTTTGGAGTCAAAAGCAAGGTATTCGCTAAAGATTTCATCAGAAACAGAATCATCAAGATTCTTAATGTACAAGTTTAGTCCTTTTGTTTTGTTCAGAGACTCCTTCGTAGTTTGCTCAATCCGTTTTCCAGTTCTAACTTTTCTGAGCTTTTCCAACATACTATTCTTTATCATTAAACTTCCGACGATTAAGGTCGTTTACGGTTGTCTACAGTTTCTGCTACTTCATTCAGCTTTTTCAACATTCAGAGTATTGATTTGTAGACTGAGTGATGTTCAGAATTTCAGAATGAAAGACCATAATTCTAAAAGATAAATGTTATACATACAACTGTTGATGTAGATATGCTGTGCATTTTCAAAGTACTGATTGTTGATTCCCGATAATTGGTATGGCAGTTCTCGTTACAAGATGCGGATGAGTATATGATAGGGTTTCAATGAATAAATATAATGATTTATCGGAGAGATCTAAACCAAGAAGCAATGAGGTTGCTGGTACTTCTGCTGGTAATATGGTAGAATATGAAAGGTTCCCCGGTAACAATAAAAGAGTACGCATATATATCAAGGTTATAATAAGGTTGTTTCGAATGAAAGTCGAAGTTGACTTGCTGGAGGTGTGACAAAATTGGCTAATTTGAAAAAGAACTGCAAAGTTATTTTGGGTAATAATAACACTAAAGGAATTAGCACAGCTACGTGTTAAACGTTTACTCAGTTTCCGAGAGTTTTCAGGTGCATAACTATACGCATCAATCTTTCTTTCTGTAGATGAAGTATGGTTGGTTCATCCTCTCGATTGAGGTGTTTTCAAGAATTATGAAAGGTTTGCACGCAGATGGAAATTGTCGAGATACAAATGAGGTTTAAGATGAAATCAAGTGGCAAACTTGAAGAATTATTTAGTTTCACATGTTATAATCAATATTTTAATTCATTTTAATTGTCCAATGTTGGCAGTCCACAGTCGATAGTACACAGTTAACAGTCCAATAATTCATATATAATTTAATATATAATATTCGAATTAAGTAATACGTATCGTGACCCGTGTACATGTCTCAGACTCGATCACAACTCAAAGTATATATATTATTATAAAATTAACCTCAACCCTGTATAGAGAACTCGATCATTACTGCATATAGAGTGTCTATGGTTATTCCAAATAATATATATATGCGTCGATATGATATGTCAAAACCTTGTATACGTGTCCCGATATTTAAAGTGAGTAAAATAAATACAGAAATTAAATGACGATAAATGAAATTGCGAGAATTAAATTGCGATAATTAAAATGAAACCAGTTAGCTAGGAACAGTTAGCTAGGAAAAGTTAGCGTGGATTCTTAACAAAATTCTTTATAATTAATTTGTTTGTTTCTAATAAATTTTATTTTGTCCAATGTTTTCTTCATTATGCCACTTGTTGGATTCTGATAAGTCAAAACCCAAATATGAAATTGAATGAAAATGGTTATTATGTGGTGAACGGATACGTATATCGGTGGATGTAAACAGGATAGTAAATGATCGTTCAATCAGATTCGAAGAATGAATAGTGTAACTTATTAATGTGAAATCTTAAATATTCCTCGGGTATTACCTACCCGTTAAAATATTTTCATCATTAACAGTTTGTACAAAAGAATTTTTAATTACAATCTTTATGAATACATATATACATATATATTTTCTTCAGATGTAATCATGGATTTAATGAGTTAATATGATATTAAACTCATTTGATTTACCGTTAAAATTAGAATTCATAATCTCTAAAACATTAGAAATTATATAATCGTCACGTTGAATGAAGATATTTGATGTAGAACGATTCGTAGAACGATAATTATACTCGAGGTACAGAATGAGATGTTGAGGCATGGATTGTTGATGGTACTGGTGCTGTTACTGATGGTACTGTTGGTGCCGATGATGTTGTTGAAGCTGGTAAATATTGCACCATATTCTCCAAATTGATTACTCGAGCGCGAAGTTTGTTGACTTCTTCTATTATTTCGGAATGATTGTCGATCGAAATGAGTGGGTGAATAAGGTTTAGAATTGTGGATAGAATATAATCGTGTCGAGCTATTCTGGAAATGAGAGAGAAAATGGTGTTTCGGACAGGTTCGCCGGTAAATGCTTCAGGTTCTTCACCATGAGGGTAATGTGGTGGGTGGAAGGGATCGCCTTCTTCTTGTCTCCAATGATTAAGTAGGCTACAAACTCATCAGATGAATTGGGGATGGATGATTGGTTGATTCATTCTGGTGACACTGCTTTCGGAGCTTAGGTGAAACTCCATATCGGAATAGTTGTCGGAATCCGAGGAATTCGAACTGGTTGAGGGATTCATCTCGTACGATCAGGTGAAGGATTTTCGATAAGAAATAGATTATAGGATGTAGATTAGTACCCTGCAATACATAATTTACATATGCATATATAATACTAAAATCCCATAAGTTACGGAGGAATCTATGGAAGCTGTCAGGCAAAGGTAACAATAACAGATACGCTAAGATATGAATTTTGTCTATACACTATCGATGCACTAAATGCAGTAAAATGTGTCTAGACTAGGAATGATAAGCAGGTAATTTCCTAAGGATAATAAGTAGATGATTTTTCGACACGAATGATAAGCAAAACTTTTGACATGCAGACACGGTTGAAGTCCAGACTCATTAATGCATCTAAGTAACTATCCATTAGACACACTAATGCAAGACCTGGTTCGCTAAGACCACTGCTCTGATACCAACTGAAGCGACCCATCCTAATCCACCTGGACGAAGTCATCAACATCTGGTCTCATTGCGAGGTACTGACCTAAATATGCCATGTACGACTCCAAGTAATATCTTTTAAATGAGCAAATGCACAGCGGAAGATTTCTTTCATACCTGAGAATAAACATGCTTAAAAGTGTCAATCAAAAGGTTGGTGAGTTCATAAGTTTATCATAACAATCATTTCAATATGTAAATAGACCACAAGATTTCCGTTTATAAATATATGTACACTCGCAAGTGTATAAAAGTATTCTATAAGTTGTAGGCACCCGGTAACAAGCCTTAACGTTCATGTTTTACCCTCTGAAGTACACCAGATCAGGTGTGTTTAAAATAACCTCGAAGTACTAAAGCATCCCATAGTCAGGATGGGGTTTGTCAGGCCCAATAGATCTATCTTTAGGATTCGCGCCTACCGTACATAGACAAGTAGTTTAATGTTACCAAGTTAAGGGTATATTTCTGGTTTAAACCCACATAGAATTAGTTTTAGTACTTGTGCCTATTTTGTAAAACATTTATAAAACAGCGCATGTATTCTCAGCCCAAAAATATATATAAAAAGGGAGTAATGAAACTCACTATACTGTATTTCGGAGTAAAATACATATAACGTCATTGAATAAGTGAAAGGTTGACCTCGGATTCACGAACCTATATTAATTATATATATTTATATGTTGGTCAATATTTGTTTAATGAATTAGGTCAAGTCATAGTGTACCACAATCCTAATGCTCGAGACTAATACACAAAAGTCAACAAAAGTCAGTTTGACTCAAAAATGTTTTTCTAAAATTTATACATGATTAATATATACTGTATATATCGTCGTTTTATATTTTTAAATAATTTAAAAAGATTTACTAGAGTAAATAATATAATTCTTTTATTAATAAATATAATTTTATATAAAAACATACTTTTATATATCTTAAGTAATAAAATTTATAAAGTTCATTTGATATCATAAAAATATTATGATAGGTTTTATTAAGATAATTATAATTATATTATTTGTATTACATATTTATTTGATAAAATAACATTGGTAATAATAATAAGTAAAAGTTGTAATATTTTGTAATAATAATGATAATAATAATTTGATAAAAACTAGAATGACGATAATAACGACGATGAAAATAATCATTTTTAATAACAATATCAAAAATTCAATTGACTATAACTTCTAATCCGTTCATCGAATCCATTCGACATCTAAAGGAAAAGTTCTTAATTTTTCGCTAGCTTTCCAAGGACATGCATATCTTATACCTTATCTCAACCGCAGGTGTAACTAATTCAAAATTCAACATAATCTATCTAAGGGTAATATCAAAAATACAAGCATGCATAATCCTATATTCTCGAGCACTAGTCAGGGATACACTATTAGTATGTAAAAATTTATTTACGAGTACTCACGTATCAATATTGAGATTCAATATTGCAGGAAAGGTACGTAGACGCAACGGAGATGATAAACACTAGTTTGACCTCACGAGCATACCCCCGAACATTACCCATAACTTCCATAGCTATAACCCATAATTTCCTGAACTCTATCCCACTCATGAAACCCGTTTTGAAAACTTGTTTTAGAACAATTGAGCAGCACTTCGTCGTAGTATTTTATGTAATAATAATAATACTAATATTAATACTACTAATAATATATTTGGATTAATAATAATAATTAATAATAATCATATTATAAATAAAATAAATATGTTACGGAGTAATATAGAGAATGAGAGATTGAGAAACAGAAAGTTAAATGAATTCGATCAAATGCGTTCGAGCTTTAAAGGAGTTTTCTGGGCTCCACACCTCCGCAATTTCGAAGTATTGATAAATAAGAAGTCTGTAATTTGCGGACTAAACTTCAAAGTTCATTCATATTACAATTACATTATGCTTTATTAATTATTATTATATATATAATATATTTAATTTATATAATTAATTAAATATTATATTATATTTACGTGCGTAGTAAAAATGTAATTTTTGTTCAAATGACTCGTACGTTGTCACTCGACTCATGTACCACTTTCGGTTTTTCGAGCGCACTTTCGTACGTTTAGAAAACTTGTACTTTACGTTTCGTGACACGTACCTTTATCAATAATTAGACTTAAATTAATGAAAAACTAACCCACTCAAAGTGTAACTTAATCTTTTGAGTGTTTTGGTCATTTACTTCTAAAAATCAATATTTCTTTGTTTGTCAAAATGTACATTTTAAATTAAACGTGTTATGACTCAGTTACTATTATATTAATCACTTTGTAAAATATATATACACACACACACACACACACACACACACATATATATATATATATATATATATATATATATATATATATATATATATATATTTATATATTTATATATTTATTAAAAATATAAATTTGTATGTATTGTATGTAGTTGGAATATTTATTTAATAATATAATATTTTTTTTTACTAATTATAATTTAAAGTTTGTTTTAAATTTCGTTTAGAAAATATTATATTACTTATCGTTTATACTTAATTTTGATATACTTCGTTTATGCACCATTATTTTAACTTCTAAAACGTTCTAAATAATATGACTAAGTATTCATCGAAACAATAACCAATTGTTACAATCATTCATTTTGAAAACATATATATACCATTTGCGAGTTTTCTACGTTTTTAACAACTAATCTCCTAGTTCACGTTATTTAAACAAGGGTGTTTAAATTATCAAGTTCCATTATATCATAAAGCGTTCTCGCATGTTTAGAAAATAGATCAATTGAATAATATGAAAATCAGTTTTCCACTAACATTTGTCTAACTCTCGATAAGTGACACTTTGTTCTCACTTGTAAATTACTTTACTATTTATTCCGAATACCGTTAAAAATAAGAGTTTCCTAATTCAAAGTGGACCTCATTAACAGAGACTCGTAATCATAATTCAATGTATCTGATAATTCAATCATATGATATTATCTTTTAATCTCGTCGATAACTCTAATAACTTATATTGAAACAATACGCTCATGTAAAGTATTATCCATTCACTATTTTATTATTGTTTTCAAGTCATAAATAGATCTCATAACTTATATTCATATTAACTAAACCGTTAAATGTTTTATTAATATATCTCAATCTAATAATCATAAATATGTATATATATATATATATATATATATATATATATATATATATATATATATATATATATATATATATATATGTATATATATATATATACATATATATCCATTTACACATAATTGTTCGTGAATCGTCAGACATGGTCAAAGGGTAATTGATTACATGAATATATATTTCAAAACTTTCGAGACTCAACATTACAGATTTTGCTTATCGTATCGGAAATATATAAAGATTAAAGTTTAAATTTGATCGAAAATTTATGGGTCATCAAAATTCTCATCCCTGAAAACATGTAAAAAGCGGGACTGTAGACTTACCTTTGAATAAAGCTCAGATTGAAAGACAAAACTTGTACGGATTATAGTTGAGTAATGCAACCTAGGTATACGTATTTACGTTGGTCAATATATGTATCTTAAATAAGGGTGGTTTCATAGTTTAAGTTGTCTCATTGCTCGACTCGATGCGTTTCAAAGTAAAAGTCAACAAATAGTCAACCAGATCATGCAAGTCAAACAAAGTCAACCGAAGTCAAACTGAAAGTCAAACTTGGTCAATGTGGTCAACTAAAGTCAAAATCAGTAGGTTCATATCAAATGTTGGTCAACATGTCAAACCTAAGTCAAACAACACATTTTAGGTCACAAATGGTAAATTTCACAAATTCAGTTTATCGTTGTGCACAAAGTTCATGAACATGTAGCATACTTAGCATATTATCTCATAGTACAAAATTCAAGTAAACATGGAAAACTCTAGATCATAAGTCTACTCATAATTGATTCCAAAAAGTCCGGACAGGTCTCATACGATAATTAAAAGTCAGGAATCAGAAGGGGCACATTTGTAGTTTGCCAAGTCAGTTTCTGACCGCGCACTGATTTCGTTTTGGCTATAACCGGAGCTAGGAACATGCAATTGATACATGACCAGTGGAAATAGTTCAAAGACAAGTCAAAATAACACATATCAAAAATTGAGAAATTTTTGTTTAGCCAATTTGTACAGTTTATTCATGCAATTTGAATGTTCAGTTTTCAGCTCAAATCAGAATTTACATAATGTGTGGCCCTATTGTGCCCAATGTATAAAGTCTCAGAGATTGACATTAAATAATCATAAGTCACATATCATGTAAAAATTCATGTTCCAGAAGCATAAATGCTAATTCAATAAACACAAACCACAGAGTATAAAACAGAGAGCAATTTGCAGATTCGATTCTAGTTTAGCTAGTCACATTCGCACGCGATTATCCAAAGATCTAGATACAATTAGCCTATGATATCTACATTAAAGGTGAAGTAATTTTTGTGTACATTTCAAATATGCAAAGCTTTAAACACATAAGTCAACACATTTAATCATACAAGGCTGTTTTCATGCAAGTGTTGTATAATTCCACTTTTACACTAAATCAAGCATATCTCAAGTTATACATAAGCAAACGACATGATATCCTAGTCTAAATTGTGTGTTTTTAAATTATATTTCAAGTGGTATAAGTTTCACATACCAATTCGTGGTCTATAAAACCCATATTTCTGATTACACAACAAAAAACAACGTTAATTCAAATGGTCATAACTTGATCATCCAGAAACGAAATCAAGCGAATCCAAAGCCTAAAATCAATAGTTTTTCGCAAGGAATCTAATTAACACATAATATCATGCATTTGAAAAATCAAAATTCACTGATCATGCAATAAAAAATTCGATTCTTAACCCTAACGCATCAAACGATCAATTTAACGATAACAATTAACATGTACGCGTATAGACTTGAGCAATTGACAACATAACTATGAAACATCCATGAAAATCAGATTTTTAAGATTAGAGTTCATGTGATTATACCTTTGATAAAGAAATTAAATACACCCACGCGTAGAGGACGATGTGAATTGCAACTTTCGTGTTCAATGTATAATCTAAAAAGCAAAATCGAAGGTGATGTGATGGTGGATGGTGTTCGACGATCAAGAGGCCAGGGAGGGAGAAAGTGTCGACTGGAAAATTAGGGGAGGGTTTATGGCAGTGTTTGATTTTACAAATTAATTTATACTTAGGCCCTAATCACTAGTTAACAAGCAAAAAGGCCCAAAATAGAAATTTAAGGGGGTACATATGGGGGGGGGGGGTCGATCGAATGGGGCCCAAGAGAGGTGTATGGGCTCGTGTTTTGCAATTCCGTGTATTCGTGGCTCGTTTCAAGTGCCGTTTAGTCGTACCGAAGGCTCGGAACGCTAAACCGATCATTAAACGCAACCAAACGTTAATTTATTAAAAATCCAATAAATTAATTATTTTTGAAAAGTTAATAATTAATAATTTAATTATTAACATAAACCCGAGTGTTTCGTTGTTCAAAAAGCAGTTATCAAAACTGTATCGTTTTTATCGTATTTCTTTATCTGAAATATTTATTCGAATTAATATCAACCCATATTAATTATTGTAACCCTCTAAGGATCAAGTACACATTTATTACTCATAAACACATAAACGTCAAGTAATCGCCGTTAAATTAATTAACAGCAAGTTAACGGAAGTGACGAAAAAAGCAGGGTTGTTACATTACCCACCTGTTATGAAAAATTTCGTCCCGAAATTTTAGTGTGCGTCTGCCGTAGTTGTCTCCTCGGGAAACAGTTGCGGATACTTTTGCTTCATCTGATCTTCACGTTCCTACGTGAATTCTAGTCCTCTGTGTGCGTTCCATCGAACTTTAATTATCAGAATGTTGCTCTGCTTTATACGTTTGACCTTACGGCCCGTAATTTCAATAGGTTCCTCTACGAAATGAAGTCTACTATCAACTTGTATCTTTTCCAAAGATATTATTAGATTCTCGTCAGTCAAGCTCTTCCTCAAGTTCGACACATGAAACGTGTCATGAATTTCATTGGGTTCCTGAGGTAGATTCAATCTGTAGGTTATGGGTCTAATGTGTTAAGTGATCTTAAAGGGTCCAATGTACCTTGGACTCAACTTACCTCGTTTCTAAAACTTAATACACTTTCTCCTGTATAGCATCTCGAAAGTCGCAGCTTTTATGTTCGTGTGATAACTATTGTTGTACGAGAATTCCAGTAGTGGTAGATGTACATTCCATCCGCTTCCAAAGTTAATAACACATGCTCTCAACATGTTTTCTAATGTTGGATGGTTCTCTCGCCTTGTCCATCGGTTTTCGAGTGATATGCTATTCTCATATCTAAACAAGCTCCCATTGCCTCTTGCAATGCTTGCCAGAATCAAGATGTAAATCTACTGTTTCTGTCGAAAATAATGGATATCGGCACTACATGTCGAGAAAATACTTCCTTTATATAGATATGTGCCAACTTCTCCATTTTATCAGTTTCTCTTATCGGTAAGAAGTGTGCAGACTTAGTGAGACGATCCACGATAACCCAAATAGTATCGTAACCTCCCACCGTTCTCGGCAGTTTCGTGATGAAGTCCATTGTAATACCTTCCCACTTCCACTGGGGAATCTCTGGTTGAGTTAATAACCCTGATGGCTTCTGATGTTTAGCCTTGACTTTAGCGTAAGTCAAGCACTTTCCGACATAGGTAGCAATGTCAGCTTTCAAATTTGGCCACCAATAAAATGCCTTCAAATCTTGGTACATTTTATCTGATCACGGATGAATTGAGTACCATGACTTGTGTGCTTCCTCCAACACTAGTTCTCTCAATCCACCAAACTTTGGTACCCAGATTTGATAAGCAAAGTACCGTGTTTTGTCCTCCTTGATGTCAAATTTCTTATCCATTCCTCTGAGAAATTCAACATCGACATTTTCTTGCTTCACGGCCTCTCGTTGTGCTTCATGGATCTGTGATGTGAGATTCGTATGGACAACTATGTTAAGAGCCTTAACCCTGAGAGGTTTCTCTCGCTCTTTTCTGCTTAAAGCATCCGCTACAACGTTCGCATTGCCTAGATGGTATTGAAGTTCGCAGTTATAATCGTTAAGTAGTTCCATCCAACGTCGTTGTCTCATGTTGAGCTGTTTCTGATCGAATATGTGTTGTAAACTCTTATGGTTAGTGAAGATAGTAAACTTGGTTCCATACAGGTAGTGTCTCCACATTTTAAGTGCAAAGACAACAGCTCCTAGTTCAAGGTCGTGCATAGTGTAGTTCTGCTCGTGAATCTTTAACTGTCGTGATCCATAAGCAATAACCTTGTTTCGTTGCATAAGCACGCAACCCATTCCTTGACGTGAGGCATCACAATAAACAACAAAATCTTCACTTCCCTAGGGTAGAGACAATACTGGTGCAGTTGTTAACTTCTCTTTCAACAACTGAAATGCAGTTTCTTGCGATTCTGACCACTCATACTTCTTGCCCTTATGAGTCAACGCGGTTAATGGTCGGGCAATCTTAGAGAATCCTTCGATGAATCTCCGGTAGTAACTAGCTAGACCCAAAAATTGCCGGATCTGAGTTGGCTCTTTGGATTTTCCCAGTTCTTAACCGACTCAATCTTTGCTGGATCGACCTGTATTCCATTGGCCCCTACAACATGGCCAAGAAATTGTACCTCTGGTAACCAAAAGTCACACTTAGAGAACTTTGCATACAACTGCTCTTTTCTAAGCATTGTCAAAATTGAACGTAGATGTTGTTCGTGCTCTTCCTTGTTCTTGGAGTACAACAATATATCATCAATAAACATAATGACAAATTTATCTCGGTATGGCTTACACACACGGTTCATGAGGTCCATGAACACTGCTTGTAACACCCTGCTTTTCTTTTTTTTTTTAAATCACAGCGGAAGTCTTAATTCACATAAATACCCTTAGTTAATTACGATCATGATTATCACAAATCATTAGCTAGTTACTTATTACAAACAACCGGTGTTACGTTAAACAACTAGTTACATATTTATAAAAGTTAAGACATCAGATTTCGTCTTGTCAAACATATCGTCAACCCAACTCCCGTCCCTACCAGCACTAAGATCGAAAACCTGCAAGGGAGGAGGTGAGGGGGGTTAGCACGAGGCTAAGTGAATGGAATCATCTAACAGATCTAGCATACAGTACCAACTTGTACAACTACAGCAACTACAACAATCCATAACAGGCAACTGACAACTAATAACTAGCAACTATCAACTGGCAACAATCAACTAGCAACTATGCTCCAACTAGAGACTCGGCGGCTTGTACGAGCACACGACCACTAGCTGATCAGTCTAGCGTCTACCAAAAGTCCTTACTACTGAATCTCCAGTATAGTAAATCCACACGCAGGTGATGCGTCATTCAGTACTATACTCAATAAACAGTAGCCAACTGGACCCAACCACAACAAGGTTGACCTCTCTGAGCTGAACCTAACAACAATAGGTTCCAACAGGTAACTACAACTTGTGCACACAACTGTTAAGCAACTACCACTACGAACAACTGTCCCTACGACTAGCATGACAACTCTACAATGATCATTATTACAACATATCTACTAAGCATAGCAACTAAAACAGTATAACATAGTAGCACAACTTGCTACTCTATACTACACCCGGAGATAATCTCACTCACCGATTACCAGCAACAGAAGGCACTCAGAATTCTAATCTTACTGAGCCTTCTCTTCGTCCTTATCACCTGAGAATAGACATAACACAGTCAATATACATATCTCAATCAATAGTATAATCAAATCATACTATAAACTAGGTCATAACACCATATATTCATAATTTTATGAGTCTACATCATGACTCCATTCAATAATGGCATACAGGTGCGTGCAAAACACGACATACACACTAAAACTCCTTTTCCGACCCAAAAACAGTTTGATCTAGTTTATTAAAAGTTCACCATTGAAAAGTATTCTTTATTACGATTCTAACGATAGTTTATTCATCAAAAACGGAGTTATGCTTTGAAAGTTACGCCCGTTTCAATTTCATAAAAGGTAGCAATAGTGACACTGTAGCAAATAGTGGTACTGTAGCAAATAGTGGCACTGTAGCAAATAGTGACACTGTAGCAACTCGACACTGTAGCAACTCGGGGGTACTGTAGCAACTCGGGTACTGTAGCAATCTGGGTTTCGAACCAATTTCGCTGATTTTGTGATTTCTTCCCCAAAAACTCGATTTCTAAGTGTTTTTGACCAAATTTTAAGCACAAGAAAGTTACTAAACATATATACAACCTATTTCTAACATCAATTAAGCATAATAAACATATTTCATGAAGATTCAAGCTCATATTCACACTTTTTATTCAAGAACACAAAACTCAATTTCTAACAATCAAAGCATGGATTCAACAAGACAAACCTGAGATGATGCTCACAATGAAGCTAGAAATCAGTCTCTAAAGTCTCTTAATCCAATTTCAAGTTTAGATCAATTAGGATTTCAAGAGTGAAGGAGTTAGGTACGGGAGTAATATTTCTAATTTGGGGAAAATGATGGAATAATCCAGATTCAAGCTATTTATATTGGGTTATAAAACCATACCTCATAACACACGGGTATTTACCAGTTATCTGATATCTTTCGTACTTAATATGACTGCCCTAACGGAGTCCAAATTAAACAAACGAACCTATTCTGTTAGCCTTGTCATAAACTGGTCTCAACTAAACAACCAAATAATTATAAACGTATAATTATAAAAATCACTAATTACACCATTTCCCAGGGTACAATTGTCATACCCCGTCCAAAATTCTTTCGAACGAATACAATAACATATGGTACCATCGCGATGAACGGACCTCTATATGCCTTGAACGACTCCATGTAATGTCTCTAAAATGAGTAAATGCACAGCGAAAGATTTCTTTCATATCATACGATATTTTGTAGTAAAAATATGCATACGACGGAACTGAACAATGCAAGGTTGACCTCGGATTCACGAACCTTATAAGCCTTTTTTAAAAAGAAATGCTCTGAGCCGGGCTCGAACCCAAGACCTCTAGCTAAACCCGAACACAACTTAACCACTCCTCCAACCTTTCTTTTCTGATTTCTTCTACGATCTTATTTTATTTATCATGTTATCTGTTTACATTTTTCATCTTCATCTTCACAAGACAAAACCCATTAATCATTTCACCATATTCCTCATCATCAATCGTAGTATATCATCATCATATACTATGTGTATCATGTTGTGTATCATCACAATACATCATCATCAATGATCATAATCTTTGACATCCTTTATCATCAAATCGTTTATCACCATAATCTAACATCTTTTCATTTCACCCTCATCACTCAATATATTTTTCATTGTCTGATTGTTTTAGAGAAAAAAAAAATATAGCAGCAATTATTTAAATCGACTAGTAACTTTCTGCTGGCCCAACATTAGCCCAAGAAAAATGACCCAATCCAACAAGTTTACGGCCCAACTACAATTATATAACTCGGCCCAACTAGCAAGAGTATTTATTTGATTAAATGGATTAACAAGCCCGATCCAAAAGTAGATAGGTTTGATCAATTTCGTGACAAGCAACCTGGAAATAATATTTAGTGAAAGTGGGGCTGTCGGTCTGATCATCAAAACAGAAGAAGAAAAACAGAAGTATACGAATGATTTGGAAGGGGTCTCCATTACCACCTTGTGTCGTTAAAAGCAACAACATACTTATCATCATCGATAACTTTACCCTACCATCATACAATTATCATCATCATCGGCCCAAAACATAAATCTGTTTAAAAAGGAAAAAAATAAGCTCAACCGAAATAGCAGATGGTTTTTACGAGAAAGAAGGATTTCGGTGGTGGGGTTTATGATGTTAATATAATTAGGATTAGATACACCAATTGTAGCAAAGGAGGAATAATAGCTGTATCCACTTCACAATTTTACCTTTCGATTAATTTTATCTTCTATCATTATCACCATAAACTTTATCATCATTCTTAGTGCACATGCCCAACCAAATTATATTACGGCCCATAGGAATTTTGTGAGATGTGGTGTAGAAAAGATGTCAAGTAGCAGTTCAAATAAGTAACACGTTCTTGGTCAAAAGAAAACTAGAAACGTGTGGTCCATTAATTCGGTTTCTTTTTAATCAGGTGGGGCTGTCCACTTTGAAATTTGTCGACCCAAAAGAAGAGAGGACATGCCATTAATACTCGATTATCAAGTGGGTTCCGGAAAGGAAATAGATATATATATATATATATATATATATAGCAAGTGATTTATTGTTTTTCGTTGACAGAAACAAAGAAAAGAAAAGAGGTAATTCCTGAGGTGGCGGTTTATGTTTGTTGATGATTCGAACAGAAAATGGCTGCAGCAGTTGATATGTATGTGATTTGTTGGGCGTGTATTACATTAATTAAAATAGAAGTAAAGAAAGAAAAAGAAATAGCAGTTGCAGCAGCTCACGATTACATGGTGGTTTATTGTAGTGATGGTTATGTTTGTTTAAAGAAAAGAATTATAAGTATCGATTAGTTCGATGGTTTGCAGGGAGTAGGGTGAAGGTGGTGATCACATGGGTGGTTTTAATGATGGAAGATGGTTGTTGTTTCATGGAGTGAAAGAGGAAATGGAGCATAATACAACAATAGTCGTGATTTTTAAAAGAAAGAAAGAAAAGGAGAAGAAGTAGGAAAACCGAATGAAACCATGATTAAATGGGTTTTCAAGGTGGTGGCTCAATATTAACTAAAGTGTTGATCGGGGTTTATGGGCTGTAAGTGTTGATGTCGATCACAAAACAAGTAGGGATAGTCATTCGTGTTTTAACAAGAAGGTATCTATATCTTTAGTATGTATGTGCATGTATATATCTTTTTAGAGGAATAGCTAAAGTGAGAGTGAAAGTGAATTAGTAGTGAGGAGTTCGATAGATACATTCGAGCCAGGAAGAAAATTGAAAATAATTAAAAGCAGATTGTGATTGTCAACAGGTTCGTACGATTTACTATTGGTCTCTGACAACTTGATTTGATCCTCTTGTTTGTATTTAGAAGTTAATTTGAACGGGTAACAATACTCTGACAAGGTTATACAGTAACAAGTTTTGAAGGACGATTGTGAAGTCGACGTGTAACAGAAGGTTCTTCAAACAAGAAGAAGAGAACAAGAATATATAAGTCAGATGTAACAAATTCGTACAATTTATTAATTTGATATCTGACACATTTTTGTTTTGTATCTCCGAATGGAGATCAATATGATTTAGATGTAGTACAATTCATGAACAGAAGATGAAGAAATTTTGTAAAAGTAGATTGTGATTTCTAACAGAATGGTACGATCAGTTTAATTGTTTAACTCTTTCAGAGGCATGATACAAAAATTGGATAAAGATGATAGGAACGTGAAACAGATTTGATTCTGTGTGTTAATCCGTATTTAATAATTATAAGATTAATACAAAAATACTGATTTGTATAATGTATCTGTATAGAGATATATATATATATATATATATATATATATATATATATATATATATATATATATATATATATATATATATCCGTATATATATATCTCTGATTTTTTTTATATATCTGTATTTATTTTTCATTACAATATATAATTAGTATTAGTAAACAATTAAGTATATTAATAATAATATAATAATACTAATAATAATATTATATAATTAATTATAATATTAACAATAATGATAATAATTATTAATAACAATATTAAAAATATTATGCTATTAATGATAATTTGTATTATCCTTATAATATTAATTACAATATAAATAATGATTTTAATAATAATGGTAATGGTAATTATAAAATTATAATATTAATAATCTTAATAATATCTCAAATCATAATTCTACTACTAATTATAATAATAATGATATTAATAATGATAGTAATAATATTAGTAATAATAATAATATGACAAATTAAATGTATCGTATTTTTATATCTATATATTTTGTAAAAATATAATATTCATAATAATGATATTAACATTAACATTAATATTTATTTATAACAATAATTTCATACAATTATATAAATATATTTATTTATATATATATATATATACATATCTATTTACAAATATTTGTTCGTGAATCGTCGGGAACAGTCGAAGGTCCAATGAATCTATAGATACAGTTCAAAAATTTTGAGACTCAGGATAACAGACTTAGCTTATCGTGTCAAAATATATTAAATCGTATCGAGAGTTCAGTTTAAAATTAGTCAAAATTTTCCGGGTCACTACAGTACCTACCCGTTAAAGAAATTTCGTCCCGAAATTTGAGTGGTGACAGCTGGAACTGAAATCGAGAAAGTTTTAGTATCAGATTTGAACTCAGATTCTTAATAGAAAGATTTTCATCGTCTAAGAATGTTTCATAGAAGGAAATGTAAAGATTTCTTCGAGATAGATACGCAGATAGTTTTATGAATGCCCTACTCGGGTCGAGTTCGGGTTCATAATAAATTCGAATCAAGTAACATGGTTCATGATGAATACAAGTCGAGTAACACGATTCGTGGTGATAGTAAGGTTGATCAAGCATTACCATCATCACTTTCCATTAGAACTTTCACATGCCTTACTGTAATATAATTACGTTGATCAAGTGTCATTATATTACATTAACTCATGCTTTCATTCAAATATTACTCTAAAATATCCAAGGATTTAAAACTTCAGGGTTTCACTGAGATTTAGAAATCAAAATAGTTTTCGATATAATGTGCTAAGGATAGAATGACAGTGAAGATAATTACGAACAAAAATGATATAAAGATACCTTCAGAAATGTTGAGGATATTTACGACTAAGGAAGATATATCGATATCATAGAAATATTGAAGATATTATAATGTAGAAAGCAGATTTCGATGTTTTTCCGAGCTTTTCCCACGGACCATTCTTTTATTATCAAACTTTTTACTGTTACAGTCATTCATAGTTTTTGCTGCTTTAACAGTTCTTTTAATACTCCGAGAATTGATTTCGTAAATTGGGGTGCTTATTCAGAATTTCAGAATGGAAGATCATAATTCTAAAAGATACATGTTATATGTATACATATAACTGTTGATGTAGAAATGCTGCGAGATTCAAAATAATGATTAAAGAATTTTGGGATAACAACTATCGTCACAAGATGCAGATGGGCACAGGATGGGGTTTCGACAAATATAATGATTTTTCGAAAAGTCAAAGATCAATAAAGTTGCCGGTAAGTTTACTGCTATTGTGATGAGATATAAAGGATTCTCCGATAACAATGACGAAAGGCAACCTTATATATCAAAGTTATAATAAGGCTAATCCGAATGAAAGTCGAAGTTGATTTGCTGGAGCTGTTACAAAATTCGCTAATTTAAAAAGAAATTGCGTTGTTATTTTCGAAAATAGCAATGCCAAAGAAGCTAGCACAGATACGTGTTAAATGAAATGTCCCGTTCTTATTGATTAAAAACGTTCCATATTAATTGATTTCGTTGCGAGGTTTTGACCTCTATATGAGACGTTTTTCAAAGACTGCATTCATTTTAAAACAAACCATAACCTTTATTTCATCAATAAAGGTTTAAAAAGCTTTACGTAGATTATCAAATAATGATAATCTAAAATATCCTGTTTACACACGACCATTACATAATGGTTTACAATACAAATATGTTACAACAAAATAAGTTTCTTGAATGCAGTTTTTACACAATATCATTCAAGCATGGACTCCAAATCTTGTCCTTATTTAAGTATGCGATAGCGGAAGCTCTTAATAATCACCTGAGAATAAACATGCTTAAAACGTCAACAAAAATGTTGGTGAGTTATAGGTTTAACCTATATATATCAAATCATAATAATAGACCACAAGATTTCATATTTCAATACACATCCCATACATAGAGATAAAAATCATTCATATGGTGAACACCTGGTAACCGACATTAACAAGATGCATATATAAGAATATCCCCATCATTCCGGGACACCCTTCGGATATGATATAAATTTCGAAGTACTAAAGCATCCGGTACTTTGGATGGGGTTTGTTAGGCCCAATAGATCTATCTTTAGGATTCGCATCAATTAGGGTGTCTGTTCCCTAATTCTTAGATTACCAGACTTAATAAAAAGGGGCATATTCGATTTCGATAATTCAACCATAGAATGTAGTTTCACGTACTTGTGTCTATTTTGTAAATCATTTATAAAACCTGCATGTATTCTCATCCCAAAAATATTAGATTTTAAAAGTGGGACTATAACTCACTTTCACAGATTTTTACTTCGTCGGGAAGTAAGACTTGGCCACTGGTTGATTCACGAACCTATAACAATATATACATATATATCAAAGTATGTTCAAAATATATTTACAACACTTTTAATATATTTTGATGCTTTAAGTTTATTAAGTCAGCTGTCCTCGTTAGTAACCTACAACTAGTTGTCCACAGTTAGATGTACAGAAATAAATCGATAAATATTATCTTGAATCAATCCACGACCCAGTGTATACGTATCTCAGTATTGATCACAACTCAAACTATATATATTTTGGAATCAACCTCAACCCTGTATAGCTAACTCCAACATTCACATATAGAGTGTCTATGGTTGTTCCGAAATATATATAGATGTGTCGACATGATAGGTCGAAACATTGTATACGTGTCTATGGTATCTCAAGATTACATAATATACAATACAAGTTGATTAAGTTATGGTTGGAATAGATTTGTTACCAATTTTCACGTAGCTAAAATGAGAAAAATTATCCAATCTTGTTTTACCCATAACTTCTTCATTTTAAATCCGTTTTGAGTGAATCAAATTGCTATGGTTTCATATTGAACTCTATTTTATGAATCTAAACAGAAAAAGTATAGGTTTATAGTGGGAAAAATAAGTTACAAGTCGTTTTTGTAAAGGTAGTCATTTCAGTCGAAAGAACGACGTCTAGATGACCATTTTAGAAAACATACTTCCACTTTGAGTTTAACCATAATTTTTGGATATAGTTTCATGTTCATAATAAAAATCATTTTCTCAGAATAACAACTTTTAAATCAAAGTTTATCATAGTTTTTAATTAACTAACCCAAAACAGCCCGCGGTGTTACTACGACGGCGTAAATCCGGTTTTACGGTGTTTTTCGTGTTTCCAGGTTTTAAATCATTAAGTTAGCATATCATATAGATATAGAACATGTGTTTAGTTGATTTTAAAAGTCAAGTTAGAAGGATTAACTTTTGTTTGCGAACAAGTTTAGAATTAACTAAACTATGTTCTAGTGATTACGAGTTTAAACCTTCGAATAAGATAGTTTTATATATATGAATCGAATGATGTTATGAACATCATTACTACCTCAAGTTTAGTAGGTAAACCTACTGGAAGTGACAAGAAATGATCTAGCCTCAAAGGATCTTGGATGGCTTGAAAGTTCTTGAAGTAGAATCATGACACAAAAACAAGTTCAAGTAAGATTTTTACTCGAATTAAGATAGTTTATAGTTATAGAAATTGAATCAAAGTTTGAATATGAATATTACCTTGAATAAAAAAGATAACCTACTGTATATAACAAAGATTTCTTGAGGTTGGATGATCACCTTACAAGATTGGAAGTGAGCTAGCAAACTTGAAAGTATTCTTGATTTTATGTAACTAGAACTTGTAGAATATATGAAGAACACTTAGAACTTGAAGATAGAACTTGAGAGAGATCAATTAGATGAAGAAAATTGAAGAATGAAAGTATTTGTAGGTGTTTTTGGTCGTTGGTGTATGGATTAGATATAAAGGATATGTAATTTTTGTTTTCATGTAAATAAGTCATGAATGATTACTCATATTTTTGTAATTTTATGAGATATTTCATGCTAGTTGCCAAATGATGGTTCCCACATGTGTTAGGTGACTCACATGGGCTGCTAAGAGCTGATCATTGGAGTGTATATACCAATAGTACATACATCTAAAAGCTGTGTATTGTACGAGTACGAATACGGGTGCATACGAGTAGAATTGTTGATGAAACTGAACGAGGATGTAATTGTAAGCATTTTTGTTAAGTAGAAGTATTTTGATAAGTGTATTGAAGTCTTTCAAAAGTGTATAAATACATATTAAAACACTACATGTATATACATTTTAACTGAGTCGTTAAGTCATCGTTAGTCGTTACATGTAAGTGTTATTTTGAAACCTTTAGGTTAACGATCTTGTTAAATGTTGTTAACCCAATGTTTATAATATCAAATGAGATTTTAAATTATTATATTATCATGATATTATCATGTATGAATATCTCTTAATATGATATATATATATTAAATGTCTTTACAACGATAATCGTTACATATATGTCTCGTTTAAAAATCATTAAGTTAGTAGTCTTGTTTTTACATATGTAGTTCATTGTTAATATACTTAATGATATATTTACTTATCATAGTATCATGTTAACTATATATATATCCATATATATGTCATCATATAGTTTTTACAAGTTTTAACGTTCGTGAATCACCGGTCAACTTGGGTGGTCAATTGTCTATATGAAACATATTTCAATTAATCAAGTCTTAACAAGTTTGATTGCTTAACATGTTGGAAACATTTAATCATGTAAATATCAATCTCAATTAATATATATAAACATGGAAAAGTTCGGGTCACTACAGTACCTACCCGTTAAATAAATTTCGTCCCGAAATTTTAAGCTGTTGAAGGTGTTGACGAATCTTCTGGAAATAGATGCGGGTATTTCTTCTTCATCTGATCTTCACGCTCCCAGGTGAACTCGGGTCCTCTACGAGCATTCCATCGAACCTTAACAATTGGTATCTTGTTTTGCTTAAGTCTTTTAACCTCACGATCCATTATTTCGACGGGTTCTTCGATGAATTGAAGTTTTTCGTTGATTTGTATTTCATCTAACGGAATAGTGAGATCTTCTTTAGCAAAACATTTCTTCAAATTCGAGACGTGGAAAGTGTTATGTACAGCCGCGAGTTGTTGAGGTAACTCAAGTCGGTAAGCTACTGGTCCGACACGATCAATAATCTTGAATGGTCCAATATACCTTGGATTTAATTTCCCTCATTTACCAAATCGAACAACGCCTTTCCAAGGTGCAACTTTAAGCATGACCATCTCTCCAATTGAGGGGTTTTCAAGAATCATGAAAGGTTTGAACGCAGATTGTAATCGACATGAATATTTTTCTGAGTTTTGTGAATAGAAGTGATGTTCTAGCACAGTTTTGAAGTCAAAGTATAACTTTGAAAGATGTAGGAATTTAAAAATGCTGGTATCGGTTATTTCTTGACTTGAATTCTGATCGGTCAAAATCTAAATATGAAATTGAACTTGGATGAAAATAGTTGTTCTTCGGTGAACAGCTACGTATATGTGCGGATTTGAGCAATATTGTTAATGACTGCTGAATCTGAATTGAAGAATGTACAGTGTGACTTATTAATGTGAAATTTAAATATTCCTCGGGTAGTACCTACCCGTTAAAATATTTTCACCATTAACAGTTTGTACAAAAGAATTTTTAATCACAATCTTTATGAAAATATATATACATATATATTTTCTTCAGATGTAATCATGAATTTAATGAGTTAATATGATATTAATCTCATTTGCTTTTCGGTTTGAGCTAGAATAAGTAATCCCTAAAACTATTAGGAACCACATATTCTTCACAGAATATTGATGAAGTTATGGATCAATACTTCCTCATTAATTATTAGGATCCACATATTCTTCGCAGAATATTAATGAAGTTATGGTTCAATACTTCATTATAATTGCTGTTGGTACTCCTTAGTATCTATAGTGCGTATGATGTTGATGTTCGTGGAATAGATTGTGATGTTGAGGTTTGTTATGCGGATGTTGCTGTCGGTGATGGTGGTACTGTTGATGTTGTTGAAGCTGGTAAGTTTTGCACCATATTCTCCACATTGATCACTCGAGCGCGATGTTTGTTGACTTCTTATATTATTCTGGGATGGTTGTCGGTCGTAACAAACGAATGAATAAGGTTTAAAATTTTAGATAGAATCTAATCGTGGCGAGGTATTCGGGAAATGAGTATGAAAATGGTGTTTCTAATAGGTTCACCGGTAAGTGCTTCCGGTTCTTCGCCAAAAGTGAATTCGGTTGATGGAAAGTATCGTCTTCTTCTCGTCTCCATTGATTAAGTCGTCTATGAACTCATCAGATGATTTGGGGATGGCTGATTGATTGATTCATTCTGGTGACGCTGCTTTCGGAGCTGGAGTGGGACTCCATATCGGAATTCGAGGGACTTGAACTGGTTGTGAGTTCCATTGCGTATGATTGAATAAAGGATTTTTCGATATGTAATGATTTTCGGATATCGGATGATATTCTAATTACATAGAATATCTATATATATAGAACAAAAGATTTTGTAGATTACGGAGGAATTTACGAAATCTTTCAGGCAAAGTTTATAGTGACAGATACACTAAGATATGGATTAGCAGATACGCTAAGATATGAATTTTTGTCTATACACTATCTATGCAATGAATGCAGTAAGACGCGTTTAGACTTAAGATGATAAGCAGGTAATTTTTGGCACGAAATGATAAGCAAAACTTTTGACATGCAGACCAGGTTCAAGTCCAGACTCATTAATATAATCTAACAACTACTAGGTCGAAGTCCAGACTTCATTAATGTATTCTAACAACTAGTTGTTAGACACACTAATGTAGACTCACTAATGTATCCTAACAATTACCTGTTAGACACACTAATGCAGACTCACTAATGCATCTTAACAACTACCTGTTAGACACACTAATACAGACCTGGTTCACTAAGACCACCGCTCTGATACCACATGTCATACCCCGTCCAAAATTCTTTCGAACGAATACAATAACATATGGTACCATCGCAATGAACGGACCTCTATATGCCTTGAACGACTCCATGTAATGTCTCTAAAATGAGTAAATGCACAGCAAAAGATTTCTTTCATACCATACGATATTTTGTAGTAAAAATATGCATACGAAGGAACTGAACAATGCAAGGTTGACCTCGGATTCACGAACCTTATAAGCCTTTTTTAAAAAGAAATGCTTCGAGCCGGGCTCGAACCCAAGACCTCTAGCTAAACCCGAACACAACCTTAACCACTCCTCCAACCTTTCTTTTCTGATTTCTTCTACGATCTTATTTTATTTATCATGTTATCTGTTTACATTTTTCATCTTCATCTTCACAAGACAAAACCCATTAATCATTTCACCATATTCCTCATCATCAATCGTAGTATATCATCATCATATACTATGTGTATCATGTTGTGTATCATCACAATACATCATCATCAATGATCATAATCTTTGACATCCTTTATCATCAAATCGTTTATCACCATAATCTAACATCTTTTCATTTCACCCTCATCACTCAATATATTTTTCATTGTCTGTTTCTTTTAGAGAGAAAAAAAATATAGCAGCAATTATTTAAATCGACTAGTAACTTTCTGCTGGCCCAACATTAGCCCAAGAAAAACGACCCAATCCAACAAGTTTACGGCCCAACTACAATTATATAACTCGGCCCAACTAGCAAGAGTATTTATTTGATTAAATGGATTAACAAGCCCGATCCAAAAGTAGATAGGTTTGATCAATTTCGTGACAAGCAACCTGGAAATAATATTTAGTGAAAGTGGGGCTGTCGGTCTGATCATCAAAACAGAAGAAGAAAAACAGAAGTATACGAATGATTTGGAAGGGGTCTCCATTACCACCTTGTGTCGTTAAAAGCAACAACATACTTATCATCATCGATAACTTTACCCTACCATCATACAATTATCATCATCATCGGCCCAAAACATAAATCTGTTTAAAAAGGAAAAAAATAAGCTCAACCGAAATAGCAGATGGTTTTTACGAGAAAGAAGGATTTCGGTGGTGGGGTTTGTGATGTTAATATAATTAGGATTAGATACACCAATTGTAGCAAAGGAGGAATAATAGCTGTATCCACTTCACAATTTTACCTTTCGATTAATTTTATCTTCTATCATTATCACCATAAACTTTATCATCATTCTTAGTGCACATGCCCAACCAAATTATATTACGGCCCACAGGAATTTTGTGAGATGTGGTGTAGAAAAGATGTCAAGTAGCAGTTTAAATAAGTAACACGTTCTTGGTCAAAAGAAAACTAGAAACGTGTGGTCCATTAATTCGGTTTCTTTTTAATCAAGTGGGGCTGTCCACTTTGAAATTTGTCGACCCAAAAGAAGAGAGGACATGCCATTAATACTCGATTATCAAGTGGGTTCTGGAAAGGAAATAGATATATATATATAGCAAGTGATTTATTGTTTTTCGTTGACAGAAACAAAGAAAAGAAAAGAGGTAATTCCTGAGGTGGCGGTTTATGTTTGTTGGTGATTCGAACAGAAAATGGCTGCAGCAGTTGATATGTATGTGATTTGTTGGGCGTGTATTACATTAATTAAAATAGAAGTAAAGAAAGAAAAAGAAATAGCAGTTGCAGCAGCTCACGATTACATGGTGGTTTATTGTAGTGATGGTTATGTTTGTTTAAAGAAAAGAATTATAAGTATCGATTAGTTCGATGGTTTGCAGGGAGTAGGGTGAAGGTGGTGATCACATGGGTGGTTTCAATGATGGAAGATAGTTGTTGTTTCATGGAGTGAAAGAGGAAATGGAGCATAATACAACAATAGTCGTGATTTTTAAAAGAAAGAAAGAAAAGGAGAAGAAGTAGGAAAACCGAATGAAACCATGATTAAATGGGTTTTCAAGGTGGTGGCTCAATATTAACTAAAGTGTTGATCGGGGTTTATGGGCTGTAAGTGTTGATGTCGATCACAAAACAAGTAGGGATAGTCATTCCTGTTTTAACAAGAAGGTATCTATATCTTTAGTATGTATGTGCATGTATATATCTTTTTAGAGGAATAGCTAAAGTGAGAGTGAAAGTGAATTAGTAGTGAGGAGTTCGATAGATACATTCGAGCCAGGAAGAAAATTGAAAATAATTAAAAGCTGATTGTGATTGTCAACAGGTTCGTACGATTTACTATTGGTCTCTGACAACTTGATTTGATCCTCTTGTTTGTATTTAAAAGTTAATTTGAACGGGTAACAATACTCTAACAAGGTTATACAGTAACAAGTTTTAAAGGACGATTGTGAAGTCGACGTGTAACAGAAGGTTCTTCAAACAAGAAGAAGAGAACAAGAATATATAAGTCAGATGTAACAAATTCGTACAATTTATTAATTTGATATCTGACACATTTTTGTTTTGTATCTCCGAATGGAGATCAATATGATTTAGATGTAGTACAATTCATGAACAGAAGATGAAGAAATTTTGTAAAAGTAGATTGTGATTTCTAACAGAATGGTACGATCAGTTTAATTGTTTAACTCTTTCAGAGGCATGATACAAAAATTGGATAAAGATGATAGGAACGTGAAACAGATTTGATTCTGTGTGTTAATCCGTATTTAATAATTATAATATTAATACAAAAATACTGATTTGTATAATGTATCTGTATATATATATATATATATATATATATATATATATATATATATATATATCTGATTTTTTTTATATATCTGTATTTATTTTTCATTACAATATATAATTAGTATTAGTAAACAATTAAGTATATTAATAATAATATAATAATACTAATAATAATATTATATAATTAATTATAATATTAACAATAATGATAATAATTATTAATAACAATATTAAAAATATTATGCTATTAATGATAATTTGTATTATCCTTATAATATTAATTACAATATAAATAATGATTTTAATAATAATGGTAATGGTAATTATAAAATTATAATATTAATAATCTTAATAATATCTCAAATCATAATTCTACTACTAATTATAATAATAATGATATTAATAATGATAGTAATAATATTAGTAATAATAATAATATGACAAATTAAATGTATCGTATTTTTATATCTATATATTTTGTAAAAATATAATATTCATAATAATGATATTAACATTAACATTAATATTTATTTATAAAAATAATTTCATACAATTATATAAATATATTTATTTATATATATATATATATATATATATATATATATATATATACATATCTATTTACAAATATTTGTTCGTGAATCGTCGGGAACAGTCGAAGGTCCAATGAATCTATAGATACAGTTCAAAAATTTTGAGACTCAGGATAACAGACTTAGCTTATCGTGTCAAAATATATTAAATCGTATCGAGAGTTCGGTTTAAAATTAGTCAAAATTTTCCGGGCCACTACAGTACCTACCCGTTAAAGAAATTTCGTCCCGAAATTTGAGTGGTGACAGCTGGAACTGAAATCGAGAAAGTTTTAGTATCAGATTTGAACTCAGATTCTTAATAGAAAGATTTTCATCGTCTAAGAATGTTTCATCGAAGGAAATGTAAAGATTTCTTCGAGATAGATACGCAGATAGTTTTATGAATGCCCTACTCGGGTCGAGTTCGGGTTCATAATAAATTCGAATCAAGTAACATGGTTCATGATGAATACAAGTCGAGTAACACGATTCGTGGTGATAGTAAGGTTGATCAAGCATTACCATCATCACTTTCCATTAGAACTTTCACATGCCTTACTGTAATATAATTACGTTGATCAAGTGTCATTATATTACATTAACTCATGCTTTCATTCAAATATTACTCTAAAATATCCAAGGATTTAAAACTTCAGGGTTTCACTGAGATTTAGAAATCAAAATAGTTTTCGATATAATGTGCTAAGGATAGAATGACAGTGAAGATAATTACGAACAAAAATGATATAAAGATACCTTCAGAAATGTTGAGGATATTTACGACTAAGGAAGATATATCGATATCATAGAAATATTGAAGATATTATAATGTAGAAAGCAGATTTCGATGTTTTTCCGAGCTTTTCCCACGGACCATTCTTTTATTATCAAACTTTTGACTGTTACAGTCATTCATAGTTTTTGCTGCTTTAACAGTTCTTTTAATACTCCGAGAATTGATTTCGTAAATTGGGGTGCTTATTCAGAATTTCAGAATGGAAGATCATAATTCTAAAAGATACATGTTATATGTATACATATAACTGTTGATGTAGAAACGCCGCGAGATTCAAAATAATGATTAAAGCTTTTTGGGATAACAACTATCGTCACAAGATGCAGATGGGCACAGGATGGGGAAAATGATGGAATAATCCAGATTCAAGCTATTTATATTGGGTTATAAAACCATACCCCATAACACACGGGTATTTACCAGTTATCTGATATCTTTCGTACTTAATTTGACTGCCCTAACGGAGTCCAAATTAAACAAACGAACCTATTCTGTTACCCTTGTCACAAACTGGTCTCAACTAAACAACCAAATAATTATAAACATATAATTATAAAAATCACTAATTACGCCATTTCCCAGGGTACAATGGTGATTTCATCTAGACCCAAAACGCGGGTGTTACAAATCTACCCTCCTTAAAAGAGATTCCGTCCTCGGAATTGGGTCAACTATGGTCAACAAACCCAAAAATTGTTACTCGCACCGCCAAAACACACTGTTAACTTTATCGATCTTATCCCCGATATCGACAATATCCACCACAATTGCATAGGAAATGATATTCCTGACATCAATACACTCCCGATACCAAAAAACTTATCACAATCTTCATCGATCAACGTCCGTTAATCCACTTAAGCCCACAAATTACACTATCAAGTCAAATAATCAGAGTCAAATTCGTGTTTCTTTGCCATTCCGTATCATAAATTTCACGATCTGTCATCCAATTCAACTCTTTATACAGTCCACTTTTCCCAATTATCCAAAGCTTAGGCAATAGAATTAGTCATCATGCTAAAATCTATACCTAGGTCCACAAAATTGTCTCGTAAGTCATCAGAACTTCACAGGTTATTCGTCTCATATCCAGTCACATCACAATCCAATATAGCACAGGCCGCCTAATTTTCCTTCAGCTTCCCAGAAATTCCGTATGATTTATCACAATATACTTCTGTTGGCCAGACACAAGCATATTATCCTAAATCATACCTTCATTCTGAGTTGCTCGTACCGGAAAAATTCTACTTGTCTCATTCACTAACTTATGTCCAATCAATTTTCTCAATAAGCATCGGTAATTAATTTAACTACTTTTTAACTAATCAATCACAACATCTGTCCAATCATAGTTACTCAAACCTTGTCTATCAATCATCCAAATATAATCTATCAACCAGATCATACATCCAACAAGCTTAGGAAATACCGTCATAACAATCATACTCATGCCACTATCCAACAACTTCATCTCGTCCAAAAGTCCACTACACAAACATAATCAACGCATCTCTATCCAAGTCACGGTTCTCAATCCCAAAAAGTCAACCTAAGGGTCACCCTTACCCCACATGGCACAGAAGGGTCGCAACCAAAACATAAACAACATAATGCAACAATATAAATCTTACACTACTATCAAGATCTACTAATCTACCACACATATATATACACCCAATCATATACATGTATATAACTAAACAATACGAGGATTTTGAAGCATACCTGTATTCACATCATATTCAACATCTGCATCTGCAACCATCTGATAAGCTCTTGCTGTTTCTGTAGGTGGATTCTTTCTTTTCTGCCCAACTGGAGAACCAGAAGATCCACCTACTGATCCCGACTGCGCTCCTGGCCCCGCCCCAGAACTCGATCCTCTTACATACGGACACTGAGCTGACCTATGCCCCACTTGATGACATCTCCAACATACATCCTCTTGGAACGAACACATCCGAATCTCGTATCTCACAATACCACATCTCAAACATCTTTTGGTTGAATCCGAACAAGGACCACTATGAGATGATCTGCAACTATAACACCAAGAATTCTGACTTGATGCTGACCCACTCTGTTCTGACCCACTCTTATGTTTCAACTTAACAAACTTCTTTGACCTAGAGTCCGAATGACTCATCACCTGATCTTGTTGTGACATCTCATAACCTACTATTCTATTCCTTGCTGCTCTGACATCATCCTCTACCATCTTGGCCATAACAAACGCTTGCGATAACGTCGTCGCCATCCTAACCATTGTTCTGTACTCTGGTAAAATTATGTTAACAAAGTGCTGAATTCTGGACTGCTCATCTGGAACCCACTGTTGCAAAAACCTTAATTTATCTATATACTGCTCAATCACCTCATCTATCGTCATATGAGGTGTCATTTTCATCGTCAGAAATTCCGTCTTAATTCGATTGAGGTCATAAGATGAACAATACTGCTCACAAACTTTACTATAAAATTGTTCCCAAGTAATCATGTTCACTTGCTCTTTTGATATACTAGAAATAACCGTATCCCACCAAACCATTGCCCTATTCTTCAGCATACGACTAGCATAAATAACCTGCAATTCTGGTTCACATTGACATGCCTCAAAAACCTTTTCTATCTCTCTTAACCAGTTAAGTGTTACCGTTGGGTTAGAACTTCCTGAGTACTTTGGTGGATTACAATTCAGAAACTGTTTGAAGGTACATTTCTTTGGTTGTTGAAACATCGACGTCTGATACGGACCCCACATCTGATTTGGGAACTGTTGATTAAACTGAGGTGACATCTGATACTGTTGAGAAAACTGATATTGAGGTGGTAACCATTGCTGTTGTTGGAAAGCACTTCCAATTTGCTGATAATTATTTGACTGCACCGGATACCCACTAATCGTCTAATTCGGTACACTACCACTTGGATTCACGGTTACCTGACGTTGTTCTAATTCCCTTATTCGATCACGTGCTTCCTTTAACTTACTTTGCAAATCTAAAATTTGTTCCTGCGGATCCTCTTTTGACACATATCCGTCTTTATCTGGGGCTCTGAATGTTCCGGGGGCTAACGGACCAGTTGCGTTTCCTGTATTATCTGCCATATCTGCACTACCACAACATCTCACACAAACTCTTAGTGGAAAACAGGTTAGTACCTATCAACTAACACATGTAATCCCTACATTCACTTAACCCGTTCCCTCATATATGTGTAGTGACCCGAACTTTTCCATGTTTATATATATTAACTGAGATTGATATTTACATGATTAAATGTTTCCAACATGTTAAGAAATCAAACTTGTTAAGACTTGATTAATTGAAATATGTTTCATATAGACAATTGACCACCCAAGTTGACCGGTGATTCACGAACGTTAAAACTTGTAAAAACTATATGATGACATATATATGGATATATATATATATATATATATATATATATATATATATAGTTAACATGATACTATGATAAGTAAACATATCATTAAGTATATTAACAATGAACTACATATGTAAAAACAAGACTACTAACTTAATGATTTTTAAACGAGACATATATGCAACGATTATCGTTGTAAAGACATTTAATGTATATATATCATATTAAGAGATATTAATACATGATAATATCATGATAATATAATAATTTAAAATCTCATTTGATATTATAAACATTGGGTTAACAATATCTAACAAGATCGTTAACCTAAAGGTTTCAAAACAACAGTTACATGTAACGACTAACGATGACTTAACGACTCAATTAAAATGTATATACATGTAGTGTTTTAATATGTATTTATACACTTTTGAAAGACTTCAATACACTTATCAAAATACTTCTACTTAACAAAAATGCTTACAATTACATCCTCGTTCAGTTTCATCAACAATTCTACTTGTATGCACCCGTATTCGTACTCGTACAATACACAGCTTTTAGATGTATGTACTATTGGTATATACACTCCAATGATCAGCTCTTAGCAGCCCATGTGAGTCACCTAACACATGTGGGAACCATCATTTGGCAACTAGCATGAAATATCTCATAAAATTACAAAAATATGAGTAATCATTCATGACTTATTTACATGAAAACAAAATTACATATCCTTTATATCTAATCCATACACCAATGACCAAAAACACCTACAAACACTTTCATTCTTCAATTTTCTTCATCTAATTGATCTCTCTCAAGTTCTATCTTCAAGTTCTAAGTGTTCTTCATATATTCTACAAGTTCTAGTTACATAAAATCAAGAATACTTTCAAGTTTGCTAGCTCACTTCCAATCTTGTAAGGTGATCATCCAACCTCAAGAAATCTTTGTTTCTTACAGTAGGTTATCATTCTAATACAAGGTAATAATCATATTCAAACTTTGGTTCAATTTCTATAACTATAACAATCTTATTTCAAGTGATGATCTTACTTGAACTTGTTTTCGTGTCATGATTCTGCTTCAAGAACTTCGAGCCATCCAAGGATCCATTGAAGCTAGATCCATTTTTCTCTTTTCCAGTAGGTTTATCTAAGGAACTTAAGGTAGTAATGATGTTCATAACATCATTCGATTCATACATATAAAGCTATCTTATTCGAAGGTTTAAACTTGTAATCACTAGAACATAGTTTAGTTAATTCTAAACTTGTTCGCAAACAAAAGTTAATCCTTCTAAATTGACTTTTAAAATCAACTAAACATATGTTCTATATCTATATGATATGCTAACTTAATGATTTAAAACCTGGAAACACGAAAAACACCGTAAAACCGGATTTACGCCGTCGTAGTAACACCGCGGGCTGTTTTGGGTTAGTTAATTAAAAACTATGATAAACTTTGATTTAAAAGTTGTTATTCTGAGAAAATGATTTTTATTATGAACATGAAACTATATCCAAAAATTATGGTTAAACTCAAAGTGGAAGTATGTTTTCTAAAATGGTCATCTAGACGTCGTTCTTTCGACTGAAATGACTACCTTTACAAAAATGACTTGTAACTTATTTTTCCGACTATAAACCTGTACTTTTTCTGTTTAGATTTATAAAATAGAGTTCAATATGAAACCATATCAATTTAATTCACTCAAAACAGATTTAAAATGAAGAAGTTATGGGTAAAACAAGATTGGATAATTTTTCTCATTTTAGCTACGTGAAAATTGGTAACAAATCTATTCCAACCATAACTTAATCAACTTGTATTGTATATTATGTAATCTTGAGATACCATAGACACGTATACAATGTTTCGACCTATCATGTCAACACATCTATATATATTTCGGAACAACCATAGACACTCTATATGTGAATGTTGGAGTTAGCTATACAGGGTTGAGGTTGATTCCAAAATATATATAGTTTGAGTTGTGATCAATACTGAGATACGTATACACTGGGTCGTGGATTGATTTAAGATAATATTTATCAATTTATTTCTGTACATCTAACTGTGGACAACTAGTTGTAGGTTACTAACGAGGACAGCTGACTTAATAAACTTAAAACATCAAAATATATTAAAAGTGTTGTAAATATATTTTGAACATACTTTGATATATATGTATATATTGTTATAGGTTCGTGAATCAACCAGTGGCCAAGTCTTACTTCCCGACGAAGTAAAAATCTGTGAAAGTGAGTTATAGTCCCACTTTTAAAATCTAATATTTTTGGGATGAGAATACATGCAGGTTTTATAAATGATTTACAAAATCGACACAAGTACGTGAAACTACATTCTATGGTTGAATTATCGAAATCGAATATGCCCCTTTTTATTAAGTCTGGTAATATAAGAATTAGGGAACAGACACCCTATGTGACGATCGCACCAAATCTATATGGACGAAAACGTCATTCATTGATTTCATTGCGAGGTATTTGACCTCTATATGATACGTTTTGTAAACATTGCATTCTTTTGAAAAGGCACACCATAAATGTATATTTAAATCAAAGGTTTTCGACATCTGATGATTTTTACATATAGACAATCACCGTATATAATAGTTTACAATAGTACTTCCGTTGACAATGCAGTTAAAATAAGGTACATGGTGATGACTTGGTGAATGCAACGTTTTCTTGAAAAATATGCCATGTAAGACTCCATGCATATAGCTTGTCTATCATATAAGAAAACAGCGGAAGGCTTCTAGGGAACCTGAGAATAAACATGCTAACAAGTGTCAACACAAAGGTTGGTGAGTTCATAGTTTTAGTATTGCGCATAATCTGTATATAAAAGTGGATCACAAGATTTCCGTTGTTTCATCCAGAAACGTTTATCAAAATGTTCTACAAAATTGAGCACCCTGGTAACTAAACTTAACGTATATATAATTTATACCCTTTGTATAATCATCTTAATAATACACGCAAGCCAACGTGTACGCTTCTCAAATAGCATACGTCCGTTAAAAGGCTAGTGCTCTAGCTCGGACTGGGATATCAAGCCCTATGGATCCATATACTACTACTCGCGCCCACCAGTTCTTATAACCGCCAGTTACTAGTTACCAAAGCTAAGGGATTTTCAGTTCAAACTCGGTGTAGAATTTAGTATGTACTTGTATCCATTGCGTTTAAAATAAAGTGCATGTATTCTCAGCCCAAAAATATATATTGCAAAAGCAATTAAAAAGGGAGCAAATGAAACTCACGCATATAAATCTAGTATTTTCAATATTTATAAACAGTCGCATGTATTCTCAGCCCAAAAATATATTGAGTAAAAGGGATCATATGAAACTCACCTTAGCAGCACATATAGTTGTTCATCGTATTGTGACCGAAACTCGGAATATCAAATAATCGTAGTTCTCAACCTAGAGTACATATGTTGGTCAATAAATGTCTATCAAGCTAGGTCAGGTCATAGTGTATCACAATCCTAATGCTCGAGATCGACATACAAAAGTTATCCAAAGTCGTTTCAAAAGTCAATTTTGACAATAGTTTAACAAAACGAGACTTACCTTATATAAGGATTCATTTACTCGGTTGGTAATATTCAAAAATTCAATTTATCAATCTTATAAACAAGTTGTTTAAATCTTAATTGCAGATTTAAAAGCAATTCCAATTAACGTCAATCATAATTCAGTTGATCATATCTTTTAATCCGTTCATCGAAACTATTCGATATCTAAATGAAAAGTTATCGATTTTTCGTTAGCTTCCCAAAAACATGTATATCATATACCTTTTACCAGTAATATATGTATTTAATTTGTGATTGATTATAAACAGTTTAACGACAAAATTTAGTATACAAGCATGTATAAATATATACACTCGAGCACTAGTATGTATACACTATTAATTTATAAAAGATAAAATATGAGTGCTTACGTATCAATATTGAGATTCAATATTGTAGAAAAGTACGTAGACGCAACAGAGATGATAAACACTAGGTTTGATTCACAAATATACCCCCGAACATTACCCATAACCTCCTTGGCAATAACCCATTATTTCCTTAGCTCTAGCTTGCTCGAAAACTCGTTTTGAAATCATTTGTTCATCACTCCGTCGTAATATTTTATGTATAAATAATACTAATAATAATAATCATAGGATTATTAATAATAATATTAATTTTAATAATAATAATAATAATAATATAAATAATAATAATAATAATAATAATAATAATAATAATAATAATAATAATAATAATAATAATAATAATAATAATAATAATAATATAAGTAGAGAGGATAGAGAAAAAGATGGATAAATTCGGCCAGAAACCTGGGCTATTTATAGAAGAATTCTGATTTCTGACCCCCATGCGATCGCATGGGTTTTGTGCCTATATGCCATGCGATCGCATGGCCCTCTGATCCAGCTCACAAACTTTTGTTTTCTTGTTTGTTGACATAATATTTAATTATATATATATATATATAATTTATATAATTAATTATATATTATATTAAATTCATGTGCATAGTTGACTTGTAATTTTTGTCCCGATAAGTCGTACGTCGTCACTCGACTTAAGTCCCGGTTCCGGTTTTTCGAACGCATTTTCGTACGCTGAGAAAACTAGTACTTTACATTTTGTGACATGTACCTTTGTCAAAAATTAGTCTTAAATTAATGTAAAATTAACCCACTCAAAGTGTAACTTAATCTTTTGAGTGTTTTGGTCATTTACTTTTATAAATCAAAGTTTCATTATTTAATCAAGTATATTCAAATCCAAAACGTTTTATATCTAGTTAAATATTATATTTAATCATATTATTAAATATATATTTTCAATATTGATAAACACGTTTTAAAATACACATCGCAAGTTATTCATGTATCCAATTCTAACAGTTAATATTCCTTATTATTGTATGTATCCAAATTACGTTATTTAAACAAACAATTTACCATTTATTCCGGATACCGTTAAAATGAATGATTTCTCAAATCAACGTGGACCTCACCATAGAGATCCGTAATAATATCATAATCATTAAAAGACCTGATAAATATACTTTAATTCAATCGTTTAGCATTATCTTTTAACTCCATAGTTAAATATATCAATCAGATAATCAAACCAATTAGGTTAATGCACAGTATCATATACGCAACACTTTGATACGTTTTCAAGTTATAGTATATACATATGTATCTATTTTCATATAATCATGGGCGAATCGTTGAGAACAATCGAAGATTATTTGAATAGTTCAAGAATTTCGAGATTTAACTTCATGAACTTTGTTTATCGTGTCGAAAACGTTAATCATACAAGATTAAGTTTAAATTTGGTCAGAATTTTCCGGGTCATCACAGTACCTACCCGTCAAAGAAATTGCGTCCCGAAATTTGAGTGAGGTCGTCATGGCTAATAATAAAAATGTTTTCATGACGAATATGAGTCGATAAATAGAGTTTTATTACCGTTTGAAAAATATGGATAAAACAATCCAATTACTCGAAGCGTATGAGAGAAGTTATCGTAATCGAGTGAAATGGAGAATAGAGATGTGTCTTATCTCTTGACGTGGTAACGATTGATTTCCGGAATTTAAGGAATAGAAAATCTTCATAATCTAAATAAGATTTGATTCTTCGGGAATTAAGGAGATTTTGCATAATCTGCCTCGATTGCTATGTCTGGTCTTTTGCTATAAATTCTTCTGTTTCATTATTTTCACCACTCCTACATCTTCTTCCTCGCTTCATACTTTCACAAGATTGTGAAAATGCTTCATCCAGTTCTGATTCTTGATATTATTCTGACTACCACCACAATCATCCTTCTATTCCAACTCCCACCGGAGGAATCTGTTTACTTTTACTTCGCTCTTGGGGTAGTGGTTTTCATAATCCTTCCTTGCATTTGTCTTTCCATAATTATTGACATCTACGGTTAATGATCTCTTCTATTTGCTGTGATTTATACTCCTCTTTATATTTAGAAGCTGTGTTATTGTTTTCTCTTCTCGACCTTAAGGTAAGCGGATAATGGTCCAGAATTCGTAGGTACGAAGTTTTGAATAAACATAGTTAATGTTCTGAGAAGGAATTCGTAATGGCACGATCTTGATTTGGTAAATTACCAAAATATCCGAAAAGATAGAACTATCAAGAAGATATGTTCTTAATATGTTTGGAAATTGGGTAGAATGTAAGAGTCGTGTAAATGGTACATGATAACGGTATGTTCTGTAAATCATCACATTCCATTAGAAACTCAACATGACTTACTGTAATATAATCACGTTGGCCTGACGTCATTATATTATACTAATTCATGCTTCAGTTCCCAACACTACTTCAAAACATTCATATTTTAAACTTGAATTTTTCAGGATTTAGAAACTAACACAGTTTCTTTTATGATGTAACACAGATAGCATGAAGGAATGAATAATTTCAGATAATCACGAAATTATCCTCAGAAATATTGAGGATATTTATAATGAAAGATACGATGATATCTTAGAATATTCAAGATAAGATGATGATGAAGAATATTATCCGTAAGGGTTTTAGAGTAAGGAGTAAGGTATTCGTTAATGACTTTAGCAGACACTGAATCATTTGTATTCTTTGAAGGCAGGTTCAGTCTTTGTGATTTATCCACAGCCTCCTTCATACTTTGCCCAATCCGTTTTCCAGTTCCAAACCTTCTCTTTTTCTCAGCTTTACCACCATACTACTCCTTATCATCAAACTTTTGACTGTTAAGGCCGTTTACAGTTTTTGCTACTTCATCAGCATTGTTCCAAAATTCGAAGAGCTAGTTTTGCAGTTTGGGTGTTTTTCAGAAACTTCACATTCGAAGTATGCGAGTCTAGGAGATAGAAATTATATGTATATATATAACTGTTGGCGTAGAATTGTTGCGAGATTCAAAATAATGATTGCTAATTCCCAGTAATTGGTATGGCAATTCTTGTTACAAGATGCAGATGAGTACACGATAGAGTTTCAATGAGTATAAGGATTTTTCGGAAGATCATGGATAAATGAAGTTGTTGGTAAATTTACTGCTAATGTAGTGGAACATGAAAGGTTCCCCAGTATCAAGAACGTATAAGTCAAGGTTATAATAAGGCTAATCTGAAAAATCGAAGTTGACTGGTTGGAAGTGTGATAAAACTGGATACTTTGAAAAGGATTGCAAGATTATTTTCGATATTAACAACGCTAAAGGATCTTGCACAGTTTTGAAGTCAAAGTATAGCTTTGAAAGATGTAGAGATCTAAGAATGATGTCACCGGTTCAGTGTTATGACTTGGATTCTGATCTGTCAATATCAGAATATGTAATTGAAGTTGTATGAAAACGATTGTATATCGTTGTGAAGATAGTGAGTATAGTTAATGATTTTTGAATCAAAATTGAAGAATGTACAGTATAACATATTAATTGTGAACTTATATATTTCCCGAGTATTACCTACCCGTTAAAGATTTCACAATTAATATTTTGTACAAAAGAATTTTTATTACCGTCTTTATGAAAATATATGTATGTATATTTTCTTCAGATGTAATACAGATTTAATGAGTTAATATCATATTAAGCTCATTTGATTTTTGGCTTGAATTAGAAATGAATAATCTCTAAAACATTAGAGACTTTATAATCTTTGCGGAGTATTTCGCTAATGAAATTAATACTTCATTATTTATTCTTATTGCTATTCCTTGGTAAAGGATGTTGATTTTCGTGGAATTCTTGCAAACTTCGCAAGGTGCAAATGATGTTTTCTAGAGAGTTTCGAGTGCATCGAAGATGAAAGTGTAAAATCAACCATGTTATTGAATAATACACTTGGTTTATTATGAAATGGAATTCATTGAGTTGAAACAGAGATTGTAGTTAACGATGATTAAGTTGCTAACGAAGAATGTACTTCATAGCATATTATGAATTTAATCGAGTAATATTTACCCTTTTTCAATTCATACATAATAGCTTAGTACGAAAAGATTTATGATGGTTTTAAAATTTATATATACAAGATATACATATAAATTCTTCAGGGGAAATGAGTTAATATTTCATAACTCATTGATACAATATACGCGTTATTGATTCGTAATGATGTCCACGGTGTTTTTCTTGAACTGGCGGAGCTTGTGATATTAGAGGTGCCGATGATTCTAATGATGTTGACAGCACCGACTGCTGGTGAGGCTAAGGGTATTGTTGATGTTGTGATATAAAAAGTCTAGCTTATAAATCATACACCATTCCGATCAGGGTTTCTACTTTATCTGATTTATGGTTAAGGCTAGAATAGATAATCTCTAAGATTACAGATTATATAATCGCCGTAGGATATTTCTCCGATGAAGTTATGAATCCATACTTCATCGTTTGTTGTTGTTGATACTCCTTGGTATCTATGGTGCGTATGATGTTGATGTTCGAGGTACAAATCGTGATGTTGAGACATGTGATGTGGATGTTAGTGGTGGTGGTAATGGTACTGTTGGTGTTGTTGTCAGTGGTACTAGTGCTGTTGGTGCTGAGGATGGTGATGTTACTGGTGTTGGTGATACTGCTGGTGTTTGTAAATTGTGTACCGTGCTCTCTAAAGTTGACACTCGAGCTCGAAGTTCTTTAACTTCTTCTACTAACCCTGGTTGGTTATTGGTGTGAGGTAGAGGTCGGATATCTTTTCTAGTTCTGTTAATGGTAGTTTCAAGATGAAAAATTCTCGCAAAAAGAGTATAAACGGTGTTGCGAACAGGTTCGCCGGTAAGCGGATCGAGTACTCCGACGTTAGGCGGTAAGTTCGGCTCGTGGTATGGAGTACCTTCTTCATTTCTCCATAGGGTAAGTATTTCGCGAACCCATCCCCATTTTCTAAAGAAATCACGGTAGTTGATCGGTCGGTGCGGTCCCGTCACGCTGTCTTCGGAGTTGGAGGGACTTGGTCTATTCGAGGGGGCCATCTTACGTGTTCACAGAAAGTTATGAAATGATTCTTGGTATGAATTGAGGGTTAAATACTGGATGATACCTTCATCTTCTCGCATACGTATATATAGTAAAAGGATTCCGTAATTTACGGAGGAAATTTCAAAAAACGCCAAATAAGATTCACTGTAGTAGATATGATAGGATATGATTTGTCTATACACCGTGTATGCAATAAATGCAAAAACACGTGTCAAGACGTAAGATTGATAAACATGTAATTTCCGACAAGAGTTGATAAGCAAAACTTTTGACATGTAGATACAGTCAAAGCCCAGACTTACGAATACATCCTAACATCTATCAGTTAGACACATTAATGCAAGACCTTATTCGCTAAGACCAACGCTCTGATACCAACTGTGACGATCGCACCAAATCTATATGGACGAAAACGTCATTCATTGATTTCATTGCGAGGTATTTGACCTCTATATGATACGTTTTGTAAACATTGCATTCTTTTGAAAAGGCACACCATAAATGTATATTTAAATCAAAGGTTTTCGACATCTGATGATTTTTACATATAGACAATCACCGTATATAATAGTTTACAATAGTACTTCCGTTGACAATGCAGTTAAAATAAGGTACATGGTGATGACTTGGTGAATGCAACGTTTTCTTGAAAAATATGCCATGTAAGACTCCATGCATATAGCTTGTCTATCATATAAGCAAACAGCGGAAGGCTTCTAGGGAACCTGAGAATAAACATGCTAACAAGTGTCAACACAAAGGTTGGTGAGTTCATAGTTTTAGTATTGCGCATAATCTGTATATAAAAGTGGATCACAAGATTTCCGTTGTTTCATCCAGAAACGTTTATCAAAATGTTCTACAAAATTGAGCACCCTGGTAACTAAACTTAACGCATATATAATTTATACCCTTTGTATAATCATCTTAATAATACACGCAAACCAACGTGTACGCTTCTCAAATAGCATACGTCCGTTAAAAGGCTAGTGCTCTAGCTCGGACTGGGATATCAAGCCCTATGGATCCATATACTACTACTCGCGCCCACCAGTTCTTATAACCGGCAGTTACTAGTTACCAAAGCTAAGGGATTTTCAGTTCAAACTCGGTGTAGAATTTAGTATGTACTTGTATCCATTGCGTTTAAAATAAAGTGCATGTATTCTCAGCCCAAAAATATATATTGCAAAAGCAATTAAAAAGGGAGCAAATGAAACTCACGCATATAAATCTAGTATTTTCAGTATTTATAAACAGTCGCATGTATTCTCAGCCCAAAAATATATTGAGTAAAAGGGATCATATGAAACTCACCTTAGCAGCACATATAGTTGTTCATCGTATTGCGACCGAAACTCGGAATATCAAATAATCGTAGTTCTCAACCTAGAGTACATATGTTGGTCAATAAATGTCTATCAAGCTAGGTCAGGTCATAGTGTATCACAATCCTAATGCTCGAGATCGACATACAAAAGTTATCCAAAGTCGTTTCAAAAGTCAATTTTGACAATAGTTTAACAAAACGAGACTTACCTTATATAAGGATTCATTTACTCGGTTGGTAATATTCAAAAATTCAATTTATCAATCTTATAAACAAGTTGTTTAAATCTTAATTGCAGATTTAAAAGCAATTCCAATTAACGTCAATCATAATTCAGTTGATCATATCTTTTAATCCGTTCATCGAAACTATTCGATATCTAAATGAAAAGTTATCGATTTTTCGTTAGCTTCCCAAAAACATGTATATCATATACCTTTTACCAGTAATATATGTATTTAATTTGTGATTGATTATAAACAGTTTAACGACGAAATTTAGTATACAAGCATGTATAAATATATACACTCGAGCACTACTATGTATACACTATTAATTTATAAAAGATAAAATATGAGTGCTTACGTATCAATATTGAGATTCAATATTGTAGAAAAGTACGTAGACGCAACAGAGATGATAAACACTAGGTTTGATTCACAAATATACCCCCGAACATTACCCATAACCTCCTTGGCAATAACCCATTATTTCCTTAGCTCTAGCTTGCTCGAAAACTCGTTTTGAAATCATTTGTTCATCACTCCGTCGTAATATTTTATGTATAAATAATACTAATAATAATAATCATAGGATTATTAATAATAATATTAATTTTAATAATAATAATAATATAAATAATAATAATAATAATAATAATAATAATAATAATAATAATAATAATAATAATAATAATAATAATAATAATAATATAAGTAGAGAGGATAGAGAAAAAGATGGATAAATTCGGCCAGAAACCTGGGCTATTTATAGAAGAATTCTGATTTCTGACCCCCATGCGATCGCATGGGTTTTGTGCCTATATGCCATGCGATCGCATGACCCTCTGATCCAGCTCACAAACTTTTGTTTTCTTGTTTGTCGACATAATATTTAATTATATATATATATATATAATTTATATAATTAATTATATATTATATTAAATTCATGTGCATAGTTGACTTGTAATTTTTGTCCCGATAAGTCGTACGTCGTCACTCGACTTAAGTCCCGGTTCCGGTTTTTCGAACGCATTTTCGTACGCTGAGAAAACTAGTACTGTTGAGTCCCCAAAATAATTAAGGATTTAATTATGACAAAACAATATTTATTTGCACTAAAGTGTTATGTGTAGCCAGCACAAGTTTGTTTATGTATAGTCAGCTAATATAGCTGTGTCGAGTGTTTAGTATGCTGCCTAGTCTATCAGCACAAGGTAGAAATGTATTCTTCGAATCAGCACAGGATGTGCACCCAGCAAATCAAGAATATCAAGTGACTCAGCATATGAAGGACCAGTAAGTCTGGATATCAGCATACAACACAAGACAGCCATGCTCCATTACAAGCATGATAAGTTTCCCTGAGTGGTCTACATCAAATATACTATTCAACAGAAGTCGAAGACAAAGTTGAACAGAGAAGGACACGCGTCGGCGGCTGACAAGTGACCTTACAAGACCGCATGGGAATGCAGAAGTTTAACTTATGTGCAGACATAAGTTATCCGTTGTCAACACCTAGGGAACACAACATTCTATTTGTTTAATCAAATAGTGGTGCCAAACCGAATTGGGGTGTTCCTGCAAATAGCTACTAAAGAGGAAAGAAAGGGAGCATGCCTCCTTACACAATTGTCCCCTCAAGTACAGACATCCTATGTACCAGTGGACAATAGATCAATTACACGGTTAATAGAACTACTATATATATTGTTGTATCCACTATTGTAAAAACTAGTGGTGTGGGTTTATCTGTTAGAGTCCAAACCGTGTAATAGCTTTAGTTTATCTCTTAGCTATAATCTAGGTAATCTGTATCAACCAACTATCATTTCCGCCAAGGATAGTTGTGATTCTTTCTGATTTAATCAATAAAGAATAACCGTTGAAAATTACCTGTGACTCTATCTTATTTACTACAGAATACTAAACGTGTTTAACTGACTAATTAATTAAGAAAAGAATTGTATTCACCCCCCCTCTACAATACTCCTGTTGTTATTAAGGGACCAACAACTGGTATTAGAGCTTCAGTCTTGATAATTAATATCTTGGATCTGAATTCTCTTATGGCTTCGTATTCAAACTCAGCTTACCTTGAGAATGGCTCGTCTAACAGACCACCTAAGTTTGATGAAGATGAGTATGAAACCTGGAAGGCAAGGTTCATGCTCCATCTTGAGTCTGTGGATTCACTCATGCCTGGAATTGCCAAAGATGGCCCTTTTGTTCCCACTGAGACAGTTGGTAGTGCACCAGCAACAGCTGACACTCCTGCCATCCCTGGCAGAGAGGTTATTCTCACTCCCTCTAGATGGGAAGATGAGGATAAACGTCGAGTTGGTCTTGACCCTAAAATCAGAACCCTGTTAGCCATAACTTTGCCTAACCCACTGTTCAAACTGATCAAGGGAAAAGAAAATGCTAAGCTTATGCTTGACTACCTAGATGTCACCTATGAGGGTATGGGAGAAGTTAGGCAGAACAGGATGATTGCTCTTAAAAGAGAATATGAAATGTTCTTTGCCTATAAGAATGAAACCCTTAAGCAAACCTTCATTAGGTTTAACTCTTTGATAGCAGACCTGATCACTTTAAATGTGACCTACACTGAATTTGAACAAGTGAACAAATTCATTGATGCACTGCCATGTAAATGGAAACCTGTTACTGACCCATTAAGAACCACACAGACCCTAAAGAACTTTAACCTGTCTTCTCTCTACAGTTCCCTTTGGAATCATGAGAAGGCAGAAGCCAAGTTTGAACTTAACATGAAAGAAAACTTTAGGTCTGCCCCCACCACTTCAAAATCATCTAAAAATGATGATACTGTTCTTATTGCTGCTGCTAAATGGAAGAAAGCTCAAAAAGCTTTACTGGTTCAAAAGTTACTGGCAGAACAAGAGTCAGCTGATAGTGTTGAGGAAAGTTGAACTGGGTCTGAAGAAAGCAGTACTGATGAAAGTGATGTAGAAGGGTTTGCTGAAGGTATGGCTCTGCTGGCTAGGCAGTTCAAAAGGTTCAATCATAGTAGAACCAGCAAGTCATACAAAGGGAGCAAAAAGCCAAGTGCTAGGTACAACAGCAAGTCAGTCAAGGGTCCTAAATCTGAGTGCTTTAATTGTGGGAAGGTTGGACATTTTGCTGCTGAATGCATGTCCAAGAAACCTTCCACGTCACATGCTAACTCTTTCTCAAAAGCTGATAAGTACAAAAACAAGTACAAAGCTATGAAAGCTCAGATGAAGGAAAGTGCAAAGACTGACAAGAAGGGTAAACAGCCAGAAAAGGTTCTAGTTGCTGAACATCATGACTGGGATGAAGCCAGCATGTCTTCATCTTCTGATAGTGATACTGATGATGATGGTGCTGGTTACGCTACTGGTAAAAAGCTGTGTTTGATGGCCAAAGAGGTCGAGGAGTCTGATGAGGATGATGGTGGTAGTACGTTTTTGGCTGATATGAGGGAAGCTGATCAAAACAGAGATTCTCCTCAATGGAAAACTGAAATGATGTATAAGGTTGATAATTTTCGAACTTATACTGATGATGAAAAAGCTGAAATGTTTGACTACCTAAGAATTGACTTATGCAGAAGCTGCAAACGTGAAGAGAGTTTGAAATCTAATAACAAATCTTTAAATGAAAAACTCAAAGGCAAAAATGATGAAATTAAGATCTTAAAAGATACAATTTCCAAACTTGAAAAACAAAACTTTGCTTTAGAAACTCTTCACGTTGAGGCAGCAGAAGTCAAGACCCAGCTGGACAATCTCAAAAGAGTTGTTGCTTCATGGTGCACATCTGCTCAACGCACAGCTAAATGTGTTAACGAGCAGGTGCCTGCCCAAGTTCAAGCCTTCTTTGCTGGTGACTATGCTGCTGCTGCTATTGCAGAAGTTACTTTCATGGACCCGATTCTTGAAACTGATCCTGAAGCTGTCTTGCCAAATACTTTTGCCAAGATAGTTGAAGGTAAAAAGGTTGTGACAAACAAATTTGTTAAACCTACTGTGTCCCCACCACCTGCCATGAAAGAAATTTTGGAGGATGAAGTTAGAGCAAGAGAAGCCAGTAACTCAATTGATGAGACTACTGACCCCTCAAGCATCTACTACATGACTCCGAAAGAAAGACGTATTAAAAGGGAAATCACTGAAAACAATTTGAGAAAAGTTAAACCAACTGATTCCCCTTCGTGTTCGAGTTCTACCAGTGCTAAGCCAGCTGATGACCAATCTACTGGTCACCCAGTAGCTGCAGACAAGCCAGTGAAATGAAATACTGGCAAATCTAAGGCAGCAGTTAAGATACCTACTGGTTCATCAGCATCAGAAGACAAGCCAGCAACTTCTCACGCTAACTTGTCAAATGATAAAGGAAAGACAGTTCGCCATGGTCATGGTACTGGTTCCAAAAGGAAAGCTGCCCATAAGGGAAAAGCAAAAATTGACTCGACTGATGAGCTGTCTATCACTGAGATAATGACAGTCAAACTTGACTAGCTAATTGAGGCAGTAACCAAAAGTCGACCCGATCTTACTGCCCCTATTAGATCTGTGCATGACCAGCCACAAAAGCCAAAAGTGAGAAAATGCTACAAATGTGGCAGCAAAGCTCACTTGGCTAACCAGTGTACTCAAACCCAAACCCCATCTGCTGCTTCTTCTAGCAAGCCAGTAGAAAAGAAGAAGTCATCAAAGGTGACTCCTTCAGAACCCATCCTTGGATGGGTTCCCAAAAAGAACTAATCTCTAAGCTATTGTACAGGGCATTCAAAACAAGCAAATCTGGTATCTCGATAGTGGTTGTTCGAGACATATGACCGGAAGTAAGTCCCTGCTGATGGACTATCAGGATAAGGATGGTCCAGTTGTTTCGTATGGAGATAATTCGTTGGGTTACACAAAGGGTTTTGGTACTTTGACAAATGGGAATGTCACGTTCTCAAATGTTGCATATGTAGTTGGGCTTAAACATAACTTACTCAGCATAAGCCAACTGACAAGCAAGAATAAGATAGTCCAATTCAGAAAGAAAATTGGTACTATTTTTGATAAGAAAGGGAAGCCACTGCTGACTGCAAAACGTCATGAAAACATGTATCAAATTGACATGAACACAGCAGTCACAACAACTGATACTTGTTTCTATTCGAAGGCAGCAGACAACCTGAAGTGGTTATGGCACAAGAGACTCTCACATCTCAACTTCAAAGATATTCACAAATTATCCAGTAGAAGTTTGGTGTCTGGGCTACCCACAATGTCTTATGTGAAGGACAGATTGTGTCCTGGTTGTGAAAAGGGGAAACATCACCATGCCTCGTTCAAATCAAAGCAAATCTCATCTGTTGAGAAACCATTTCACTTACTTCATATGGATCTATTTGGTCCAGTGAATGTGGCCAGCTGTAGTGGGAAGAAGTATACACTGGTTATTGTTGATGAATACTCGAGATACACTTGGGTGTTCTTTTTGAGGCAAAAGAGTGAAGCTGCTGATGAAATCATCAATTTTATCAAAAGAATGGAGCTTTTGAATGGGCAACTGGTGAAGCAACTAAGAAGTGATCATGGTACAGAATTCAGAAATGCTACATTAGAAGAATTTTGTGCTGACAAAGGTATTTCCCAAAATTTCTCTGCTGTGAGAACACCTCAGCAAAATGGTGTTGCAGAAAGAAGAAACAGAACTCTCATTGAAGCAGCAAGATCTATGTTGGCTGAGTCTGGGTTGAAGAATTCCTACTGGGCAGAAGCTGTGAATACTGCCTGTTTTACCCAGAATAGATCTCTTATTGTGAAAAGACATCAGAAAACTGCTTATGAAGTTCTCAAAGGAAGAAGACCCTCAATTTCAGTTCTTCATGTATTTGGCACTCCCTGTTACATTCTAAATAATAGGGATCAGCTGGGCAAATTCGATGCTAAAGCTGATGAAGGTATATTCCTTGGATATTCCAACATGTCAAAGGCATATAGGGTCTACAACAAAAGAAGGGGTTGTTTTGAAGAATCCATTAATGTTACATTCGATGAAACTGCCTCTGCTTCATCTACTGATCATGAAGATGAAGTGTTACTGTTTGAAGAGCCTACTCAGCAAGCTCTTGATGATGAAGAGCCAGCAGCACAACCCTCACCAATCCATGCTGCTGGGTTCTCTGATGATGAAATGGAACATTCTGTTCCATCTGTGTCTAAACCAAGTGGACCTACTGGCTCTACTGAAGTGCTGCAACTTGAGCCTAGGTCTGCTGGTTCTGAGAGATCACAAGCTGGTACTGATTCTACTGATATTGATCAGCAACCTTCTGTTGCAGCTCACTCATCTGAACCAGCTGATGATCAAGATGATGTGTGTTCTACAACCAGCTCACCTGTTCATAACACCAAATGGACAAGGGAGCATCCGATTGAGCAGATTATTGGTAATATTGCGAGTGGTGTTAAAACACGGAGGCATGCAACCAGCAACTTTTGTATGCATGTTAATTTTGTGTCTACCATTGAGCCCATGTGTCCTGAGGAAGCACTTCAAGATCCTAGCTGGGCTGGTTCAATGCAAGAAGAAATTACTCAGTTTGATAGGAACAAAGTGTGGACATTGGTACCTGAACCTGAGGATAAGACAAAGAAGATCATTGGTACTAGGTGGGTGTTTAAAAACAAGATGGATGAAGATGGTGTCGTTATCAGAAACAAAGCAAGATTGGTTGCTCAAGGGTTTAGACAGGAAGAAGGATTGGATTATGGGGAAACTTATGCACCAGTGGCTAGGATGGAAGCAATCAGATTGTTCTTAGCATATGCTGCTAGGATGAACTTTAGAGTATTTCAGATGGATGTTAAATCTGCATTTCTGAATGGAAAGCTGCAAGAAGAAGTTTATGTCAAACAGCCTCCTGGTTTTGTAAGCAGTAAATATCCAGACCATGTCTACAAGTTAGACAAAGCTCTTTATGGCCTTAAACAGGCTCCAAGAGCATGGTATGAGACACTTCATGTGTATCTTACTGGTATAGGTTTTAAAGTTGGAACAATTGATACCACTCTATTCTCAAAAGAGATAGATGGTGATCTCTTGTTGGTACAGATATATGTGGATGATATTATTTATGGTTCTAAAAATGAAAAACATTGTCAAGATTTTTCAAAACGTATGTCAAAGGCATATGAAATGAGTTTACAAAGAGATCTGCAATACTTTTTAGGATTGCAGATCAAACAACTTGATGATGGAATATTTATAAGTCAAGATAAATATATCAAAGATATGTTAAAGAAATTTGGCCTGACCTGTTTAAAAGACATAGGGACTCCAATGGCAGCATCCATTAAAATAGATGCTGATCCAAATGGTGAACCAGTCAATATCACTGAATATGGAGGTATGATTGGATCCCTACTTTATCTCACAGCCAGCAGACCAGATATTATGTTCGCCACATGTCTCTGTGCCAGATATCAAGCTGATCCTAAAGAGTCACACTTGCTGGCAGTAAAAAGAATATTCAGATACCTAAAAGGTACTGCTAAATGTGGTCTTTGGTATCCCAAAGACCAGGATTTTGAACTAATTGGGTATTCAGATGCTGACTTTGCAGGGTGTAAAATAGACAGGAAAAGTACTACTGGTGGTTGCCAGTTACTGGGTAGTAGGCTAGTCAGCTGGACAAGCAAAAAGCAAAATACTGTGTCCACATCTACTGCTGAGGCAGAATATGTCTCTGCTGGTAGTTGTACTGCTCAAGTACTGTGGATGCAAAGCCAGCTAAAGGACTATGGTGTTCATGTTACAAAAACTCCAATCTACTGTGACAACACCAGTGCAATTGCTATCACCAACAATCCTGTGATGCACTCAAGGACTAAGCACATCGATGTTCGGTATCATTTCATAAGGGATCATGTTCAAAAGGGTGATGTTGAGTTACATTTTATTTCTACAGACCAGCAATTAGCAGACCTATTTACAAAGCCATTAGATGAGAAACGTTTTAACTATCTCATCTCTGAGCTGGGTATGCTTGAACTTTAAATAAAAGACAACTTTTGTTGGTGTGCTGGCTCTACAAAGTGTAGGGTAAACCAGTAAGTCACATTTATTTACTTACTGCCTACATGTCAAACAACCAGCACAGCAAGGTCTTTTATATTTTGATTACTTAAATGTTTTCAATGAAATAATAAATAGCTCTCCAAATTTAATGATTCCTTAAAACTGGAAACTCATTTACTTCCAATGATTTAAATTAAATTCATGACATATTAAATGTAACAAAAGTATTTTGTATTTAATACAAAAATTATTTTTGAGGTTTTAAATCAATTTGTTTGAAATGAAATCTGATGCATTTAATGCTGAATGGGGGGAATGAGTGTTTAAGCCGTATAAATGTCATGTCAACAGTCTGTGTCCCCTTGAAAACGTGCCAGTCTGTCACATCTGCCCACGCGCCTGCAGATGACAGTAATTTTCTCTCTCCTGCACTTTTTCACCCAATCACAACGGATAAAAGTGTGTTTCATCTTCCATAATAACCTTCGGTTATTCATTATTCAAAACACACACTTTTACTCTCAAAATCTTTTCAATCTTCAATCTTCATCAATGGCAGAACAACAACAACAATCACCACGTGCTGCAAGCCAGCAAGAGGAACAACAGCAACCACAACCTGCCCCACAACCGCAACCGGCACCGGCACCGGAGGAACCGGTGGTTCAAGAACAAGTCGTTCAAGGACCACTGTTCAATCTCTACCCCAACCTGATTAGGGCTCCCAATGCACCTGATCACTCACTGATTCGCCTATCTAGAGGCAATGCTGCACATGCCCTCTCTATCCCCAAATCGAAGGTTAACAAAGGGTATGAGGCCCTCATCGAATATATCTGTCAATCACCTCTGGCAAGAGCCATCACCGGTGTACCTTCCCGATTCTATGCTGCCTGTTTAGCATGATTTTGGTATACTGCCACTGTTGCCACCACTCCCGGCAACGTTCCATGTATTCGTGGCATGGTGACTGAAACCCTAAATTGCTCTGTCACCGTCGAAGCTATTAGACGTGCTCTTCAATTGCCCGGTGGACCATTTGTTGATTCACCTACTAGTGACGAATTCAGAAGGGAGGTGTTGGAGACCATTGGGTTTGCTGGACCAGTGGCACATACACCGTTGAGAAAGCATATGCCACCACTGTGGTACTACTTCTTTGGGTTGATGACTCAGTGCATGAGTCAAAAGTCAGGAAGCTTTGACCAATGCTCAGATTTTGAGCTCAAGCTTGGTCATGGGTTGTTGTTCAACAGGAACATCGATTACACCCTTGAAATTTATTTGAGGCTAAGGGAAATGGTGACTGCTAGAGTAAGAACCAACTTGATTCCATTTCCACGATTCTTAAGCCTGGTATTTGAAAGTGAACTGGGTGAAGCTTATCAGCAAATTGCTGATCAATCATTTGAGGTCCCAGTAAAACAAGGGGGCATGCCAAAGGATGTACCTGCTGCTCCATATGCTGAGTTGACACCAGCAATGAACGAGTATCTTGCTGCTCGTCGTGGAGCCACCCAATCGACTGCCTCTGGTTCTGCACCAGCTGAGGGGGAGGGTCCTCAGTGAAAGCCAGCAACACGAAGGAAGCAGCCAGCTACCTCAACTAGTATAGCCACCGTCTCATATACTGGTAAAGCAGTAGTTGTATTAGAATCTAGTGCTCTCTGATCATAAAGAACAGCCCTAGTCTTATATACTGACTACCCAATTCTAGTGTTGGAATCCGTTGCTCATCTATTTCTTGGTAACAGGCAAACCTAAGCGTGCTAAAGCTGGCTCCAAGCGAACCACAGGGGAGATTGCACCAGTCTCAGCTGCTGCTCCTGCAAAGGATGTAGCTATGGAACCTGGTGCGTTTCTAGACCAAACAGCAGAACAATCTAACTTAATTGAAAATTTTTTAACTGCTGACTTGAAAAATGTTGAGGGAGTTAAAGGTATAACCCTGGCTCCCAAGCTGACTGGTTTTAAAACAGGTGTCAAGAAGAGTAGCAACCCATACTCTTCTAACCAGGCACTTCCACATTTTTCTGAAATGAACTTAATGCAATACTCTCTGCTGACAGTACAACCAGCAGAGAACATAACTGACCCCCAAAGCAGGCTTGAGCTGGGTCTTCATCGTGTTGAACCAGCTCAGGTGACTGCACAGCCAGTATGTTACTCGGATACTGATAAGAGTCACACTCCTACATCATTACCAGCCAGATCTCTTACACTATCTGGGTCAACATGTGTTGCCAATGAGTCAGCAGAGTCACCGCTGTACTTACAGACACCTTCTTCTGTCTCATTCGAAGGGCTGACCAAATCACAAGTCTGTCCCCAGAGACCAAAAACAGATGCAATTGTTGAGTCAAATTTATTTGGTTCTACAGTTGCTAACATAACTTGTTCTGTTGTTTCAATTCTTAGCAGAGTAGATGAACAGGCAGAGGGGGAGCAAAATAAAGATGTTGTTATTCCTACTGGTGATATTGCTGCCTCTGCTACTGGTGTTGGTGCCACTGATTCTGTTACTGGTGGTGCTGATGCTGGTACTGTTGATTCTGCTGCTGCTGGTGTTACTGAGGAGTTGGCCACTACTACTCTTCCTCCTCAAACTCTCAGTACCACTGCTTCCACTACTGAGCATGATGTGGAAGATGTTATCATGGAAGAACCTCCTGTTCTTGAAAAGGTTATTGACAATATTGTCAAGGATGTTCTTCTTGATGAACCTGTCACCCAGCCAAGAGTGGACTCTGCATTAATGTCTGATGAGCCTGCTGATTCTTCTGATTCTTCTACTATGGAATGTCAAGTTCTTACAGAATCTGCAGTTCGTCATCCTATTGGTCCAATTTTGGTTGCTACTGAACCAACAGCTGAGATGGAGTTTAAAACCATTCAGCTGAATGCAGCTAATGTTATTGTCATTCCTGGTTCTGATTCTGGTATTGTTACAGCTGATGCTAGTGCTAGTGCTACGTTTCCATCTGATTCTGCTATGGATGCTGGTACTAGTGCTACTTTTCCTTCTGATACTGGTGCACAGGTTGCTGATGTTAAGGATACTGGTACCTCTGTTGACACAACTACTGATTCAACTAAGGCTCCTGTTACTGAGGAAAAAAAAAAGCCATATGTTGTGCAGGTACCAGATCCAGATGAAGTTGTTCCTAACTTCATTTTCAAGGGAGCTTCAATCTCTCCCAAGATTGCTATGATGGTCGATCAGCTGACCATTGATCCCGAATCTGCAATAGTCTCAGCCAGCAGATTACCTCGTGAAGAGATGGTTGAGCTATTATCTCAGCTTGATAGACCAGCTAAAGAAGAAATTTATGAGAGGATAGCCCTGCTGGAGCAAATCAATGAACAGCCTTACTATCATGTTTTTGGTATGGCTCCAGCTGCTTCGCCATTTCCTGGTACATGGAGGCCTCTCAAGTTTGTCATCGATCCTACTACTGGTAAGTGTATTATGCAAAATGTCCCTAATTCGCCAGTACCTTCTTCTTCCTCAGCTTCTTCCTCATCATCTTCTTCTGATGGGGATGCTGATGAAGGTACTAGTAAGGGCGAACCAGTCATTCTTGATAACGTGACTGGTTCCAAAGACAAACCAGTGGATCTTATTGATGACAATGCTGATAATAATGCTGACAAGGATATCAGTGGTTCTAAGCCTTCGGGCGAAGGTAAAAATGATGGTGATCATGGTGATGAGTCAGCTCCTGACCTTCCACCTCCACCACCCCCCGGTGATACTCCTCTGTTAGCTGGTGCTGACCAACCTTCAACCTCTGCATACTTAAAGTTCAATGCAGATGAGGTTGCTGATATTTCCACCTTTGCTGTCTATAAGACACTGCAAGGGATCACACCAAATTTGGAGGAAACTATTCACAGAGCTATTGTTGATAGTGTCTCTGCTGCTGTCAGATCTTGATAATGCTAAAAATGAACATATATTTCATAGCATTATTCCTCAAGAAAGACAAGCTTTTAGTTGCAATTGTTCTATTTACAAGTGATATTCGTTTAAATAATAAAAGGTGAAAACAAAAGACAGATTCGACGAATTGAAGACGCAAACGACCAAAAAGCTCAAAAGTACAAAAGACAATCAAAAAGGTTCCAATTATTGATAAGAAACGTCTCGAAATTACAAGAGTACAAGATTCAAAACGCAAAGTACAAAATATAAAATTGTACGCAAGGACGTTCGAAATTCCGGAACCGGGACCAGAGTCAACTCTTAACGCTCGACGCAACGGACTAAAAATTACAAGTTAACTAGGCATATAAATATAATATAATATATAATTAATTATATTAATTATATATATATTATATATATATATTATAAAACCGTCGGCAGAGAAAGACTCCAAGGGTGTGAGCTGTAAATTCATTCTCCGCGACTCGCGGAGTTTGAAGAGGATTTTGCCGCGAGTCGCGGAGCCCCAAAATTCGACTTTTCCTATAAAAGCAACCGAATTCTGATCGCAATTCATAATCTTTTTCTTCTCTTATCATACGTAAACGATATATATATATATTTTTTAATTTTAATTATAATTCTAATAATAAGGGTATGTTAGCGAATATTGTAAGGGTGTAAGTCGAAATTCTGTCCGTGTAACGCTACGCTATTTTTAATCATTGTAAGTTATGTTCAACCTTTTTACATTAATGTCTCGTAGCTAAGTTATTATTATGCTTATTTAAAACGAAGTAATCATGATGTTGGGCTAATTACTAAAATTGGGTAATTGGGCTTTGTACCATAATTGGGGTTTGGACAAAAGAACGACACTTGTGGAAATTAGACTATGGGCTATTAATGGGCTTTATATTTGTTTAACTAAATGATAGTTTGTTAATGTTAATATAAAGATTTACAATTGGGCGTCCCTATAAATTACCATATAAACTCGATCGGACACGATGGGCGGGGTATTTATATGTACGAATAATCGTTCATTTAACCGGACACGGGAATGGATTAATAGCCACTAGAATAATTAAAACAGGGGTGAAATTACATTCAAGGGTAATTGGTGTAATTGTTAACAAAGTAGTAAAACCTTGGTTTACACGCAGTCGATAACCTGGTGTATTCATTAAACAAAGTATTAAAACCTTGTTACAATTCGAATCCCCAATTAGTTGGAATATTTAACTTCGGGTATAAGAATAATTTGATGAGGACACTCGCACTTTATATTTATGACTGATGGACTGTTATGGACAAAAACCAGACGGACATATTAAATAATCCAGGACAAAGGACAATTAACCCATGGGCATAAAACTAAAATCAACACGTCAAACATCATGATTACGGAAGTTTAAATAAGCATAATTCTTTTATTTCATATTTAATTTCCTTTATTTTATATTTAATTGCACTTCTAATTATCGCACTTTTATTTATTGTTATTTAATTGCACTTTTAATTATCGTACTTTTTAATTATCGCAAGTTTATTTTATCGCACTTTTATTGCAATTTCATTATCGTTATTTACTTTACGCTTTGAATTAAGTCTCTTATTTATTTAATATTTTACATTAGGTTTTAACTGCGACTAAAGTTTTAAAATCGACAAACCGGTCATTAAACGGTAAAAACCCCCCTTTATAATAATAATATTACTTATATATATATTTGTATTTTTAATAAAAGTAAACTAATATAGCATTGAGCTTTGTTTAAAGATTTCCCTGTGGAACGAACCGGACTTACTAAAAACTACACTACTGTACGATTAGGTACACTGCCTATAAGTGTTGTAGCAAGGTTTAAGTATATCTATTCTATAAATAAATAAATATCTTGTGTAAAATTGTATCGTATTTAATAGTTTTTCCTAGTAAAATATAAACTATTTCGTATACACCTCGCATAACATCAAGTATTTTTGGCGCCGCTGTCGGGGACTTATCTTAAAAGCCGGAAGCGCAACGCTAATATAAAAAAAAAAAGATTTTTAGCTTACGTCTATTAAAAATTCGTTTTTGTAAAAATACGTTTTAAATATTCGAAAATATAAAAAGAAAAAACAAAAATATAAGCATTTTTAAGATTTTGTTAAATATTTAAGTTTTATAAGTTTCTTTATTTTTATTTTAGTTTATAAAAATATAAGTTTTATTAACTATCTTTTATTTATAGAAAAAAAAAACAGAAAACAGATATAAAAAAAATAAATAAATAAAGAAAAAAACGCGTTGAAATTATAAGCTGTCAGCTGAAATTTGAAACCCCGCGACTCGCGGGGTTTGATGCAATAAATACCGCGACTCGCGGAGCTTCTCTGACAGGCGACAGAAGCCCTAATTCAGCATTAATTACGGGTATTAATTAATTATTATTATTATTTAACCCTAATAATAATTATTATTATTATTAGTTTTATTTCAAGATTTACTTTTTATTTAATTTGTTTTATTTAGTATTAATTAGTTTACTTAAATTGTAAAATTAGTAGTTTTATTAAAAAAAATAATATAAAAATAATATTTTTATAAAAATTGTACTTTTTACAACTTTTTGTATATTTTTATATTTTGTCCCTTTTTAATCATTGTAGCGTAATATTTGTATTTTTAGCTCATATTTAATTTTAAACTTAGTTTTTGCTATAGTTATTTTTACTCCTAGATTTTTAGGCTTTGCCGTAGAATTCCTTAAGTGCTTTTTCTTTAGAATAAGATTTAGGTGCTTTAGAATTTTGCGAAGCCTTTTTAAGTTTTAGTTTCTTTTTAAGTTATTTTCATTTGGTATTTAGTTTTTCTTGTAAGCTTTAATATTTTTAGACACCTTTTTACTATGTATCAATTATCATTCCAATTAGTAATTTCAATTTGCGATTATAATTTTAAGTTAGTTGTAGTAATAAGATTATGTTAGTTAAGTATTTTTAAGTTTTGATAAGTTTCTTTTATTTTTTTTCGTCACTTTTTTTCCAACCATTTTTTTTCTTTTTCGACGAACTCTTTTTCTCTCTTATTTCTCGCCATTCTAGTTTTTAGGACTTAGAATTTTTTCTACTTCTTATCTAAATTTCTTAAAATTACGAAAATTTATTTTAAGTGGTTAAATTGATAGACATCAAAATTTTCTGGTTCGTAGTAATAGTTGGATTTGTACGTGGACCGGGTTATTGGAGCCAAACAGTCCTCAATTATATTGAGACCAAACGAATCCTGCCCCTCTGCTGCATCTTTTGGCTATTCGAAACGTGGGCAAAATCAGAAAAGTCTATTAATTGGATAACTTATTATAATTTTTCTTTCCTTTTTAAAAAACTAATAGGATATTCAGTGAATGCACCGAGCAAGACGTTCATCACCTTTTGTACGTTCACCACCTGTAACTAGATCAAAACATTTAGCAAATATAACCGCCGTTGATTTTTCTTTAGAATCGTCATCCAGTCGACCAAGTACTTCAGTTCAAATTTCCGATAATCCATTTTTTGAACCCAACCTCACAATTGAGAATCCGAAAAATATTCAGGAACGGTTCATAGATCCTGAACCACTAAACTTTCCTCCGGAGCCACCAATCATTCAAACAGAGATTGTTGAGGAACAAACCATTAAATCAGAATCATCTAGTGATACCGATTCAACAAATTCAATTATGGAGAATCTGGAACCTTTAAGTATGGAAGACCGAATGAGAGCTAAACGCACTGGCCAAGGTCACGCAATTACTCATCCAGACATTAATGCGCCAGATTATGAAATCAAAGGACAAATTCTACACATGGTGACTAATCAATGCCAATTTAGTGGTGCGCCGAAGGAAGATCCAAATGAACATCTACGTACCTTTAATAGGATCTGCACACTATTTAAAATACGAGAAGTGGAGGATGAACAGATATATCTCATGTTATTTCCCTGGACTTTAAAGGGAGAAGCCAAAGATTGGTTGGAATCGTTACCTGAAGGGGCGATTGATACATGGGATGTTTTAGTTGACAAATTTCTTAAACAATTCTTTCCTGCATCTAAAGCCGTAAGACTTCAAGCAGAAATTGTTACGTTTACACAGAAACCAAATGAAACTCTATATGAGGCGTGGACAAGATATGGAAAGTTGTTAAGAGGATGTCCGCAACATGGTTTAGACACCTGTCAAATAGTACAAATATTCTACCAAGGATGCGACATCACTACAAGAAATGACATAGATATAGCAGCTGGTGGTTCTATTATGAAGAAAACCGAAACTGATGCTTACAAAATTATTGATAACACTGCTTCCCACTCACATGAGTGGCACCAAGAAAAAGATATCATTAGATCATCTAAAGCAGCTAGAGCCGATTCTAGCCATGACTTAGATTCCATTTCCGCAAAGATAGATGTTGTGGAGAGACGAATGGAAAAGATGACTAAAGATATTCACTCAATACGAATTAGTTGTGAGCAGTGTGGAGGACCACATTTGACAAAAGATTGTCTCAGTATTGAATTAACAATGGAACAAAGAGAGAATATTTCATACATAAACCAAAGGCCTGGAAATAATTATCAGAATAATTATCAACCGCCAAGACCGATTTACAATCAAAACCAGAATTATAACAGAAATATTCCATACAACAACCAACAAGGTCCTAGCAATCAACAAGTATCCAATAATACTTATAATCAGCAAAGACCTAATTTTCAAAACAAACCACCACAACAAACCGATGATAAAAAGCTGAATTTAGAAGATATGATGACGAAGCTAGTTGAAACTCAAACGCAGTTTTTCACATCTCAAAAACAAACTAATGAACAAAATGCTCAAGCATTTAGAAATCAACAAGCTTCTATTCAAAATCTGGAACAAGAAGTGAGTAACCTAGCAAGGTTAATAGGTGAAAGAAAACCGGGAAGTCTACCTAGTGATACAAATACTAACCCCCGGAATGAAACAGCTAAAGCTATTACCACAAGAAGTGGTACAACACTTAAACCACCTGAAATACCTGTAACTTCTGATGAAGCTATTCCTACTCCACAAAAACCACAACCTGATCAAGATAAGGAAAAAGAACCGGTAGTTGAAAAGGTTAATTAAGATAACACAGTTAAGGATAAACCTTATGTTAAACCATACCAACCACCACTTCCTTACCCGAGTAAAATGAAGAAAGAAAAACTTGAAGCCGAGCAATCCAAATTCTTGGATATGTTTAAACAGATAAATGTAAATCTTCCTTTCATTGATGTGATTTCAGGAATGCCAAGATATGCTAAATTCTTGAAAGATCTAATCTCAAATAGAAAGAAAATGGAAGAACTCTCGGCTGTTACTATGAATGCTAATTGTTCAGCAGTGCTGTTGAATAAGATACCAGAAAAACTATCTGATCCAGGAAGTTTCACAATTCCATGTTTTCTGGGTAGTCTTAGTTCAATAGAAGCATTGGCAGACTTAGGTGCTAGTATAAATCTAATGCCGTATTCACTATACGCTAAACTAGACCTTGGAGAATTGAAACCAACAAGAATAAGCATACAACTAGCCGATAGATCAATAAAATATCCTAGAGGGATAATGGAGAACATGCTAGTTAAAGTTGGTACTTTAGTATTTCCAGTAGATTTTGTTGTTTTGGACATGGAAGAAGATTCTCAAGTTCCTCTCATATTAGGAAGACCATTCTTAAACACGACTAAAGCAATGATAGACGTGTTCGGTAAGAAACTGACCCTAAGTATAGAGGATGAGAGTGTTACCTTTTCAGTTGATAGAGCAATGCAACAACCACAATCTGCAGATGATACATGTTATTATATTCAAACTATAGATGCACATGCAGAATTATTAGAAGAATTTCCAGAATTACAAGGAACAGGAGAATGTTCTTTAGGAGAAGGTAATGAACCAATTGATGAAGCTGAAATGTTAGCTACACTAATAGCTAATGGATATGAACCAACAACAGAAGAAATTCAAATGCTAAAAGAAGAAGACAGATATCGATATAAATCATCGATAGAAGAACCTCCGAAATTAGAGTTAAAGCCACTTCCAAACCATTTGGAATACGCTTATTTACATGGTGAATCTGAATTACCTGTAATAATATCGTCTTCTCTTACTGAAAATGAGAAATCACAACTCATTTCTGTGTTGAAAGCTCATAAACCAGCCATTGCATGGAAGATTCATGATATTAAAGGAATAAGTCCTTCGTATTGCACACATAAAATCCTTATGGAAGAAGGTCATAAAACGTATGTGCAACGCCAACGAAGACTAAATCCTAATATGCAAGATGTAGTTAAGAAAGAGATTATTAAACTGCTAGATGCAGGTTTAATTTATCCAATCTCTGATAGTCCATGGGTAAGCCCAGTTCAATGTGTGCCTAAGAAGGGTGGCATGACTGTCATTACAAATGAGAAAAATGAGCTTATTCCTACTAGGACTGTAACAGGATGGCGTGTATGTATTGATTATAGAAAATTAAATGACGCCACCAGAAAAGATCACTTTCCCTTACCTTTCATAGATCAAATGTTGGAAAGATTAGCCGGAAATAGTTACTATTGTTTTCTAGATGGATTTTCCGGATATTTTCAAATTCCAATAGCACCCGAGGACCAAGAGAAAACCACATTCACGTGCCCTTATGGTACTTTTTCTTACAAACGCATGCCATTTGGACTTTTCAACGCCCCTTCAACCTTTCAAAGGTGTATGATGGCGATTTTTCACGACATGATAGAAGAATGCATGGAAGTATTCATGGATGACTTTTCAGTCTTCGGTGATACATTTAAATCATGTCTAGTTAATCTGGAACGAATGCTAATTAGATGCGAAAAATCAAATCTAGTACTTAATTGGGAGAAATGCCATTTCATGGTTAAAGAAGGCATCGTTCTTGGACATAAAATTTCAAAAGAAGGAATTGAAGTGGATAGAGCTAAAGTAGATGTAATTGCTAAACTTCCACATCCCACCAATGTTAGAGGAGTTAGGAGTTTTCTAGGGCATGCCGGTTTTTACCGACGTTTCATAAAAGATTTTTCTAAAATTGCCACTCCTATGAATAAACTCCTAGAAAAGGATGCTCCATTCATCTTTTCAGATGAGTGTATCAAATCTTTTAATATTCTTAAAGAAAAACTCACTAATGCGCCGATCATGATAACACCAAATTGGAATCTACCATTTGAACTAATGTGCGATGCAAGTGATTTTGCAATGGGAGCCGTTTTAGGACAAAGGATTGAAAAACGATTTCAACCTATATATTATGCTAGTAAGACATTACAAGGAGCACAAACAAACTATACAACTACTGAAAAAGAACTCCTTGCTATTGTCTTTGCTTTTGACAAATTTCGATCATATCTCGTTCTAGCAAAAACGGTGGTCTATACCGACCATTCTGCTCTTAGATACCTATTTTCAAAACAAGATGCTAAACCAAGATTAATCCGTTGGATCTTACTCTTACAAGAGTTTGATATTGAAATCCGAGATAAAAGAGGAGCAGAAAATCTCGCCGCTGATCATCTTTCTCGTCTTGAAAATCTTGAGTTAGAAGTTCTAAATGAATCGGCGATACAAGACAACTTTCCTGATGAATATCTATTGAAGATAGATTATAAAGAAATCCCATGGTTTGCAGACTATGCAAACTACTTAGTTTGTGGATTCCTTGAAAAAGGATTATCGTACCAAAGACGAAAGAAATTCTTCAGTGATATAAAACACTATTTCTGGGAAGATCCACATCTGTTTAAAAGTTGTCCCGATGGAATAATACGCCGATGTGTATTTGGAGATGAAGCTAGTAAAATTTTAAACCATTGTCACACAGGACCAACAGGAGGGCATTATGGGCCTCAACTAACAGCAAGAAAAGTTTATGAAGCTGGATTCTATTGGCCTACAATTTACAAAGACGCACACTTTCTTTGCAAATCCTGTGATGCATGTCAAAGGGCCGGAAAAATAAGTTAACGTGATGAAATGCCACAAAATATCATCCAAGTATGTGAAGTATTTGACATTTGGGGTATTGACTTTATGGGTCCATTTCCAAAATCTCATAATAATCTATATATACTCGTAGCCATTGATTATGTATCTAAATGGGCGGAAGCACAAGCTCTCCCAACTAACGATGCACGAGTTGTAGTCAATTTTTTAAAACGTCTTTTTGCAAGGTTTGGAACACCGAAAGCTTTAATAAGTGATCGGGGTACTCATTTCTGTAATAATCAACTTGAGAAAGTTTTTAAAAGATATGGAGTAACTCATAAAATCTCCACCGCATATCATCCACAAACAAGTGGACAAGTTGAAAATACCAACCGAGCTTTAAAACGTATTCTAGAGAAAACCGTAGGATCAAATCCGAAGGAATGGTCCATTAAATTGGAGGATGCACTCTGGGCTTTTAGAACAGCCTACAAAACTCCAATTGGAACCACACCTTTTAGACTTGTTTATGGAAAAGCATGTCATCTTCCAGTAGAAATTGAACACAAAGCATTTTGGGCTTTGAAGACATGTAATCTTGATTTACATGAAGCCGGACGTCTACGATTAAGTCAACTAAATGAATTAGAAGAATTAAGACATGAAGCATACGAAAATTCGTTAATCTATAAAGAAAGAACGAAGAAATGGCATGATAAAAGAATCAGAAGTTCAAAGGAATTTAAAGAAGGAGACAGAGTTCTTCTTTTCAATTCACGATTCAAGCTATTTCCTGGAAAATTGAAATCAAGATGGTCTGGACCATTCATAGTCAAAAGAGTTTTCCCATACGGAACGATAGAATTAATAAATTCAAATGGGATGGAATTTAAAGTTAATGGTCACAGAGTTAAACATTACATACATGGTCCGATGGAAGTCGACAACGAAGTTAATCACAATTTCGACACCACAGCTAACTAAGTGTGGGGAGAATCAAGTCTTTAAAGGATAATATGTATTTCTGTTAGAGTTAGATTGTCTGTTTTCGTGTAGTTCTCGAAAATGGAACCCGAATGGTCTTTCCCTAGCAGACCCTAAAGAACTAGTCTTCTCCCCCCATTCTGAATTTTTATTTTTTTTAGGTTTTTACAAAATGAAGACTGCCTGTGAACTAAACCATGGTCTAATGCTACACGCTTTGATCACTAAACGTAATAATGACATACTCCCGAGTGAAATAGTATCAGTAATCAGAGAAAGAATGGACGGAGTTAGAAAAGAATCCAGATGCGAAGATAATAAGTTACAATTTGGTAAAGGAAAATCAAAATCCGCAGCGAAAAGAAGAGCACGACACCTAGAAAGATGTCACAAATGCGGAAAATGGTCACATGGAGGTAAATGCTCAAATAATCAAACCTATTCAAATACCGAATTTGTTACTTTATGCAGAGACGGACCGTTCATATGTTTAGAAGAAAAGATACTAAATGCTCGAGGTTACGCCTATGTAGCCATGGAAAATCAATTAAACCGACTATCTTATGAATGGGATAGATCATATAACTAAGAAATCTATTCCACAGGTATGTCTGTACAGTTTTTATTTTTATTTTTATTTTTAACCTTTTGATAATAAACGCTAATTTGTTCGCTAAAAAGTATTAAATTGGTATTGAATAAAATTAGGTTTGGCGACCGAAATTATTGATATCATTCAAAAATTTATTACATCACTGCGAAATTTAACGTTTATTCTTAAGGTATAAATATCTTTAAACAATCAACCCAAAATATTTCAAAAATTCGTCATGAGTTAAATTAGGTCTTGGAACCGAAATTACTTTACCGAAAAGAGGGGCGCATATTTTTGATAATATTTGATTGATTAAAGTGGGATAAAAAGACAAAAAGATTTTTAATTTTATTTTTACCATATTTTTAAAATTAATATATAAATCTTAAATTAATATTGTTAACTTTTTAAAAACAATATATTTAAAATTGTAAATATTTGAAAAATTAATATAAATTTGATATGAATTTATGAATTTTTAAATTAAGTTTGGTGTGAACTTTTAATTTTTAAAATATAAATTTTTAATTTTATGCATTTCAAATTTTAAGTTTGGTGTGAATTTTTAATATTAATTTTGAATTTTATATTTAAGTTATGTGAATTTAAAAACAAAAATTTACTTTATCTCATTAAGTTAAAAATATGATTTTTAAAATTCGTCGTAAGTTGAAGACTAGGTCTTTGAACCGAAATTGCTTTACCCGAGGGAGGGACGAGAACTTTTAATATCATTATTTTTAATCTTATTGAATTAAAGTATGCCAAAAACATTGAAAAAAACCCAAAAATCTTAGTTTTTAAAACAATCGCTACAAAAAGACAAATTTTAAAATTTTGTCGAGAGACGGACTAGGACATCGATCCGAAACGACCTCGTCCTAAATAACAAGGGAAACAAAATTTTAAAATTAATTACTTAATTGTTTTAATAAGTTAATGATTATAAAAAAAAAAAAAAAAAAAAAAAAAAAAAAAACACCAAACTCCGCGACTCGCGGAGTTTGGAGCCTAAATCTCCGCGACTCGCGGAGGGGTCGGAAATCAGAAAAAAAATATAGAGCTGCAACAGCTCAGTTTCACACACCCAAAACAGAATTCTGCACGAAAAAACTCCGAAAAACCACCCAAAAACACCCCAAAAATCCTAATTTTTAACCGTTAATCACCAAATTTTTTGCTAAAATCATGTTGAGAAGGATGCTATCTAAGAATTACTCAAGAAAAACGGTAAATTTCTACACCTAAACACCATTTAATTCGAAATTTGATGTTCTTGAGCAATTTTTTTTCCAATTTGATTTTAATGCTTTTTAGTGTAATTAGACTTAAATTGTTTATGTATTATGCTTGTATAACCTAGATTGATGCTGTTTAACATGATTAGAAGCCTTAAACTTCAAATTTTGAGTAATCTAGGGTTTGTGTTCTTGAGCAAATTTGGGGCTTTTTGATATAAACAGGTTATGGCCGATTTTTGTCATGAATTGTTGCTAAAATAAGTAGTGTAACATGTCTAGGTAGCTAAATGATCCAAACTTTGAGCCTAAACATGATTTTGAGAATTAAAGTGGACTTTTTCAAGTCTAAAATTCATGAACTTGATTTTTGAAAGATAATGCCATTTGAGACTTGTTTGATTGCTAGTAATGATTATTTTGACATGTTATTTGAGTTGAATGCTTATGAACTTGGCGAAAATTTTCGTATATGCTTATTTGAAAAAGTGTAGATTTGATAAAAATGTGAAAATAAGCTTAAGTTTGATATAAATTGATAATGTCATTGTAATTATTTTGATTGATGATTTTGCTGACACTAATGCATATTTGGATGCACAAAAATTGTGTTTGATGTGTTTTGCAGAATGAAAGGGGTGAATCTTCATCCCAAGCCCGCAATGCTCCTGCTGAGAATTTGGAACAACAGGAGGTGGATAACTACTATAAGCAGGATATACCTCATCCAGTCATGACCTTTTTCGATATGCATTTGGAAGAGTTGCACCCGAACCTGAGATTTGACAGACTTTGGATAGATTATCCAAAATATCAAAGGGGTTTGCATACTCTTCATTCCAAGGTTGTTGAGGTACCGAGGGTCATAGAATGGGGACCCTTAGAAGCTGTAGAATTGGCCGGGCCAATTAGGGAATTACTTGTACAGAGGTATGGTAATTCTTCTTTTAATGACTGGATATGTTTATTCACCATACGTAGACCTGTATATAAAGTATGGTGTGAAGAATTGTTATGTAGTATAGAGTTGAATGATCAGGTAGCTAGTTTAACCGATCGTTCTTTTATTAGATTTTTGTAGCGGTTCGATGCGCCACATGTCTTTACTGGACATGGCTCAGGCTTTACGTATATATACGCCTGAGGAGTTAGCGTCTGCCGATTGTAGAGGATTGATACTAAACGGTAGAAAGATAGATGAAAATTTTGATACACACGGTGTGTGGAGTCAAATGACAAGCCATCACCGTTTCAAAGGGGGAAATTACTCTTATTTGGATATAGATAGAGCCGAATTAAGAGTGATACATAGGTTTTTAGCTAATTCGATTACACAAAGGGGTAAGAACAAGGAAAAAGTAAATGAACAGGATTTGTTTTACCATATGTGTATTCGAGACCCACAAAGCGCTGTAAGTATACCATATTGTGTGGGTTATTATTTATCAGCTATGGTTCGGGGGATGCGACCACATAGCATAATAGGAGGTGGTATTTTTATTACTTTGATTGGTGAATATCTCGGTGTGGATATAAGTCGGGGGGGATTATTAGTAGAAGAACCAGAACCCCGCGATACTATAGGTTTAAATGTATACCATGGTGCGAAAGTTTTGAAAAGGCGAAATAACGCCGCAGTACGATACCATGGTAGACATCCACAGGTGGAGAGAAACTAACAACAAGGTAATGTAGGAGGGGGGAATGAGATGCAAGAAATGCATAGGTTTATAGCTTCTCAGGAATACGAAAATGCTAGACAGAGAGCATTTGAAGATTGGCAAGTTCATCAGAACCAAATCATAGCTCATTGCCAACATATAGGTAGAAACTATATTCCTACACCGAAACCCATCTTCCCTCCCTGGTCTATAGAGATGCAGCCACCGTATCCTACGTATGACCCTGCCGAAGCATTCTATAGCACCTATGGTTATGCCTGGAACCCCTATTGGTACCAATATCATCCTTAGTGTACTTATTATTTTTTTTTTTATTTTGTAATTTGTAATTATTGATACGTTTAATACTTTTGTTAATATTGTAATCATTTTTATAATTATCTAACTTTTATTCTTAGATTTTAATAATTTTTGAATGTGGGGTAATAAACCAAACTTCAAAAATATGTATATATGTTTGCAGTTTATCTTATGTACACAACAGGGTAAAACAACGCATTTTCAAAGACTGGCATTAAGTTCAGCAAAAGCAACTAATTTTGACGACAAGATGCAAAATATATGTGAAATAACAACAAGACGGAATGAACAAATGATGTGCACCATTTATCATTCAGCAAACAAACGCCAATATATTTGGAAACTTTGGTAAAATTTAATCATTTTCACACTAATCACCCTCAATAATTTAAATTGTTACTGATTTCTTGCAAATGAGGGCATTGCAAGATCTTAAGTGTGGGAAGGGGTTAAATTCTTTCGGATTTTAAAAATTTTTGATTTAAACACTTGGTTACCATTAAAAATACTAGTAACGCAGTAGTTGTATTAGAATCTAGTGCTCTCCGATAACAAGGAACAGCCCTAGTCTTATATACTGACTACCCACTTCTAGTAAAAATTTTCAAAATTTTCAATTAAATGAATTCAAAATCATGTTTATACATATTTATGAACGATAAAACTAGGTTTTAACACCGAAATTATTGTTACCTCAAAAAGGACATAAATTAAGAAACAAACTAAAATGTTAAAATTCATTTAAAATGGAATAGAGGACGATAAAAAGGAAAATAAAAGCCAAGTGTGGGAAAAATTTACCAAGTTATCTTAACATATGTCACATATATCTGTAACAAATAACTGAAAATACTTTTGCTTTGGACTAAACTAAACTGTTTTTACCCGATGAAAGAAAAGAAGAGATGGATCTACATGATGAATCAATTCCATCATTAAAAGGAAGTAAAGTCTTCCGAAAAAGAAACGCGCTTCTTGATTTAGGTCAAGAAGTTGTCTTCCAGACCAGCTGTAGGTTGACGAAAAATCTAGAAAAGTCATCACTAAAATCAGCAGGAAATCCACGGACCTCAGCATTAAACAGGGTCGCCAAGTGGTCGGATTTATCCTAACCATGAGAAGGATTTATCTCGTACAATGGGGGGGCACCATGCAAATTAGCTGGATAAGACTAATGAATCAGATCCCCAGAAAGGATAATCTCCTTAAAGATTAAAAATCAGCTTTTAAGACTGATATTACTCAATCCTAGAGATTGACCTTAAAGATTGAGAATTCAAACTCATGGAATTCAATGATATCTAAACTCGAGCTTGAACGAGAAAATATTTTGATCAAAATTATAAACCAATTTGTTTTCTGAAAACCCTATTTTCAATGCGTTGATTACCATTGAACGTAAAATCCTAGGAATTCACCTGGAATTCATTAGGTCACCTGAACCAAATCGGGTGTCAACCGTAAGAACGGTGGTTGCATAGTGGTCAAAGACAGGACCTTGTGCCATACCGAAAAATTATAAGGGTGAGCTTTACTATTGCTCCTATCAAGGATAGTAATTGCGTCCGACACGTTATAGACCATAATCAAAAGCATGTCACGGGACATTGCCTTAACAGTTGCTTGTTCAACGCTTTCCTTTCAACCGGACGGTAGTTTACCGAAAGGTAATATACGGGACAAGTAAACTGGACGTGTTGCTTTCCAAATACAAGGTTAGCAAGTGGGTGACACAAAACCGCAAGTTTGAGCTAAAATTTTCAAATCTGAAACCCACCAAACCCACAAAAATATTTTGTAAACACCGGTAAAGGGTTATCCCGGAAAACTTATCTAGGGTAAAAACTAGATTTAATTTTCAAAAGATCAAATGTTTTCATAAAGATCCAATTTCCTTAATGGATCTAAATTTTTATAGTCATGTGGGACTGTAAACCATATCGTTACTACCATTGTTTATACCGCCGTATAGAAATCACTTATGTACAAAGTGTGAAGAATAAAGAAGTGATTCTAGTATTTCAAGACAATATTGCTTGAGGACAAGCAACGCTCAAGTGTGGGAATATTTGATAATGCTAAAAACGAACATATATTTCATAGCATTATTCCTCAAGAAAGACAAGCTTTTAGTTGCAATTGTTCTATTTACAAGTGATATTCGTTTAAATAATAAAAGGTGAAGACAAAAGACAGATTCGACGAATTGAAGACGCAAACGACCAAAAAGCTCAAAAGTACAAAAGACAATCAAAAAGGTTCCAATTATTGATAAGAAACGTCTCGAAATTACAAGAGTACAAGATTCAAAACGCAAAGTACAAAATATAAAATTGTACGCAAGGACGTTCGAAAATCCGGAACCGGGACCAAAGTCAACTCTTAACGCTCGACGCAACGGACTAAAAATTACAAGTTAACTAGGCATATAAATATAATATAATATATAATTAATTATATTAATTATATATATATTATATATATTATAAAACCGTCGGCAGAGAAAGACTCCAAGGGTGTGAGCTGTAAATTCATTCTCCGCGACTCGCGGAGTTTGAAGAGGATTTTGCCGCGAGTCGCGGAGCCCCAAAATTCGACTTTTCCTATAAAAGCAACCGAATTCTGATCGCAATTCATAATCTTTTTCTTCTCTTATCATACGTAAACGATATATATATATATATATTTTAATTTTAATTATAATTCTAATAATAAGGGTATGTTAGCGAATATTGTAAGGGTGTAAGTCGAAATTCTGTCCGTGTAACGCTACGCTATTTTTAATCATTGTAAGTTATGTTCAACCTTTTTACATTAATGTCTCGTAGCTAAGTTATTATTATGCTTATTTAAAACGAAGTAATCATGATGTTGGGCTAATTACTAAAATTGGGTAATTGGGCTTTGTACCATAATTGGGGTTTGGACAAAAGAACGACACTTGTGGAAATTAGACTATGGGCTATTAATGGGCTTTATATTTGTTTAACTAAATGATAGTTTGTTAATGTTAATATAAAGATTTACAATTGGGCGTCCCTATAAATTACCATATAAACTCGATCGGACACGATGGGCGGGGTATTTATATGTACGAATAATCGTTCATTTAACCGGACATGGGAATGGATTAATAGCCACTAGAATAATTAAAACAGGGGTGAAATTACATTCAAGGGTAATTGGTGTAATTGTTAACAAAGTAGTAAAACCTTGGTTTACACGCAGTCGATAACCTGGTGTATTCATTAAACAAAGTATTAAAACCTTGTTACAATTCGAATCCCCAATTAGTTGGAATATTTAACTTCGGGTATAAGAATAATTTGATGAGGACACTCGCACTTTATATTTATGACTGATGGACTGTTATGGACAAAAACCAGACGGACATATTAAATAATCCAGGACAAAGGACAATTAACCCATGGGCATAAAACTAAAATCAACACGTCAAACATCATGATTACGGAAGTTTAAATAAGCATAATTCTTTTATTTCATATTTAATTTCCTTTATTTTATATTTAATTGCACTTCTAATTATCGCACTTTTATTTATTGTTATTTAATTGCACTTTTAATTATCGTACTTTTTAATTATCGCAAGTTTATTTTATCGCACTTTTATTGCAATTTCATTATCGTTATTTACTTTACGCTTTGAATTAAGTCTCTTATTTATTTAATATTTTACATTAGGTTTTAACTGCGACTAAAGTTTTAAAATCGACAAACCGGTCATTAAACGGTAAAAACCCCCCTTTATAATAATAATATTACTTATATATATATTTGTATTTTTAATAAAAGTAAACTAATATAGCGTTGAGCTTTGTTTAAAGATTTCCCTGTGGAACGAACCGGACTTACTAAAAACTACACTACTGTACGATTAGGTACACTGCCTATAAGTGTTGTAGCAAGGTTTAAGTATATCCATTCTATAAATAAATAAATATCTTGTGTAAAATTGTATCGTATTTAATAGTTTTTCCTAGTAAAATATAAACTATTTCGTATACACCTCGCATAACATCAGATCTGCTGGAGAGGCTGTTACAACTCCTATTGATCTTAAACTCCAGCAGGTGTGTGCTTTTGCTGATGTGGCAGTCGAAGCAATCACAAAGCACCACGAAGATGAAGAGGAGCTTGAAAGGCGAATTATCTCTCACAATGAGTACTGTGAAACTATCACCCGACTCCAAGCTGATTTGGATGCTGCTAACCGCAGAAATACTTTCTTAAATGAGGAGAACGTGGTGTTACATGAGAGATTGGAATCGCAGGAAGCTCAAATGGCTAACATGATTCCTGCTGCTGCCTATGTTCAGATGGTTGAAAACATGCAACGAATGGCTGCTTTGCAAGGTGATGTTCGAGCCATCGTTGAACAAATGGCTATGGGTGTAGCCAGGAATGAAGTTAGATCCTCCAATCTTCTGATAAGACAATTTGGTGTGGATCCTGGTGCCCATCTTACTCCAGAGGTTGCTGAGTGGAACAATTTTGCCTTCTCTGCTCCGTAGTCAGACAGTGATCTTGATGCTACTGTCTCCCCTACTATTCACCCTACTGCCCGTGCTGATGACAAAAAGGGGGAGAAAAAGTCCACAAAGAAATCTAAAAAGAGAAAATGGTCTGAGGGGGAGCATGAACATGAAAAGGCTCCTAAACACCCCAGGAGAGATGGAGATGGTGATGGTGATGGTCAAGACACTGGCCCTAAGCCCAGCAACACTCATACTAAAGCTGGTGGTGCACAGGCAACTGGTGGTACTCAACCCAGTGTGTCTGCCACACCAGTGGATGATATTGGTTCTGGCAGTAAGCCCAGTGATGTTTCTGATATGGCTGTAGCTGAAGCTTTTGTGCTGTCTCAATCTATTGAACGTAAAATGAAGAGGAAGTTAGAGAGACATCAAAAGCGACAGCAGGAACTAGATGATGCCTTCAATGCCAAGTTTGAGGCCTTTGCTGAACTTAAACGTCGTAAGATTATGCACAGAAGATGGCTGAGTCCAAAAGCAATGGCAATCGATGATGACCTGACTGCCTTTGATAAACACAGAAAAGAGGCAAGAAAAAGAAATGCCAAGTTCATGGTCAAATACGACAAACAGAGGGCAAAGCTGTATGCACAGAGAGCAGAAAGAATCAGGAACATGACTCCTGCTGAGATGAAGGATTACCTTGATTCTACTGAGTCAACTGGTGGAGTTAGAGCTGATATTTTCATGAAATGGGTTGATGCTATGTTAGAAGCCAGCTCTACTCCTCAACCAGCATCTGCTGCTCAGCCAGCTACACAACAAACACAGCCAACAGAAACAATCATCCTTGATGATGATGATGTTATTAGTCAGGGGGAGCATCTTGCTATTGTTCCTTACCTGCCTCCTATTCAACCAGTATCGACACAAGAACCATCAGCTGAACCCAGGCCTATTGACAAACACAGGGTGAAATCTGCTCCTAGGGACAATCAGACCCTGAGGAAAGGACCCCTATTCGAGGCAGCTGATGAAGGTACTGAAGTGGTTGAGCCAGCTGATACTAATCAGTCAGCTGGCATTGAAGACACAGCAAGGAGTGCTGTGATAGAAGACCCAGCCAGAAGTGTGCTGCTGGGTAGTACAAGTGTTGAAGACCCAGCAAAGTCGGTTGAGATGGGTGCTAAACAAGTAGATGATGAAACGGTTGATCCTGCTGACTTCACAGTCTGGGGAAGAGACGGCCAAACACTTGTTCTATCTCCTCTTCCTCCCCAGATTCAAGCTTACTTTGACAGAACACAGGATAACCGGGTCAATCAGCATCCAGTTAGTTCATCTGGCAGCTATGAATCATCTATGTATCCTCCATCTTCCCCAAGGGTTCATGACAAACATATCACTTGGGAAGATGACTCAGTAACCCATGGTGAGCCAAACATCAGAAAAATGAACCCAGATGAAAGAGAAGCCTACAGACTTCAGATCACTGTTCCAGAGCTGCTTGAACAAAGACAAATTGAGCTTAATGAAAGAATTCGTCAAGTCAGGCTGCTGCATCATCCTCTTGATCAGCCACACTATATTGCTGCACTAACCCATGGCATTAACATTAGGGTGTACTTGAATAACAGTGGTCTCAGGCTCTCCACTACTGATGAAAGAATTCATTTTGAAGATGCTCTCCAGCTGGGTATGGATATAAGGGAGTATTGTGCTGCCCTTAGTACTGAAGAGGGTAGAAAGATGGTTGAAGCAGTAAGATCCCTGAACATTTCTTATGATGATTATCTGTTGGGTTTAGCTGCTGAAAGGGAAGCCAGAGAAGCTGCTGATGCTGAACTTGCTGAACGATCAAGGCTTCAGGATATTGAAGACAGATTGGCTGCTGACAGAAAGCAACAGGCTGAGTCCCTCAAACTAGCCAGAGCCATTGTCAAAGAACAGGATAAGGTTTTTGATAAGATAGAAGCTGCTGAGAAAGTACCTACCACTGCTCCTGTAGTACCTGATCACAATATTGAGTTTCCTGATACTTATTATAAGAGCAGGTATGGTAATGTGATGAATAGAAGATCTAATCCCTGCAAAATTATCAAGGTAAACAGAGGGACAAAAAGGGCTTTCAATGTTGTCAGGGATAACAATGTTCAAGAAAGGATTAGTTTTGATGACTTAAGAACTCTTGGATTCAGTGAATGGATAGAAATCTTGGAGTATTTCATTGGTAAAGGTGAGAGTGCTATCAAGAGTGCTCTTAAGACTGAACTCTAACAGTTGTTCAAGAAGGCAACTAAGTTTGGGAATGCACCAGTAGTTGATGTTGATGAATTTCTTGCTCAAAAGCCTAAAGGGAAGCAACCTACTGGTGAAGGACCAACTGGGAGAAGCCAAATTGTTCTACCTCCTTTCATCCCTGTTTATGACCCTGCTGAATTACCTCTCCTGTTCCCTGAAGCCTGGAAGATTAAACAAGAGGAGCTATCTGATAAAGAAAGAGAAAGAGAAAGGGATAAAGATAGATAGTCTCCTATGTGCTTAACTTGTATCTTTTGTAATTTACTTTTCATTACGAATTATCTTGTAATTATTGTATATATCTGATGTAATGAAAGTAAAGTGAGTTTATCATATCAAATTATAAGATATAGATAACTCAGCAAAAGATCCCAAAACAAACTTAAAGGGACGAATTTACTGTCTACTCTCACTAGGTCCCTAAGTGCTGGCTTTAGTGTTTTCTCTTCAAGTCATAGGTTTTGTCATCATCAAATAGGGGGAGATTGTTGAGTCCCCAAAATAATTAAGGATTTAATTATGACAAAACAATATTTATTTGCACTAAAGTGTTATGTGCAGCCAGCACAAGTTTGTTTATGTATAGTTAGCTAATATAGCTGTGTCGAGTGTTTAGTATGCTGCCTAGTCTATCAGTACAAGGTAGAAATGTATTCTTCGAATCAGCACAGGATGTGCACCCAGCAAATCAAGAATATCAAGTGACTCAGCATATGAAGGACCAGTAAGTCTGGATATCAGCATACAACACAAGACAGCCATGCTCCATTACAAGCATGATAAGTTTCCCTGAGTGGTCTACATCAAATATACTATTCAACAGAAGTCGAAGACAAAGTTGAACAGAGAAGGACACGCGTCGGCGGCTGACAAGTGACCTTACAAGACCGCATGGGAATGCAGAAGTTTAACTTATGTGCAGACATAAGTTATCCGTTGTCAACACCTAGGGAACACAACATTCTATTTGTTTAATCAAATAGTGGTGCCAAACCGAAATTGGGGTGTTCCTGCAAATAGCTACTAAAGAGGAAAGAAAGGGAGCACGCCTCCTTACACAATTATCCCCTCAAGTACAGACATCCTATGTACCAGTGGACAATAGATCAATTACACGGTTAATAGAACTACTATATATATTGTTGTATCCACTATTGTAAAAACTAGTGGTGTGGGTTTATCTGTTAGAGTCCAAACCGTGTAATAGCTTTAGTTTATCTCCTAGCTATAATCTAGGTAATCTGTATCAACCAACTATCATTTCCGCCAAGGATAGTTGTGATTCTTTCTGATTTAATCAATAAAGAATAACCGTTGAAAATTACCTGTGACTCTATCTTATTTACTACAGAATACTAAACGTGTTTAACTGACTAGTTAATTAAGAAAAGAATTGTATTCACCCCCCCCCTACAATACTCCTGTTGTTATTAAGGGACCAACAAGTACTTTACATTTTGTGACACGTACCTTTGTCAAAAATTAGTCTTAAATTAATGTAAAATTAACCCACTCAAAGTGTAACTTAATCTTTTGAGTGTTTTGGTCATTTACTTTTATAAATCAAAGTTTCATTATTTAATCAAGTATATTCAAATCCAAAACGTTTTATATCTAGTTAAATATTATATTTAATCATATTATTAAATATATATTTTCAATATTGATAAACACGTTTTAAAATACACATCGCAAGTTATTCATGTATCCAATTCTAATAGTTAATATTCCTTATTATTGTATGTATCCAAATTACGTTATTTAAACAAACAATTTACCATTTATTCCGGATACCGTTAAAATGAATGATTTCTCAAATCAACGTGGACCTCACCATAGAGACCCGTAATAATATCATAATCATTAAAAGACCTGATAAATATACTTTAATTCAATCGTTTAGCATTATCTTTTAACTCCATAGTTAAATATATCAATCAGATAATCAAACCAATTAGGTTAATGCACAGTATCATATACGCAACACTTTGATACGTTTTCAAGTTATAGTATATACATATGTATCTATTTTCATATAATCATTGGCGAATCGTTGAGAACAATCGAAGATTATTTGAATAGTTCAAGAATTTCGAGATTTAACTTCATGAACTTTGTTTATCGTGTCGAAAACGTTAATCATACAAGATTAAGTTTAAATTTGGTCAGAATTTTCCGGGTCATCACACCCTAATTGACGCGAATCCTAAAGATAGATCTATTGGGCCTAACAAACCCCATCCAAAGTACCGGATGCTTTAGTACTTCGAAATTTATATCATATCCGAAGGGTTTCCCGGAATGATGGGGATATTCTTATATATGCATCTTGTTAATGTCGGTTGCCAGGTGTTCACCATATGAATGATTTTTATCTCTATGTATGGGATGTGTATTGAAATATGAAATCTTGTGGTCTATTATTATGATTTGATATATATTGGTTAAACCTATAACTCACCAACATTTTTGTTGACGTTTTAAGCATGTTTATTCTCAGGTGATTATTAAGAGCTTCCGCTGCCGCATACTTAAATAAAGACGAGATTTGGAGTCCATGCTTGTATGATATTGTGTAAAAACTGCATTCAAGAAACTTATTTTGTTGTAACATATTTGTATTGTAAACCATTATGTAATGGTCGTGTGTAAACAAGATATTTTAGATTATCATTATTTGATAATCTACGTAAAGCTTTTTAAACCTTTATTGATGAAATAAAGGTTATGGTTTGTTTTAAAATGAATGCAGTCTTTGAACAACGTCTCATATAGAGGTCAAAACCTCGCAACGAAATCAATTAATATGGAACGTTTTTAATCAATAAGAACGGGACATTTCAATATGTTTGACACAACACAAGGTTTGGGAACATGACATTCAACACAATGTACATGCGGCCAAACCTATGCTCTGATACCAAGTTGTAACACCCTGCTTTTTTTTTTTTAAATCACAGCGGAAGTCTTAATTCACATAAATACCCTTAGTTAATTACGATCATGATTATCACAAATCATTAGCTAGTTACTTATTACAAACAACCGGTGTTACGTTAAATAACTAGTTACATATTTATAAAAGTTAAGACATCAGAGTTCGTCTTGTCAAACATATCGTCAACCCAACTCCTGTCCCTACCAGCACTAAGATCGAAAACCTGCAAGGGAGGAGGTGAGGGGGGTTAGCACGAGGCTAAGTGAATGGAATCATCTAACAGATCTAGCATACAGTACCAACTTGTACAACTATAGCAACTACAACAATCCATAACAGGCAACTGACAACTAATAACTAGCAACTGGCAACAATCAACTAGCAACTATGCTCCAACTAGAGACTCGGCGGCTTGTACGAGCACACGACCACTAGCTGATCAGTCTAGCGTCTACCGAAAGTCCTTACTACTGAATCTCCAGTATAGTAAATCCACACGCAGGTGATGCGTCATTCAGTACTATACTCAACAAACAGTAGCCAACTGGACCCAACCACAACAAGGTTGACCTCTCTGAGCTGAACCTAACAACAATAGGTTCCAACAGGTAACTACAACTTGTGCACACAACTGTTAAGCAACTACCACTACGAACAACTGTCCCTACGACTAGCATGACAACTCTACAATGATCATTATTACAACATATCTACTAAGCATAGCAACTAAAACAGTATAACATAGTAGCACAACTTGCTACTCTATACTACACCCGGAGATAATCCCACTCACCGATTACCAGCAACAGGAGGCACTCAGAATTCTAATCTTACTGAGCCTTCTCTTCGTCCTTATCACCTGAGAATAGACATAACACAGTCAATATACATATCTCAATCAATAGTATAATCAAATCATACTATAAACTAGGTCATAACACCATATATTCATAATTTTATGAGTCTACATCATGACTCCATTCAATAATGGCATACAGGTGCGTGCAAAACACGACATACACACTAAAACTCCTTTTCCGACCCAAAAATAGTTTGATCTAGTTTCTTAAAAGTTCACCATTGAAAAGTATTCTTTATTACGATTCTAACGATAGTTTATTCATCAAAAATGGAGTTACATTTTGAAAGTTACGCCCGTTTCAATTTCATAAAAGGTACTGTAGCAAATAGTGACACTGTAGCAAATAGTGACACTGTAGCAAATAGTGACACTGTAGCAACTCGGGTACTGTAGCAACTCGGCACTGTACTAAATAGTGACACTGTAGCAAATAGTGACACTGTAGCAAATAGTGATACTGTAGCAAATAGTGACACTGTAGCAACTCGGCACTGTAGCAACTCGGGGTACTGTAGCAGCTCGGGTACTGTAGCAAACTGGGTTTCGAACCAATTTCGCTGATTTTGTGATTTCTTCCCCAAAAACTCGATTTCTAAGTGTTTTTGACCAATTTTTAAGCACAAGAAAGTTACTAAACATATATACAACCTATTTCTAACATCAATTAAGTATAATAAACATATTTCATGAAGATTCAAGCTCATATTCACACTTTTTATTCAAGAACACAAAACCCAATTTCTAACAATCAAAGCATGGATTCAACAAGACAAACCTGAGAAGATGCTCACAATGATGCAAGAAATCAGTCTCTAAAGTCTCTTAATCCAATTTCAAGTTTAGATCGATTAGGATTTCAAGAGTGAAGGAGTTAGGTACGAGAGTAATATTTCTAATTTGGGGAAAATGATGGAATAATCCAGATTCAAGCTATTTATATTGGGTTATAAAACCATACCCCATAACACACGGGTATTTACCAGTTATCTGATATCTTTCGTACTTAATTTGACTACCCTAACGGAGTCCAAATTAAACAAACGAACCTATTCTGTTACCCTTGTCACAAACTGGTCTCAACTAAACAACCAAATAATTATAAACATATAATTATAAAAATCACTAATTACGCCATTTCCCAGGGTACAATGGTCATTTCATCTAGACCCAAAACGCGGGTGTTACACTGCTGGTGCATTCGTCAAACCAAATGGCATCACTGTAAACTCGTAATGTCCATAACGTGTTCTAAATGCGGTCTTCGGGACATCAGCTTCTCTGACTCTCAATTGGTGATATCCGGATCTTTAAATCAATTTTCGAGTAACAACTCGATCCCTGTAGTTGATCAACTAGGTCATCAATCCTCGATAGCGGATTCCAATTCTTGATTGCTAACTTGTTCAAGTCTCTACAGTCGATACACAATCTCATCGACCCATCATCCTTTTAATAAACAAGACTGGAGTTCCAACTCGGAAATTCATGGTTATGTGACCCACCTTCTAGTACCTGTCACAAATTAGGGCATTACAACCCTGATGTTCTTCGCCATGGGAAGCTCTTGTAGTTCTAAAGGTGCAAATCCGTATATTGTACGCTTAACGGGTGCAGCTGCTGGCACCAAATCAATCTGAAATTTGACTTCACAGTGGGGTGGACGTGTAACCCCAGGACAATCTCTAATAGTCGGGAAATATTCGGGTCTCTTAAATGTCGAGTCATCTTTACTCACCTGTGCCAGAATTGCGAGACATTCTCATCTCATGTACTTCTGGACCTTCGAGTAATTAGTGTAGCATGATGGTGTACTGATCTCCTCTCCGTACACCATTATCATCGGTGAAATAAATTCGAATAGCCTTCAGGTCGTAGCTTCCTCGGTTGTATTGTCGGATGACCAGTTTGTTTCAACCACGAGGTTAAAACTTCCCAGTTTAATAGTTCTATAGAGTACACGTTGTCTAAGGAAGGTGCAGGGTTATAAACGTTGTGACCAATTTCTCTAGCGTTAAAGCTTCTCTTAGCATCGGTGTTGACAACATATATAAACATTATGGTTGATGAGTGAGAACGTGACGAATTTCATGGAAAACGAAAATGAACAAGGTGTAATGGCAACTTAAACAAAATCTGGTATTTAATCGAAAAGGGTTGGTACAAACTTCCAGACGTGTGTGTCTCGCGGGAAACAGATGAAGTGTGGTTCGTGTCGATGTCTTCAAAGTTGGTTGGTAATGTTTGTGGGTACAATGAAAATGATTGTCGCTTAAGAAAAGTACGCTGGGATAGAATGAGAAAGGATACGGTGACAAGTAGTATTACTAATAGTAATGAGTGATGGTGTTAGCGATAAGTAGCGATGGGTTGTGATAAGCAGTAATGATAGCAGTGACGAATAAGTTATTATATAGCTTGCTCACATCATGAGTATATACACATGTATACTAATGCACCAAATAGGGCATAATAGTTATCAATCGGTAGGCTCGTGTTGGGAAACAAAATCATGAACGGCAGGTGGCTGAATGATAGGTAAGTTGGAAGTCGAGTAGACAATATCTACTACGGATTGTGCGGGCTGTTATCAGGAATTCCTCCTCTAAGGACGTATCAGAATTTAGTTGTGATGCACATTAGCAAGTAGTAATACGCGGAGGTGTTAGTAGTGACGAGTAGTACTTAGTAGTGGTAAATAGTAATGAGTAGTATTGAGTAGTAGCAAGTAGTAAGGGGTAGTAGTGATTAGTATTTAGTAATGACAAGCAGTGAGAAGTAGTGATCAATCATGACTAGCAGCGAGAGGCGGTGTTGAGTAGTAGTTAGCAGTGATAAACAGTACTGAGTAGTGGTATGAGATGACGAGTGTGTTCAAGTAGTGTCTTTATAGTGACAAGTAGTGATCGGTGGTGACAGACAGTGTCGAACAGTGATGAGTTGTGTCGTGATTACAAGTTACTTACAAGTTATGATAATAATTAATTTGTACAGTGTAAGTTTCTACTCACATTTGAGGTTATACGGTTTGTGTTCTAACGTTGTTTATCCAGGTAACCTACTTGACTCGCCCCCAATTCCTTATTTTGCGATGTCGGAACTTCTATATGAGTTACCGTAATGTAATCCCGGTCATCACATTACGCTATCTCACATTTCCATTCGACATCGCTCCATAAGTTCAAGATGACGTTGTCAACTTAACTTAGTTAAATCTCGCGTCGTGTGTACGTATGTGATTCGTGATACAGTATTTAGTCTAAGTCCATATCATATGGGTATACGGTGTATATGTACGTGATGTAAATTGTAGCCTTATACGTCATATTGTGAAGTAAATAGTGCAGGTATGGTGTGTAAAAGTCATCCAAGACACACGGCTATAGACTATACTTCACTAATGCGCCCTACGGTTAGACACACTAATGTATCCTAGCTCCCTATAGCCAAAGCTCTGATACCATATGTAACACCCCGTCAAAAATCCCTTTAATGGAATGTTAACTCTGGTCCCAGTGCTTGGCTTGACTTCTACGTAACGACAATAATTTACAGCGGAAGCAATTTAATACCTGAGAATAAAACACGCAAAAACAGGTCAACAAATAATGTTGGTGAATCTACAGGTTTAAAGTTATGCAACAGTATCTGAAAAACAGTTATCAGAAAAATAGTTTAAGTTTCCTTGACCACGAGATTTTACAAGTACAACACCAAGTTGCAATACGTTTGCATAATCTGAGCACCTGAATACTAACAATGACCCGGGTATAGAAACCACTATACCCGCCCTTACCTCGTAAAATGTTATACACTTGTTTGAGTGTATCTAATGTTCAAAGTAAATGCACCACAGTTAATATTGTAGGGTGAGGTTGTCAACCTAACGGATCCGTCCATCTAAATTGTGCTTACACCGATGGTATTAAAAGTATTCAAGCTAGAGGCTTTGTGAACAAACTCAATATGCAGATATAGTACTCGTGTCAATACAAAAAGCATTTGATAATGTAAGTATAACAGCGTGTATTCTCATCCCTGAAAACATGTAAAAAGCGGGACTGTAGACTCACCTTTGAATAAAGCTCAGATTGAAAGACAAAACTTGTACGGATTATAGCTGAGTAATGCAACCTAGGTATACGTATTTAGGTTGGTCAATATATGTATCTTAAATAAGGGTGGTTTCATAGTTTAAGTTGTCTCATTGCTCGACTCGACGCGTTTTAAAGTAAAAGTCAACAAATAGTCAACCAGATCATGCAAGTCAAACAAAGTCAACCGAAGTCAAACCGAAAGTCAAACTTGGTCAATGTGGTCAACTAAAATCAACATCAGTAGGTTCATGTCAAATGTTGGTCAACATGTCAAACCTAATTCAAACAACACGTTTTAGGTCACAAATGCTAAATTTCACAAATTCAGTTTATCGTTGTGCACAAAGTTCATGAACATGTAGCATACTTAGCATATTATCTCATAGTAAAAAATTCAAGTAAACATGGAAAATTCCAGATCATAAGTCTACTAAAAATTGATTCCAAAAAGTCCAGCCAGGGTCTCATACGATAATTAAAAGTCAGGAATCAGAAGGGGTACATTTGTAGTTTGCCAAGTCAGTTTCTGACCGCGCACTGATTTCGTTTTGGCTATAACCGGAGCTAGGAACATGCAATTGATACATGACCAGTGTAAATAGTTCAAAGACAAGTCAAAATAACACATATCAAAAATCGAGAAATTTTTGTTTAGCCAATTTGTACAGTTTATTCATGCAAGTTGAATGTTCAGTTTTCAGCTCAAATCAGAATTTACATAATGTGTGGCCCTATTGTGCCCAATGTATAAGGTCTCAGAGATTGACATTAACTAATCATAAGTCACATATCATATCAAAATTCATGTTCCAGAAGCATACATGCTAATTCAATAAACACAAACCACAGAGTATAAAACAGAGAGCAATTTGCAGATTCGATTCTAGTTTAGCTAGTCACATTCGCACGCGATTATCCGAAGATATAGATACAATTAGCCTATGATATCTACATGAAAGGTGAATTAATTTTTGTGTACATTTCAAATATACAAAGCTTCAAACACAGAAGTCAACACATTTTATCATACAAGGCTGTTTTCATGCAAGTGCTGTATAATTCCACTTTTACTCTAAATCAAGCATATCTCGAGTTATACATAAACAAACGACATGATATCCTAGTCTAAATTGTGTGTTTTAAATTATATTTCCAGTGGTATAAGTTTCACATACCATTTCTTGGTCTATCAAACTCAGATTTCTGATTACACAACAAAAACACAACGTTAATTCAAATGGCCATAACTTGATCATCGAAAATGAAATCAAGCGAATCCAAAGCCTAAAATTAATAGTTTTTCGCAAGGAATCTAATTAAAACATAATATCATGCATTTGAAAAATCAAAATTCACTGATCATGCAATAACAAATTCGGTTCTTAACCCTAACGCATCAAACGATCAATTTAACGATAACAATTAACATGTACGCGTATAGACTTGAGCAATTGACAACATAACTATGAAACATCCATGAGACCATGAAAATCAGATTTTTAAGATTAGGGTTCATGTGATTATACCTTTGATCAAGAAATTAAATACACCCACGCATAGAGGACGATGTGAATTGCAACTTTCGTGTTCAATGTATAATCTAAAAAGCAAAATTGAAGGTGATGTGATGGTGGATGGTGTTCGACGATCAAGAGGCAAGGGAGGGAGAAAGTGTCGACTGGAAAATTAGGGTAGGGTTTATGACAGTGTTTGATTTTACAAATTAATTTATACTTAGGCCCTAATCACTAGTTAACAAGCAAAAAGGCCCAAAATAGAAATTTTAGGGGGTACATATGGGGGGGTCGGCCGAATGGGGCCCAAGAGAGGTGTCCGGGCTCGTGTTTTGCAATTCCGTGTATTCGTGGCTCGTTTCAAGTGCCGTTTAGTCGTACCGAAGGCCCGGAACGCTAAACCGATCGTTAAACGCAATCAAACGTTAATTTATTAAAAATCCAATAAATTAATTATTTTTGAAAAGTTAATAATTAATAATTTAATTATTAACATAAACCTGAGCGTTTCGTTGTTCAAAAAGCAGTTATCAAAACTGTATCGTTTTTATCGTATTTCTTTATCTGAAATATTATTCGAATTAATATCAACCCATATTAATTATTGTAACCCTTCAAGGATCAAGTACGCATTTATTACTCATAAACACATAAACGTCAAGTAATCACCGTTAAATTAATTAACAGCAAGTTAACGGAAGTGACAGAAAAAGCAGGGTTGTTACAATACTTATATTATATTATATTATATTATATTATACTTCTATAGTTAATATTAAAATGCTATAATGATGATGTCATTATTAAACTAATTCCTTTGTTAATAAAAAATAAAAAATAAAAAGAAAAAAAATCTAAGCATGGTGTGTGAGGTCATTAATCTAAATAATTTTGAATTAAAATTAAATCTTATTAATTAATTATTATTATTAAATCTTATTAATAATTATTTTAATAATTAAAATTAAATAATTATGAGTTATTTTAATTAATTATACGCGAAACGGGACTAACTATACGCGAAACGGACAATTTTAAAAAAACGCAAACACAACGACAACCCGTATCTTTCCGCTCGCCACGAGTTAAATTTTTCGAAGGCAGCATCAGAATTGAAATAATTTTATGAACAAAACGAAACTAACCACGTTCGAAACGGACACTTTTTAAAAAACGCTAAACACAATGACAACCCGTATCTTTCTGCTCGCCGCGAGTTAAATTTTTCCGACAGCACCGTTACACTCGAAAAAATTTATTGAACAAAACAAAACTAACTACGTACTTATACTTTTTAAAAAATGTTTAACACAACGACATATAAAACGGCGATTAACACATGGGCCGTGTTCCCATCTGTAAATACATGATCTTGCTCAAATTAGACATATCTTTAGTCGCAATATCAAGTTCTATCGTTGTTTATCTCGTGTGTAAACATAGTATTTTCGTTTGTATTCCATTTTATTGTAAAATAGTTAGAATCATTGTGTAATTGAAAAAATATGGAAGATTTTGGATGATACTACTCAGAGATCGAAAACAAGTCAAAAAGTCGATGAATAGTAGAGTGCGCCAAGGAGTGCGCCACGGGTGTGCGCTCAACTCACTCGTCCAAATTTTGATCAGAGAATTCTGGGAGTTGTAGAAATAGTGCACGCTGCTACAGTTCGCTCGGCGCACTCCTGAGCGCACTCCAGCCTGTAAAGCAGATTGAACGCGTAAATTCGGGCTGTAAAGTGTTTTCGGGGTTCGTGAACAGTGCGCTCAGCGCACCCCAAATAGTGCGCTCGGCGCACTCCTCTTTCGGTGCAGATTATTCCCTCTTTAAAACCCTGTCCAGCCTCATTCAAAAGACAACACTACACAGTCATTTTCAGAGGTAGAGGTTACGATTCAAGGTGATCCTTTAGTAATCCAGGATCACCTAATCCATCATTTCAATTCGGAATCAAGAATCATCAGGATCATCATCCAAGATTGCTTCAAGAGGTCGATTCTTGTTAGTTCAATGAATTCTATCTTTGTTTCCAGTTTGTTATTGTCTTTAAATATGATTGTTAGCTAGTTCTTTTTATGCTTATCTAGATTAATAATCGAGATGTTAATTGTTTACCTTTGTTGATTGATTGTTCTTATGCATGATAGTTTGATGTTTGAATACAAGAACCATTCTTGTTAAGTTTAATCTTTTCGATTCAATTAGTTAGTATACTTGTTCAACTAAGAAACACCATCTTGTTGATTTAGTATATTGATTTGCACCTAGTGACAAGTGTTTGCCCGTCTTTTACCAAAAGAGGTAAGTTGCGTTCAAACGATTAATCTATATAGGAATGTAAGAACGACTCTTGTAGATACTTTCGGATAGCTTAATTGATATGTGTAGTTGTCTAGGAGAACGATCAATTCCCTAGAATCTGTTATACATATTTTCATTACTTAATTCCATATAACTAATATGTGTTAGTAATTTTCCTTATCTAGTGACGTTTATAAGGATCCTATTGCTACATTAAATTGATTACTTGGGTTGGGTAAATTGGGCATTTAACCGGACCAAGGGAATGAACTAAGCTAAACCATTACTTGACATAGGAGTGGATCATGATCAACACATCATTGGCATGATCATCATTCAAGTCTTTAGGCTAGTTGAATTAATTGATTACAAATAGGAGGTCTTAGATGACAAGAACATCACTTGCGTCGTGTAATCCCGTTTGAGTGTTTGCACAAGACTACTCTTGGTAAACCAATTAATTAGTTCTCGTACGTAGTCAATCAATCCAGTCTTAATCCTAAAACAACAATCAACATTCGAGGTTAAAAAGTCTAGACGAGCATATTTGTTTAATTTGATATAAAAACTATCTTTTCATTTTTTTAAAATCTAAAATACAAAAATATTGTCCTTTAAACTTATTCCTTTATTGATTTGTCCATTGTTAAACGGCAACCCAATATCTTGTATTTGTTTGATTTCATTTTATCTAGTTAAAACTCAATTTAGTTTATACAATCTTAACTTGCACATATAACTGTCCTTGGAACGATACTCAGATTTTACCATTATCTATACTACTACACGATCGGGTACACTGCCCGTTAGTGTGTGTAATCTTTAAAACTGGTATTTTCCATACAACAATTCATATACCACGTTTCACACATCAAGTTTTTGGCGCCGCTGCCAGGGACAGTTGTGTCAAGATAAGAATTGTTTACTAAGTTGTGATTATTTTTTTATTTTTTTAAAAAAAAAATTATTATTATTTTTTTTATCACTGTTTAGTATCGGTGCTTTTATTCTTTTCTAGTTTTTGTCAGTTGCAGGAAAATGGTTGACCACAGGAATATGACAATGGGTGAGAGAATGAGAGTAGAACGGAGGAAACTAATCGAATTATATTTATCTCCTAGTGTTAACGAGGGGTACCAAGAGAAAGAAGAAAATGAAGTTGTGGTTAACACTAAAAACATGTCTATGAAAGAGAGGATGATAGTCGAAGGTTTCTGCCCGTATTTTTATGGGTCTTGGCAATGTTGCATGAATCCGAACGTAAAACATTCGAGTCCCTACCCACTATGCAACTTGCTACCGATCATTATTCACCATTGATTCTGTTTCAAGAAAATTCAAATGTGACAGAGTCCAGTCTAGCTCCACAACTTATAACTTCACAATCTATTTTGCAAGACGAACTGATAGTTGAAAAATGTACTCGTTTAGATCCACTTTCTGAGCTTTTGCAGGATTTCCCCTAATTACATTCTTACTCTTCTAGTTATATATATGAGATTGTGGTAAAGGAGGAAGACAGGTTGCTATTCGTTCTCATGGCTAATGGTTATGAACCTACAACTGAAGAATTAAAGGAATTGAAGCTGGAAATTGAGCCCCGCTTAATAGTTGAAATTCACAGCGGGTCCACGCTTATTCCAGATGATGTCAATTTGGGGAAGACAATCTATAAGGATCCATTTGACCAAGATCCACCAACAAGAATAAAAGTTTTACTGAAAACCGCACTTAGAGGGGAGTCATGTGTTAACCCTCGAGTTAGGTCATCCTTTTTCGGAAAACTGAAAAAGGATTTATCTCATATAATATACACCACCCGAGGTGTAAATGACTGGCTCACTATTTTTATTCGTGGAACTTTTTTCACCGACTTTACTTCTCATCCGATAAAGTGTGGGGGAGTTTAACCCCACCGGGCATTAAATTCTGGGGTCGAGTCGAGTGCATGACGCGTTAATAAAAGTGCACGATGTTTTTCAAGGTTTTAGTGACACTAGCATTAAAATTCAACAAGGTACTTATCAAATTAGAATTTGTGTGATGAAGATCAAGGACTGAAGGATGCGTCATCGCTCACCTATATTCCACGATCTTCGGTTTTTGAACCTAGGTTTTTCGAATTTTTTTTCTCACTATTGCCCTCTCGAATTTAAATTTTACTGATTTTAAGTAATGAGGGCATTACTTAATCTTAAGTGTGGTGGATAGTACAAATTCTCGCGGGTATTCAAACAGTATTCAACTTGGCTCATTTTCGTAATTTAATGGGAAATTTTAAAAAATTTTGAAATAAAAGTCTTAACGAAAAAGCCAAGTGTGGGGGATTTTACCAATATTTTCGAATTACTATCACCAAATTTTGCTAAGAAAAATGTTTAAAATACTTTTGGCTTGAAAGGAAAAAGAATAATGTCACTAAACCTAAAGGATGTATCTAGTCCATCCTTGAAGGAAGTAAAGTCTTCCGAATGTTACCTTACTTGATATAGCAAACTTCCTAAACTATGTCATTTCATACCAATATCATTTCACGATATAAAGGTAAAGTGGGAAGGGAAAGTCTTGAACTTTCAAACCCGAAAATAAACTTGGTAGGGTAAATCCAAGTGGCTATCCAGTGTAAGACTGATTACGGTGAATAAGCTGGAGCAGGATCTGTCCCACGTGATAGCTTAGTCTTCGCAGTTTTAACCCTTGAATTAAAATGTACAAATTGTCATGAAAGACCGATATTAATATCGTGCCAGGGGGCGCCCGGTTAAGAGTTCCATGATACTACAATCATGGGGGCGGATAGCTTGCTAATCGTCGACTGAGACTTTGGTTTTCAGTTACCCTCAACCGGAATTTGAGGTTAAAACCGAAAAACGTGTCTAGTGTAAAAACTAGCATGACATTTTCAAAATCATAAAACGTTTTCACAAGATCCAATTTCCCTAAGGATCCAAATTTTTCGAAACATACAATAAAGTTCATTTCTCCCGAGCAATCCAAATGTGTGCGTGTGTTTCATATATTGTGTGTACCTAAACGAGTGTGTATTCCCAATTGTGTAACATGTGTTTCATATAGCGTGAGTTTGTGTTCCAAAAGAACATGTGTGTTTCGTGTACTTCGTGTGACTAGTGTAAACTTGTGTACTATATCGTGTGAGTGTGATTCCTATTATTGTGTTCTCCAATAAATGTGTGTGTATTCTATTTTGTGTTCTGTATTAGTATTTTTGAAACAAGACTTGCTTGAGGACAAGCAAGAGTTAAGTGTGGGGGATTTGATATTGCTCAAATTAGACATATCTTTAGTCGCAATATCAAGTTCTATCGTTGTTTAATATCGTGTGTAAACATAGTATTTTCGTTTGTATTCCATTTTATTGTAAAATAGTTAGAATCATTGTGTAATTGAAGAAATATGAAAGATTTTGGATGATACTACTCAGAGATCGAAAACAAGTCAAAAAGTCGATGAATAGTAGAGTGCGCCAAGGAGTGCGCCACGGGTGTGCGCTCAGCTCACTCGTCCAAATTTTGATCAGAGAATTCTGGGAATTGTAGAAATAGTGCACGCTGCTACAATGCGCTCGGCGCACTCCTGAGCGCACTCCAGCCTGTAAAGCAGATTGAACGCGTAAAGTCGGGCTGTAAAGTGTTTTCGGGGTTCGTGAACAGTGCGCTCAGCGCACCCCAAATAGTGCGCTCGGCGCACTCCTCTTTCGGTGCAGATTATTCCCTCTTTAAAACCCTGTCCAGCCTCATTCAAAAGACACCACTACACAGTCATTTTCAGAGGTAGAGGTTACGATTCAAGGTGATCCTTGAGTAATCCAGGATCACCTAATCCATCATTTCAATTCGGAATCAAGAATCATCAGGATCATCATCCAAGATTGCTTCAAGAGGTCGATTCTTGTTAGTTCAATGAATTCTATCTTTGTTTCCAGTTTGTTATTGTCTTTAAATATGATTGTTAGCTAGTTCTTTTTATGCTTGTCTAGATTAATAATCGAGATGTTGATTGTTTACCTTTGTTGATTGATTGTTCTTATGCATGATAGTTTGATGTTTGAATACAAGAACCATTCTTGTTAAGTTTAATCTTTTCGATTCAATTAGTTAGTATACTTGTTCAACTAAGAAACACCATCTTGTTGATTTAGTATATTGATTTGCACCTAGTGACAAGTGTTTGCCCGTCTTTTACCAAAAGGGGTAAGTTGCGTTCAAACGATTAATCTATATAGGAATGTAAGAACGACTCTTGTAGATACTTTCGGATAGCTTAATTGATATGTGTAGTTGTCTAGGAGAACGATCAATTCCCTAGAATCTGTTATACATATTTTCATTACTTAATTCCATATAACTAATATGTGTTAGTAATTTTCCTTATCTAGTGACGTTTATAAGGATCCTATTGCTACATTAAATTGATTACTTGGGTTGGGTAAATTGGGCATTTAACCGGACCAAGGGAATGAACTAAGCTAAACCATTACTTGACATAGGAGTGGATCATGATCAACACATCATTGGCATGATCATCATTCAAGTCTTTAGGCTAGTTGAATTAATTGATTACAAATAGGAGGTCTTAGATGACAAGAACATCACTTGCGTCGTGTAATCCCGTTTGAGTGTTTGCACAAGACTACTCTTGGTAAACCAATTAATTAGTTCTCGTACGTAGTCAATCAATCCAGTCTTAATCCTAAAACAACAATCAACATTCGAGGTTAAAAAGTCTAGACGAGCATATTTGTTTAATTTGATATAAAAACTATCTTTTCATTTTTTTAAAATCTAAAATACAAAAATATTGTCCTTTAAACTTATTCCTTTATTGATTTGTCCATTGTTAAACGGCAACCCAATATCTTGTATTTGTTTGATTTCATTTTATCTAGTTAAAACTCAATTTAGTTTATACAATCTTAACTTGCACATATAACTGTCCTTGGAACGATACTCAGATTTTACCATTATCTATACTACTACACGATCGGGTACGCTGCCCGTTAGTGTGTGTAATCTTTAAAACCGGTATTTTTCATACAACAATTCATATACCACGTTTCACACATCAATACAAAACGCTATGTTACATATGAATACGCAGCCCGGAAGCCCCCGTCGTAACGCGCGAGCCGGTTCGGACTAGTTTATCTCTATGTATGATCAAACCTAGAACTACGAGAAACATGTTTGAGTACTTATGTTGAGAAAATAAGGATTGATTGATTGTTTTATCTCCGACAATCGTACAAACACAATCGAAATCTGGATTCTTGAAGGTGTAAAACAATCAATCAGATTAATCTACTCAACTGAATTGAGTAATTAATATCAAAGGCGGTGAACTTCGATGAATATGATCGGAATTCAATCGGGAGTGAGCAACTTTGTGTCTGAGATGTGATTTTGGCAAAGTAAGTTTGCAGTGAGTAAAGTTGTGTCAAATGAGTGACACGTGGGTCTATTTATAATCGAGCAAATTTGTTACAGATATGGCTGACGTGACACACGTACCATTCGTAAGTGTAACAAACTTTCCAAAGTATTCTATAAGTATTCCTGTCTGACATGTCTTAGCCAGATATTCATATCCGACGACGAAAGGCTACGTTCATTCATGAATCATCTATTAATTCAGACTTCCTTCATTATATCGAACTCCTAAACGGGCTCTTCAATCTGGAAACTCCTAACCTGCCTATTGATCACGATGCCAGCTCATTTTACCTAACTTATAAACGTTGTTTCTTTATTTGACCATTATTTACACCAATCCAGGTCCGGATATTGAGATGTGCAGCCTTTGCCATTGTAGAGGGCCATATCCAAATAAGGACCCAAAAATGAGTCCATATTATACCTTTGATCCATTTTCCTTTTATTCATTAAAGCTTAATTTATTTTTAATATATAAAAAAAAGAAAGACAAGTCTTCGTGTGATTTCTAAATTCTGATTTGTGTCGGCCTCGAATTCTATCCACTCATTTTACTCCGTTCGATTCAAAATCGCCGTTCAAAAAAAAAAACAAAAAAAAAAAGTAATGTGTTACTCCGTAATTAAATTTATATTTAATATTTAGTTTTGTAGCATTATTATATATTTATATTTAAAAACTAAAACTTTAATTTTAAAACAATGATATGTTGATTGTGCAAGCCTGCATCCGCTTCAATTCCTTAGAAATTTAGAATTCATCATCAACATACAGGTATTAATTTTAGTGTACTCCATAATTATTATTTAACTTAAAATTATTTATTATTATTTTAATATTAATTATCTAATATTAATATTATTATATTATAAACACCGAGTTGTTGTAGTTCAGCTGGTAGTTGTTTCCCTCTCTTAGCGAGAGGTCGAGAGTTCGACTCCGCTGAGCTGTAATATTGCACTCAATGTTATCCCTAATCTGAAGTATCCACCTAGGTCGTCTTTCGCTTAGTGTGGTGGGTAGCGGGGAGAGGGGGTTTTACCGTCCATGTCTTCGGATTGGTTCGGGTTTCCTCCAGGGCAATAGTTAGGAGGGGTTATGCAACTACGGGAGATGAACGCGTGAGTGGTTAAGTCTCCCGGATGATCCCAAACTGATGTCAACAAAAAAATATTATTATATTATAAAAATATTATGTCATTTTTTAACACCGTTATTTTGATTGAATCATATAATTTTTTAATATTATTGAACTTATTATCATATACGGAGAATTTACTTACATAAAAGGCTTATATTTTTCATCGAACAAGACCTACAAAATTTACGGGACGATCCTGCACCAATCTTTCCTTCCGTCCATAACATATAATCCGTCCTAGCAACAATACACTTTAGAAACTAATAATTCAAATTCAAGATATGAATTAGTTGATACGACCTCATAACATATAATTATTTGATACGATCTCTTTGTTAATGTACATTTTCGAATCTATGAGTTCAAATCAGGACGTTAAAAACCTAGCGTTGGAATGTCAGTCTCTGGACCCACTCAGCATATCTTCTTTGATCGAAGTGCTCACTTACACGTGTCACATAACAAGCTGTCGGATCAGATTAGGCGATTAGCATACGCCTAACAAGCAAAAAGTAGTAACGTTCTAGATTGCGATTTAATCTTTCGCCACGTGTCGAATTTCAATTTACCAATCTGCCCTTGCTTCTTTCTGCAACTCTCTTTAAAGTTTTACCATGTGATCAGTTAGCAGTTATTTTATCATTCTCTCAACATCCATCTATCTCCATATCTATATATCTTAGGTTCTATCTTCAGATCTAACTTTTTCCGATCACAAACCTAATTATTATCCTCACAAGGTACAATTCGTTCTGTTTTGAATATCTATTTCAATTTCAATCTGATTCAATTTCAGTTTGGTTTAGGTGTAATCAGATGTTAGCTTTTACAATTTTGCTGTTAGGTTTGATGCAATTTTAATCGATTTGATTGATTTATGATTTATACGTCTTCAGTAACGTGTTTTCATTATTGATCATGTGTTTGATTCATCTGGTTGGTAACAGTTTGGTACAGATTTAGGCATCTCTGTAAACTAGAAGTTTTCACCTAATTAGATTACTTGCGATAGCGTTTGTGTTTGTTGATCTTGCAGTTTTAACCTAGGTTGATTAAATTGAATTAATTATGTATGATTTTATCTTTTGGATTAGGTTAATTGATTTGAGTAGTAATATCCAGATTATAATATGATTTTAGTTTTACAGTATTTTCTTGGTGTACAAATCACTATAAGCATATCTATTTAGCTATATTTTAAGAAATTTCTATTTTCGGCTAACTTTAAAGCTGATATGATCTGTTTTATCATTATTAACACTATATATATTTTGGATGTTGTCATTTAGCATTATTATGATTACCAAAATACTCTGTAATTAGATAGCACTGGTTTTGATTTCTCTTCAGGTAGCAGTACCATGTTGGTTTTCTGAACTGGAGGAAGATTTTTACTGTTATCGATATTGTTGCAAGAGATGAGCAAATGCAGAGGGTGTGGAAAATTAGGAAGAATGGTGTTACCAAACGACATTTTAACGAGCACTTATCGGTATTCACTTATGTTGGATCCTGCGATTTCTGTTTGGGATTGTATTGTTCGTAAGATACGGTATTCCTTCACATTGGAGTGGGTGTAGAGGTCTGCAAGCAGGCGTTAAGTTTAGTATTTGTCTTAAAGTTATTAGTAGCAGATAGCAAAGAAATAAACAGTTATAGTGGTAAATACTTGAAGTTATTAGAAAGTGGTTAGTTATTAAATAGGATAAATACATGGATTGTGGTAAAGCACCTTCCGGATTAAGAAAGATGAAGAAGAAGCAAGTGAAAGACGAGTTCGATCGTATAAAACAAGCGGAAAAGAAAAAAAGACGATTGGAAAAAGCCCTTGCCACGTCAGCAGCCATTATTTCAGAGCTGGAGAAGAAGAAACAGATGAAGAAAGAAGAAGAACAGAGGCTGGATGATGAGGGTGCAGCCATAGCCGAAGCGGTTGCATTGCAAGTTTTAATTGGCGAGGATGATTCAGAAGATAAGGATGTCACTACTCCTCAACACCGTTATAGTCAGCGGCCTTATGGTAATCCAAATGAAGAATTTGGGTGGATTATGAGTGCCCGTGGAGGATCCAGATGTCAATGGAGCGGTAATGGTGAAAACGGGTCGTTCATGAGGAGAGTTCAGGGACCATATGGTGATGATGTGGTTGCAGCCGGACAATTTGCTGCACTCGATGTTTCGCGTCTCCAGATTGCAGATGATGATGATATCAATGCTTATGTTTTTAATAGAATGGTGAGGAGTTGAATCTAAATAATATGCAATGGATGTAATAAAGTGTCTTTTTGTGTATATTATGTTTCTTGTTTGTAACACCAGCTTGGTGCTCTTTCTATATTGTTTCTTGGAGATGTTATGGGTCTGCATGTGTCCTTGTATTGCAAGTGAATTATTAATTTGTGGATACAATGATTTATTACTCTTCTATACTTCTTCTTAGTGTCTGTATTGCATGGGTTTGTCTTGAACACGACGCATAGGTCATTTAACTCTAAACAGGTTTGAAATTTGGAAGGTTTGAAGTAGATGATCTTGTCGATTCTCCGGTTCATGAACTTGATCCTTGTGTTTTGGTTGACACATTTGTTGAGGTTCCTGTTTTGGAAGTTGTTGAACCACCCGGTGTAACATCCCGCCTTTTTCCGTTTACTTTTCCGTTTAACTATTTAAATCCCGTTATATGTTTATAACATCTCCCGTTAATACGTGTTTTAAAAAATATCTCGTCTAGGTAATTCACGCACCCGCAACCGAACTTGAGGGACTAGTTTCGCCAAAATGCCAAAGAGGTGACTAGCCTTTGACTAGTCAACCCCCACCCCATCTTTTCTTTTTCATTTTCCCTTTTCTTCTTCTACTTCCATATTTTCTCTCAATTTCTCAAACAAGGAATCATCATCTAAATCCAAGCTAGCGGGTGTCTTGCAAAACAAATTACATATTTGAAATCCTTGCAACTTCCTCTTCGATTCCATACCGACTTCATCAAGTTTGGGTAACTTTCTAAAATCACTAGATTTTGTGTTCTTGATATTTTTGAACTTATAAAGTTGTTAATTAGTGTCTATGGCTCAAGTCTAACATGAATATATGATTTATATGCTCGATTTCATTATTTGAAGTAACTAGCTTGAGTATGAACTTTGGTGTGTTTGATTTGGTGATTTGGTTGTTTGAATGTTGTTAAATGTTATAAATGCATGTATTAAATGTGTTCCTAGTATCACTAGCTTCAAATTGATGTGTAGGTTGCTTGAGAAAACTCCATAAACTTGATTAGTGATTTTGGTGAATTCGGGTTAGGGTTTGATAAGCTTGAAATGAATATTTGATGCATTGAATGACATGAATTGTAGTTAGTAAGTAGTTAGTTGTATTGTATGCTCAATTACCTACAAAACGGCATGTTATATGTATGCATTAAATGCCCGAATCATAAATGTGCACTTATCAAATTTGTGTATTAAATGTGTGCATTAATTGATCATTTACTTTGGAAAGCCGATTGTTACAAATAACATTTTTGGTTGGTGAAATGTATTTAGTTGTGTTCTTTGTCAAATTACCTTTCTAACGATATAAGATACGAGTTCTAAGTATTAGCGGTTTGCGAGTTATGCTTGAAAGTGTTTGGAATTGAGACTTGGACATTTGAGACTGACCAGGTACCAGTTCCCGTGTATTGTCGCGGCGCGACAATTTGGGGCCGCGACGCGGCCTAAGCCGTGTCCAGTTTCTGACCTCTTTGGTCAAAATACGAAAAATGTTTGGCACACTATGGACCTCCGATTCACATGAGACTTGTTCTAACATGCTTATATATGAATAAAAACCTCAGAAAAATAGTTCGGGACCCGACCCGAACGTGTTGACTTTCGTTGACTTTGACCGACCAAAGTTTGACTTTTTGTCAAACTTAACCAAATGATTATGCAACCTTCCTAACTTGTTTCTGTACTTGTATCTTGCATGAAACTTGACAATTTGATTCACATGCTACATAATCGAGTCGTAACGAGCCATAGGACTAATTAAACATCTTTAACCTATCGTGTTTACCGTTATTGATACGACCTATTGGTTTAGGTCAAGACTAGCACTATCCTTCGCACACGTTACTTTGTGAAGTACTTTTCATACGTGCACTCAAGGTGAGATCATAGTCCCATCCTTCAAACAACTTTTATGCTTTAAACTATGGGATGAGAAACATATACGTATCATACTTTTACACTTTAAACACAAGTACGAAAACGAACATTCCACGTACGGGTTTGAACAAAAAGCCTCAATTCAATTATCATTAGTTACACTTGCAGGGTGTAAACGTGAACTTATATTATGTGATCACATGGGCTTGACGAGCCTCATTCGGACGGTTCGCTACCGTTAGCGGATGAAATATATTTTCGGGTCTAGTGTATGTTCTAACACTACGCGAAGGGTGCAAAACAGTTAAGTTTGATAATTGGGTGCCCGCGAAACAAATAACAACTTTGGAATGCAAATGATTTAGATAATCATATTATATTAAATCTTGTGGTTCAAATGCAACGTTTACTAAAACACCTATGATTTCACCAACGTTTTCGTTGACAGTTTTCTATATGTTTTCTCAGGTCCTTGAAAGCTACTTGATACATGCTTCCGCACTCTTTTTGATACTTGCTTGGATGTCGAGTATACATGCATAGATGGAGCGTCTTTTGACTACTTTAAATTGTGTCGCATAGGTTTCATTCGTACGTTAAACATTGTAATGTAACTAGTCTTTCGAACTACATTTGTAAACTTGAAACATCCTTTTTCTTATAAAATAAATGCGACATATTTTGGTCAAAAGTCATAATAAAGACTTATGACCACGCAACGGGACCGAAGTAGTCGGCGCCGTCAAACATGATTTTGTCGGGTCGCTACAGATGGTATCAGAGCGTTGGTTGTAGGGATTTAGAGTTCATTGGTGTCAACCCCGAGTCATAGGGTACATTGGTGAGTCTAGACTACAACCGGCATATAGACTTGAAGTAGGAATTACTTGACTATTTGTGCATTTATACTCGAACGCTTCTACTCATATCTACTCTTATTTCATCTAAATCTCACGTTGTTTAATTTGATTGACACGCCACCTTGACTATATGAAATAATGTCGAATGCACATATGAATCAGGGTAATATAATTTCCGGGATTATATTACGGTGACTCATATGAACGTTCCGACATTATGACATAAAGAATTTAAGGCGAGTCAAGGAAAATTTTCTCTCTATCTTTATTCCATATCACGGTTAGTATTATTTAGAATACTAACCAACGGTATTCTTTTGTTTTGAAGGAACAATGCCTCCTCGTCGTGCACCACGCCGTGAAACACCCGAACAAGCTCTACAACGCATGATAGCCACCGCCGTAGATGCGGCTATGGCCGGTCACTCATCCAACAACAATAACAATAATAATAACAACAACTAAAACAACAACAACAGCAACAACAACAACAATGGAGCCGGTAACTCAAACGAGGGATGCTCCTATAAAGCCTTCATGGGGTGCAAACCTCACACTTTTGATGGAACCGGGGGACCGGTTGTGCTCACCCGATGGTTTGAGCAAACGGAAGCCGTCTTTAGCATAAGTGGTTGTCGGGACCAAGACAAGGTCAAATACTCCACTCACACTTTAGCCGGTGTCGCTCTTACATGGTGGAATACTTATGTACAATCGGTGGGTACCGATGAAGCTCACGCCCTCTCTTGGGCCGATTTAAGGGAAAAGATGGTCATCGAATATTTCCCTCGCGAAGAAACCCGAAAGCTCGAACAAGAGCTAAGAACCTTGGAGGCGGTCGGAAACGATCTCAATGCCTATAATCAACGATTCGCCGAACTATCCTTGATGTGCCCAAACCTCGTGAACCCCGAATCTCAAAGGGTCGAACTTTATATGTATGGTCTTCCAAAGAGCATCAAACAAGGGGTGATGTCATCCAAACCCGCTAACCTACAACAATCTTTGAACATGGCCCGCCAATTGATCGAAACGGTTGATGAAATCGTAGTACCGGCGCCTAAAGCCGAGGACAAGTCGGGTAACAACAAAAGAAAATGGGAAGCCCCTCAATCAAGCAACAACTACAACAACAACTTCACCAAAAAGCCTTTCACCTCCGACACCAAGAAAAGTTATGGCGGAAATAAACCCTTTTGCAACAAATGCCACAAACACCACTATGGTGAATGTAGCAATCTATTTTGCCACCGGTGCCAAAGGGGTGGTCATGTGGCCAACGATTGTAGAAGTGCCGCCCCCGTCGCTCAAAAGGTGCCCAATGCACCAAAATCGGGTACTTGTTATGAATGTGGCCAAACGGGTCATTTTAGAAATGCCTGTCCGAAGAAGAAAGCCAACCCCAACACACGCGGCCGAGCTTTCAACATCAACACCGAGGAAGCCCGAGATGACAATGAATTAGTCACGGGTACGTTTCTCCTCAACAACACTTATGTTACTTGTTTATTCGATTCAGGTGCCGATAAGAGTTTTGTATCCAAGACTTTGACTCAATCTTTTAGCACTCCACCACTTCCACTAGATACCACTTATACCATTGAAGTGGCTAACGGGAAACTATTAAGTGCCGACACATATTACCGGGGGTGTACGTTAAACATTTTGGGTAAGGAATTTGAAATTGACTTGATACCCATGGAACTAGGAAGCTTTGATGTAATAATCGGTATGAATTGGTTAGTCAAAACGAAATCTCACATCCTTTGTGATCTTAACGCAATCCGAATTCCTATCGAGAATGGTGAACCTTTGATTGTTTATGGCGATAAGAGTTGCACCAGACTCAACCTCGTTTCGTGCCTTAAAGTTAGAAAACTACTCCGTAAGGGTTGTTTTGCGATCCTTGCCCACGTTAAGAAAGTCGAGTCCGATGAGAAGCATATCGATGATGTGCCTATTGTTAGTGACTTTTTCGATGTATTTCCCGACGAATTGCCGGGTCTTCCACCCCATCGACCGGTTGAATTCCAAATCGATCTTATTTTTGGAGCCGCACCCGTAGCACGTGCACCATATAGACTCGCTCCATCCGAAATGCAAGAATTGCAAAGTCAAATCCAAGAACTACTTGATCGTGGTTTTATCCAACCTAGCCATTCACCTTGGGGCGCTCCGATTTTGTTTGTTAAAAAGAAAGACGGATCCCTACGAATGTGCATTGATTATCGTGAACTAAACAAATTGACGGTTAGGAACCGATATCCTCTTCCTCGCATCGATGACCTCTTTGATCAATTACAAGGGTCTTGCGTATATTCAAAAATCGATCTCCGCTCGGGTTATCATCAATTAAGGGTTAAGGGGGAAGATGTCTCCAAAACCGCTTTCCGAACTCGTTATGGTAGTTATGAATTTCTTGTAATGCCATTTGGTCTCACTAACGCACCGGCGGTGTTCATGGATCTTATGAACCGCGTGTGCAAACCGTATCTTGACAAATTCGTTATCGTGTTCATCGATGATATTTTGGTCTATTCAAAAAGCGAAGAAGAACACGAGGAACACCTCCGACTTGTGCTTGAACTTTTAAGACAAGAAAGACTCTATGCCAAATTCTCCAAGTGTGAATTTTGGTTGAAGGAAGTTCAATTTCTTGGTCATGTTGTAAGTGACCAAGGTATTAAAGTCGATCCATCAAAAATCGAAGCCATTAGTAAATGGGAAACTCCTACTACTCCGACTCACATTCGTCAATTCTTGGGTCTCGCCGGGTACTATCGTAGATTCATCGAAAACTTCTCTTTGGTTGCACGTCCTCTAACCGCATTAACTCACAAGGGAAAGAAATTCATTTGGGCGACCGAGCAAGAATCCGCGTTCTAAATCTTGAAGACAAAGCTTACCACCGCTCCTATCTTGTCACTTCCCGAAGGCAACGATGATTTTGTTGTGTATTGCGACGCCTCGAAACATGGTTTTGGGTGTGTGTTGATGCAACGAACGAAAGTCATTTCTTATGCTTCTCGACAACTCAAAATTCATGAACGAAACTACACGACACATGATCTCGAACTCGTAGCCGTTGTCTTTGCACTTAAAATGTGGAGACACTATCTTTATGGAACCAAGAGTAATATCTTTACCGATCACAAAAGTATCCAACACATCTTCGATCAAAAGCAACTAAACATGAGACAACGAAGGTGGATTGAAACCTTAAACGATTACGATTGCGAACTTCGTTACCATCCCGGGAAGGCAAACGTAGTAGCCGATGCCTTAAGTCGCAAAGAAAGAGCGGTACCTCTTCGTGTCCGAGCCTTAAACATCACCATCCACACCAACCTTAATAGCCAAATTCGGGTAGCCCAAGATGAGGCTCTCAAGGATGAAAATGTTTCACACGAGCTCTTGAACATTCTCGTCTCTCGATTCGAAACTAAGGAAACCGGACTCCGATATTTCGCCGGAAGGATTTGGGTGCCTAGTTATGGGAACCTACGAAGTCTCATTTTAGATGAAGCCCATAAGTCACGATACTCGATCCACCCCGGTGCCAATAAGATGTACCACGACCTTAAACAACAATATTGGTGGCCGAACATCAAAAGGGACGTAGCTACTTATGTTTCCAAGTGTTTGACATGTTCCAAAGTCAAAGCCGAACACCAAAGACCGTCCGGACTACTTCAACAACCCGAGATCCCGCAATGGAAGTGGAAAAGGATAACGATGGATTTTATCACCAAACTACCAAAAACGACGGGCGGTTATGATACCATTTGGGTTATTGTTGACCGTCTCACCAAATCCGCACACTTTCTTGCCATGAAGGAGACCGACAAAATGGAGAAACTTGCGCAACTTTACATTAAAGAAATCGTAGCCCGACACGGTGTACCTTTATCGATTATCTCCGACCGAGATGGCCGTTTTGTTTCTAGATTTTGGCGTACCTTGCAAGAAGCGTTGGGAACGCGTTTAGACATGAGCACCGCATATCATCCTCAAACCGATGGACAAAGCGAACGTACAATTCAAACCTTGGAGGACATGTTACGAGCTTGCGTGGTTGATTTTGGAAAAGCTTGGGACAAGCACTTACCTCTCGCCGAGTTCTCTTACAACAATAGTTATCACGCGAGTATTAAAGCCGCACCTTTTGAAGCGCTATACGGCCGAAAATGTCGTTCACCTCTTTGTTGGGCCGAGGTAGGCGACGTGCAAATCACCGGACCCGAACTCATTCACGAAACCACCGAGAAGATCGTACAAATCCGAGATAGGCTCCGGACGGCCCGGAGTCGTCAAAAGTGCTACACCGATAAAAGACGCAACGACCTCGAATTTCAAGTCGGTGACCGAGTAATGTTAAAAGTTGCACCTTGGAAAGGTGTAATCCGTTTTGGGAAACGCGGGAAGCTAAATCCGCGGTATATTGGTCCTTTCGAAATCTTGGAGCGTATTGGAAACGTTGCTTATCGTTTAGATCTTCCGCCTCAATTGAACTCCGTTCATCCTACCTTCCATGTATCTAACTTGAAAAAGTGTCTTGCCGAACCCGATATCGTCATCCCTCTCGGGGAACTTACTATTGATGACAAGTTTCATTTTGTGGAGGAACCGGTTGAAATTGTGGACACCTCCGTCAAGACATTGAAACAAAGCCGAATCCCGATTGTTAAAGTCCGTTGGAACGCCAAAAGAGGACCCGAGTTTACTTGGGAAAGGCAAGATCAAATGCAAAAGAAATACCCTCATTTATTCCCAATTCCGAAAACGCAGGATTCCGAGGAAGAAACAACGACTACTACGCCTACTTAAATTTCGGGACGAAATTTCTTTTAAGGAGTAGGTAATGTAACATCCCGCCTTTTTCCGTTTACTTTTCCGTTTAACTATTTAAATCCCGTTATATGTTTATAACATCTCCCGTTAATACGTGTTTTAAAAAATATCTCGTCTAGGTAATTCACGCACCCGCAACCGAACTTGAGGGACTAGTTTCGCCAAAATGCCAAAGAGGTGACTAGCCTTTGACTAGTCAACCCCCACCCCCATCTTTTCTTTTTCATTTTCCCTTTTCTTCTTCTACTTCCATATTTTCTCTCAATTTCTCAAACAAGGAATCATCATCTAAATCCAAGCTAGCGGGTGTCTTGCAAAACAAATTACATATTTGAAATCCTTGCAACTTCCTCTTCGATTCCATACCGACTTCATCAAGTTTGGGTAACTTTCTAAAATCACTAGATTTTGTGTTCTTGATATTTTTGAACTTATAAAGTTGTTAATTAGTGTCTATGGCTCAAGTCTAACATGAATATATGATTTATATGCTCGATTTCATTATTTGAAGTAACTAGCTTGAGTATGAACTTTAGTGTGTTTGATTTGGTGATTTGGTTGTTTGAATGTTGTTAAATGTTATAAATGCATGTATTAAATGTGTTCCTAGTATCACTAGCTTCAAATTGATGTGTAGGTTGCTTGAGAAAACTCCATAAACTTGATTAGTGATTTTGGTGAATTCGGGTTAGGGTTTGATAAGCTTGAAATGAATATTTGATGCATTGAATGACATGAATTGTAGTTAGTAAGTAGTTAGTTGTATTGTATGCTCAATTACCTACAAAACGGCATGTTATATGTATGCATTAAATGCCCGAATCATAAATGTGCACTTATCAAATTTGTGTATTAAATGTGTGCATTAATTGATCATTTACTTTGGAAAGCCGATTGTTACAAATAACATTTTTGGTTGGTGAAATGTATTTAGTTGTGTTCTTTGTCAAATTACCTTTCTAACGATATAAGATACGAGTTCTAAGTATTAGCGGTTTGCGAGTTATGCTTGAAAGTGTTTGGAATTGAGACTTGGACATTTGAGACTGACCAGGTACCAGTTCCCGTGTATTGTCGCGGCGCGGCCTAAGCCGTGTCCAGTTTCTGACCTCTTTGGTCAAAATACGAAAAATGTTTGGCACACTATGGACCTCCGATTCACATGAGACTTGTTCTAACATGCTTATATATGAATAAAAACCTCAGAAAAATAGTTCGGGACCCGACCCAAACTTGTTGACTTTCGTTGACTTTGACCGACCAAAGTTTTACTTTTTGTCAAACTTAACCAAATGATTATGCAACCTTCCTAACTTGTTTCTGTACTTGTATCTTGCATGAAACTTGACAATTTGATTCACATGCTACATAATCGAGTCGTAACGAGCCATAGGACTAATTAAACATCTTTAACCTATCGTGTTTACCGTTATTGATACGACCTATTGGTTTAGGTCAAGACTAGCACTATCCTTCGCACACGTTACTTTGTGAAGTACTTTTCATACGTGCACTCAAGGTGAGATCATAGTCCCATCCTTCAAACAACTTTTATGCTTTAAACTATGGGATGAGAAACATATACGTATCATACTTTTACACTTTAAACACAAGTACGAAAACGAACATTTCACGTACGGGTTTGAACAAAAAGCCTCAATTCAATTATCATTAGTTACACTTGCAGGGTGTAAACGTGAACTTATATTATGTGATCACATGGGCTTGACGAGCCTCATTCGGACGGTTCGCTACCGTTAGCGGATGAAATATATTTTCGGGTCTAGTGTATGTTCTAACACTACGCGAAGGGTGCAAAACAGTTAAGTTTGATAATTGGGTGCCCGCGAAACAAATAACAACTTTGGAATGCAAATGATTTAGATAATCATATTATATTAAATCTTGTGGTTCAAATGCAACGTTTACTAAAACACCTATGATTTCACCAACGTTTTCGTTGACAGTTTTCTATATGTTTTCTCAGGTCCTTGAAAGTTACTTGATACATGCTTCCGCACTCTTTTTGATACTTGCTTGGATGTCGAGTATACATGCATAGATGGAGCGTCTTTTGACTACTTTAAATTGTGTCGCATAGGTTTCATTCGTACGTTAAACATTGTAATGTAACTAGTCTTTCGAACTACATTTGTAAACTTGAAACATCCTTTTTCTTATAAAATAAATGCGACATATTTTGGTCAAAAGTCATAATAAAGACTTATGACCACGCAACGGGACCGAAGTAGTCGGCGCCGTCAAACATGATTTGGTCGGGTCGCTACACCCGGTACTAGGTCTAGCGCTCGGGGTCTTGATTATCCGATGTTTTACCTTCTATGGGGGAGCCAATGTGATCGTTCATAGGAGGGTTTCCTCACTTACCACAAAAAAAAATAATAATAAAAAAAAAAAAAAATTATGAGGTTCAACAAGTTGGTGATGCACAAATAGGAGTTACACAACAGATTGAGATTATGTCCAAGTGGAGTTGCAGAACTAGGTGTGCTTAATCAACCTCTTGAAAGCAATGAGGCTAGCACTATTGTTCAAAATGCTTATCCCCGTACAAAGAATGGTGAAACTAACTCTAAGAAGGATAATGGTTCGGTCGTGCTACGGGACGAAAATAAGGCGGTTAATTCGGGCGACAATTGGGACAGTGGCGGTACTTGGTGGAACCCAAAGGGGATATCCGCCCCACCTGAATTTTACGGAACAAAAAATTTTACACTAAAAAAAAAATTACAAAAAAATAAGGTTTTTTTTTGTGTTTGCCCCTGCTAAAAATGAAAAATTTACTAAATTTTTACACTGCCCCGTCTGTATCCGAGTTCAAGTTCCGCCACTGAATTGGAAAAGGTTTTTTTTTCAAAATTTGGCGGACCGTGGTTTAATTCCGCCTTGTGCTTTGGGATTAATTGTTAATGGTAATTCTAAAAATGTTATTTCGTATAATTTTAAATATAGGAAAGGCAAAGGAGTGCATATCGACAAAGTGGACAGGATGACTTCTCGTCTGGATGAAAAAAAATAGAAAGTGACCTAAAGCCGGTTAAAATGTTTCTTTTAGTTGTCTATCTTGTTGCTTTTAGGTTCTCGTGATGTCTGTTAAATTTTGTTCTTGTATGTTGCTTTTTGTTTCGTTATAGGTAACGTTAGGCTCGGTTAGAGTTAGCTAGTAAATAAGTTGTCTAGTTGTTTATTTTTTGCCAGCATTTTCATTTTCATTTGTTCTCCGTGTATCAGTTTGTGGGATTTTCATTTTCTGATGAAGATTTCTTTAATTTTGATAGTAATCGTTATTTGAGTCAAAAAAAAAAAAAAAAAAAAAAAAAAAAAAAAAAAAGCTATACTAAAAGGCTTTATCCCGCCCGTTTGTTGCCTCTGCGCGTTCCTCCTTGCTCAGACGTTTTCTCTTAGTCTCCACCCATCAGGTTGTCGTCCGTTGTCTTTGGAGTTGTCGTGTTTTGATTTATATGGATTATCGGCCATATTCTGGCAACGAGTTTTTTTAGGCTACGGTCTCCCCTTTTCGTCTGACTCGGTGAATCTCAAGTGGTGGTTTGTAGTTTGGAACGTTGGTGGCGGTTTTTGTTCGTGGTTTCCTGTAGCCGGCAAGTAGATTGTTGAATCAAAACAGAACAGACTAGTTAGAGCAGACCCACAACAGAAGTCCAAATTAAAGGTTTACCAAACCATATTGTTCAAACCCAGTCCTCTTGATGCACCAATTTCTGCAATTAGCTGGCTATGGCTACGAGTAATGATTACTCGGAGATTAACATTATTTTGATCAAAATAACAACAAAATATTGGAGTTTTGAGATTAATAATAAATAAGAGTAAGACAGTGAATAATATAACTTAATAATTTATTCGATCAGAGCATATTACAGTATAATGACCAGAGAAAATACTCGAAACAGTATTCTCTAGAACACCACTCAAAATGGTACCAATCCAATAAGAACAAGATATCAGACTTAAAAGTAATGGTCCTAGATACCCTGCTGACCAAACTAACAACTTGACCAGCAAAAAACTTCAAAGAAAAGTAATAAATAAAATAAAATCAAAGGGATCAACTATTCAAAAAACTCCTATATACCAAGTTACCAACTAAATAAACCCCTTGTCAAAGAACATGAAGAAAAAAAAAAAAAAAAGCAAACCTAAATTAAGGCAAAAAAATAGTCATCATTCCCTTTGCAAATTATCTTTACGAAATTCTCCTTCCCCAGCGTTGAACATCTTGTTAGCAGCGTATCGACAACCTTTCTCCTCACTTGTATTCTCATGTTTTATGAAACACGTATTCTCACTACGACCATATCCAAAGCCATTATCTTTATTACGAGGATACCAACCCTTAAAAGACTCGTCCACGTCAGACCTATAACGCCTCCTTTCGTTCATCATTCCATATTTTTCATCATGTAGCACGCTATCGTTGGTATTCGCCTGCGAATATCTTCCTGGACGTGGAATGCGACGCAAATTATCATCCGACTTAACATAACTAGGTGAATCAAACTTTTCATTACGCGTAAACGTTCTAACTGGTGACGATCTCCTATCCCTATTATATTGCCCATTTACAACGTTTCGGTTATTAAAGTTTCCAAACGCTTCCTTTTCACCAGGTTTTCGTAACGGAAATCTTGTATCGGGCCTATAATCCGGGCTTTGTCTTTTTTCAGCAACTACAATCCGTTTTTTCGGAAAATGCCATGCAACCGGAGACCCTGATCTAGATCTTGACCTTGACCGTCTTCGAGTTTGTGATTGATATGCACCTCGATCGAAATTAGATGAATACGGTTTCCTTTGCCCATAGCCCACCTCAGAATCATAGTATTCTTTGAATTCACCCGTAGATCGAACACGGCTAATACCACCTCTTGCTGGTAGTGGGGCCCTGTGAACACCACCACGGTAAGCTTCGTTTCTGTCAGATGGTGATGGCCTTCGATCGAACGTCCTGAAATTACCCCTCGGGTTATAACTTAAACCTTGATTGTTGTCGTGGTTACTTGATCCTGCGATAGCGTTTTTTATACCAGGGTACCCATGACCGTTTCTTGAAACGGGACCACCCCATCGACCACTAGCATCATTTGGAGTACGACCATTGTAAGAAGTTCTGTCCCGTCCCATGAACCTTTTGGGACCAAAATCCCTTTCGGCTCGCAAATATGTATCTCCAACATTGTCAGACCTAAAAGCAAGAAACATATTATATTAAACTTGACTAATATATATAACTAGATAAGAAGCAAAAACATAATTACACAATTACCTGCTACGACGTATACAGTCACCATTCTTGTGCACATCAAACGAAGTTGATGTCGATCTATCTATACCGAACATATTCCCGCCACTTCTCGGAACGGAACGAAATCTTTCTGAACCGTTATACTTTTTAACTGAAGTAGCATACATAGAATGCTCCTGCAGCCGATGCTCGAGCTCTTTAGACCCCAAGGCATCAGCTTTATTGTCTGGTTGACTTTCACTAATCATATCTGCACCTAATACTCCAATTGTTTGGTTGTGATTAAGAGGGATTTCGGTCCGAACTGATTCAAGAGTATCAAAATTATCTTCATACATATTATCTGACTCATAGTCAACATACTCTCTACTTGGCTCTCTTAACTCGCCATCTTCAACTGGAGAATCATATCCTACTGCCTTAACTGTGTCGATCGTATCGCCCTCGACCCGTTCGTCATGTGAAACATTGGACCCACAACAATCACTTAAACGGTCTTCTGAATTAACCTTGTCATTATTACCATCACCTTTTATAGACACACATCCCCCTTGTACTACTTCAGAAACCGCCTGCCCATCCTCAGATTTATTAAAAAACTCAAAATTTATTATTGAGGCAGTAGAAGTAGAAACATTTTCAGACTTAACTGGATTAACAAAATTAACCCCATCTGATTTACTCATACAACTCTCAGAATCCGACGTCTTGCACGTGATTGCACCATCATTGTTTCCATGAATAGAGATTGCAACATTTCCCTTAAAATCTTCTGCAATTTGGGAATTTATAGTTTCATAAACTTCCAATTTTGTTTGCCCATTATGAAAACCATCATCTTTTTCGGTATGAGGGTCTGCAAGAAGATCACAAGGTTCTTCCCACTCATCTGGAACAGTATTTAGATCCCAATGCAACCGAACACCTTTTGAGACAACAGGGCTTTTATCACCCTCACGGTTTCCATTATCACAAATGTTAGGCATAACAGCAATTGTACTAGCCTGAACAGATGATTCATCCGATATCACTGGGACAATATCCTCTTTTACTTCATCAGTTTGTACACTAACTTTTGTTATGGTGTGCACAACTTCAGTAGACTCCGAGCTATCGTAAATGGAGCTATGGCAAGCCGCAGCAGCAAGAAGTTCAATACCCGAGAAGTCATCATTCGGAGAACATTTACGAACCACAGCAGACCCATCAATCGGAGGAGTCTGAGGTTGAAGCATACATAATCTTTTCTTTATAGGTACATCGGCTACTTCCTCAGCAAAGTGTTGGCCAAGAATGGCTACACCAGACTGCCAATAATACAATTAAGCATAAACCTAATGCCTGTTTGAATAAATAAACAACACATATACATATAAAAGTAAAGTAAATACCTTTTCATGCTCATAAACAACCGAGTCATGAATCTTGAAACTGCTCCCCCAAGGCATCCTTCGCCGTGTCGTTGTACTCCTCCTGCCCTTCTTAAAAGAAGTCCAAGTCATGTCTAAGTTGCCAAACTTCATAAGTTCCAGTTAACACTGTTACATAGAAACCACTAATTATTATACAAATATCAAACTCAGCTACAAATCACAAAAAAAGTATCCTAAAAAGATCAATCTACACTGCTTTGTTTGCAGTAGAAATTGATATAGTGGGTATACTATACCCAACACCAAGGACCCAAAAAGTGATAAATTGCTACTTTAGCTTTAAGTGGCAGTGTATAGACCATTAAAGAATGCATCACAAACATTATCGAAACTCCGAACTCAACAATACAGATTAATTAGTAACTAACTCCTTCATTGAGTTCTAAAGATCCAATCTGATCTGATCATATATAAATCAGAGAATGCATCACAAACATTATCAGAAGTTCAAACTCCAGAATATAGATTAATTAAATAATTAATTAATAAACTAACTCCTTCATTGAGTTCCCTGTAGATCTGATCCGATCTGATCATATATAAAATAGGTCCCACTTAGAAGATTTGTATATGTATCTTTTATGTAATCAGATCTCAGGTCAAACAAATATATTTATTTGCAGTCAACATGATGATTCATCCAAAGAACCGGAGTATAATTTTCCGGTCCACAAAACAGAATTCGACCGGCCAAATTTATAATCACGTTCAGATCTTCAATTTAGAGAACTCTTGTAGATTTGTGCCCTGATGTATGAAAAAAAAAGATTTCCTTCAAAGATCTCGAGATTTAAACCGTAATAAACAATTTTTTCAATTCATAAATTAGGGTTCTAGATCTGATGAAGCGATTAGACGGCCGTGAATCGATTCCTTTTGTTGTAGATTAAACCTAAAAACACTACACGAATAAAAAGACGACGCGTGTTCTTTCATTACCTGTAATCGATCTTCTATTTGCCGTGTCAGATCAACCAAAATCAAAATCAATTACGTCTCCTTTATTCTTCTGATTTGACGAAAACAAAACAAAAACTTCAATCGATCTTCAATCAAAATATATCTAGATCTTATTGGATCAAACAACCGTATAAATCCGTGGAGTGATTCGAGAAGAAGAACGGTTCATATCGATCTCAAATTAATCAATTAAATAATAATCAATTCATTTGTATTTTGCTTGAATTAAACGCTGAAAGGAGCCGATTGAACGTCGTTATCTATAATCAGCGATTAGGTTTAAGAGTTGAAAATTTCGAATCTTTGGGAAGAAAACTTGCGATGAGAGTAATAATTGGTAGGCTGAAATCGAAGGTATTGACGTGTATATATATTACCTCTTGAAGTTATCGTATATATATCGAGATATTGAATACTTCGTATATATCGAGAAATTGAACAATTATCGGAACACGATTGTATAGGAGTATTTTTTTCTCTATCGTGCACAAATAATTGTATTTATATTTATATTTTGTTATAATTCAGTAGGCTTATAACTACCTTTAGTGGTTTGATTCTTGATGTTATAATTCAGTAGGCTTATAACTACCTTTAGTGGTTTGATTCTTGATGTTATAATTCAGTAGGCTTATAACTACCTTTAGTGATTTGATTCTTGATTTAGAATACTAATAATGAAGTGTAAGAACAAAGATGATAATGGAGAGAAAGAAAGAAACACTTTGTAAGTGTGAGAAATGGTGCAAGTTTAATGCTTGCATTCATGAGTATTTATAGCCTAAAATCTCAATATAAAAATACATACTTTGTGTACCAAAATTGACTATATGTATACACCAAAATTGACTATCCATATCTATATTATTATTATTATTATAACACTCCCCCTTGGATAGCAATTTTATTTTGTTGAAGATCAACTATAAATTACTGCCTCGTTAAAAACCTTGCTAAAGAAAACCCAGTGGGAAAAAACTTTAGCTAAGGGAAAAAGAGTGCAGCATGGAGTTGACTCCCCCTCAAGTAGACATCGCTTCAGCTGTTACATCTTTTGAACATGTCTCATGCCAATGTTATGAACGTGTGTTCTGAAAATAGCAGTTGGAAGTGCTTTCGTGAAAAGATCAGCAGAGTTTTTGCTAGATTGCACATATCTCATTTCAATCTGGTTGTCCTTAATGAGATTTTGAGTGTATGAGAAGAATCTAGGTGGTATGTGTTTTGTTCGGTCACTTTTGATATACCCTTCTTTCATCTGTGCTATGCAAGCTGCATTATCTTCATAGATAGTTGTTGGACTTTTATCGCGTTCTAGTCCACAAGAATCAGTAATGAGTTGTGTCATTGATCTCAACCAAAAACATTCTCGAGTAGCTTCATGTAATGCAATCACTTCGGCATGATTTGACGATGTAGCAACAAGTGTTTGTTTTTGAGAACGCCATGATATTGCAGTACCTCCATTTAGGAATACATATCCAGTTTGAGATTTAGCTTTATGTGGATCAGATAAATAACCTGCATCTGCATAACCAACCAAATCTTGTTTTGATTCGTTAGAATAAAATAATCCTAAATCAGTAGTTCCTCGAAGGTATCGAAATATGTGTTTGATCCCATTCCAGTGTCTTTTGGTAGGAGCAGAGCTGAACCTTGCCAACAAATTAACTGCAAAAGAAATGTCAGGTCTTGTACAATTTGTAAGATACATAAGAGCTCCAATTGCACTAAGATATGGTACTTCTGGTCCAAGAATGTCTTCTTGATCTTCACATGGACGAAATGGATCAGCTTCAACATTGAGTGATCTAACAACCATAGGAGTACTTAATGGTTTTGCCTTGTCCATATTGAAACGTTTCAAAATCTTTTCAGTATATGTTGTTTGATGTACAAGTAAACCATTAGGCATATGCTCAATTTGTAAATCAAGGCAATACTTGGTTTTTCCGAGATCTTTCATTTCAAATTCTTTCTTTAGAAGTTGAATGGCTTCATGGATCTCTTTATTTGTACCTATGATGTTAAGATCATCAACATAAACAGCTATGATCACATATCCGGATGTTGTTTTCTTAATGAAAACACAAGGGCAAGTAAGATTATTTGTATACCCTTTGCTTATCAAGTAATCACTTAATCGGTTATACCACATACGTCCCGATTGTTTTAACCCATATAAAGATCTTTGTAATTTAATCGAATACATTTCTTTGGGTTTTGCATTTGATGCTTCTGGTACCTTAAATCCTTCAGGTATCTTCATATATATATCACTATCAAGTGATCCATATAGATAAGCAGTCACAACATCCATGAGATGCATTTCTAAATTTTTAGAAACTGCCAGACTGATTAAGTACCTAAAAGTAATTGCATCCATAACAGGAGAATAAGTTTCTTCATAATCAATTCCCGGTCTTTGAGAAAAACCTTGAGCTACAAGTCTAGCTTTATACCTTGTAACTTCATTTTTCTCATTTCTTTTTCGGACAAAAATCCATCTGTATCCTACAGGTTTCACATCTTTAGGAGTGAGAATGATGGATCCGAAAACTTTTCTTTTATTGAGTGATTCTAATTCAGCTCGTATTGCTTCTTTCCATTGAGCCCAATCATGTCTATTTTGACATTCAACCATAGATGTTGGTTCTGGATCATCATCATTATTCATGATGTCATATGCAACATTAAATGAAAATTTCTCATCAAGATTTTTCATTTCATTTCGGTTCCATAATATTTTTGAATATGCATAATTGATTGCAATTTCTGTATTGACATCATCAATCTCCTCTGCAGTAGGAGTACTGATTTGTGGTTCTTCTTGAACACTTTCTTTTATTTCATTATCAGCTGATTTTCTTTTTCGAGGATTTTTATCCTTTGAACCGATTGGTCTTCCACGTTTCTGACGTGGCAAAGATTCATGAGTGACGTTATTGCCAGCTTTTGGAATTTCAATTCGAGCTGGAGTATTTACTGCTGGTATATATGATTTTGTCACCGTTTTTGTATCTGTAAATGCATCAGGCAATTGATTTGCAAGTTCTTGTATATGCATTATCTTTTGAACTTCTGTCTCGCATTCTTTTGTGCGAGGATCAAGATACTTTAATTGAGGTTCACACCATGAAACATCATTTTCTTTATTTTTCATTTCTCCCCCTAATCTAGGGAACAATGTTTCATTAAAATGACAATCAGCAAAACGTGCTGTAAAAACGTCACCTGTCATAGGTTCAATATACCTTAATATTGAAGATGTTTCATATCCAACATATATTCCCAACCTCCTTTGAGGACCCATTTTTGTACGTTGTGGTGTCGCAATTGGAACATACACTGCACAACCAAATGTTCTAAGATGGGAAATATTTGGCTCTTGACCAAAAGCAAGTTGTAGGGGGGAATATTTATGACTTGCACTTGGTCTGATGCAAATCAATGCAGCAGCATGTAAAATTGCATGACCCCATATAGATACAGGGAGTTTTGTTCTCATTATCAATGGTCTAGCGATTAACTGTAAACGTTTAATCAATGACTCGGCTAAACCATTTTGTGTATGCACATGAGCAACAGAATGTTCAACAACAATTCCTATAGACATGCAATAGTCATTAAATGCTTGAGATGTAAATTCACCAGCATTATCAAGTCTCACCCTTTTAATGGTGTAATCAGGAAAATGAGCTCTCAATTTAATAATTTGGGCAAGAAATTTTGCAAATGCCACATTACGGCTTGATAACAGACAAACATGAGACCATCTGCTAGATGCGTCTATTAGAACCATGAAATATCTAAATGGTCCACATGGTGGATGAATTGGTCCACATATATCACCTTGAATTCTTTCAAGAAACATTGGTGATTCTTTCTCAACCTTAAGTGGTGAGGGTCTAGTTATCAATTTTCCAAGAGAGCAAGATGTACATGGAACCATTGTATCATGATGGATTTTTCTATCCTTTAGTGGATGTCCATGAGTACATTCAATAATCCTTTTCATCATTGTTGATCCTGGATGGCCTAATCTGTTATGCCATAAACTGAATACACCAGGATCAATATATTTTTCGTTAACTACCATATGTATTTCTGGTACATTTATATGTGTATAATGTAATCCAGAACTAAGTCTTGGCAGTTTTTCAACCACATGACTCTTGTCAGTGATACTTAAATATTTCTCATTTTCTGTTGTCACTGACTGATAATCATACCCGTTAAGGTATATGTCGGAGAAACTCAATAAATTTCTGCTTGACTTGGGAGAAAATAAGGCATCATTTATTAAAAATTTTGTACCATTTGGTAGTATGAAATTTGCCTTTCCTATCCCTTTTATCAAGTTAGCAGGTCCTGATATTGTATGTATAGTTCCTTCCGTTGGTTTTAGATCAATAAAATATTTCTCGGATTTAAGTATAGTGTGTGTAGTTCCACTGTCTGCTATACAGAGATCTCCACCACTTGATTGATGTTGTATTCCAGCAAAATTCATATTGAACTTCATATATAAGAAATAAATAGTGAGTACATTAATATTACACAATATTTTAAACGCAAATAGATAGTACTGAAACATTTAGCAAACATAATGACAAAGACAGACGATATTAAATCGTTTATTTTTCAAAAAACACACAACTTAAACATTCAAGAAATCTTCATATAAATCAGATGGTTTCTCAGTGACTGTTGGATCAATATTATCCACAAAATTTACTTCCTTTTCTTTACCTTTCAGCGAATCCTGATACATCTTAACAAGATGTTTAGATGTTCGGCAAGTATTAGCCCAGTGGCCCATTCTACCACATCTGTAGCAAGATTCTTCAGAATTTTTAGAAGAATTTTCTTCAACATCTTGTTTAATGGGCTTGTTTTGTGGTTGATATTTATATTTTCGTGGATTACTATTTCTTTGACCACCACGGCCACGACCACGACCACGTCCACGCCCATTACCATTACCATAAGGATGGTTTCTACCATAGTTATGGCTTTTGGCATGATGATGGTGATGGTTATTATAACCACGACCTTGCCCGCGTCCTTGTCCCTGTTTATAATTATTTGCAGTATTTGCTTCAGGGATTGCAAGTGTACCAGTAGGACGGGATTGCTGATTTTTCATTAATAGCTCATCATTTTGCTCTGCAACTAAGAGATATGAATTAAGTTCAGGATATGTTTTGAACTTTAGCATTCTCAAATTTCTTTGCACTGTGATGTTTGCAGCATTCATTGTGGAGAAAGTTTTCTCCATCATGTCTGCATCACTAATTTCATGTCCACAGAATTTAAGTTGTGAACATGTATTATACAGAGCTGAGCTGTATTCATTTACTTTCTTAAAGTCTTGGAACCTTAATGTTCTCCATTGTTCCATTGCAGCTGGAAGTAAAATTTCTCTTTGATTATTGAATCTGCTTTTGAGACCTTCCCATAAAACATGGGGATCTTCTACAGTCACATAATTATTTTGTAAGCATTCATCAATATGTTGATGAATAAAGCAACATGCCGTAGCTTGTTCTTTTTCAGAACAAGTGTTGTTTTCATTTATGGTTTCAAGAATGCCCATTGATTTAAGATGCATTTTTACTTTTATAACCCATGGCATGTAGTTGTTTCCAGTTGATTCTAAAGGAGTAAATTTAAGCTTTTCCAGATTCGACATTTTCTATTATCAAAAATTAAAACAAACATCATGATAAATTAGAGTCAATTTATATTCATAAGTATATAAACATTAAACATAAATTTAATATAACATAAATGATAAGTAGGTGACAGTGTCGACCATGTGTAAGCAATCATAAATAAATGTTATATAACAAAAATATAAATATTAGTAAACATAAATGAAAATTTGGCGACAGTGTCGACCATATATTTTTCCAGGTGGTATAACCGACCTATATCATTCTGGTGGTATAACCGACCATATATCATTTTGGTGGTATAACCGACCATATATCATTTTGGTGGTATAACCGACCATATATCATTTTGGTGGCAGAGCCAACCATATTTAGTATTAAGATTATCGTGCTGATAACGTGTTATAATTCAGTAGGCTTATAACTACCTTTAGTGGTTTGATTCTTGATGTTATAATTCAGTAGGCTTATAACTACCTTTAGTGGTTTGATTCTTGATGTTATAATTCAGTAGGCTTATAACTACCTTTAGTGATTTGATTCTTGATTTAGAATACTAATAATGAAGTGTAAGAACAAAGATGATAATGGAGAGAAAGAAAGAAACACTTTGTAAGTGTGAGAAATGGTGCAAGTTTAATGCTTGCATTCATGAGTATTTATAGCCTAAAATCTCAATATAAAAATACATACTTTGTGTACCAAAATTGACTATATGTATACACCAAAATTGACTATCCATATCTATATTATTATTATTATTATAACATATTTATATTTATTAATTATTAAAATTATTTGAAGTTTATAAATGGAGATCAAAATTTCTAAAGATAATGCAACTATATGTGACTAATATTTATAAACCTGTTATTTATATGGTAATAATATATACTCGTAGTGTTTTCTATGGCAATACTTATATCGTATTTAATATTTTACTTTTTTATATAACAAAATATACTAGTATATAATATAATATATTTTTATAAAGTCATTATAGTATATTCTTAGTTAATAACCTGCGATTTCATCGAACTATAACAGGTTAATATTATATGGATTATATTTTTAAAAGAAAAAATGTACATGAATAAAAATAAATATGAAATTTAAATTAAATGAAGATGAAGATATGTAGATGTATACCAGAGAGTAAGTGATATAACATGTTTTCAATACTCAGCGACTTGGTTAAACCAAGCCTCCACAATTTCAAAATCCCCTGCCGAATGGCCTGTTATCCCTGATCGAAAAAGATAAAGCCTAATGATTTTGTACGAGATTGTCAAATACTACTACATAATATCACAAGCCAATTAATCTTTTATAACAAATTTGATTATCATGATTTATATTAGTTTTTAAATTATAATAATCATTTATAAGTTGATATTGATCCGGTCCGTTTAAAGATGATATGGATGATCCAAATGGATGAATATTAAACATACATATACATATAGATATTTATAATTCATGTATGAACTCGATTTCACCCGAAATACTTACATATGTAAACATATAATATACAAATAAATACAAATATAATTTTTTTTTTTTTTTTGAGAATGAAGATCAAAAAGCAGAATGTATTCTTATAACGATTGTGTTTTTATGTGAAATACATGCTATTGAAATTAGGGGATACATAATATATCTTATAATCAGTTTTATGAGCTCGCGCATTGCACGGTAGTTGCACATACTAGTATTCGATAATGTTAGCATTTATTTTTTATTTATCAAATGTATAATACAATTACAATGCAAAAATCATTTATTATTATTAATATTTGTATCGCAAGCATTAATATTGAAAACTAATGTGAGTCCTTGTATTGCACGACATTTGTATAAATTACTATTTGATAACGTTAGTATTGATATTTATCAAATGTATGATACAATTATAATGAAAAATCCGTTAATTACTAATAACATTTATATAAAACATTAGTATTGAATATTAATGCGTAGATTACGAGCTCGTTTATGTGGCATGTTGTTATTTAAAAATTTGAATATATTAGTCTTTAATTATTAAAATATTAATATTACTTAATAATAATTATAACTTGAAGTCGTAAAGTATTAATATTAATCGATAAAATATGAGTCCTTATTATATTTAAATTATTGTGATTCTATGTGTCACACCCCCAAAATGGACCAGGGGTAATTGTGACCAATCATATCATAACACAGTTGTATAAACGAGAACGACTCTAATGAGACGTTTTATTTATTAAATAAACAGCGGAAGCATTATTCAAAGTTTTACATCATAAGAGTACAGTAAATGGAAAATGTCTTAAACAAAATGATAAATATGAATGATGGACTCCATGCAAGCAGCAAAGCATACATCAATCATCTAGTAGCAAGTAGCAGCTAGCTCAATCATCACCTGAGACAAAACACGCTTAAAGTGTTAACCAAAAAGGTTGAGTGAAATTCATAGGTTTATAAATAATATCCAAAGTTTTAGACCACAAGATTTAGTTTAAAGTTGATTGATATAGAAATATCAATCTAAAAGTGTTGCTGCATTTTGTAATATCGCTACTAAACAAGTTTACCCTATGACACCTTGTACTGTCAGTGTCGTGGAATCATTATTATGTAATCAAAGACCAACGGTCGAATGGTTAGAGACGTTACTCTCAATAGGCCTACTCACAATAATTAAGTTTGCATTTAAACATAGCAATTAACGATATTACGGTAGGAATTTAGCATGAATCAAAGCATGACAGCATAGTTAACAATTTAGTACTTATGTCTAAGCGTAAAACAGTTATAAAGCAAGCATGTATCTCACCTCAAAAGTTGTAAAACAGTTATGAAACAGTAAAAAGTGAGGCTATGAAGTTCACCTTAGTAGCACACGAAAGAATTGAACGGAAGGACGTGACCGAGATCTCAACCTAGAGATAGAACGTATGATCAGACATTGCCTAACAGACAATAGTATATAGTACTATATTGATAGTAATGGTTCACTAAAGAATTTCCCTTTTCAGAAGGTTACTATTTATGGAAAGTTTCCACTTATAGTAATTTTCCAATTTTAGAAAGTTCGGGTTAATCTTTAGCAAGACGTTGTATAACTTTACTCAAACTTCGTTGCTATCAAATAAGTCAGGAATGACCAGATGTAACCGGGGGCTCAGGATTCTTGACCAGAATCTAAGTCATGGCATTCGAGATCCACAAGCTTACCCATAAATGGCAACCTAGACATCATTCACTTACGACCGTGAGTAGCGATAAAGTTCACATGAATTATACATTATCTTTGATTAACCTTCACTTTAGGTGTATACACACAACGAATTATTAATGTACTTAATAATTATATATGTGATAATATAACCTAAGTTTTATTTAATATTTAGTTATTATACCTTAGTATGTCTTATATATATTAAATATAATTACCTTTAAATAAATACCTAAATTACTTCAAAAATAATAGTGTTTTATTAATCGAACATTATTCAAAAATGTCTAAATAATAAATTAAATATCTAAAAATTACATACATAATTTTTATAGTCTTAGTTAATTATATAGATTAGTAGAAAAATTTAAGAAAACGTTTTTATTATATTTTTGTATTTATTTTTGTTTTTACCCTTAATGTATTCACAAAACAATTTTAATTCTACATAATTACTAAATAAACCCAAATAATTATTTTTATAATTTTTATAAGTTTCTATCAGTCTAATAACCTGTAGAAAAATATTTAAAAAAATATTTTTTTATTATTTTATATTTATTCTTAATTTACCTTCGAATTACATAATAATAGAGTTTAATTATATAATAAATACTAATTCGACCCAAGTAATTATTTTTATAATTTTTTCAGATCTATATAAATTTTAAAAACTCAGAAAAAAATTTATATATTTTATTTTTGGTTAAAAGTATTTATTACGAATTTTACATTATTTTTACGTTTAAACACTACATAATTCGTATTTAATTATAAATAATATTCCATAAATTATCAAAATTATTTTTATGCATCATAACACTTATAATACTAATTATAACATATAAAGATAATTAATTTCGAATTTTACAAAGAATATACAATAAATATAAATATAAATGACAATATTGAAAAAAATTAATAAAAATAGAAAGTACCTCAAATTTTCTTCAAAGTTTTGAGAGAATAACTTAAGTTTTTGTGTTTGGCAAGAAAAAATGAATGAGGAGCCATGTATTTATAGGTAAAAAATGGTTGGTGAAAAGAAAAAAAATAATAAAATAAAGGTGCTAATTTTGACAAAATAATAAAAACATGTTAAAAATATTTTTAATAAGTTTTTGTTTTTGAAAATATTTAGTCAAAATTCATGGGCTCATTATTTAATTTATTAAAAAAATCTTATTTCTTTTTATTTTTATTTTTTTTATAAGCTAAAAATATATATAATGATTAAAATAACTTATCATTTAATTAATAATTATGTTACATATAGTTTTAAATATAATACGCATTAATATCAACTAAAGTTATTTTATATAATTAGTGTAAACTTTAGTTAACAGAATGTGTCAACTAAAAATAAATATTTGATCAACGTCGAATTTAATTATATATTACGTATGGATAACAACTCTATAGTCAAATTAGTCAATTCAGGTATGGAAATATGAGGGTTGTTATAGTACCTACCCGTTAAAAGAAATTTCGTCCCGAAATTTAGTTGTTGCCATTAATCGGTGTTGTTCGTACATAGACGAGGATATTTACGTTTTTTTTGGTTTTCACGTTCCCAGGTATGCTCGGGGCCTTGCGTGAATTACAACGGATAGAATATTGTTTTGTTTCAAGAATTAAAATCATACATACCATAATTTCTACAAGTTCTTCTACGAAGTGCATTTTATTATTAATGCGGAGATCATTCAAAATGATGATGTTATACAAGTCATTTCAGTAAATTGGATATATAAAATGTGTTATGAATAATATCGAGCTCATTTAAACCTTGAGCGTTTATGCCACAATGTTAGGGTAGACAAAACAGAGAGTAGTTCATGAAAATTATAGTCATGAAGTTTGATAGAGATCATCATTGTTTACAACAAGAATATTGTAATGATGAATATAAGTTGAAGAATAAAGTTTTATCACTATTGAATAATATGGATAGAACGATTCGATTATAGAAAGAGTATAAACGAAGCTATCGTAAAAGAGTGAATGAGTAAATTAAATGTTCGCCTTAACTTTTGACGTAGTCACGATTGATTTCCGGAATTCAAGGGATTAAAGGAAATCTTCGTAATCTATAAGATTTGATTATCCGGTATTTACGGAATTTTGGGATTTCTTTGATTAAATGCGATGAATTGCCTCGATTGTTGTGTTTGGAAATTTTGCTATAAATTAGCTTCTTCCGTTTCATTATCTTCACCACTTCTATACTTTCTTCCTAGATTCATACTTCCAAAAGATTTGTTAATATGCTCAATCCCGTATTGATATTTGTTATTATATTGACCATATATGCAGTCATGCTTCTTTTTCTTTTACCACCAGGGGAATCTGTTTACTTCTACTATGCTCTTGGGGTTATAGTGTTTTTAATTCTCCCGTGTCTTTATATTGCTATACGCATTGATATACACGATTTGTAATTTTGGTGTTGTTATCGGGCTTTGTATTTTCCCTTATATGTCGGAGATCTTTACCTTTTTATTCTGCTCTCGACTCTAAGTTAAGCGAGTAATGGTCCAGAATTTATAGGTATGAAGTTTCGAATGAACCTAATGTTCTTAGCGTAATATCACGATTTGATTTGGTAAATTACCAGAATTACTGAGGATAGAACTATCAAGAATATATGTTCTTGATATGTTCAGAGATTAAGTAGATTATAAGAGTCGTGTAACATGGCAAATAATGATTATAAAGTCTATGAATCATCATCTTCCATTAAAAATTTAGCATGACTTACTGTAATATAATCACGTTGGCCTGACGTCATTATATTATACTAACTCATGCTTCAATTTCCAACATTTCTTCAAAACATTTATAATTTAAACTTGAATTTTACTGAATATAGAAACTAAAATAGTTTCCTTTATAAAGATATCGCAAAGAGATACTTAATTGTGGACAAGAATCGTTATGAAAATATCTTCAGAAATATAGAGGATATTTATAACCACATTTTGGAATTTCTAAGTTCGAAGGTTGATGAAGAAAATTTATCCGCAAGCTTTTAACATAACTTCGGAGCAAGATATTCTCTAAAGATTTCATCGGATCCAGAATTACCTGGATTCTTTGAATATAGGGTTTGGTCCTTGTATTTGTCCTTGGTCTCCTCCATGGTTAGCTCAATCCGTTTTTCAGTTCCAAATTTTCTTTTGAGCTTTTCCAACGTACCATTCTTTATTATCAAACTTTTGGCCATTGAGACCATCTACAATTTTGCTGTTTCCTCTGCATTTAATGCAGCCATATTTGATTCATCGGTTATCAATCCAAGATGGTTTCAAGAAATTTCATTTTTAGATGATTAAACGCTGATTGTAATCGTCAACGGTTCTAATAGTTGATGAATAGGCGTTGTTGATTTCAAAAGTAATGAACGATAATTTCGGTGGTTTGATGTGATAATTCATTATAGAATACGAATGAATATAATTCATGAATGTAGTGATCTTTAGGAAGATTACACTTGCTAAAGCTTTACTTGGATTCCGATATGTCCAAATCAGAATAGGTAATTAAATTTGTATGAAAATGGTTGTTCTTTAGTGAACGGATACATATGTGGATGTAAGTAGTATAGTTACTAATTATTGAATCAGAATTTGAAGAATGTACAATGTAAGATATTGATGTGAGATATAAATATTTCTCGGGTTTTACCTACCCGTTAAAATATTTTCACAATTAACAGTTTGTACAAAAGGATTTTTAATTACAATCTTTATGAAGATATACGTTCATATATGTATTCTTCACGTATAATATAGATTTAATGAGTTAATATACTATTAAAATCATTTGATTTGCGGTTGAAGCGAGAATAAATAATCTTCAAAGCTTGAGAGATTACATAATCATCGCAGAATCTTTCTTTAATGAAGTTATGAATCAATACTCCATCGTTCATTGTTATTGATATACCTCGGTATATGATGTTGATGCTCGTGGAATTCTTGTGAAATTCACAAGGCACGAACGATGTTTTCTAAAGAGTTTTGAGTACATCGAAAATGAAAGTGTAAAACCAAACATGTATTTGAATAATACACTTAGTTTATTATGAAATGGAGTTTACTGTGATGAAGCAGTGATTAACGAGGAATGTATATCATAGCATATTAGTGATATGAATTAACCAAGTAGTACATACTATTTAAGATTCACACGTAATAGCTTAATACGAAAAGATTTATTATTGTTCCAAACCATATATATATATATATATATATATATATATATATATATATATATATATATATATATATATATATATATATATATATATATAGTATACATATATAATTTTCAGGAAGAATGAGTCAATACATCTTAACTCATTATTACTAATATTCCTTAGTATCTATAGGGCGTATGATGTTGATATCCGAGGTACAGATTATGGTGTTTGTTATTGGTGAAGCTGATGTTGTTGGTGGTGATGCTGTTGGTACTGGTGGTGATGCTGGTTATGCTGCTGGTGCTGCTGCTGGTGCTCGTAGGTTTCGCACCATATTCTCCAGAGCCACCACTCGAGCGCGAAGCTCATTGACTTCTTCTATTATTCCGGGGTGATTGGCGGTTAGGACAAGTGGATGAATAAGATCTAGAATTTTAGATATTATATATTCGTGACTGGATACCCTGAAAATGAGGGTGAAAATAGTGTTCCGAACGGGTTCGCCGGTAAGTGCTTCAGGTTCTTCACCAAGAGGTGAATTCGGTTTGTGGAAGGGATCACCTTCTTCTTGTCTCCATTGATTAAGTTTACTATGAACTCATCCCCAATTCATCCAAAATAGATGATGACTAATTGGTTGGTTCATTCCGGTTACGCTGCCATTGGAGCTCGAGGAGTTCGAGGAATCATGTGAGAAATCCATATTATCTGATCGGAATAAGGGTTTTTGTTATGAGATGAGTGTTGAATATTGAATGATATATTTGTCTTCTTGATATACGTATATATAGCAAAAAGATTTCCGTAATTTACGGAGAAAATTTAGGAAAAGTGTTAGACAAAGTTTATTAAGATAGATATGATAAGATATAATAAGATATGATGTGTCTATAATCCAATAATAGCAGTATGACGTGTCGAGATCATAAAATGATAAGTATGTAATCTGATAATCTTTCGATTAAAGACTTTCAATTCGTAATGGCCTATTCAGGTCTAGGGGCTTGAGCTATAGGATCTTTTAAATCGGTAATCCAAACCCTTCCATTCTAGAGTTTCGTAGACACCATCCGTCAAGAAAATTCAATAACGAGAAATAAAAGGTATAAAAGTAATGAATATGAGTAGTGATGACATTATAATATCTTTGAGATTCTCGATAACTCAATGACATTTTTCGGTTCGCAAACTGATGCATAAAGGCATAAAGCATATAGGTACGTGATATAAAAGGGAGTTATATACGTTTTAGTATGAATAGTAACAAATATAGGAGTTTCAAAAATTCATGGATAATATTTCATGTAATACATATGTAATACACAAAGCCATGATAAATGACATAGGAATGTTGAGAACGGTGTCGCATTTAAATGTGGTGGCGGAATTGAATAGTACTTAGAAGAATGAGCAGAGTTCTTAGATTGGCTCGGCATTCTAAGATAAGTAAAGTTTCTAAAGTATAGTGTAGCATTTAACAGTTAAAGGCAACAATTAAAGGCACTATAGTCAAAGGATGTTGTAGTCCTACATTGCTAAGGTACCTAATTATATAAGGCACACATAAGATGCAATCCTGGTTCTCTACAACAACCTGCTCTGATACCAATCTGTCACACCCCCAAAATGGACCAGGGGTAATTGTGACCAATCATATCATAACACAGTTGTATAAGCGAGAACGACTCTAAGTGAGACGTTTTATTTATTAAAAAAACAGCAGAAGCATTATTCAAAGTTTTACATCATAAGAGTACAGTAAGTGGAAAATGTCTTAAACAAAATGATAAATATGAATGATGGACTCCATGCAAGCAGCAAAGCATACATCAATCATCTAGTAGCAAGTAGCAGCTAGCTCAATCATCACCTGAGACAAAACACGCTTAAAGTGTCAACCAAAAAGGTTGAGTGAAATTCATAGGTTTATAAATAATATCCAAAGTTTTAGACCACAAGATTTAGTTTAAAGTTGATTGATATAGAAATATCAATCTAAAAGTGTTGCTGCATTTTGTAATATCGCTACTAAACAAGTTTACCCTATGACACCTTGTACTGTCAGTGTCGTGGAATCATTATTATGTAACCAAAGACCAACGGTCGAATGGTTAGAGACGTTACTCTCAATAGGCCTACTCACAATAATTAAGTTTGCATTTAAACATAGCAATTAACGATATTACGGTAGGGATTTAGCATGAATCAAAGCATGACAGCATAGTTAACAATTTAGTACTTGTGTCTAAGCGTAAAACAGTTATAAAGCAAGCATGTGTCTCACCCCAAAAGTTGTAAAACAGTTATGAAACAGTAAAAAGTGAGGCTATGAAGTTCACCTTAGTAGCACACGAAAGAATTGAACGGAAGGACGTGACCGAGATCTCAACCTAGAGATAGAACGTATGATCAGACATTGCCTAACAGACAATAGTATATAGTACTATATTGATAGTAATGGTTCACTAAAGAATTTCCCTTTTCAGAAGGTTACTATTTATGGAAAGTTTCCACTTATAGTAATTTTCCAATTTTAGAAAGTTCGGGTTAATCTTTAGCAAGACGTTGTATAATTTTACTCAAACTTCGTTGCTATCAAATAAGTCAGGAATGACCAGATGTAACCGGGGGCCCAGGATTCTTGACCAGAATCTAAGTCATGGCATTCGAGATCTACAAGCTTACCCATAAATGGCAACCTAGACATCATTCACTTACGACCGTGAGTAGCGATGAAGTTCACATGAATTATACATTATCTTTGATTAACCTTCACTTTAGGTGTATACACACAACGAATTATTAATGTACTTAATAATTATATATGTGATAATATAACCTAAGTTTTATTTAATATTTAGTTATTATACCTTAGTATGTCTTATATATATTAAATATAATTACCTTTAAATAAATACCTAAATTACTTCAAAAATAATAGTGTTTTATTAATCGAACATTATTCAAAAATGTCTAAATAATAAATTAAATATCTAAAAATTACATACATAATTTTTATAGTCTTAGTTAATCATATAGATTAGTAGAAAAATTTAATAAAATGTTTTTATTATATTTTTGTATTTATTTTTGTTTTTACCCTTAATGTATTCACAAAACAATTTTAATTCTACATAATTACTAAATAAATCCAAATAATTATTTTTATAATTTTTATAAGTTTCTATCAGTCTAATAACCTGTAGAAAATTATTTAAAAAATATTTTTTTATTATTTTATATTTATTCTTAATTTACCTTCGAATTACATAATAATAGAGTTTAATTATATAATAAATACCAATTCGACCCAAGTAATTATTTTTATAATTTTTTTAGATCTATATAAGTTTTAAAAACTCAGAAAAAATTATATATATTTTATTTTTGGTTAAAAGTATTTATTACGAATTTTACATTATTTTTACATTTAAACACTACATAATTCGTATTTAATTATAAATAATATTCCATAAATTATCAAAATTATTTTTATGCTTCATAACACTTATAATACTAATTATAACATATAAACATAATTAATTTCGAATTTTACAAAGAATATACAATAAATATAAATATAAATGACAATATTGAAAAAAATTTATAAAAATAGAAAGTACCTCAAATTTTCTTCAAAGTTTTGAGAGAATAACTTAAGTTTTTGTGTTTGGCAAGAAAAAATGAATGAGGAGCCATGTATTTATAGGTAAAAAATGGTTGGTGAAAAGAAAAAAAATAATAAAATAAAGGTGCCAATTTTGACAAAATAATAAAAACATGTTAAAAATGTTTTTAATAAGTTTTTGTTTTTGAAAATATTTAGTCAAAATTCATGGGCTCATTATTTAATTTATTAAAAAAAATCTTATTTCTTTTTATTTTTATTTTTTTTATAAGCTAAAAATATATATAATGATTAAAATAACTTATCATTTAATTAATAATTATGTTACATATAGTTTTAAATATAATACGCATTAATATTAACTAAAGTTATTTTATATAATTAGTGTAAACTTTAGTTAACAGAACGTGTCAACTAAAAATAAATATTTGATCAACGTCGAATTTAATTATATATTACGTATGGATAACAACCCTATAGTCAAATTAGTCAATTCAGGTATGGAAATATGAGGGTTGTTATACTATGTTAATTAAAAATTAGATGAGATATCATGAATATTATTCTATTATACAAATTGTGATTTTATAAATATTGTATTACTTTTAGGTTAGTATCTACGCAAATTTAAAGTATAAATATTTAAAGCTATATGAAATAATACTATATATTATCTATCTATCTATAGTTTCTATTAAAATTCTATAATGATGATGTTATTATTAGGCTAATTTTTTATTATGAAAAAATCAAAAATAAAAAGAAAAAAATCTAGGTCACTTAGATGATGCCATTAATACTAAATATTTTATAATTAAAAAAAATTGTACTTATAGTAAATAATTATTTAATAACTTACATAAATTATTACTCCGTAATTTTCTGTTTCAAATATATAAAAAGCATGAGTACGGTCTGACAACTTCTCGCACGCCTCCTCTCTCAAGCTTCTTCTTCTTCTTCTTCGTCTTCTTCTTCTTCTTCCTTTTAGGGTTTCTTTCATCATTCTTTCAGAGAAGCCTCAATAACCGGCTAGTATTGGATTAGTCGATTTGCCCTAATTTTTACTTTTTGAAGAATTCTTCCAAATACAGGTTAGTTGATTTACTTTAGATTTTTTGTTTTTTTGTTTTTTTGTTTTATGTTTATTGAAAATAGGGTTTTGATTTTTACTTTTGTTATTTTATGATGTTTTGGTTGCTGATTCAAAGAAGAGGTATGGTACTTGCTGGTAAGTATGTTTATCTACTAACTTTACTTTTACCAATGTTCATTATTGAAAATCACCATATAGTTTTGATTCGTTAAGTTGTTAACTTTGAAGATTATGAAGTTTTTTTACTTATTCCAACTTGCTTGAAAGAAAACTAAAATGTCATCTTTTTAGATTGCAAAGTAAACTGAAATGTCAATTTGATATTTGCAGGTTTCAAACAAAGCGCGTGACAATGAATGTGAATTTACGCAAATGTTTTATTGTTTTAGTCCATAATCTTCATAATGCTTTTGGTATAAGTTTAAATAATATTTATTTTAGATCCTATTTATGGGTTAATTTAACAATTATTTTTAGATTTTATTTGTTGTTTATTTGGTATTTTTATGGCTATTACAGTGATAGATGGTAGAAGAGTAGGCAATTCAAAATCAAATGGTTAGATGGTTTTAACTAAGTTGGGAAGAGTACGAATTCTGAAGATTGTTAAGATTAAATATAAATCGTTCGTATTAATTTTAGATTCTAATTGAAAGTGATGAATAATCGATGTTCATTAAATGACTTGCTTACTTAGAGTTTGCAGTGAGTTAGGCTCTAATGTCATAAAGTGTATATTTTAAATAGTTATTTAAATAATGAGATAAAGCATATAGTAGATTTCTTACTATCTTCGTATAATTTTAGTTTGATCTTTCTATGCTCTTTTATAGTGGGAATTATTTGGGGTGAAATATTCTGAATTCATAATATTGTTTTCTAATCAAAAAACTTATTGAGTCACAATTCATAAAGATTCAAGCAAAGAAAAGTCCGTTTCTATGAGAGAAGCTAAGGACTAATCAACAAAGTGGATGAATATGTAATACGTGTGATTCACTTAAGTTATCCGAACTTAAGTGAATAGGTTCTAATGAGCTTGGTGCGACCGAGGATCTTAGTAGAGATTGGATTATGATAATGTGTGTCAAGATTTATATGAATGATAGACCAAGAAGTATAATAAATGGCCTTACAGTTTATTGATTTTCATATTGTTTACTTTTATCTGGGTGTTATAATTTAAAAGTTATAATATGAAGACATAAGTTAAAGTCAATTTTTTTATACTTATATTTAGAACTGTGGCAAAATAATATACTTCTTTAAGATGTATTTAGTTTGTATGTTATTGCAGATGAGATAGCAAATGGCACATCTTCTTTATCTCCCTAAAAAAATGATAGCATGGGTGGGTCTTTTTTTGGCACATCTTCCTAATCTTCTATCAACATGATAAAATGGGTGGGTAATCCCATATCTATGGTTTTGGAAGTTCACCGGTAAGCTTTAAGTTTTTCTTTTCTTTTTTTAACTATTGAATTCATCTTCATATAGAGATTATAATTAAGTTGTTAGTTATGTTTAAATAAAGGTCTTTGCATTGAAAGTATGGTCTCATGGTTATGTAATCTATAAAATTGTTCAAAGTGTTTATATATATTATTTATGCTTTTGTAATCTTCTTTTATGTATTAGAGAGATCGTGAGACATGATACACATCTTCTTTTTTGCCGCACTCCAAGTGTTTGATAAAAGGACATATGATATTTTTGGTTATTGGCTACTATGGTATTGAAGAAACCTACTATCCGATTTAAGCTTTGGTAAGTCATAAGTTTTAAATGCTAACATGAGATATTATGTTAGTTGTTACAAGTATTTCTATATATTAAAGTAGGCGGTGCTTAAGTATTCTTTGGACCCATTTGATTGCTTTACTTAAGTTTATGGTTAGCTATCAACAGTAAAATGAAACAATAGGACAAATCATTGGATTGATATGGTTGTATTTTTTGGTCATAAGGCTAATTTTAACAAGTTTGACCATCATTGTTGCTTTTGGTCATAATTATGCTCATCATAATTTTTTTTTATGTAATTTAAATAACAAGTTTGGTATGATAGTAGCTATGTTTATGATTTTTTAAAGTGGTTCGGTTTACGTGCAGGGAAAATTTTGAAGCATAAGAATCTTAGTAATTACATTGCTTCCAAAGTTCCAAAAGCCTGAAAGCACTTCATTCCAAGAAGTCAAATGATGATGTTAAGCTCTCATTTCTAAGGTTAGCGAGGTTCCTGCTATGGTGAAGTGAAGATCTTTCACTATAGTGGGAAGAAGACAGGTCTAAACGAGCAGAACGAGATCAAAGCAAGTTTCAGTGGTGAGTTGTCTTCATGGTCACATTTTAATCTTTTTTATGGTATTGAACTCACTTCATACAACTAAAGTCTCGATGGTAACTAATTGTCTAAAATGGATTAAAAGTTTGAATTATATTCTTTGTAACTGAGTGTTAGACGTTTCTGAGTCGGTAAATGAATTCTAATTTTTTTTGAAAAGAGTGTCGAATTTTAATTGGTTTTGAGAAAATAGGTCTACGAAGATATTTTGGATTTGAAGATCCAAGTGAAGATTTATTTGAAGATTCATACTCCATTTTGTATTAGATATAGTACAAATAAATATAAATATACTATTAGTAAACGTATTTGTTGTAATGGTGCTTACATTGTTAGTTGAATATAGTCATTTTAAATGGTCTTTCAAAGGTCTCATGCTGAAGTTATTTAGTTGGTCCAATATATGAGATATTTTTATATATGAGATAAAACTAAACTTATCGTATTTCTATTTGTGTATGATAACTTTTGAGGATTATAATTTTTAATTATTAACTTTAGATATCATACCAATAGCTTATTTAGTTTACAATGGTATTGATTTTCTTCACATGTTGGCTTCGTATAAATTGTAATTTTGAAAATGTCTCTTAAATGTTTTTCTTGAACACACCCGTAATTTCACGGGTCATTCAACTAGTTATACTATTAAATATCAAATGAAATAAATACTATGAAGTATATTTTAAAATTATATTAAATAATATATTAATATTATATCATTGCTTATGTATTAATATCACGTAGAAATTTATTAAATAAATATTTTATTATTTTTAAATAGTTATACTATTAAAATTATATACCTTAATTCAGTCAGTGAGTTATTTTAGGGAGTTATCTTAGAAAGTTATTTTTATTTATTTTAGTTTAATTATGAAAATGACACGTATGATTATTTAAAAATTCAGTTTAATTTAAAAAATGACACGTAGGATTATTTAATGAAGTTTAATTGAGAAATTGGCACACGAAATTTATATCATTTGCTTTATATTATGTATAGATATATAGATAGATAGAGTAACTTTGATATGCCATTGTGTTAAAGTACGGATCGAGCTCGTGAAATTGTTTAGGTTAGGATCAGCCAAATACTCTTTATTATGTTTTAATGTTTATCATATTGGTCATGAGTGTTGTTAGATTCAGAAAGGGAAATGAATTAGATTTAAATTTGGTTTTTGTTTTGATGAATTTAATTTTATTATAGGGTTTTGTTTTTGAGCTAAGAATATTGATATAAAGTTAGGGTTTGATATTTTGATAAGAAGATGAATTAGGTAGATAGCGTTAGATGCATCAGTGCATGGATAATCTAAACTTGAGTAAAATGACAAAGCTACCCTCGTGTGTCTGGCACATGCCAGAGGTTAACAGATTAATTTAACGGCTGTGAACTTTTTGGACTATCTGTGAAATAAGCATACTTCTGGACTATCTAGTTGAAAAAATCAAATTTGAACTATCCGTGTGTTTTTGAGCAAACCACAAGGACTATTCGTGTAATTAAGTCTTATATAAATTATTATTTTTTAAAGTTCAATATTAGACTTTTACCTAATTAAATAAACAAAACCAACAAACTTTGCAAACAAGACATTGTCAACTAGGTGTATTCAATATTTAATTTCAAACCGATTAACTTGAAAATCAACCTGAAAGAAAACCAAAAGAATTTAATCGATTTAAGTTCGATTTTCGGTTTGATTTACAAATTTGAATTCGGTTTTTCGGTTCATTTATAAAATTTGAATTCGAATTTTGAAGGTACTTTTTCGAATTATGTTTAACCGAAAACCGAATTCAAAATTGAATTCAATTAATAATATACAAACAGGGCATGGCATTGGAGTCGTTCTTCGATTGGTTTGGTTGTAGGAATGAGGAACAACTACAATTGCTTTTGAAATATATCGAAAACGTTCATCTACAAGATTATGCGGATATATCTTGCGGATAATTGACAATGGTTACTTACTTCTGATGGCGTGTTTTTACTGTTAGTTAAGCTCGTCATATTAATAGTAAAATTATACCTTCGAATTGTACGAACTAAATGGTTTAAGTTCCTACCGAGGAAACTTACCATTTTCTTATTGGTGTGTTTTGTTAGACAAATTTCCTAATCGGTTTAATTTGTCTAAAAGAGGGCTTGAACTCAAATCGATTGTCTGTCCGGTCTGTAACTATGGTGAGGTGACTTCGAATCATATTTTCTTTCATTGCAAGGTTGCATTGGATCATTGGAGTAAAATAAGAACTTAATTAGATAGCTTGATTCCAGTTTTTGATTCATGGGAACACTTTGATGCGCGGCTTCAACAGTTGGACAAGAATTCAGTTGCAAAGAACAAAGTTTTGTCGATTATGGCTACCACTCTTTGGAAGTGTTGGCGATATCGGAATGCTATCATTTAACAGTGGGACAAAAATTAGATTGTATTTTTTTCTTGACTAAATCATAGAGGTCATTTAGTTTATAATTAGAATTTATGGTTTTATGTCCCTTGTAAGCCTCTTGTAGCGTCTTGTTAAGGAATTTTTATTTTATATACACATCTTGCGGTAAAAAAAAAAAAAACCAATAAAATATTAGTATAAAAATTCGAATTTAAATACAGTTTCTTAGGATTATTTTGTTTGAATTACGATGTTTTATTTTTTGGTTTTTAAAGAACCGAATTCAAAATTGATTTTCAGTTCGGTTTCAGTTTAAATTAAATTAGTTTCAATTTCCATTTCTGTTTTTGGTTTTGTCTCCAAATTTTCAAAACCAAATCGAATAAACCGAGAAAACCGAAAACCTCCATTAGAACATAATTTATAATATATATCTCATTACTTCCATATTACTACCTTATGAGTAGCAATTTTATACCTAACTAGAATATGGTGTGACGCGCTTCGCTGCTAGCGCTCGAAAATTTGTAAACGGTTATGCTAAGAGTAATGTTATAGTTTCAATTCCGACTAAAACGTAATTATCTTACACAATACATGACACACTATATTTGAGTTGAGTAAATCATATATCATACTATAGGTTATATGAAATCAGAGTACAGTGCATTTGAACAATGTATATGTATCACTAAGGAAATAACTGATATACATGGTCGATGATACTTGAAATTACCTGTTCGTGTGCGTACTGATCGGCCCAAGATGATGAACCACCATTATATTGTTGTCGATATTAATTACCCCAGTACTTCTTTCCGGACTAAACTTCGTTAACCTCAATGATCAATTTCCTACAATTCATCTTTGAAACCAATAAAAGGAATTTTGAGTTCGACATATCATGAAGCATATCATCAGCAATAATTTCAAAGAAGCAACAGCAATAAAGGTAATATGAACTTCATTAGAAGATAACCTGAGCTAAAGTTTGTGCCAGTATTAGAGTCTCCTCATGGGTAGCCAATGATGGTATATTTGAACTTGCCGTCATGTAATGTTGCTCCTAAAATAAATATTGAAACTAAATACTTAATAATATGAATAAGAATAAGAATAAAAATAACATGCTCAAATTTTCGAAGTTCAGGAAAATATCCGATAGCACTAACGAAAAAGAATATGTACATCTACAACAAAACACCCGATAAGATGTTCAAAATATCCCAAACACTTGCAATGATGCCTCTAAAATTACTATCAAGATACCAACATATTAAAGAACACTCGAACTAACTAAATCTATACCAAAATATATCAAAATTGACCATTTGACTTTTAGAAGTCAAATTAAAAAAAAAAAAAAAAAAAAAAAAAGATCCATGTGTTTTCCTGTTTCTGATCCTAGTCTTCCACCATCAAAGTGTTCAAAAAAAACATCCTCTGATCATCATCATCATAATCTTCATTTCAATACCATCTTCATGCTATTTATTACTCATATCCATATCAAAAACAGTTTGACCATCGAAAGTCAAACTGTTAAGCCAAACAGCAACATTCAGACTCGTCATCAAAATCCACAATAAGTATATCGATAATATCCACATTATCCAAGTTACTAAAAGCTGTCCTTACCAAAAAAAAAATAACTAATTTGACCAATAATAGTCAAACTGTCAATATCACTATCAAAATTTTCAAATCGCCCACCCAAAGTAACTGCACCATAAATCATCAAAGTCAATCTTCTCCCTTTCAATCCAAATCAAACCCATTTTTTAGATATAAAGTTTCTTGATTCAAATTAATCTCATTTTTTCTTTCATTTCCAAAAACTCACTGTCTCTCGCCTTATAACAAATACTGCTTATTATTATTTATGAGTTTAGACAACCTAGATGAACAACCTATTGGCAATAAAAACCATAAGTATATTGAAGCTCATAAATAGCAGATATCAACTTCTTAAAGATGACTAACAAACACTACATAATACAAAACACAATCAAATGTCAATATAGGAGTTATATCAAATCTCGTGAAATTAACAATTTGTTATGTTGATGTAATACAAAATATAAATGAACAACCTATTGACAGTCATCACTTATAAAAGATGAAGAACTTCTTAGCATTCACTGACTATAGATACACATACTTTTAAGATGATTAACAGCAAGCAGACCATAAGATGGCACACATGGAGATATAATAGGGATGGCTACCGGATGTGCAGTTACTCGATCACGATTCACGAAATGCATATTTCAGACACAACCAATTAAACAACAGCTGCAATAATAGAACAAAAAAAATCAACAAAAAAATCTATAACAGGTGACTCACATTGAGTTGCAGACAATAGGTGATCTTCAATAGTAAAATAGTAAGAAACACATCAAATAAAAAAATTATATGAAAATTAACAGAGAACTACTTTAATACTAAAATATAGTATCGTTACCAAAATAACACACGAACAACAGAGTGGGAACTGGATGAAAAATAAAAGATACAACCTGAAAATAACCAAGAGATAAGGAATTGTAACAAAACCGTTAGCAACAACACGCACAAAGACATTCAACAATCTAATTTGTTCCAAAAGAACCCTAACCTTTCAGACTCACTGAGTGCTTCAGCTGGCTAAAATCGCTTGATAACTGACCCAAAGAAGAATGATATGAAACCCTTAACTTTTAGACTGACCGATAGTTTTAAGACAACAACGGAGATGTCGGTCTTCGTCAGCGGCTATGGAAACGTGGAAGTAAAGGGCGAAGCCACCAGAAATCAAGTAACCCTTCAATGGCCTAAAACCCTAATTTGTATCCATATAATTTGTGTTAGCCATAAATCGAATGAAAGAGACGATGGAAAAGGGGTTGAAGTTAATCGCCTCAAGCCCCAAAATGTGCCCTAAATCTTCAATCGGTTACTATAATCCAGGGAGAAGCAGAAAGAACGCAAAGTGGAGGAGGAGGAGGCAACAAAGCGGAGCTTATTGGCAGTGAAGCGCATCGAGGGTATGAAGGCTAAAAATCCCAACCAAAAACTAAGAGATTGGAAACCCTAGTGTCATATCAGATCAATAGCAGGAACTGAAGGTTGTGGATGAGAAGTTTGAAGAATGTAATGAAATGCGAGTACGGAGTATTTGTTAGGTTTGAGTAGCGGGTGCAAAACGACATGGGTTATAAAAATGAAACGACAACAAAACCCTTGTGTTGATGATGTATAGTAGTATAATTTCACATAACTACTTAAGCACCATATAACAATTAGATGATCACTAAATTTATTAGAACACATGGTTCAGTTATTATCCATATTTAATTCACCTTTCATTACAACATAATAATAACTAGGACGCATTACAAAACTGGCATTTCCTTGAAGTTTTACACATCACTTTCGTGATTCTTGGAAGACGTAGAAGACGAGGGTTGTTCTTTCTGCTGTTGGGAGTTGAGTGCTTTCAGCTGCTCTTCTGTAATCTTCAAAAGGTCTTCGTTCGAATAAAATCTGGGCGTGCTTGCTAAAACAAACAACATTGTAAGTAACTAGAGGGGGTGAATAGTTACTTAATACGTTTTTAACACTTTTTCGATTGATCACCAAATTCGATTTTACTTTAATCAACCAATTCAACTCAAACTTGATGTGTGTGGTGTATATGTTCAAAATGATAAATGAAGTAATGTAAAGAACATAGACACAAGGATTTATAGTGGTTCGGGTGGATGTTAACTAATCCACCTTAATCCACTCCCCGATTACACTGATCGGGATTTGTTGCTTCACTAAGCACTTTTCTCCAAACCCGGTGGAGATCCGATTTACAAGTCTTCAATCTTCTTTAGTAAACAACAAACCTAATCTTTCTATCCCTTCGAAAGATCAACTCTAACCTAGATCAACTTGTCTTCACCTTGGACAAGTATTAATCTCCAAATAAGATTAATCAACTTCCTAAGTCCTTTTAAGGAAGTAGATCACTAAGCTAGCCTATGCTTCCACTAATTGAAGTTACAAGACTTATACACTCTGCAATGATGATCCTAACACAATACTAGGACATACATTACATTAAGTAAACTCACAAGATAAATGAATTTGATTAGTAAGTTTACAACAACTCAATTCTATATCTATAAGATCATAGAATCTTCTCTTGCTTGATCACATTTGAGTAGTAATTGATGCACTTGTGATCACTGGAGATATGCCTTTTAAATGTGTAAGAGGGGCAGCTTCAAATGAACTCAAATGTTTGCCTTTTATAGTGAGATTCAAAAAATAGCCGTTGACACACAGTTCCCAGCACGGTCGACCGTGGTGCGACCGTGCGTGCTCCAGTCCAAAATTGATATCCGTTGTATAGCCGTTTGACTCAGATTTGAACACCACTTTTTGGCACCTTTACTCCTTCTAGCACCTGCAAAAGAAACCAAACACCCTAAACAAGTACTATATGCATTAAGTGTGTGAGATTTGGTCTTATTGCATGAAAGTGACTAATCATTCCAAGAGTGGCAAACCCAACATTCTTGGAGAAGTGTCTTGATTGATATTTAGGAAAATTTCAGATTGATCAAGACTTAGTTAGTCACTTTAATGCTCTTGGTTCAATTCTAAAGGCTAGTCACTATATCATTAACTTCCTAGTTTCAATTAATCTCAAGTCATGTTTTATTTGAGTTTAGTTAGGGATTAATTGAATAATGTCTCTATAGGATAATCATGAAGTATGTAGAGACATTAAGGTTAAGTTTTTATTGAACAAGCAATCATACTTAGTTACTTAGACTAGACCAAATAGACAATTAACTATTGTGAACCATTTTACACTTAATCTATTGGAGTAAGTTAGTTACTTAAATTCTAACTAATGAGCACATGGCAAACATATTAAGTTGACAAGTTTATGAGTATTAAGCATTTTAGCAAGTAGCAAGTAATACTCACATAGCAAGAGATAGTTATTCTAAGATCAATCATATAGATACTTGTACAACTTATAATTTAAGCATTTAATAAGTATAATGTGCAATATAACACATTTCATGATTAATGTGTAAGCATACATTAATATTCAACACATGCACAAGGGAAGGGCAATCTCTAGTTGGAACTTGGTGACCATCCTAAATGTATCTAAGTGTGTTTTAGGATTACAAGTCATTTCTAGTTTAACCTTGAGATCATTGTTCTTCATTTAGCCTTAATTAATCACTAAGTCCTTTTTAATAGCAATCATTATTCTAGTGATATTGGCTTGCGTGTGTTGATACTTGATGATCATAATAAAAATATCTAGATAAGAATTAAGATCACAAGTCGTTGATTAACACTTATGTGTTATGCCTAATCTTGGTTAGCTTGTCATTAAGATGTCATTAGGCGTAATTAATCACAATTAGTGTTTTTATGACCAAGACTCAATTGAGTATGGAGAGAGCATCTATCCTAAGTATGTTTAGAAAGGTTTCATGAATTATAGATGCCGGGAACTAGTCAAACTTTATTTGGTCAAAATTTGAGAAAGAAGAAACTGCGATCGCACTACGGTTGACCGTGGTGGCGACCGTGCAACTTGTTTTCACAAAACTTCGTTGCAATTCAGTTTGGGGTTTCACAGTTGACTATGCGGTCGACCCTACCTCGACCGTGTGTTTGCCTGAACTTTTAATTTCATTCTTTAACCTATGTTTGACTTGGTCGTTTGCAAGATAAAGTATGGATTAGTGACCTTGCGTGTTTTATGTTAAGATGTCAGTCATCACTTATGTGTATGTGTGTGTGTCATCATCAAAACATATTCTTTGGTTAATTACACTTTGGTTAATCATACTTAAGTTTATCGTTTAGTGTATTAACCCACATTCAACCAACATTCTCCCCCTTTTTGATGATGACAAACCATACAAGTGATGAGGGACATTTTACTATAAATACGCAAGTGTTAACAATCACTTATATCCATCTTTCTCCCCCTTTTGTCGAAGCAAAAAAGTAAGCTCCCCCTGGAACTAAGCTCGCCCTTAGAATAAAACTCCCCCTTAAATTGTGCACGTTGAAAAAAATATATATTAAAACACAAGCACTCATTTTATTCAAATTAAGCACGAAACATAGTAATGCATATATGAAGATATGCATGGAAGACACATAGATCGGAAGCATAGGTAGGCATTCTTCAAATTGCCTTAGCCTATTTCTTGAAGTGAATATAGTGATGAGTGTCTCTTATAATTCCTTCTAGCTTGTTTAGATGTCGTCCGATTTTTAAAACATTTTCGTGAATGACACTGATTTGTCCTGAGGTGGCAAGGAGGTTAAAGTTTGGAGGGTTATCAAGAGAAGGTTCAACAAATGGTCTGGTTGAAGCTCTGCAAATCGGGTATGACGATACTTGAGCAGCATGGTGATAGGAGGTCGTCAATTTGAGATGAGCAAAGAGTTTAGTTAAGTGGAGACCATAAGGTAGTTTCAAGAGTGGTTCTCGAGCTGCCTGTTGCATTCTAGAAGCCATCAGAAATGCAATGTTTACCTTAAGTGAGTGTATGAGACACCACAAAAGAGTAACCTCATTTGCATTCATTCTCCAAAGTAATTCACCCTTTCCATATACATTTATGGAGATGATCTGTTGCCATAGATCATATGCTAAAGCGAGGTGATGCACTAAGAAACCCTCTTTATTGATGGACTCAAATTTGAGTGGTCCTTCACTCAGTGTTTCAAGAACACATTCTTTTTCCAACCATTCAGGAAACTCATCAAATTAGTTTGGGTTGAGGAAGAATTTGATCCCGTTACTTGGAACATCCATGATGTTTCTAAATTCTTCAAGTGTCAAGGAATAGCTTTTGCCATAGAGAGTGAATGATATCTTCATATCATTATGGAATTTGAAGTTTGCATAGAACTCATTCACATGAAGAGGATATAGAGGTCCTCGAAGATTGAGAAAGACATTCCAATTCACATTAGAGAAATTGGCCAGCGAATAGGTTGAGAGTTGATGTGTTGACACTTCTCTTCCTTCGACAAAATCTCATGATTTGGTTGTGGGTTTTTTAGGGTTAGTGAAGGTGGGTATGAGTTTTGGTTGAGTATGCTAGTATTTATAGAGAGCTACTAGGGAGTACTTTTACTTTTCCATAAGTAAGGTAGGTTAAATGAGTAAAGTCTTTTGGTTGACTAGTCAATTCTTTATTGAGGGATGTTATTTACCCTAATAGGACAAAAAATGATTTGCAAGGTTTATTTTGTAGTAGGGCTTCAGTCATCCGTGATGTAAGCCGTGGATTAATTGTTAAAAAAAAAAAAAAAAACCTCGTTGCTGGTACATAACACACACGGTTAGACTCACGGTCGACCGTAGATCAGCCGTGTACAAATCTGACATGCTTGGATTTTTTGAATAAAGGCATATAATAAGCACACACAAATACTTTATTAAACACACATATTAAAGTTCTCAAAACACAACATTCAACCATTCTTCCACAAAAGGTTTTTATGAGAATTTGTTAGAATTCTTTACTTGATTCATCATCCTCCTCATTTCCTGACCTACATGTCAAACTTCTGATCACTCCTTTAAGTAACTTCTTCATTTTTGATTCCTTTTTCAGACTTTTGATTTGAGTTTGATAGATCTTATCCATCTTGCCATTTACCCCAAGATCCCTCACCGGTTCATTTTCTTCTTCATTTTCACTGTCTGAAATCTCAATAGCTCCTCTGCTTGTTCCTGCCTCATTGGTGGTTCTTCTTCATTTGGAGGTTGATACTCCTGTTGCTTTTGATGGTAGGATTGGTTTATGAGTGAGTGGAAGAGAGTCATCACTTGTGATTTTGAGGTGCCTAAATAGTTTGTTTAGATGCATTCCATAAGGCAATCCTCGAGTTGTTTCGGTGATGAGTCCACTCATTTTGGTTGCCATCAGATAGGCAATATTTACCTTGATTCCATTTTCTAAACACCATAAGAGAGCAACTTGAGTAGCATGAATGTTTGAGTGATTTCCTGATTTGCAATAGATGTTGTAGTCAATGACTTTGTTCCAAACTTCATACTCAGGAGAGAGATGTCTACTCATTACTCCAGATCTCTCGATTTCAGAGCGAGAAACACTGTCTTTGCATAGTGCATCTATTACTGCCATTCTGTTGGAGATAAAACTTGGAAATATGCCAGTCCATGATGCGAACTGAAGAACTTTTCACCACTTATTGGAACTTGGAGAATGCATCCGAAATCCTCAAGTGAGTAGAGGTAGTTGGTGCCTTGGAGACTGAAGGAGACTTCATCATTCACGAAATTGTAGTTTGCATAAAATTCGAGAATGAGAGATGGGTAAATGGGACCATCAAGAGTGAGAAATACTTCCCATTTAAGAGTTTTGAATTGTCTCACAAGTTCTGGCATTTGATCGTGGGCAATCTTTCTTCCTTCAGCGATAGGACGTCTAGAGAGAAATCAAGCGTTGTGCCTAATTCTCTCTGTAGGATCTGAAGGTGGGTTGTATGAGTCCTTTCTTTTTGGTTCATCTCCTCTTGTCATTTTCTACACAATGACACTTTTAATTAATTCAAAGTGCATAATTCAATTGTAGACAACATGTTTTGCAAACTTTAATTATCATCAATACTTAGGTGTTTTGATGTTAATATTCTTCACATTTTCACTCTTCATTAGTGTTAATGAGTTTGCAACTAGATTAGGTTTTTCACAAAGTTCATATGTGTTCTATACTTTTGAAATCATCATCAACACATGTTTTGACATTCAACAATATTACACTCAATTAGCAACAATGTTATTCATATTATATGAACAATGCTTCTATGAAAATCTAATCTAGATGTATAGTGAACCCTAGAATCGTTCAATGTTAAATCAATGCATATATACAAGATAATCATTACTACAATTGTTTTCAAATTGTTCTTCAAGAGCAATTTCAATTGTTTGCATCAATTTAGGTTTTGATTCATTCTAGTTAGGGTTTCTTCATAACCCTAATTCATTATACAAACACAATTGAATGTTAGGAAAGCAAGGATTAATCATAACGAATGTAGGATTTGAATTTGAAGGAATGCGCGTTTTTCTTCGTGCGGTCGATCTCCTCAACCATGTGTAGGTGTGTGTGTTTTGAGGTAGGTTAAAAAGAAATAAGAGTGAGGGTTTAGTTTAAATTAAAACTGAATCAGACCACGCACGGTCGAAGCACAGTCGACCGCGGTGTTAGCCGTGTAGATATTTTTCCACGAACAGGGCAGGGGTCTGCGGTCGAGTACACGGTCAGCTGTTCTGCTGCCGTGGATCCTTCTGATCACTCGTTTCTTCACTTCTTCTTTCTTCAAGCGTGTTTTGACGATTCTTAGGTTCTATAGAATACTTGAGGACAAGTTTTCTTTTCCTAACATTGAGTGATTACATCCTTCCGATGTTTAATCATCAATGACACGTAATATACTATATCTATACGTATATATATATATATATATATATATATATATATATATATATATATATATATATATATATATATATATATATGTATGTTCAATCACACATAGTATACACAAAACGCATCAACCTAGTATTTAGCATGCAATACATGTTTTCACATAAACACACAATCCTAAGGCAAGTAACCTTCCTACACTTAATCTTTTAAAATCATTTTTCAAAAACAATTTGCATTTGTAAGAAAAACCTTTCTTTTATACAAAGTCTTTTGAGAAAGTTATTCTCATTAGCATTTTGATCATTGATTTTGATTGATTTTAAGATTACCCAATCCTTGACTTATCCCTACCATGGAATTGCTAGCTTGGTCCATTTTTCCCATATTTTCAATTTTCCTAATAATAGATAATGGACTTTGATTACAAGATTTGTATTTGTTAGAGTCGTGGCATACATTAATTTCATGTTTTCCTCTTGACGAATCAAGTTTTCTTTTCAAAGTGTTATTTTCATCAATTAGAGCTTTGTTAAGTTGTGTAACTTTGTGTAATTCTTTCTTCAAAAGTTTTACTTTGTCACGACTACGATCATACACAAATTTAATAGTCTTGTAATCATCTAACAATTCTTCATAATTAGAAGGATAGAATACATGTACCTCATTGCAATCCATGTTGGAGACATCATCTTCTTTGAACGGAGATTCAACCTCTTCTTCACTTTGACCATCTTGATCCATGTCATTCCAAGAGCTCATGAGGCAAAATTCTTCATTTTCATTCAACCTTTTTGCTCGAAAATCACCAATCCTTTCAAGGCCCTTCTCTAATCCTTTACCCATTAAACTCTTAGAGTTTAAATCTTCTTGAGAACATAGTAAGTCCCAACATTCTTTTGCACTTTCACATAAGATTATCTTTAATCTTTCTTCACTAGGAAGAATTTCATGAAGTAGTGAAATTGCATCAAATTGTCTCAAAACATCATAGTTTTGAAAAGTTGGCTTCACTAGTCTTGAACTAGCTTGTGGTACAAAGTCTCCTACTTTGATTATTCTCCACAAGTAGTAATCCTTATATTTGAGGTAAGACTCAAATCTTGATTTCCACACATCAATATTCATCTTATCAAAGATTGGTGCTTCTTTCACCAATTCTTCCAAGTATCTCATCGTTTGAGTTGATTCGAGAATCGTTGACTCAAGTTTTTGCACGAAACGAATTGTGACGCTTTCTCGATCGTTTGTAGCGCAATGATTTGAGCAACCGCTCTGATACCAATTGTAAGTAACTAGAGGGGGGGGGGGGGTGAATAGTTACTTAATACATTTTTAACACTTTTTCGATTGATCACCAAATTCGATTTTACTTTGATCAACCAATTCAACTCAAACTTGATGTGTGTGGTGTATATGTTCAAAATGATAAATGAAGTAATGTAAAGAACATAGACACAAGGATTTATAGTGGTTCTGGTGGATGTTAACTAATTCACCTTAATCCACTCCCCGATTACACTGATTGGGATTTGTTGCTTCACTAAGCACTTTTCTCCAAACCCGGTGGAGATCCGATTTACAAGTCTTCAATCTTCTTTAGTAGACAACAAACCTAATCTTTCTATCCCTTCGAAAGATCAACTCTAACCTAGATCAACTTGTCTTCACCTTGGACAAGTATTAATCTCTAAATAAGATTAATCAACTTCCTAAGTTCCTTTAAGGAAGTAGATCACTAAGCTAGCCTATGCTTCCACTAATTGAAGTTACAAGACTTATACACTCTACAATGATGATCCTAACACAATACTAGGACATACATTACATTAAGTAAACTCACAAGATAAATGAATTTGATTAGTAAGTTTACAACAACCCAATTCTATATCTATAAGATCATAGAATCTTCTCTTGCTTGATCACATTTGAGTAGTAATTGATGCACTTGTGATCACTGGAGATATGCCTTTTAAATGTGCAAGAGGGGCAGCTTCAAATGAACTCAAATGATTACCTTTTATAGTGAGATTCAAAAAATAGCCGTTGACACACGGTTCCCAGCACGGTCGACTGTGGTGCGACCGTGTGTGCTCCAGTCCAAAATTGGTATCCATTGTATAGCCGTTTAACTCAGATTTGAACACCACATTTTGGCACCTTTACTCCTTCTAGCACCTGCAAAAGAAACCAAACACCCTATACAAGTACTATATGCATTAAGTGTGTGAGATTTGGTCTTATTGCATGAAAGTGACTAATCATTCCAAAAGTGGCAAACCCAACATTCTTGGAGAAGTGTCTTGATTGATATTTAGGGAAATTTCAGATTGGTCAAGACTTAGTTAGTCACTTTAATGCTCTTGGTTCAATTCTAAAGGCTAGTCACTATATCATTAACTTCCTAGTTCCAATTAATCTCAAGTCATATTTTATTTGAGTTTAGTTAGGGATTAATTGAATAATGTCTCTATAGGATAATCATGAAGTATGTAGAGACATTAAGGTTAAGTTTTTATTGAACAAGCAATCATACTTAGTTACTTAGACTAGACCAAATAGACAATTAACTATTGTGAACCATTTTACACTTAATCTATTGGAGTAAGTTAGTTACTTAAATTCTAACTAATGAGCACATGGCAAACATATTAAGTTGACAAGTTTATGAGTATTAAGCATTTTAGCAAGTAGCAAGTAATACTCACATAGCAAGAGATAGTTATTCTAAGATCAATCATATAGATACTTGTACAACTTATAATTTAAGCACTTAATAAGTATAATGTGCAATATAACACATTTCATGATTAATGTGTAAGCATACATTAATATCCAACACATGCACAAGGGAAGAGCAATCTCTAGTTGGGACTTGGTGACCATCCTAAATGTATCTAAGAGTGTTTTAGGATTACAAGTCATTTCTAGTTTAACCTTGAGATCATTGTTCTTCATTTAGCCTTAATTAATCACTAAGTCCTTTTTAATAGCAATCATTGTTCTAGTGATATTGGCTTGCGTGTGTTGATACTTGATGATCATAATAAAAATATCTAGATAAGAATTAAGATCACAAGTCGTTGATTAACACTTATGTGTTATGCCTAATCTTGGTTAGCTTGTCATTAAGATGTCATTAGGCGTAATTAATCACAATTAGTGTTTTTATGACCAAGACTCAATTGAGTATGGAGAGAGCATCTATCCTAAGTATGTTTAGAAAGGTTTCATGAATTATAGATGCCGGGAACTAGTCAAACTTTATTTGGTCAAAATTTGAGACAGAAGAAACTGTGGTCGCACTGCGGTTGACCGTGGTGGCGACCGTGCAACTTGTTTTCACAAAACTTCGTTGCAATTCAGTTTGGGGTTTCACGATTGACTATGCGGTCGACCGTACCTCGACCATGTGTTTGCCTGAACTTTTTGTTCAAAATAATATTTTCAATCAAACTTATTTTGAATAATATTTTTTATTTCTTCTTATTTGTGGTGTTTTCTAGATTTGTAAAAGGTTTTGGAATGTTGGTGGTCTTGCTGCTGTGTAGCAGGTTCATGAAGTGTTGCAGGATTTCATTCAAGAAAGCTTTATTTTATTGTTGAAGATTAAATTATTATTGCTTATAATAAAAGAAGCCTTGAAGACCATTTTATTCCAGTTTGGGCTAAAGTGCATTTCTTTTGTCAAGCCCAATTTATTGAAGTTGAGTCCACATTGTGTTCAAGCCCATCTAGTGCTTCCTGGTTTCAAGTCGGACCTATAAAAGGAAGACCCTATCTTCCATCTAGGGTTAACATTCTCATTCTTTCGACTGCAGCTTTGATTAATCAATCTCTGATCAATCTTCATATTCTCCAGATTTCTGTTTCATGTTTGTGAGATCAATACACATCTTGTGTTATTGATTGAGTGGTTGTTATTGTTTCCTGTATATTCATTTGATGTGTGTATAGAGTTGATTGTGGTAATTTTGGTAGATCGTGATTTCTGGATTGATTCTTTGTTGTGTAACCGTGTTTCTTATTGATTAGTGAAGATTATTGTTCGTTTGTATTAAGTTTTCATGGTATCAGAGCGGGTACGCTCTTGATTGTGTTATAATCGAAGTTCTAGGGTTTGTTCGTGTTCTGGTGTTTTAGCCGTTGATTGAGACTTCTTGAAGATCTAGAGTGTTTCTTTGGGTTCGATTAACAACCTGTGTGGTGATTGATATTGAAACCCTAATTTTTTCAAATTAGGGTTAGGGTTTCTGCCTCTCAACTGAAGTCTTCCGCTGATCATCTTTTTTTTCTGGTTCTTCTTGATCTTCAAAGGGGAGTCTCGCGTTTATTCATATTATTTATCTTTCCTAATTGTTTTCTTGTTTATTATCTGTGTGTTGTTGATTATCTGATTTGATTAATTAATCACTGTGCCCAACTCTTGATCCAAGTTCTTGAAACTTGTGAAAACCTGATCAAGCACAGTTCAGATTAGTTAATCAATTACTTGTGCTTATTACTCTTCTTGTTTTATTGTTGCTTATTTGTTTGTCTTGCTTTGTGTGTTAAAATGGGTGATAGTACTTCTGCTACACAAATTAATAAGTTGGATTTTAGTGATCCACTTTATCTTCATTCTAATGATACCATTGGAACTCCAATAACTTCAATCAAATTAAAAGGAACAGAAAACTATAATATTTGGAGTAGGTCAATGAAATTGGCTCTTTCTACTAAAAATAAAATAGGTTTCATTAATGGTTCTGTTTTAAGAAGTAAAAATGATGAGGTTCTTGCCTCTCAATGGGATAGATGCAACTCTGTTGTACTATCCTGGATTCTTGGATCTGTTACTGAAGATCTGTATTGTGGTCAAATTTTTTCAACTAATGCTACAGATGTTTGGAATGAACTTAAGGAGACATATGATAAAATTGACACTTCAATTATCTTTAATTTGCATCAACAAATCAATACACTTAAACAGAATGATAGTACTCTTTCTGAGTATTATCATAAACTTAATACATTGTGGAAACAATATGATGCAATGGTGTCCTCACCAGATTGTACTTGTGGTGCTGTTGCTTGCTCCTGTGAAGCAGGCACATCACATAAAGAACATAAAAAGATGATGAAATTAATGAAATTTTTAATGGGCTTAAGTGATGAATATACTACTGTTAGAAGTAATATCTTGTTAAGAGATTCTGTTCTAGATGTTAAAGAAGCTTATGCTATCATTTCAAGAGAAGAATCACATAAAGGAATATCTGTTGATAAAACTGGCAAAACTCAGGCTAGTGCATTTGTGGCTCAATCTAATAATACTTTTAATAAGGCTGGTAATAACTCTGGAAATTATCAAAATCAAAATAATAATTATAACAGAAGTCAAAACCAAACCTTAAAATGTAAAAAATGCAATAAGCTGGGTCATACCATTGATAGATGTTTTGAGATTATTGGTTATCCACCATCCTTCAGAAGAAGGGTTAGTGGAAATCAACATAATGTGAATTCTGGAAATAAATCTTATGCAAATAATAGTGTTTCTAATAAAGATGATTCTGTAAGTGTGAATTCTGCTCCTGCAAGTCTTACACAGGATCAATTGATGAAGCTTTTAAGTTTGATTAATGACAATGCAACTTCTGTTGATGCTAGTGCCAACATGGCAGGTACATTTGTAAATCATAATGTGTTCTTTAATACTAATTTTAAAAGATTCTTCAATAGTCACATTAATGATAAAATGAAAAATAGAAGTCAATGTTGGATTATTGATTCTGGAGCAAATCAACACATGACTGTTTCTGAAACTGGATTAATTGATTTGGTTGATATTTCTAAACTAAATTTAACTGTTGGTCATCCAAATGGAACTCAAGCTAAAGTCATTAAAGTAGGAAATTTAAAATTATCAAATAATATCATACTTCATGATGTTCTGGTTGTACCAGAATATTGTGTTAGTTTATTATCTTTTTTCAAGCTATCTAAAGATAGTAGTTTGACTATTAGCTTTGATGAACATAAATGTTTTATTCAGGACTTGAGAACAATGACAACAGTAGGGACTGTGAAATGTCCCGTTCTTATTGATTAAAAACGTTCCATATTAATTGATTTCGTTGCGAGGTTTTGACCTCTATATGAGACGTTTTTCAAAGACTGCATTCATTTTTAAAACAAACCATAACCTTTATTTCATAAATAAAGGTTTAAAAAGCTTTACGTAGATTATCAAATAATGATAATCTAAAATATCCTGTTTACACACGACCATTACATAATGGTTTACAATACAAATATGTTACATCGAAATCAGTTTCTTGAATGCAGTTTTTACACAATATCATACAAACATGGACTCCAAATCTTGTCCTTATTTTAGTATGCAACAGCGGAAGCTCTTAATATTCACCTGAGAATAAACATGCTTTAAACGTCAACAAAAATGTTGGTGAGTTATAGGTTTAACCTATATATATCAAATCGTAACAATAGACCACAAGATTTCATATTTCAATACACATCCCATACATAGAGATAAAAATCATTCATATGGTGAACACCTGGTAACCGACAATAACAAGATGCATATATAAGAATATCCCCATCATTCCGGGACACCCTTCGGATATGATATAAATTTCGAAGTACTAAAGCATCCGGTACTTTGGATGGGGTTTGTTAGGCCCAATAGATCTATCTTTAGGATTCGCGTCAATTAGGGTGTCTGTTCCCTAATTCTTAGATTACCAGACTTAATAAAAAGGGGCATATTCGATTTCGATAATTCAACCATAGAATGTAGTTTCACGTACTTGTGTCTATTTTGTAAATCATTTATAAAACCTGCATGTATTCTCATCCCAAAAATATTAGATTTTAAAAGTGGGACTATAACTCACTTTCACAGATTTTTACTTCGTCGGGAAGTAAGACTTGGCCACTGGTTGATTCACGAACCTATAACAATATATACATATATATCAAAGTATGTTCAAAATATATTTACAACACTTTTAATATATTTTGATGTTTTAAGTTTATTAAGTCAGCTGTCCTCGTTAGTAACCTACAACTAGTTGTCCACAGTTAGATGTACAGAAATAAATCGATAAATATTATCTTGAATCAATCCACGACCCAGTGTATACGTATCTCAGTATTGATCACAACTCAAACTATATATATTTTGGAATCAACCTCAACCCTGTATAGCTAACTCCAACATTCACATATAGAGTGTCTATGGTTGTTCCGAAATATATATAGATGTGTCGACATGATAGGTCGAAACATTGTATACGTGTCTATGGTATCTCAAGATTACATAATATATAATACAAGTTGATTAAGTTATGGTTGGAATAGATTTGTTACCAATTTTCACGTAGCTAAAATGAGAAAAATTATCCATTCTTGTTTTACCCATAACTTCTTCATTTTAAATCCGTTTTGAGTGAATCAAATTGCTATGGTTTCATATTGAACTCTATTTTATGAATCTAAACAAAAAAAGTATAGGTTTCTAGTCGGAAAAATAAGTTACAAGTCGTTTTTGTAAAGGTAGTCATTTCAGTCGAAAGAACGACGTCTAGATGACCATTTTAGAAAACATACTTCCACTTTGAGTTTAACCATAATTTTTGGATATAGTTTCATGTTCATAATAAAAATCATTTTCTCAGAATAACAACTTTTAAATCAAAGTTTATCATAGTTTTTAATTAACTAACCCAAAACAGCCCGCGGTGTTACTACGACGGCGTAAATCCGGTTTTACGGTGTTTTTCGTGTTTCCAGGTTTTAAATCATTAAGTTAGCATATCATATAGATATAGAACATGTGTTTAGTTGATTTTAAAAGTCAAGTTAGAAGGATTAACTTTTGTTTGCGAACAAGTTTAGAATTAACTAAACTATGTTCTAGTGATTACAAGTTTAAACCTTCGAATAAGATAGCTTTATATGTATGAATCGAATGATGTTATGAACATCATTACTACCTTAATTTCCTTGGATAAACCTACTGGAAAAGAGAAAAATGGATCTAGCTTCAATGGATCCTTGGATGGCTCGAAGTTCTTGAAGCAGAATCATGACACGAAAACAAGTTCAAGTAAGATCATCACTTGAAATAAGATTGTTATAGTTATAGAAATTGAACCAAAGTTTGAATATGATTATTACCTTGTATTAGAATGATAACCTACTGTAAGAAAAAAAGATTTCTTGAGGTTGGATGATCACCTTACAAGATTGGAAGTGAGCTAGCAAACTTGAAAGTATTCTTGATTTTATGAAACTAGAACTTTTGGAATTTATGAAGAACACTTAGAACTTGAAGATAGAACTTGAGAGAGATCAATTAGATGAAGAAAATTGAAGAATGAAAGTGTTTGTAGGTGTTTTTGGTCGTTGGTGTATGGATTAGATATAAAGGATATGTAATTTTGTTTTCATGTAAATAAGTCATGAATGATTACTCATATTTTTGTAATTTTATGAGATATTTCATGCTAGTTGCCAAATGATGGTTCCCACATGTGTTAGGTGACTCACATGGGCTGCTAAGAGCTGATCATTGGAGTGTATATACCAATAGTACATACATCTAAAAGCTGTGTATTGTACGAGTACGAATACGGGTGCATACGAGTAGAATTGTTGATGAAACTGAACGAGGATGTAATTGTAAGCATTTTTGTTAAGTAGAAGTATTTTGATAAGTGTATTGAAGTCTTTCAAAAGTGTATAAATACATATTAAAACACTACATGTATATACATTTTAACTGAGTCGTTAAGTCATCGTTAGTCGTTACATGTAAGTGTTGTTTTGAAACCTTTAGGTTAACGATCTTGTTAAATGTTGTTAACCCAATGTTTATAATATCAAATGAGATTTTAAATTATTATATTATCATGATATTATCATGTATGAATATCTCTTAATATGATATATATACATTAAATGTCTTTACAACGATAATCGTTACATATATGTCTCGTTTAAAAATCATTAAGTTAGTAGTCTTGTTTTTACATATGTAGTTCATTATTAATATACTTTATGATATGTTTTCTTATCATAGTATCATGTTAACTATATATATATATATCCATATATATGTCATCATATAGTTTTTACAAGTTTTAAAGTTCGTGAATCACCGATCAACTTGGGTGGTCAATTGTCTATATGAAACATATTTCAATTAATCAAGTCTTAACAAGTTTGATTGCTTAACATGTTGGAAACATTTAATCATGTAAATATCAATCTCAATTAATATATATAAACATGGAAAAGTTCGGGTCACTACAGTACCTACCCGTTAAATAAATTTCGTCCCGAAATTTTAAGCTGTTGAAGGTGTTGACGAATCTTCTGGAAATAGATGCGGGTATTTCTTCTTCATCTGATCTTCACGCTCCCAGGTGAACTCGGGTCCTCTACGAGCATTCCATCGAACCTTAACAATTGGTATCTTGTTTTGCTTAAGTCTTTTAACCTCACGATCTATTATTTCGACGGGTTCTTCGATGAATTGAAGTTTTTCGTTGATTTGGATTTCATCTAACGGAATAGTGAGATCTTCTTTAGCAAAACATTTCTTTAAATTCGAGACGTGGAAAGTGTTATGTACAGCCGCGAGTTGTTGAGGTAACTCTAGTCGGTAAGCTACTGGTCCGACACGATCAATAATCTTGAATGGTCCAATATACCTTGGATTTAATTTCCCTCGTTTACCAAATCGAACAACGCCTTTCCAAGGTGCAACTTTAAGCATGACCATCTCTCCAATTTCAAATTCTATATCTTTTCTTTTAATGTCAGCGTAGCTCTTTTGTCGACTTTGGGCGGTTTTCAACCGTTGTTGAATTTGGATGATCTTCTCGGTAGTTTCTTGTATAATCTCTGGACCCGTAATCTGTCTATCCCCCACTTCACTCCAACAAATTGGAGACCTGCACTTTCTACCATAAAGTGCTTCAAACGGCGCCATCTCAATGCTTGAATGGTAGCTGTTGTTGTAGGAAAATTCTACTAATGGTAGATGTCGATCCCAACTGTTTCCGAAATCAATAACACATGCTCGTAGCATGTCTTCAAGCGTTTGTATCGTCCTTTCACTCTGCCCATCAGTTTGTGGATGATAGGCAGTACTCATGTCTAGACGAGTTCCTAATGCTTGCTGTAATGTCTGCCAGAATCTTGAAATAAATCTGCCATCCCTATCAGAGATAATAGAGATTGGTATTCCATGTCTGGAGATGACTTCCTTCAAATACAGTCGTGCTAACTTCTCCATCTTGTCATCTTCTCTTATTGGCAGGAAGTGTGCTGATTTGGTGAGACGATCAACTATTACCCAAATAGTATCAAAACCACTTGCAGTCCTTGGCAATTTAGTGATGAAATCCATGGTAATGTTTTCCCATTTCCATTCCGGGATTTCGGGTTGTTGAAGTAGACCTGATGGTTTCTGATGCTCAGCTTTGACCTTAGAACACGTCAAACATTCTCCTACGTATTTAGCAACATCGGCTTTCATACCCGGCCACCAAAAATGTTTCTTGAGATCCTTGTACATCTTCCCCGTTCCAGGATGTATTGAGTATCTGGTTTTATGAGCTTCTCTAAGTACCATTTCTCTCATATCTCCAAATTTTGGTACCCAAATCCTTTCAGCCCTATACCGGGTTTCGTCTTCCCGAATATTAAGATGCTTCTCCGATCCTTTGGGTATTTCATCCTTTAAATTTCCCTCTTTTAAAACTCCTTGTTGTGCCTCCTTTATTTGAGTAGTAAGGTTATTATGAATCATTATATTCATAGATTTTACTCGAATGGGTTCTCTGTCCTTCCTGCTCAAGGCATCGGCTACCACATTTGCCTTCCCCGGGTGGTAACGAATCTCAAAGTCGTAATCATTCAACAATTCAATCCACCTACGCTGCCTCATATTCAGTTGTTTCTGATTAAATATGTGTTGAAGACTTTTGTGGTCGGTATATATAATACTTTTGACCCCATATAAGTAGTGCCTCCAAGTCTTTAATGCAAAAACAACCGCGCCTAATTCCAAATCATGCGTCGTATAATTTTGTTCGTGAATCTTCAATTGTCTAGACGCATAAGCAATCACCTTCGTTCGTTGCATTAATACACAACCGAGACCTTGCTTTGATGCATCACAATAAATCACAAAATCATCATTCCCTTCAGGCAATGACAATATAGGTGCCGTAGTTAGCTTTTTCTTCAATAACTGAAACGCTTTCTCTTGTTCATCATTCCATTCAAATTTCTTCCCTTTATGCGTTAATGCAGTCAAGGGTTTTGCTATTCTGGAAAAGTCTTGGATGAACCTTCTGTAGTAACCAGCTAGTCCTAAAAACTGGCGTATGTGTTTCGGAGTTTTCGGGGTTTCCCACTTTTCAACAGTTTCTATCTTTGCCGGATCCACCTTAATACCTTCTTTGTTCACTATGTGACCGAGGAATTGAACTTCTTCCAACCAAAATGCACACTTTGAAAACTTAGCGTACAATTCTTCCTTCCTCAATACTTCTAACACCTTTCTCAAATGTTCACCGTGTTCTTGGTCATTCTTTGAGTAAATAAGTATGTCATCAATGAAAACAATGACAAACTTGTCAAGGTATGGTCCACACACTCGGTTCATAAGGTCCATGAACACAGCTGGTGCATTAGTTAAACCAAACGGCATGACCATAAACTCGTAATGACCGTAACGTGTTCTGAAAGCAGTCTTTGGAATATCATCTTCTTTCACCCGCATTTGATGATACCCGGAACGTAAGTCAATCTTTGAATAAACAGACGAGCCTTGTAGTTGATCAAATAAGTCGTCGATTCTCGGTAGTGGGTATCGGTTCTTGATGGTAAGTTTGTTCAACTCTCGGTAGTCGATACACAACCTGAATGTACCATCTTTCTTCTTGACAAACAAAACAGGAGCTCCCCACGGTGATGTGCTTGGTCGAATGAAACCACGCTCTAAAAGTTCTTGTAATTGGCTTTGCAGTTCTTTCATCTCGCTGGGTGCGAGTCTGTAAGGAGCACGAGCTATTGGTGCAGCTCCTGGTACAAGATCTATTTGAAATTCAACTGATCGATGTGGGGGTAATCCCGGTAATTCTTTCGGAAATACATCGGGAAATTCTTTTGCAATGGGAACATCATTGATGCTCTTTTCTTCAGTTTGTACTTTCTCGACGTGTGCTAGAACAGCATAGCAACCTTTTCTTATTAGTTTTTGTGCCTTCAAATTACTAATAAGATGTAGCTTCGTGTTGCCCTTTTCTCCGTACACCATTAAGGGTTTTCCTTTTTCTCGTATAATGCGAATTGCATTTTTGTAACAAACGATCTCCGCTTTCACTTCTTTCAACCAGTCCATACCGATTATCACATCAAAACTCCCTAACTCTACTGGTATCAAATCAATCTTAAATGTTTCGCTAACCAGTTTAATTTCTCGATTCCGACATATATTATCTGCTGAAATTAATTTACCATTTGCTAATTCGAGTAAAAATTTACTATCCAAAGGCGTCAATGGACAACTTAATTTAGCACAAAAATCTCTACTCATATAGCTTCTATCCGCACCCGAATCAAATAAAACGTAAGCAGATTTATTGTCAATAAGAAACGTACCCGTAACAAGCTCCGGGTCTTCCTGTGCCTCTATCGCATTAATATTGAAAACTCTTCCACGGCCTTGTCCATTCGTGTTCTCCTGGTTCGGGCAATTTCTAATAATGTGGCCTGGTTTTCCACATTTATAACAAACTACATTGGCATAACTTGCTCCGACACTACTTGCTCCGCCATTACTCGTTCCGACACCATTTGTTCCTTTCGTTCTATTAGCCCCTGGTCCGTAGACCTCACACTTCGCCGCGCTATGACCATTTCTTTTACACTTGTTGCAAAATTTGGTGCAGAACCCCGAGTGATACTTTTCACACCTTTGGCATAGCTGCTTCTGATTGTTGTTGTTGTTGCGGTTATTATTGTTGTTGGGATGATTGTTGTAGTTGTTGTTGTTGTTGTTATTGGGCCGTTTGTTGTAGTTGCGATTGATGTTGCGATTGTTGGGATAATTGTTGCGATTGCTGTTGTTGTTGTATTGGTGATTCTTATCACCATTTTCCTCCCACTTTCTTTTGACTTGCTTCACATTGGCCTCTTCAGCAGTCTGTTCTTTAATTCTTTCTTCAATCTGGTTCACTAGTTTGTGAGCCATTCTACATGCCTGTTGTATAGAGGCGGGCTCGTGTGAACTTATATCTTCTTGGATTCTTTCCGGTAATCCTTTCACAAACGCGTCGATCTTCTCTTCCTCATCTTCGAATGCTCCCGGACACAATAGGCACAATTCTGTGAATCGTCTTTCATACGTGGTAATATCAAATCCTTGGGTTCGTAACCCTCTAAGTTCTGTCTTGAGCTTATTGACCTCGGTTCTGGGACGGTACTTCTCGTTCATCAAGTGCTTGAATGCTGACCACGGTAGTGCGTACGCATTGTCTTGTCCCACTTGCTCTAGATAGGTATTCCACCATGTTAACGCAGAACCTGTGAAGGTATGCGTAGCGTACTTCACTTTGTCCTCTTCAGTACACTTACTTATGGCAAACACCGATTCGACCTTCTCGGTCCACCGTTTCAATCCGATTGGTCCTTCGGTTCCATCAAATTCCAAAGGTTTGCAGGCAGTGAATTCTTTGTAGGTGCATCCTACACGATTTCCTGTACTGCTAGATCCAAGGTTATTGTTGGTATGTAGCGCAGCCTGTACTGCGGCTATGTTTGAAGCTAGAAAAGTACGGAATTCCTCTTCATTCATATTCACGGTGTGTCGAGTAGTCGGTGCCATTTCCTTCAAAATAGTTAAATGGAACAAGTTAATCATACAGAATATTAAGAGTAGTTAATAGTATTTCATAGCATAATATGAACTCATTTATAAAAGCTTTTTCTTCATATTAGCGTTTTATAAGTTTAAATTCGGGTAGTACCTACCCGTTAAGTTCATACTTAGTAGCTAATATACAATTCAACTACTACAATTCTATATGAAAAACTGATTGTAATAATATTTCGCGTTCAAACTTTTATACAATATTTTACAAACTTACAATACCGCTTATTTTACATAAAGCATGAAATATAGCACACAATAACTTTGATACAAGATAGTTGTGAAGACAATTCTAGCTAGTACACAAGTCGTTCGGCAAAGGCAATAAAGACACGTAATTCATACGTCCAGAAACAAGTCATGCATTCTGGTTTTACTAGGACTACTTCCCATCCTTGGTCTTGTGCAACATAACCGTTATGGCCGTTGATAAGACAGCGTGTTGTAACGTCATCAAAGGGACGAGGGTTACGTAATGTCCAACAGTCCCGTAATAATCTAAAAACCTCATTTCTTACCCCAATTACCGACTCCGTCACTTGTGGAAACGTTTTGTTTAATAGTTGTAGCCCGATGTTCTTGTTCTCACTTTGGTGAGAAGCGAACATTACTAATCCGTAAGCATAACATGCTTCTTTATGTTGCATGTTAGCCGCTTTTTCTAAATCACGAAGTCCAATATTCGGATATATTGAGTCAAAATAATTTCTTAACCCGTTGCGTAAAATAGCATTTGGGTTCCCCGCAATATATGCGTCAAAGTAAACACATCGTAACTTATGGGTTTCCCAATGTGATATCCCCCATCTTTCAAACGAAAGTCTCTTATAAACCAAGACATTCTTGGAACGTTCTTCGAATGTCTTACAAACTGATCTCGCCTTAAATAGTTGTGCCGAAGAATTCTGGCCGACTCTAGACAAGATTTCATCAATCATGTCTCCGGGTAGGTCTCTTAAAATATTGGGTTGTCTATCCATTTTGTGTTTTTAAACTGTAAAATAGACAAGAGTTAGTTTCATAAAAAAAATACTTATTAATACAAGCAATTTTTACATATATCATAAAGCATAAGAACACTATATTACATATATTACACCACACGAATACAACTATCTTATTCCGACTCGCTCGTTTCTTCTTCTTCGGTTTTGGTTCGTTTTGCCAAGTTTCTAGGGATATATGATGTTCCCCTAATACGAGCCGTCGTTGTCCACATTGGTTTAGAAAAACCTGGTGGTTTAGAGGTTCCCGGGTCATTGTTACAACTTAAGGACTTCGGGGGTTGACGATACATATAAAGTTCATCGGGGTTGGAATTAGATTTCTCTATTTTTATGCCCTTTCCCTTATTATTTTCTTTTGCCTTTTTAAATTCAGTTGGGGTAATTTCTATAACATCATCGGAATTCTCGTCGGAATCCGATTCATCGGAGAATTGGTAATCCTCCCAATATTTTGCTTCCTTGGCAGAAACACCATTGACCATAATTAACTTTGGTCGGTTGGTTGAGGATTTTCTTTTACTTAACCGTTTTATTATTTCCCCCACCGGTTCTATTTCTTCATCCGGTTCCGATTCTTCTTCCGGTTCCGATTCTTCTTCCGGTTCCGACTCTTCTTCCGGTTCCTCTTCGGGAACTTGTGAATCAGTCCACAAATCATTCCAATTTACATTTGACTCTTCATTATTATTAGGTGAGTCAATGGGACTTGTTCTAGAGGTAGACATCTATCACATAATATCAAACACGTTAAGAGATTAATATATCACATAATATTCATATGTTAAAAATATATAGTTTCCAACAAAAATGTTAAGCAATCATTTTTAAAGAAAACACGGTCGAAGTCCAGACTCACTAATGCATCCTAACAAACTCGATAAGACACACTAATGCAAAATTCTGGTTCTCTAAGACCAACGCTCGGATACCAACTGAAATGTCCCGTTCTTATTGATTAAAAAACGTTCCATATTAATTGATTTCGTTGCGAGGTTTTGACCTCTATATGAGACGTTTTTCAAAGACTGCATTCATTTTTAAAACAAACCATAACCTTTATTTCATAAATAAAGGTTTAAAAAGCTTTACGTAGATTATCAAATAATGATAATCTAAAATATCCTGTTTACACACGACCATTACATAATGGTTTACAATACAAATATGTTACATCGAAATCAGTTTCTTGAATGCAGTTTTTACACAATATCATACAAACATGGACTCCAAATCTTGTCCTTATTTTAGTATGCAACAGCGGAAGCTCTTAATATTCACCTGAGAATAAACATGCTTTAAACGTCAACAAAAATGTTGGTGAGTTATAGGTTTAACCTATATATATCAAATCGTAACAATAGACCACAAGATTTCATATTTCAATACACATCCCATACATAGAGATAAAAATCATTCATATGGTGAACACCTGGTAACCGACAATAACAAGATGCATATATAAGAATATCCCCATCATTCCGGGACACCCTTCGGATATGATATAAATTTCGAAGTACTAAAGCATCCGGTACTTTGGATGGGGTTTGTTAGGCCCAATAGATCTATCTTTAGGATTCGCGTCAATTAGGGTGTCTGTTCCCTAATTCTTAGATTACCAGACTTAATAAAAAGGGGCATATTCGATTTCGATAATTCAACCATAGAATGTAGTTTCACGTACTTGTGTCTATTTTGTAAATCATTTATAAAACCTGCATGTATTCTCATCCCAAAAATATTAGATTTTAAAAGTGGGACTATAACTCACTTTCACAGATTTTTACTTCGTCGGGAAGTAAGACTTGGCCACTGGTTGATTCACGAACCTATAACAATATATACATATATATCAAAGTATGTTCAAAATATATTTACAACACTTTTAATATATTTTGATGTTTTAAGTTTATTAAGTCAGCTGTCCTCGTTAGTAACCTACAACTAGTTGTCCACAGTTAGATGTACAGAAATAAATCGATAAATATTATCTTGAATCAATCCACGACCCAGTGTATACGTATCTCAGTATTGATCACAACTCAAACTATATATATTTTGGAATCAACCTCAACCCTGTATAGCTAACTCCAACATTCACATATAGAGTGTCTATGGTTGTTCCGAAATATATATAGATGTGTCGACATGATAGGTCGAAACATTGTATACGTGTCTATGGTATCTCAAGATTACATAATATATAATACAAGTTGATTAAGTTATGGTTGGAATAGATTTGTTACCAATTTTCACGTAGCTAAAATGAGAAAAATTATCCATTCTTGTTTTACCCATAACTTCTTCATTTTAAATCCGTTTTGAGTGAATCAAATTGCTATGGTTTCATATTGAACTCTATTTTATGAATCTAAACAAAAAAAGTATAGGTTTCTAGTCGGAAAAATAAGTTACAAGTCATTTTTGTAAAGGTAGTCATTTCAGTCGAAAGAACGACGTCTAGATGACCATTTTAGAAAACATACTTCCACTTTGAGTTTAACCATAATTTTTGGATATAGTTTCATGTTCATAATAAAAATCATTTTCTCAGAATAACAACTTTTAAATCAAAGTTTATCATAGTTTTTAATTAACTAACCCAAAACAGCCCGCGGTGTTACTACGACGGCGTAAATCCGGTTTTACGGTGTTTTTCGTGTTTCCAGGTTTTAAATCATTAAGTTAGCATATCATATAGATATAGAACATGTGTTTAGTTTATTTTAAAAGTCAAGTTAGAAGGATTAACTTTTGTTTGCGAACAAGTTTAGAATTAACTAAACTATGTTCTAGTGATTACAAGTTAAAACCTTCGAATAAGATAGCTTTATATGTATGAATCGAATGATGTTATGAACATCATTACTACCTTAATTTCCTTGGATAAACCTACTGGAAAAGAGAAAAATGGATCTAGCTTCAATGGATCCTTGGATGGCTCGAAGTTCTTGAAGCAGAATCATGACACGAAAACAAGTTCAAGTAAGATCATCACTTGAAATAAGATTGTTATAGTTATAGAAATTGAACCAAAGTTTGAATATGATTATTACCTTGTATTAGAATGATAACCTACTGTAAGAAACAAAGATTTCTTGAGGTTGGATGATCACCTTACAAGATTGGAAGTGAGCTAGCAAACTTGAAAGTATTCTTGATTTTATGAAACTAGAACTTTTGGAATTTATGAAGAACACTTAGAACTTGAAGATAGAACTTGAGAGAGATCAATTAGATGAAGAAAATTGAAGAATGAAAGTGTTTGTAGGTGTTTTTGGTCGTTGGTGTATGGATTAGATATAAAGGATATGTAATTTTGTTTTCATGTAAATAAGTCATGAATGATTACTCATATTTTTGTAATTTTATGAGATATTTCATGCTAGTTGCCAAATGATGGTTCCCACATGTGTTAGGTGACTCACATGGGCTGCTAAGAGCTGATCATTGGAGTGTATATACCAATAGTACATACATCTAAAAGCTGTGTATTGTACGAGTACGAATACGGGTGCATACGAGTAGAATTGTTGATGAAACTGAACGAGGATGTAATTGTAAGCATTTTTGTTAAGTAGAAGTATTTTGATAAGTGTATTGAAGTCTTTCAAAAGTGTATAAATACATATTAAAACACTACATGTATATACATTTTAACTGAGTCGTTAAGTCATCGTTAGTCGTTACATGTAAGTGTTGTTTTGAAACCTTTAGGTTAACGATCTTGTTAAATGTTGTTAACCCAATGTTTATAATATCAAATGAGATTTTAAATTATTATATTATCATGATATTATCATGTATGAATATCTCTTAATATGATATATATACATTAAATGTCTTTACAACGATAATCGTTACATATATGTCTCGTTTAAAAATCATTAAGTTAGTAGTCTTGTTTTTACATATGTAGTTCATTATTAATATACTTTATGATATGTTTTCTTATCATAGTATCATGTTAACTATATATATATATCCATATATATGTCATCATATAGTTTTTACAAGTTTTAACGTTCGTGAATCACCGATCAACTTGGGTGGTCAATTGTCTATATGAAACATATTTCAATTAATCAAGTCTTAACAAGTTTGATTGCTTAACATGTTGGAAACATTTAATCATGTAAATATCAATCTCAATTAATATATATAAACATGGAAAAGTTCGGGTCACTACAGACTGGTAGTCAGTCTGGAGGTCTTTACATGTTTGATGAGAAAAATTTGAATAATTTGGGTATGTTTTGCAATGTTTGTGTTCATTATGTTTCTGCTCAACTTTGGCATGCAAGACTTGGTCATCCATCTGATCAAGTCTTGAAGGTTTTAAAACAAAAACTGAATTTAAAAGATTTTAAAGAAAACTGTCCCTGTGATATTTGCCATAAGGCAAAACAAACCAGGGAACCCTTTCCTCTTAGTGATCATAAGTCACAAGAGTTAGGTGATTTGTTGCATTTAGATCTTTGGGGTCCTTTTAAAATTCAAAGTAAAGAAGGATATAAATATTTTTTGACTGTTGTTGATGATTTTTCAAGGGCTGTATGGATTTTTCTGTTGAAAACTAAAGAAGAAACTTTTGATAATGTTTTAGCTGTAATTAATTTAATTAAAAATCAGTTTAATAAAAATGTCAAAGTTTTAAGAAGTGATAATGGAACTGAATTTGTGAATAACAGAATGAATAATTTTTTAAAAGCAAAAGGTATTGTGCATCAAACTTCTTGTGCATATACTCCTCAACAAAATGGTATTGTAGAAAGAAAACATAGACGCTTGCTTAATGTAGCAAGAGCTCTAATGTTTCAAGGGGGGTTACCTTTAAATATGTGGAGTGATTGTATTTTAACTGCTTGCTATTTGATTAACAGGACTCCTTCAAGTGTGCTCTCTGGAAAGACCCCTTATGAATGTGTGTTTAAAAAAGAACCTAGTCTCTCTCATTTGAGGTGTTTTGGATGTTTATGTTATGCGACTGTTTTAAATCCTGAAAATAAATTTTCTAGTAGGTCTTACAAGTGTGTTTTAATTGGTTTTGGTAATGTTCAAAAGGGTTATAAATTGTTTAATTTGGAAAATAAAAGTATTCTGTTTTCTAGAGATGTAAAATTTTATGAAAACATTTTTCCATTGAAATCTGATTCTGTTGATCTGAATTTTAATGTTGATACTTCTGATAAAAATAATTTGCATTTGTTTGATAAAAATTTTTCAACAAACCAAAGCACCTCAAGTCCCAATGATGAAGGGAGAGCTGAATATGATGGTGATGGTAGTGGTACTACAGGCTCCACTAGAGATGATGACATTACAAGAGATGATTCATCTCCTAGTAATGAAAGTTGTCCTAGTGATGGTCAAAGTACTTCTGCAACTCCCATGGATAACATATCATCTCATGAGGGCAATAATTTTTCAAATACTCACCTGTAAGGAGGTCTGCCAGAGAATCTGTTTTTCCAAAGAAATTTGATGATTTTTTAGTTGAGGGAAAAGTTAAGTATGGAATTGAAAGAGTTGTTAATTATTCTTTTCTTAACTCTGAAAATAGATGTTTTACCTCTAATTTAAACAAATCTTATGAACCTAAAACATATTTTGAAGCTTCTAAGGATAGTAACTGGGTAGAAGCCATGAATCAAGAAATGGAAGCTCTTAATAGGAATAATACATGGATTATCACTGATCTTCCTCATGGTAGAAAACCTATTGGTAACAAATGGGTTTATAGGATTAAATATAAATCAAATGGAGAGATTGAAAGGTATAAAGCTAGACTTGTTGCAAAGGGATATAGTCAAAAGGAGGGAATTAATTATGATGAAACCTTTTCTCCTGTTGTGAAACATGTAACTGTTAGATGCATTATTACATTAGCTGTTCAAAATAATTGGACTCTTTATCAATTGGATATTAATAATGCTTTTCTTTATGGGGACTTACATGAAGAGGTGTACATGAAATTACCTGAAGGTTATTTTTCTTGTAATGATACTAAAGTTTGTAAATTAACCAAATCTTTATATGGATTAAAGCAAGCCCCAAGGCAGTGGAATTTTAAATTAAATTCTGCTTTGGTTGAGCATGGCTTTAAACAAAGTGTTAGTGATCATTCTTTATATGTTAAGTCAAATGATGATGTGTTTATTGCTTTGCTTGTTTATGTTGATGATATTGTTATAACTTGTAACAATGTTAAAGAAATTGACAAGTTTAAAGCTTTTCTTAAAACTAAATTTATGATAAAAGATCTTGGTGTTTTAAAATACTTTCTGGGAATTGAAATTTTACCTAATGACTTTGGTATTTGTATGAATCAAAGAAAGTATTGTCTTGAGCTATTAAATGATTATGGAATGCTTGGGTGTAAACCTTTAGGTACTCCTATTGAATCCAATGTTTGTGTTAAATGTAATCCAAGCAGTAAAGATGGTTTACTCAAAAATATTACTGAGTATCAAAAACTAGTAGGAAGATTAATTTATTTAACTCTTACTAGGCCTGATATTGCTTATTCTGTGCAAGTTTTGAGTCAATATATGCATGCTCCATTGCAGTCTCATTTTAATTTGGCTTTTAGAGTTTTGAGATATTTAAAAGGAGCTCCTGGAAAAGGAGTTCAGATTGTTAAAAGTAATACATTTAAGTTGCATGCTTATAGTGACTCTGACTATGCTAAATGCAAAATTGACAGAAAATCTGTTACAGGATACTTGGTTTATTTTTGTGATTCTTTGGTTTCTTGGAAAAGTAAAAAACAGGCTACAATTTCCAGATCTTCAGCAGAAGCTGAATATAGGGCTATGGGTTCTATAGCCTGTGAAATTATTTGGATTAAAAACTTGCTTTCTGAACTGAATATTAATGTTGAACTACCAATTAATCTTTTTTGTGATAATAGTTCAGCTTTACAACTTGTAGCAAATCTTGTTTTTCATGAAAGAACAAAGCATTTTGAAATTGATGTTCATTATATAAGGGATAAGGTTGCTACAGGTATCATCAAAGCTTTAAAAATTGGTTCTAGTGACCAACTTGCAGATATCTTAACCAAAGGGTTAAGTGTAGGTCAACATGAACAATTGGTTTCTCAGTTGGGATTGATTGACTTATTTCAAAATAAGTTTGAGGGGGAATGTTCAAAATAATATTTTCAATCAAACTTATTTTGAATAATATTTTTTATTTCTTCTTATTTGTGGTGTTTTCTAGATTTGTAACAGGTTTTGGAATGTTGGTGCTCTTGATGCTGTGTAGCAGGTTCATGAAGTGTTGCAGGATTTCATTCAAGAAAGCTTTATTTTATTGTTGAAGATTAAATTATTATTGCTTATAATAAAAGAAGCCTTGAAGACCATTTTATTCCAGTTTGGGCTAAAGTGCATTTCTTTTGTCAAGCCCAATTTATTGAAGTTGATTCCACATTGTGTTCAAGCCCATCTAGTGCTTCCTGGTTTCAAGTCGGGCCTATAAAAGGAAGACCCTATCTTCCATCTAGGGTTAACATTCTAATTCTTTCGACTGCAGCTTTGATTAATCAATCTCTGACCAATCTTCATATTCTCCAGATTTCTGTTTCATGTTTGTGAGATCAATACACATCTTGTGTTATTGATTGAGTGGTTGTTATTGTTTCCCGTATATTCATTTGATGTGAGTATAGAGTTGATTGTGGTAATTTTGGTAGATCGTGATTTCTGGATTGATTCTTTGTTGTGTAACCGTGTTTCTTATTGATTAGTGAAGATTATTGTTCGTTTGTATTAAGTTTTCACTTTTAATTTCATTCTTTAACCTATGTTTGACTTGATCGTTTGCAAGATAAAGTATGGATTAGTGACCTTGCGTGTTTTATGTTAAGATGTCAGTCATCACTTATGTGTATGTATGTGTGTCATCATCAAAACATATTCTTTGATTAATTACACTTTGGTTAATCATACTTAAGTTTATCGTTTAGTGTATTAACCCACATTCAACCAACAAACATAAAATTCACTCACAGCACGTAATCGAACATAACTAGTTTTCGAGCCCTCGCTTCGCGGTGGGGGTTCGGTTTTCAATGTATTTTATTGCGTTTAGTTTGTAAAATTATTCTGTGGCTATCGATGATGTCGTTGAAGCGCAACTCGAGTCGAACTAAAAGGTATAGCTCGTGAAAGATTTAAATGTTATGTTAAATTAACAATATATGTGCATCTCCGCGTTTCGCTATGGAGTTGTGGACTTTTAAAAATTTAACGCAAACTCAACGTGTATGAAAAGTACCCCAAATATTTAACTTTTTTTAAAAAGCGTCCGTTTTGCCATTGTGTTCCTAATTTTTTTTCGAGTTTAACGATAGTGTTGGAAAAATTTAACTCGTTGCGAGCGAGAAGATATGACCCGTTGAAGATTTGGGGGGAGTTTGTTTAAGATTTTTTATGAAAATTGTTATTTGACAATTTACCCCCTTTTTTGGGGGGGGGGGGGGGTGATTTGAATTTTCGGAAAAAGTCTGGGGTTAAATAATAATAATAATCCAAAAAAAAGGTGTAAAGTCGGAATTATCTCTGGTCACTATTCATTTCAACTATGTCTTTTAGATATAGGTATATAATATATATTCAAAAAAAAAAAAAAAACTATTTAATCTTTGAATTAAAAAACAAAAAAATTTACTTTTGTTACACGGTAGTAAAATGGTAGCAGACGGTCACCAAGGTATCTGGGAAGTAATAAATTACGATGGCCCCTTAATTGAGAACATAAGTAAACTATGAATATGAGATCTTAAAATATATTGTATCAATGTCTTGAGGGAAACACCTTCTCAGTGATGCCGATAACTTGCCTTTCAAAAAAAAAAAAAAAAAATGTCTTGAGGGAAATGTTCAGTCTAATACTTCTGGACAGTAACTACTTACATACTAAGTATCATGTTATATAATACTAAAGGTTGAGAAAGTAAAAAGACGGAGACGAGTTGGGACCTTGGAACGACTAGTCTAAAGAGTAAGGGCTAGTCGGAATGTTGACCAACGTTGACATTTAATAATAAACATACTATGCATTAAACATATATATCACGCATAAATATAGCGAATATAAACACAAATATAGGACACAAAATCTAAACATAGAAAATATTAAAACTTTGACATACTTTAAGCAACCTTGACTTTGACCGACCTGGACCGACTATGACCAACTTTGACCGCCTTTGAGCTTAATTTTTAGCGTTGACTGGTTAATTAGATGCTTTTGTGAGAAACGGGGCAGACTAGTCATAAAAACGACTAGTCGTCCGACTTTTGCAGCACTAGTAATACTCAAATGTGTCGAATCTCCTTTAATAGTGACAAAACAAGGGGAAACCACGATGATATCATCAAATGTTTAAACCACACTTGAGAAAGCACAAAATGAAATGTCCCGTTCTTATTGATTAAAAAACGTTCCATATTAATTGATTTCGTTGCGAGGTTTTGACCTCTATATGAGACGTTTTTCAAAGACTGCATTCATTTTTAAAACAAACCATAACCTTTATTTCATAAAATAAGGTTTAAAAAGCTTTACGTAGATTATCAAATAATGATAATCTAAAATATCCTGTTTACACACGACCATTACATAATGGTTTACAATACAAATATGTTACATCGAAATTAGTTTCTTGAATGCAGTTTTTACACAATATCATACAAACATGGACTCCAAATCTTGTCCTTTTTTTAGTATGCAACAGCGGAAGCTCTTAATATTCACCTGAGAATAAACATGCTTTAAACGTCAATAAAAATGTTGGTGAGTTATAGGTTTAACCTATATATATCAAATCGTAACAATAGACCATAAGATTTCATATTTCAATACACATCCCATACATAGAGATAAAAATCATTCATATGGTGAACACCTAGTAACCGACATTAACAAGATACATATATAAGAATATCCCCATCATTCCGGGACACCCTTCGGATATGATATAAATTTCGAAGTACTAAAGCATCCGGTACTTTGGATGGGGTTTGTTAGGCCCAATAGATCTATCTTTAGGATTCGCGTCAATTAGGGTGTCTGTTCCCTAATTCTTAGATTACCAGACTTAATAAAAAGGGGCATATTCGATTTCGATAATTCAACCATAGAATGTAGTTTCACGTACTTGTGTCTATTTTGTAAATCATTTATAAAACCTGCATGTATTCTCATCCCAAAAATATTAGATTTTAAAAGTGGGACTATAACTCACTTTCACAGATTTTTACTTCGTCGGGAAGTAAGACTTGGCCACTGGTTGATTCATGAACCTATAACAATATATACATATATATCAAAGTATGTTCAAAATATATTTACAACACTTTTAATATATTTTGATGTTTTAAGTTTATTAAGTCAGCTGTCCTCGTTAGTAACCTACAACTAGTTGTCCACAGTTAGATATACAGAAATAAATCGATAAATATTATCTTGAATCAATCCACGACCCAGTGTATACGTATCTCAGTATTGATCACAACTCAAACTATACATATTTTGGAATCAACCTCAACCCTGTATAGCTAACTCCAACATTCACATATAGAGTGTCTATGGTTGTTCCGAAATATATATAGATGTGTCGACATGATAGGTCAAAACATTGTATACGTGTCTATGGTATCTCAAGATTACATAATATACAATACCAGTTGATTAAGTTATGGTTGGAATAGATTTGTTACCAATTTTCACGTAGCTAAAATGAGAAAAATTATCCAATCTTGTTTTACCCATAACTTCTTCATTTTAAATCCGTTTTGAGTGAATCAAATTGCTATGGTTTCATATTGAAATCTATTTTATGAATCTAAACAGAAAAAGTATAGGTTTATAGTCAGAAAAATAAGTTACAAGTCGTTTTTGTAAAGGTAGTCATTTTAGTCGAAAGAACGACGTCTAGATGACCGTTTTAGAAAACGTACTTCCACTTTGAGTTTAACCATAATTTTTGGATATAGTTTCATGTTCATAATAAAAATTATTTTCTCAGAATAACAACTTTTAAATCAAAGTTTATCATAGTTTTTAATTAACTAACCCAAAACAGCCCGCGGTGTTACTACGACGGCGTAAATCCGGTTTTACGGTGTTTTTCGTGTTTCCAGGTTTTAAATCATTAAGTTAGCATATCATATAGATATAGAACATATGTTTAGTTAATTTTTAAAAGTCAAGTTAGAAGGATTAACTTTTGTTTGCGAACAAGTTTAGAATTAACTAAACTATGTTCTAGTGATTACGAGTTTAAACCTTCGAATAAGATAGTTTTATATATATGAATCGAATGATGTTATGAACCTCATTAATACCTCAAGTTTAGTAGGTAAACCTACTGGAAGTGACAAAAAATGATCTAGCTTCAAAGGATCTTGGATGGCTTGAAAGTTCTTGAAGTAGGATAATGACACAAAAACAAGTTCAAGTAAGATTTTTACTCGAATTAAGATAGTTTATAGTTATAGAAATTGAATCAAAGTTTGAATATGAATATTACCTTGAATAAGAAAGATAACCTACTGTATATAACAAAGGTTTCTTGATCTTAGATGATTACTTGGAATGGATTAGAAAGCTTGGAAGTAAATTAGTAAACTTGAAGGGATTTTTGAAGTGTTCTTGAAGTGTTCTTCCTATGATGATTATAGCTTGATTCTTGAAGTGATTTTTGATGAATATGATGATTAACTACTGGAAAAATACATTCATAATAGTGTGTGTGTGTTGAGAGAGAATTAGAAAGAGAATTGGAAGTGAAATGGAGTGAATGATGAGTGGTAATTGGTGAGTGGTGAGTGGGGTTAAAAGGAGTTCTAGTTAGTTGACTAGCTCATGGTAGAAGTTAAAATTGATTAGTCATACATGACATAATCAAGAGTGGAATCCCATGCTAGTTCCTATTGGTATATACCCATAGTAAGTACGTTTTGAAGCTGTGTATAATACGGGTAAGAATACGACTAGAATTCTTGATGAAAGAAAAGAATGGGAAAGTAACTGTAACCATTTTCATTAAGTATGAGTGTTTTGATATATGTTTTGAAGTCTTCCAAAAGTATTTTAATACATCTAAATACACTACATGTATATACATTTTAACTGAGTCGTTAAGTCATCGTTAGTCGTTACATGTAAGTGTTGTTTTGAAACCTTTAAGTTAACGATCTCAATTAATGTTGTTAACCCATTGTTTATTATATCTAATGAGATGTTAAATTATTATATTATCATGATATTATGATATATTAATATATCTTAATATGATATATATACATTTAAATGTCGTTACAACGATAATCGTTACATATATGTCTCGTTTCGAAATCCTTAAGTTAGTAGTCTTGTTTATATGTATATAACTCATTGTTAATATACTTATGGAGATACTTACTTATCATAATCTCATGTTAACCATATGTATATCCATATATATATATCGTCATGTCGTTTTTACAAGTTTTAACGTTCGTGAATCGCCTGTCAACTTGGGTGGTCAATTGTCTATATGAAACATATTTCAATTAATCAAGTCTTAACAAGTTTGATTGCTTAACATGTTGGAAACATTTAATCATGTAAATATCAATCTCAATTAATATATATAAACATGGAAAAGTTCGGGTCACTACAGTACCTACCCGTTAAATAAATTTCGTCCCGAAATTTTAAGCTGTTGAAGGTGTTGACGAATCTTCTGGAAATAGATGCGGGTATTTCTTCTTCATCTGATCTTCACACTCCCAGGTTAACTCGGGTCCTCTACGAGCATTCCATCGAACCTTAACAATTGGTATCTTGTTTTGCTTAAGTCTTTTAACCTCACGATCCATTATTTCGACGGGTTCTTCGATGAATTGAAGTTTTTCGTTGATTTGGATTTCATCTAACGGAATAGTGAGATCTTCTTTAGCAAAACATTTCTTCAAATTCGAGACGTGAAAAGTGTTATGTACAGCCGCGAGTTGTTGAGGTAACTCAAGTCGGTAAGCTACTGGTCCGACACGATCAATAATCTTGAATGGTCCAATATACCTTGGATTTAATTTCCCTCGTTTACCAAATCGAACAACGCCTTTCCAAGGTGCAACTTTAAGCATGACCATCTCTCTAATTTCAAATTCTATATCTTTTCTTTTAATGTCAGCGTAGCTCTTTTGTCGACTTTGGGCGGTTTTCAACCGTTGTTGAATTTGGATGATCTTCTCGGTAGTTTCTTGTATAATCTCCGGACCCGTAATATGTCTATCCCCCACTTCACTTCAACAAATCGGAGACCTGCACTTTCTACCATAAAGTGCTTCAAACGGCGCCATCTCAATGCTTGAATGGTAGCTGTTGTTGTAGGAAAATTCTGCTAACGGTAGATGTCGATCCTAACTGTTTCCGAAATCAATAACACATGCTCGCAGCATGTCTTCAAGCGTTTGTATTGTCCTTTCGCTCTGCCCATCAGTTTGTGGATGATAGGCAGTACTCATGTCTAGACGAGTTCCTAATGCTTGCTGTAATGTCTGCCAGAATCTTGAAATAAATCTGCCATCCCTATCAGAGATAATAGAGATTGGTATTCCATGTCTGGAGACGACTTCCTTCAAATACAGTCATGCTAACTTCTCCATCTTGTCATCTTCTCTTATTGGTAGGAAGTGTGCTGATTTGGTGAGACGATCAACTATTACCCAAATAGTATCAAAACCACTTGCAGTCCTTGGCAATTTAGTGATGAAATCCATGGTAATGTTTTCCCATTTCCATTCCGGGATTTCGAGTTGTTGAAGTAGACCTGATGGTTTCTGATGCTCAGCTTTGACCTTAGAACATGTCAAACATTCTCCTACGTATTTAGCAACATCGGCTTTCATACCCGGCCACCAAAAATGTTTCTTGAGATCCTTGTACATCTTCCCCGTTCCAGGATGTATTGAGTATCTGGTTTTATGAGCTTCTCTAAGTACCATTTCTCTCATATCTCCAAATTTTGGTACCCAAATCCTTTCAGCCCTATACCGGGTTCCGTCTTCCCGAATATTAAGATGCTTCTCCGATCCTTTGGGTATTTCATCCTTTAAATTTCCCTCTTTTAAAACTCCTTGTTGTGCCTCTTTTATTTGAGTAGTAATGTTATTATGAATCATTATATTCATAGATTTTACTCGAATGGGTTCTCTGTCCTTCCTGCTCAAGGCATCGGCTACCACATTTGCCTTCCCCGGGTGGTAACGAATCTCAAGTCGTAATCATTCAATAATTCAATCCACCTACGCTGCCTCATATTCAGTTGTTTCTGATTAAATATGTGTTGAAGACTTTTGTGGTCGGTATATATAATACTTTTGACCCCATATAAGTAGTGCCTCCAAGTCTTTAATGCAAAAACAACCGCGCCTAATTCCAAATCATGCGTCGTATAATTTTGTTCATGAATCTTCAATTGTCTAGACGCATAAGCAATCACCTTCGTTCGTTGCATTAATACACAACCGATACCTTGCTTTGATGCATCACAATAAATCACAAAATCATCATTCCCTTCAGGCAATGACAATATAGGTGCCGTAGTTAGCTTTTTCTTCAATAACTGAAACGCTTTCTCTTGTTCATCATTCCATTCAAATTTCTTCCCTTTATGCGTTAATGCAGTCAAGGGTTTTGCTATTCTGGAAAAGTCTTGGATGAACCTTCTGTAGTAACCAGCTAGTCCTAAAAACTGGCGTATGTGTTTCGGAGTTTTCGGGGTTTCCCACTTTTCAACAGTTTCTATCTTTGCCGGATCCACCTTAATACCTTCTTTGTTCACTATGTGACCGAGGAATTGAACTTCTTCTAACCAAAATGCACACTTTGAAAACTTACCGTACAATTCTTCCTTCCTCAATACTTCTAACACCTTTCTCAAATGTTCACCGTGTTCTTGGTCATTCTTTGAGTAAATAAGTATGTCATCAATGAAAACAATGACAAACTTGTCAAGGTATGGTCCACACACTCGGTTCATAAGGTCCATGAATACAGCTGGTGCATTAGTTAAACCAAACGGCATGACCATAAACTCGTAATGACCGTAACGTGTTCTGGAAGCAGTCTTTGGAATATCATCTTCTTTCACCCGCATTTGATGATACCCGGAATGTAAGTTAATCTTTGAATAAACAGACGAGCCTTGTAGTTGATCAAATAAGTCGTCGATTCTCGGTAGTGGGTAGCGGTTCTTGATGGTAAGTTTGTTCAACTCTCGGTAGTCGATACACAACCTGAATGTACCATCTTTCTTCTTGACAAATAAAACAGGAGCTCCCCACGGTGATGTGCTTGGTCGAATGAAACCATGCTCTAAAAGTTCTTGTAATTGGCTTTGCAGTTCTTTCATCTCGTTGGGTGCGAGTCTGTAAGGAGCACGAGCTATTGGTGCAGCTCATGGTACAAGATCTATTTGAAATTCAACGGATCGATGTGGGGGTAATCCCGGTAATTCTTTCGGAAATACATCGGGAAATTCTTTTGCAATGGGAACATCATTGATGCTCTTTTCTTCAGTTTGTACTTTTTCGACGTGTGCTAGAACAGCATAGCAACCTTTTCTTATTAGTTTTTCTGCCTTCAAATTACTAATAAGATGTAGCTTCGTGTTGCCCTTTTCTTCGTACACCATTAAGGGTTTTCCTTTTTCTCGTATAATGCGAATTGCATTTTTGTAACAAACGATCTCTGCTTTCACTTCTTTCAACCAGTCCATACCGATTATCACATCAAAACTCCCTAACTCTACTGGTATCAAGTCAATCTTAAATGTTTCGCTAACCAGTTTAATTTCTCGATTCCGACATATATTATCTGCTGAAATTAATTTACCATTTGCTAATTCGAGTAAAAATTTATTATCCAAAGGCGTCAATGGACAACTTAATTTAGCACAAAAATCTCTACTCATATAGCTTCTATCCACACCCGAATCAAATAAAACTTAAGCAGATTTATTGTCAATAAGAAACGTACCCGTAACAAGCTCCGGGTCTTCCTGTGCCTCTGCCGCATTAATATTGAAAACTCTTCCGCGGCCTTGTCCATTCGTGTTCTCCTGGTTCGGGCAATTTCTAATAATGTGCCCCGGTTTTCCACATTTATAACAAACTACATTGGCATAACTTTCTCCGACACTACTTCCTCTGCCATTACTCGTTCCGACACCATTTGTTCCTTTCGTTCTATTAACCCCTGGTCCGTAGACCTCACACTTCGCCACGCTATGACCATTTCTTTTACACTTGTTACAAAATTTGGTGCAGAACCCCGAGTGATACTTTTCACACCTTTGGCATAGGTGCTTCTGATTGTTGTTTTTGTTGCGGTTATTATTGTTGTTGGGATGATTGTTATAGTTGCTATTGTTGTTGTTGTTGTTGTTGTTGTTGGGCCGTTTGTTGTAGTTGCGATTGATGTTGCGATTGTTGGGATAATTGTTGCGATTATTGTTGTAATTGCTGTTGTTGTTGTATTGGTGATTCTTATCACCATTTTCCTCCCACTTTCTTTTGACTTGCTTCACATTGGCCTCTTCAGCAGTCTGTTCTTTAATTCTTTCTTCAATCTGGTTCACTAGTTTGTGAGCCATTCTACATGCCTGTTGTATGGAGGCGGGCTCGTGTGAACTTATATCTTCTTAGATTCTTTCCGGTAATCCTTTCACAAACGCGTCGATCTTCTCTTCCTCATCTTCGAATGCTCCCGGACACAATAGGCACAATTCTGTGAATCGTCTTTCGTACGTGGTAATATCAAATCCTTGGGTTCGTAACCCTCTAAGTTCTGTCTTGAGCTTATTGACCTCGGTTCTGGGACGGTACTTCTCGTTCATCAAGTGCTTGAATACTGACCACGGTAGTGCGTACGCATCGTCTTGTCCCACTTGCTCTAGATAGGTATTCCACCATGTTAACGCAGAACCTGTGAAGGTATGCGTAGCGTACTTTACTTTGTCCTCTTCAGTACACTTACTTATGGCAAACACCGATTCGACCTTCTCGGTCCACCGTTTCAATCCGATCGGTCTTTCGGTACCATCAAATTCCAAAGGTTTGCAGGCAGTGAATTCTTTGTAGGTGCATCCTACACGATTTCCTGTACTGCTAGATCCAAGGTTATTGTTGGTATGTAGCACAGCCTGTACTGCGGCTATGTTTGAAGCTAGAAAAGTACGGAATTCCTCTTCATTCATATTCACGGTGTGTCGAGTAGTCGGTGCCATTTCCTTCAAAATAGTCAAATGGAACAAGTTAATCATACAGAATATTAAGAGTAGTTAATAGTATTTCGTAGCATAATATGAACTCATTTATAAAAGCTTTTTCTTCATATTAGCGTTTTATAAGTTTAAATTCGGGTAGTACCTACCCGTTAAGTTCATACTTAGTAGCTAATATACAATTCAACTACTACAATTCTATATGAAAAACTGATTATAATAATATTTCGCGTTCAAACTTTTACACAATATTTTACAAACTTACAATACCGCTTATTTTACATATAGCATGAAATATAGCACACAATAAATTTGATACAAGATGGTTGTGAAGATAATTCTAGCTAGTACACAAGTCGTTCAGCAAAGGCAATAAAGACACGTAATTCATACGTCCAGAAACAAGTCATGCATTCTGGTTTTACAAGGATTACTTCCCATCCTTGGTCTTGTGGAACATAACCATTATGGCCGTTGATAAGACAGCGTGTTGTAACGTCGTCAAAGGGACGAGGGTTACGTAATGTCCAACAGTCCCGTAACAATCTAAAAACCTCATTTCTTACCCCAATTACCGACTCCGTCACTTGTGGGAACGTTTTGTTTAATAGTTGTAGCCCAATGTTCTTGTTCTCACTTTGGTGAGAAGCGAACATTACTAATCCGTAAGCATAACATGCTTCTTTATGTTGCATGTTAGCCGCTTTTTCTAAATCACGAAGTCCAATATTCGGATATATTGAGTCAAAATAATTTCTTAACCCATTGCGTAAAATAGCATTTGGGTTCCCCGCAATATATGCGTCAAAGTAAACACATCGTAACTTATGGATTTCCCAATGTGATATCCCCCATCTTTCGAACGAAAGCCTTTTATAAACCAAGGCATTCTTGGAACGTTCTTCGAATGTCTTACAAACTGATCTCGCCTTAAATAGTTGTGCCGAAGAATTCTGACCGACTCTAGACAAGATTTCATCAATCATGTCTCCGGGTAGGTCTCTTAAAATATTGGGTTGTCTATCCATTTTGTGTTTTTATACTGTAAAATAGACAAGAGTTAGATTCATAAAAAAAAATACTTATTAATACAAGCAATTTTTACATATATCATAAAGCATAAGCACACTATATTACTTATATTACACCACACGAATACAACTATCTTATTCCGACTCGCTTGTTTCTTCTTCTTCGGTTTTGGTTCGTTTTGCCAAGTTTCTAGGGATATATGATGTTCCCCTAATACGAGCCGTCGTTATCCACATTGGTTTAGAAAAACCTGGTGGTTTAGAGGTTCCCGGTTCATTGTTACAACTTAAGGACTTCGGGGGTTGACGATACATATAAAGTTCATCGGGGTTGGAATTAGATTTCTCTATTTTTATGCCCTTTCCCTTATTATTTTCTTTTGCCTTTTTAAATTCAGTTGGGGTAATTTCTATAACATCATCGGAATTCTCGTCGGAATCCGATTCATCAGAGAATTGGTAATCCTCCCAATATTTTGCTTCCTTGGCGGAAACACCATTGACCATAATTAACCTTGGTCGGTTGGTTGAGGATTTTCTTTTACTTAACCGTTTTATTATTTCCCCCACCGTTTCTATTTTTTCATCCGGTTCCGATTCTTCTTCCGGTTCCGATTCTTCTTCCGGTTCCGACTCTTCTTCCGGTTCCTCTTCCGGAACTTGTGAATTAGTCCACGAATCATTCCAATTTACATTTGACTCTTCATTATTATTAGGTGAGTCAATGAGACTTGTTCTAGAGGTAGACATCTATCACATAATATCAAACGCGTTAAGAGATTAATATATCACATAATATTCACATGTTAAAAATATATAGTTTCCAACAAAATTTGTTAAGCAATCATTTTTCAAGTAAACACGGTCGAAGTCCAGACTCACTAATGCATCCTAACAAACTAGATAAGACACACTAATACAAAATTCTAGTTCTCTAAGACCAACGCTCGGATACCAACTGAAATGTCCCGTTCTTATTGATTAAAAAACGTTCCATATTAATTGATTTCGTTGCGAGGTTTTGACCTCTATATGAGACGTTTTTCAAAGACTGCATTCATTTTTAAAACAAACCATAACCTTTATTTCATAAATAAAGGTTTAAAAAGCTTTACGTAGATTATCAAATAATGATAATCTAAAATATCCTGTTTACACACGACCATTACATAATGGTTTACAATACAAATATGTTACATCGAAATTAGTTTCTTGAATGCAGTTTTTACACAATATCATACAAACATGGACTCCAAATCTTGTCCTTTTTTTAGTATGCAACAGCGGAAGCTCTTAATATTCACCTGAGAATAAACATGCTTTAAACGTCAACAAAAATGTTGGTGAGTTATAGGTTTAACCTATATATATCAAATCGTAACAATAGACCACAAGATTTCATATTTCAATACACATCCCATACATAGAGATAAAAATCATTCATATGGTGAACACCTAGTAACCGACATTAACAAGATACATATATAAGAATATCCCCATCATTCCGGGACACCCTTCGGATATGATATAAATTTCGAAGTACTAAAGCATCCGGTACTTTGGATGGGGTTTGTTAGGCCCAATAGATCTATCTTTAGGATTCGCGTCAATTAGGGTGTCTGTTCCCTAATTCTTAGATTACCAGACTTAATAAAAAGGGGCATATTCGATTTCGATAATTCAACCATAGAATGTAGTTTCACATACTTGTGTCTATTTTGTAAATCATTTATAAAACCTGCATGTATTCTCATCCCAAAAATATTAGATTTTAAAAGTGGGACTATAACTCACTTTCACAGATTTTTACTTCGTCGGGAAGTAAGACTTGGCCACTGGTTGATTCACGAACCTATAACAATATATACATATATATCAAAGTATGTTCAAAATATATTTACAACACTTTTAATATATTTTGATGTTTTAAGTTTATTAAGTCAGCTGTCCTCGTTAGTAACCTACAACTAGTTGTTCACAGTTAGATATACAGAAATAAATCGATAAATATTATCTTGAATCAATCCACGACCCAGTGTATACGTATCTCAGTATTGATCACAACTCAAACTATACATATTTTGGAATCAACCTCAACCCTGTATAGCTAACTCCAACATTCACATATAGAGTGTCTATGGTTGTTCCGAAATATATATAGATGTGTCGACATGATAGGTCGAAACATTGTATACGTGTCTATGGTATCTCAAGATTACATAATATACAATACCAGTTGATTAAGTTATGGTTGGAATAGATTTGTTACCAATTTTCACGTAGCTAAAATGAGAAAAATTATCCAATCTTGTTTTACCCATAACTTCTTCATTTTAAATCCGTTTTGAGTGAATCAAATTGCTATGGTTTCATATTGAAATCAATTTTATGAATCTAAACAGAAAAAGTATAGGTTTATAGTCGGAAAAATAAGTTACAAGTCGTTTTTGTAAAGGTAGTTATTTCAGTCGAAAGAACGACGTCTAGATGACCGTTTTAGAAAACATACTTCCACTTTGAGTTTAACCATAATTTTTGGATATAGTTTCATGTTCATAATAAAAATCATTTTCTCAGAATAACAACTTTTAAATCAAAGTTTATCATAGTTTTTAATTAACTAACCCAAAACAGCCTGCGGTGTTACTACGACGGCGTAAATCCGGTTTTACGGTGTTTTTCGTGTTTCCAGGTTTTAAATCATTAAGTTAGAATATCATATAGATATAGAACATATGTTTAGTTAATTTTTAAAAGTCAAGTTAGAAGGATTAACTTTTGTTTGCGAACAAGTTTAGAATTAACTAAACTATGTTCTAGTGATTACGAGTTTAAACCTTCGAATAAGATAGTTTTATATATATGAATCGAATGATGTTATGAACCTCATTACTACCTCAAGTTTAGTAGGTAAGCCTACTGGAAGTGACAAAAAATGATCTAGCTTCAAAGGATCTTGGATGGCTTGAAAGTTCTTGAAGTAGGATCATGACACAAAAACAAGTTCAAGTAAGATTTTTACTCGAATTAAGATAGTTTATAGTTATAGAAATTGAATCAAAGTTTGAATATGAATATTACCTTGAATAAGAAAGATAACCTACTGTATATAACAAAGGTTTCTTGATCTTAGATGATTACTTGGAATGGATTAGAAAGCTTGGAAGTAAATTAGTAAACTTGAAGGGATTTTTGAAGTGTTCTTGAAGTGTTCTTCCTATGATGATTATAGCTTGATTCTTGAAGTGATTTTTGATGAAGATGATGATTAACTACTGGAAAAATACGTTCATAATAGTGTGTGTGTGTTGAGAGAGAATTAGAAAGAGAATTAGAAGTGAAATGGAGTGAATGATGAGTGGTAATTGGTGAGTGGTGAGTGGGGTTAAAAGGAGTTCTAGTTAGTTGACTAGCTCATGGTAGAAGTTAAAATTGATTAGTCATACATGACATAATCAAGAGTGGAATCCCATGCTAGTTCCTATTGGTATATACCCATAGTAAGTATGTTTTGAAGCTGTGTATAATACGGGTAAGAATACGACTAGAATTCTTGATGAAAGAAAAGAATGGGAAAGTAACTGTAACCATTTTCGTTAAGTATGAGTGTTTTGATATATGTCTTGAAGTCTTCCAAAAGTATTTTAATACATCTAAATACACTACATGTATATACATTTTAACTGAGTCGTTAAGTCATCGTTAGTCGTTACATGTAAGTGTTGTTTTGAAACCTTTAAGTTAACGATCTCAATTAATGTTGTTAACCCATTGTTTATTATATCTAATGAGATGTTAAATTATTATATTATCATGATATTATGATATATTAATATATCTTAATATGATATATATACATTTAAATGTCGTTACAACGATAATCGTTACATATATGTCTCGTTTCGAAATCCTTAAGTTAGTAGTCTTGTTTATATGTATATAACTCATTGTTAATATACTTATGGAGATACTTACTTATCATAATCTCATGTTAACCATATGTATATCCATATATATATATCGTCATGTCGTTTTTACAAGTTTTAACGTTCGTGAATCGCCGGTCAACTTGGGTGGTCAATTGTCTATATGAAACATATTTCAATTAATCAAGTCTTAACAAGTTTGATTCCAACAAACATTTAATCATGTAAATATCAATCTCAATTAATATATATAAACATGGAAAAGTTCGGGTCACTACACAAAACATATCATAAACACAACTTTTCACACCAAATGATAGTTGAAACTTAAAAGAGTTTAAAGACTACTTACTAGTGTCATCTATAGGCTGGGAACCCTCAACGGTGTCTGCAGAAATCGTAGTTGTTTCCTGAGAATCTTCCGAAGTGACAGCTGGCGTCGTTGCCTGAGGATCCTCAGCAGTCGGAGTTGTGGTTGCTTGAGATGCATCTGTGGTGGTAGTAGACGGTGGTACCGCTGGCTGAGAATTCTCGAGATTATCAGCAGTAACCTGCTGACGTGGGGGTGATGTCACTGTGTTGGAACTGTAATTTTCTTGTGCGGGTTTCTTAAGTTCGTCGAGACCAATCTCTTTTTCAAGTGTGCTCTTGAATTCACGCGACACTTCCTATAATGAATTTAATTGCAATGTGTCACTTAACACATGGTAAATTCAGTGTAGACGAAATAAAATAATTGGTTATCTGATTCTGACACCTATAGTCAGAATAATCATTTTGATAAAAAAAAAACATTTAATAACCCTGAATGGAGTGTCGGTTATGTTTGTTTGAAATACCTGAAGTTCCCTGATTGTCGGTTGAAATGCTCGCAGAGTTTTTCCCAAATTTTTAGCAACCTGCAATTTATATCTATTACCAAAGATAGAATAGGAAGAGATTTATAACAGTATCATTTTTACGTTTATATTCAATTTAAAAATATAGTTGGCCTCTTTACGTGTAATATTTTATATAATCCATAGGGGAAACTTCAAAAAATTAACGGCAATTAATAAATTTGTTTGTCATGAATATCAATTCGAAGACTAAATGAGCATCCAAACAAACCCTTAGAAGCCTATAATGCAAAGGAGATATCAAACGGTGCTCACTTCTGCAAGACCTTTAGGGCCAAAAACCAACAAAGCTACAACTCCGATCACTAAAGCTTCAGGAGCTCCAACTCCAAATAAAGATGCAAACACACCAACCTTCCCTTTACATTTCTTACTCTTATCTGTAACCACACAATCAAAGCAATCATTTGAGCCTCAAAAACAAATTTTGACTTGGGAAGTCAAACTGTTTATTACATTTCAAGTTTTCAACTTCAAAATATACAACTATTAACTAACACCTTGACTATTACACATACTAATTTTGGAACCGGTAGCTGAAACTTATTTTTTAAAATCTTTAATTATATGAAAGGTAATGATGTAATTTAACATTCTATAAGTTAGAGAGCTTATTTTAAAAGTTACTTAAACTAGCTTCTTTTTTAGACCTTATTTGTAACATCCCGCGTTTTTTCGTTAAATTTATTTTTAACACTGTCTTTTTTTTAGATAATATCTTTCGTTATCTAAATTCGTAACTTTTGTTAACTAACATTCTTAATATTTCCGTTATTCGATTACAACATCTCTCGTTAATTTGTGTTTTTAAAATATTCGTTCGGTTAATTCCCGCACCCGCTTTTAAACTCGAGGGACTATTGGCGTCAAGTGGGCAAACTAGTTGACTAGGTCAACTAGTCAACCCACCACTACCACCACTCATTCATTCCCTCATCTCTTTCTCTCTTTCTCCTACTTCCACTTTTTGCTCTCAAACTCCAATATCACTAAATCATCATCTAAATTCGATCTAGGAGGCTTACAACAAAACAAATTACATATTCATGATCCTCTCTTCATCCTCTACATTTTGATACCAATTTCATCTCGTTTGGGTAACATTTCTAAAACTCTAGATTTCATGTTCTTAGTGTTTTTGACTTGAAATGGTGTTAGTTAGTGTCTATGGCTCAAGTCTAACATGAATATGTGTTTAGTTTGCTCGATTTGTTGTTTTGAGTAACTAGCTTGAATATGAAAAATGGGTGTGCTTAATCTTGAGTTTTGAGTGATTAAATGTTGTTTAAACGTTAAAGTTCATGTATTAAATGTGTTACTAGCATCATTAGCTTCATTTTGATGTGTAGGTTGATTTAGAAAAGCTTCATTTACAAAATGGTTGAATTCATGATTTTGGTAAGGGTTTGATGAACTTTAAAATGAACTTTTGATGCATTGAATGCTTTGAAATGTTGTTAGTAAGTGTTTAATTGTATGGTATATTTAATTACCTTCGAAACGGCATATCGTATGTATAAATTGGTTTCCCGAATCATGAAATGCACTTTTAGAACTTGAAACTTTGATTTTGAACATTTAACGATCATTTGACGAGGTTTTTGTTGTTTTAAATGATGAACTTGATTGATGAAATGTGTTTAGTGGTATTCCTCATCAAAATACGTTTCCAACGATATAAGATAAGTATTTTGAATGGTTACGGTTCATAAGTTATGATTGTTTGAAGTTGGATTCGTTTAAGTGTTCAAACTGCCCAGAATTGCTGAAACAGACACAGATGCGGCACATCTGAGAGGGATGCGGCTCATCTGATGCTGACTTCCCAAAAATTTCAATTTTCGTTTAATTCTAACTATGCTATGCACCTCCGATTGACATGAAACATGGCCAACATGCTTATATATGACTTCTAAGCTCAGAAAAATAGTTCGGGACCCGACCCGAACGTGTTGACTTTTTTATTGACTTTGACTTTGACAAAAGTTGGACTTTTAGTCAAACTTAACCAAACACTTATGCAATCGTTCTAACGTGCTTTTGTACTTATATCTGGCATGAAACTTGACAACGTGATTCACATGCTATATATTCGAGTCGTAACGAGCCATAGGACTAATTGAACACATTTCGCCCGACCTTGTGTCGTAACCAGTTAATTGATACAACTTACTTGTTTAGGTCAAGGCTAAACAACTTTCATGCACACGTTTACTTTGTGAAGTACCTTTATACTCGTGCACTCGAGGTGAGATCATAGTCCCATCTTTCAACAACTTTTATACTTTTAAATCATGGGATGAGAAACATATACAGTTTTATACTACATACTTTTATACTTTGAACACAAGTACGGAAACAAACATTCCACAGCGAGTTAGAACAAAAAGCCTCAATTCGATTATCATTAGTTACACTTGCAGGGTGTAAGCGAGAACTTATATTATGTGATCACATGGGCTTGACGAGCCTCATTCGGACGGTTCGCTAACGTCGGCGGATGAAATATATTTTCGGGTTTAGTGTATGTTCTAACACTACGCAACAGGGTGCAAAACAGTTAAGTCTTGATAATTGGGTGCTCACAAACATACTTTTGGAATGCAAACGATTTGGATAATCAACGTTATGAAAATACAAAATCTTGTGGTTCAAAAACAACGTTTACAAACACCTATGATTTCACCAACGTTTTTCGTTGACAGTTTTCTATATGTTTCTCAGGTTCATGAATGGCTATTTGATACATGCTTCCGCACACTTTGATTACTTGCTTGGAGTCAAGCATATATGAATACACTGGTGATAACACCTTTGGATTCAAACATATTTGTTTACATACTTACGCTATTTATAGCAACCGTGATTTTAAACTAATTATGTCGCAAGTTATTTTATTTATACTTTACAACTTTTGTAAACTTAAACTTGTTGTCGAACCGTTTGGTAAACTAAACTTTGTAAGTCTTGTACGTCTCAAATGAATGCGACATAATTTTGGTCAAACGTGTCTCATTTAGGGACTATGACCACGCAACGGGGCCTAAGTTAATGGCGCTGTCAATAACGATTTTGTAGATGGTATCAGAGCGTTGGTTGTAGGGATCTAGGATGTGCATTAGTATGTCTGACAGAGTCGTTAGGACGCATTAGTGAATCTAGACTACAACCGGATAGTTAGTCATTGCATTCTGACATACATTTGCTATAGATAGCACTTACTTGACTACTTGTGCATTTATACTTGAATTATTCTTAGGCAATCTTCTTAATGGTAGCAAGTTTTCATCATACGAATCTGTAATCTACCACTTTCCGGTAACACACGTAAATTCAAGATTCATACGCGTGAGGATGACGACGACTTCATTAGTCACACTAGTTCGGGAACTCTGTCTCCTCGGTTATTATTCATCACCGTCCCGGCTTACTATCCACAAGTGTTGTAAAGTTACCACCACTACTTTAGATAAGCATCATCATCACTACTTATCACTACGGTTACGTACTACTCGTTATCATAATTCGTTACTCTTTTCGTGCCTAAATACATTATTGTTTGACTTGAACAGCATTGACGTGAACAATCATTTATACACTTGCTTCGAGAAACGCATCTTCAGAGTCGCACAAATTCTTTCTATCTAATACAAGTCACGTTTGAGACGTCGTTACACTTTGTTCATTTTAGATCTTCACGATTACACAAACTTGAATCTATGGGGTGATGTGGGAATGGAGGTATGAGTTAGTATAATATAAAGATCAACGTGGTTATATTATAGTAAGTCATACCAAAGTTCTAATGACAAGTAATGGTGATTGGACTCGATCAACCTAATCATCACCATGTGCCATGTACATGACTTCATTTTTCTTGTTTGAACATCCGAAAACTCCGAGAATACTGATAACAACCATACCCGGGACACATCGTCGATTATTGTCGAACCATATTTATGCTTCCGAATGAATGACAAATTCTTTCGACTTCAACCATATGTTACACGTGTATACTATCTCGTTTTCGCAGTTTTATCGACGAACTACAATATGCTTGTTATGCTCACATCGAGGCGGAAACTTCTCTCGCATCACACTCGTACTCCCGTATAAGGAAATATTTTATCTAAATTCTCGATGGGGAGAGAGACTCTTCACATTATACTAGTATTCACCACGAGGGGGAATAGTCCTAACGAACGTTTTCAGAACCCGATAAGAAACTTGCTCTAACAAACGTTTTTAGAAACCGATAAATCTTTCGCGACGCGAATTTCTTGAAAAACTTGTTCTAACTAACGTTTTCAATTTCTAGCAAACTTATTCAAATATATCTTAAGGGACTGTACCTCGTTTCGGATCGAGATCCTCGTTTCACTTCTAGATTTCGGAGTGCCTTACAAAAAGCCTCGGGACCACGTTTAGACATGAGTACAACACACCAACCCCAAACCGATGGACCAAACAAACATACGATTCAAACCTTGGAAACCATAATACGAGTTTGTGTTATCAACTTCAAATTTTCTTGGGAAAATCCTTTGCCTTTAACCGAATTCTCTTACAACGATAGTTATCACACGAGTATTAATGCCACACCTTCCGAAAACTCATATAGCCGCAAATGTCGTTTTCTAAATTGTTGGACCGAAGTAGGTGACAAGCAAGTCACCGAACCCGAACTCATTCATGGAGTAACCGTTAAGATCGTTCCAATCCGAGAAAGGCTCAAAGCGGCCCGTAGTCGCCAAAAGAGCTACGCTAATGTTAGACGCAACCCTTTCGAATTCCAAGTGGGTAACCGTGTAACGATAAAATTCGCACCTTGAAAAGGTGCAATCCATTTTGGGAAACGTAGAAAGCTAAATCCACGATATATTGATCCTTTTAAAATCTTGGGGTGTTTTGGATCCGTTGCTAGCCGTTTAGATTTTTCGACCCATTTGAGTCTCCGTTCATCCTACATTCTATGTATCAAACTTAAAGACGTGTCCTACGAAACAAGAACTTGTTATTCTTTTCGATGATCTTGCTATCGATGATAAACTTCACTTCCTAGGAGGACCGGTTGAAACTATGAATCGTGAAACCAAATTTTGAAACAAAGTAAAACCCCGATTTTCGAAATTTGTTGAAATGCCCAAGGAAGTACCTTCACTTATCTGTAGATTTAACAACGCAAGATCTCGAAGAAGAAACAACGACTACTACTTCCAACTAAATTTCGGGACAAAATTTCTTTTAAGGTGTAGGTAATGTAACATCCCGCGTTTTTCCGTTAAATTTATTTTTAACACCGTCTTTTTTTTAGATAATATCTTTCGTTATCTAAATTCGTAACTTTCGTTAACTAACATTCTTAATATTTCCGTTATTCGATTACAACATCTCTCATTAATTTGCATTTTTAAAATATTCGTTTGGTTAATTCCCGCACCCGCTTTTAAACTCGAGGGACTATTGGCGTCAAGTGGGCAAACTAGTTGACTATAGGTCAACTAGTCAACCCACCACTACCACCACTCATTCATTCCCTCATCTCTTTCTCTCTTTCTCCTACTTCCACTTTTTGCTCTCAAACTCCAATATCACTAAATCATCATCTAAATTCGATCTAGGAGGCTTACAACAAAACAAATTACATATTCGTGATCCTCTCTTCATCCTCTACATTTTGGTACCAATTTCATCTCGTTTGGGTAACATTTCTAAAACTCTAGATTTCATGTTCTTAGTGTTTTTGACTTGAAATGGTGTTAGTTAGTGTCTATGGCTCAAGTCTAACATGAATATGTGTTTAGTTTGCTCGATTTGTTGTTTTGAGTAACTAGCTTGAATATGAAAAATGGGTGTGCTTAATCTTAAGTTTTGGGTGATCAAATGTTGTTTAAACGTTAAAGTTCATGTATTAAATGTGTTACTAGCATCATTAGCTTCATTTTGATGTGTAGGTTGATTTAGAAAAGCTTCATTTACAAAATGATTGAATTCATGATTTTGGTTAGGGTTTGATGAACTTTAAAATGAACTTTCAATGCATTGAATGCTTTGAAATGTTGTTAGTAAGTGTTTAATTGTATGGTATGTTTAATTACCTTCGAAACGGCATATCGTATGTATAAATTGGTTTCCCGAATCATGAAATGCACTTTTAGAACTTGAAACTTTGATTTTGAACATTTAACGATCATTCGACGAGGTTTTTGTTGTTTTAAATGATGAACTTGATTGATGAAATATGTTTAGTTGTATTCCTCGTCAAAATACCTTTCCAACGATATAAGATGCGTGTTTTGAATGTTATGGTTCATAAGTTATGGTTGTTTAAAGTTGGATTTGTTTAAGTGTTCAAACTGCCCAGAATTACTGAAACAGACACAGATGCGGCGCATCTGAGAGGGATGCGGCGCATCTGATACTGACTGCCCAAAAATTTCGATTTTCGTTTAATTCTAACTATGCTATGAACCTCCGATTGACATGAAACTTGGCCAACATGCTTATATATGACTTCTAAGCTCAGAAAAATAGTTCGGGACCCGACCCGAACGTGTTGACTTTTTCATTGAGTTTGACTTTGACAAAAGTTGGACTTTTAGTCAATCTTAACCAAACACTTATGTAATCGTTCTAACGTACTTTTATACTTATATCTGGCATGAAACTTGACAACGTGATTCACATGCTATATATTTGAGTCGTAACGAGCCATAGGACTAATTGAACACATTTCGCCCGACCTTGTGTCGTAACCGGTTAATTGATACAACTTACTTGTTTAGGTCAAGACTAAACAACTTTCATGCACACGTTTACTTTGTGAAGTACCTTTATACTCGTGCACTCAAGGTGAGATCATAGTCTCATCTTTCAACAACTTTTATACTTTTAAATCATGGGATGAGAAACATATACAGTTTTATACTACATACTTTTATACTTTGAACACAAGTACGGAAACAAACATTCCACAGCGAGTTAGAACAAAAAGCCTCAATTCGATTATCATTAGTTACACTTGCAGGGTGTAAGCGAGAACTTATATTATGTGATCACATGGGCTTGACGAGCCTCATTCGGACGGTTCGCTAACGTCGGCGGATGAAATATATTTTCGGGTTTAGTGCATGTTCTAACACTACGCAACAGGGTGCAAAACAGTTAAGTCTTGATAATTGGGTGCTCGCGAACATACTTTTGGAATGCAAACGATTTGGATAATCAAAGTTATGGAAATACAAAATATTGTGGTTCAAAAACAACGTTTACAAACACCTATGATTTTACCAACGTTTTTCGTTGACAGTTTTCTATATGTTTCTCAGGTACATGAATGGCTATTTGATACATGCTTCCGCACACTTTGATTACTTGCTTGGAGTCAAGCATACATGCATACACTAGTGATAGCACCTTTGGATTCAAACATATTTGTTTACATACTTACGCTATTTATAGAAACCGTGATTTTAAACTAATTATGTCGCAAGTTATTTCATTTATACTTTACAACTTTTGTAAACTTAAACGTGTTGTCGAACCGTTTGGTAAACTAAACTTTGTAAGTCTTGTACGTCTTAAATGAATGCGACATAATTTTGGTCAAATGTGTCTCATTTAGGGACTATGACCACGCAATGGGACCTAAGTTAACGGCACCGTCAATGACGATTTTGTCGGGTCGTTATAGTATTTGTTTCAATAGCTCTAGAATTTTTTTCACTCAAACATACCTAATCTCAAAGATTGTAGTGAAATTGACAGCCCATGTTTCCTGAGGCCATTCCAATTGGAAAATGGAGTTAACCCCAGATGAGGAACCCAGTTTAAAGGATGGATGGTTAGGGTTTTAGAACATGAAATTTTAGAAGCAAAACTTGGGGTTTTCTTTGAAATTGTGGGTGATGATGATGATGATGATGATGATGTTGATGAATATGGGGGATTAAATATGGCTGAAGCCATGATTTGGGGGTGATATGTATAGATTAATGTGAGTGGAACTTGAGGTTGAATTTAAGGGAAATTAGAAGTGTAAAATGTTCGAAGGAAGGTGGTTGGTGTTGGGCCCAACATGATCCTATTTTTCAGGGATATTTTAGGTTTAACATTTGGATTAATGTAAACACAGTTTAGCGTTTAGACTATAAACTTGTTATTTATATTTATGTATAATTATTATCAACAATATCAATATACGCAAATTTTAGCTTGATAAATAAAGATTTTACTAAAGAAAAATTAAGCGGTTGGTCGTTAACGTTTATCTCATATTTCACATTTACCACTTGATCATGCATATTTTTACCATAGGGTTAATATGCCTATACAATACGTAAAGGGGGGGGGGGGGGTTTAAGGATCTTAGAACAAGGCTCTCCGGTCCAGCTACCGTGAATAACCCTGGCCGACATGATGATGTCGGTGGGGTGGCCAAGTGATTAAGTCCACCTTCGATAACGGTCGTTGATCGGAAGGCCCCATATAAGTCTGTAGGTGCTAGTCAACGAAGAACTAACCTCTTAACCTTGAGAAGATGGGAGTTGATGCTGGTTACGTAAGATGTGTGGTTGATGATTGTTACGTAACGTATTTGTCCTTTAGGATGATAATTAGGGTTTGTATATATAGGCAAACCCTAATTCTCGAACCATCCGAGATAATGGTAATCCCTTTCATAACCAACTCCCCCAAATCACGGATATAATTATGGAAAAGATACTTACTTGAGGACCAAGTAACCGCCGTACTGGGAACAAAGGCATTCGATACGAATTCGCATGCCGCATACCGCATACAAAGTATACGCATACGCATGCACGCGAGTGCCCGCATACGTATGTATTGCGCATGCGGGTTGCGGTATCATTATGTCCCCCCCAGTTTGATGTTATATGACGCAAGACATATGATATCAAACTATTAAGCGAAAAGGAAAAAACAAGAAAACGGCTAGCATTTAATTTTCCGCGTGCGTTTCGACGACATTAAATGCATGTCACTGTCGCAGAAGCCCATTCGGCTGACAAGACGTAAAGTGGCAGTTGGCAGGCGCGTGTGAGCCACGCGCTCAACACAGGGCACATCTAACTGACACCCACGCGCGTGCAAAAAATATCAATCGTTGATTGCATTACACGTGTACAGCCACAGTGAAACCCGTTCCACCCCATGACCCCCAATTTGCACTATAAATAGGCCTGTTTCACCCACATTTCCATTTTTCTGCCAAAAGCTTCTCCAATACGCTGCCTATTTTAATTCCAATCAGAATCCAACCATTCCGGCCAACTGCTAAAGGTTAGTTGTTCTCCGATTACTTATAGAAAATGACTAAGGCTAACGAGACTTACGTAGATAGCGTAGTGTCGGTAATAGAGCAACAACATATAGATTCTTTAGTTAAACAGTACCCACCGTTAGCGTAGTATAATCCAGTGCCTCCCCAGTCCAATCAACGTGCCCACAAATTGCCGAAGAATAAGGTAGCTATATATGAGCATGCTTTTAAGCATGGAAATTTTAGGGTGCCACCTTCCGACTTCTTTTTAGGCGTTCTAGATCATTTCGGCGTAGGACTAGGGCAATTACACCCCTACGCAATAGGGAAAATAGTGCTGTTTGAGATGTGGTGCGTTGCACTAAACAAGGTACCATTAGTTAAGGTATTCTATCATTTGTACCGCCTAGCCAATCATCATAAGTCGTGGTTTACTTTCTTCGCCTGTCATAACTTCACAAAAACCCCCAAATCGAACGCGGGTCACTGGAAAGAAACGTTCTTTTTTATTGACCAATCTGTTGTGGGAGCCACCTTTCCGCAAACACTTGTTTGGTGCGAAAGCATGGCTAAGGATGTGAACAAAACCCTTGTCCTTGATGACGAGGAAACGAAGTTGTTAGCCGAGTGCGCTAACACACAGCTGGTGCACCGGTCATATGGGAATGTTATGCTGCGGTTGGGAAGGATATCCGCGCACTGGCCATGGGAGAACATGCGTCCAGCCATAATCGCGCCGAATGGTAAGGGTAGGAATAGTATAAATGCATATGAATATATAACCGCTAACGTATACGTACATCTTTTAATATTGCGCATATGTTTGCAGAGATGAAGATGAAGAAAGTGCTTACCGCGGAGGAGATTGCGGCTATCTCTTTCCGCAAACAAAATATAAACGAACCTCTAGAGCAAGAGAAGACTGGGGAGAATGAGGTGTCCGCTCCCGCCACCTCGGCCAATAAGCGCAAGGCAACCGAAGCTCCCCAAACTAAACAGAAGAAGAAGAAGCTAACTCCTAAACAAAAAGAGGACATGCGGAATGACAACTTTGTCCCCGTTGATCCAGCATCTGCAGATCTTCCTCCTCCTATCACCGGTAAGCATCTCTTTTCTTTCATAAACATCGTACGATTAACTTTATGTGCTAACAAGTTACTGATTTGCAGAGCATATTGAGGAGACGCATCAGACGCCGCCGCAGGCAAATCCCGACCTGGAGGCTACCGCCACGTCCAGGGATAGGGCGATACACCTTGACTCCTATTATACGCCAGTCCCACCGCACGGTAGCTTCCGTTTGGCAAATCTAGCACAGCTCACCCAGTCCTCCGCCGAAAATGCCGCAGAGCAGTCCGCCTTTCTGCAACAAATTTTTCCTGCTGAATTCCGCGAGCAACTAGCCGCACTGCCCTTCAACCAAGCGCACAACGCCTTTGTCCAAAACGGCTTTGTGTTCTTTGGCGTGTTTGCGGATCAAGCTCGTCGCTCCACTAACCTATACCAAGTGGCCGTGCGGAAAGAAACGGAGCTTGGATTGCTGCAGGCAGGGGTAGATCAGGTTAAAAAAGATAGGGATGCCGAGGAAGAGGCGCGCAAGGCGGTGGAGGTGACTGCGGCGGAAACAAAGACCGCGCTGATTGAGGAAAGGAAAAAGAACCGCGAGCTGGTGGGGGCAGTTGACCAGGCTAAGGGGGAGACGGAACGCCTGCGGTTGGAACTGGAATGGGTGCGCATGGAGATGGACGACGCGGTGACTGGCCGCGAACTGGCAGAGGCAGACTTGTCAAAGCTTCACACCTCCCTTCCTATCATAGCGCAAAAGGTAATGGACTCGGGGCCCGTCTGTAACGACCCAACCCGTTAACCATCCGAAAATGTGCCATAGAAAAAAAATTCTGGAACTGCCCATCTGGATGGCGTCCAAAAGCTTGGACGGCATCCAGCACTTAAGACTGGGACGGCGTCCAGATGTACTAAAACATTCTGATCAGTTTACAAACACATGCGGGCGAAAAACCCGCTTCCTGACACTTTTGAACCAAAACACTTTCACAATATATTACAATAGTTTAAACTAAGAGTTTTTCATAATAAAAACCGAGTTTTACGACACCGAGCCCACATCGACCCAAAATGCCACAAGTGACTATTTCGACCCATTAGTTTATACAAAAACATAGACCGAGCATGGGATTGGGGACACGCTACCCAATCCTAATAAAATCCAAAAGCAAGTCTTCTAAAGCAAACTACGCAAGTCCACTAGTCCCCGCGCTTACCCGAGCCACCGCATCCATGCAATCTATAAAAATGTAAACAACGAGAGGGTAAGCTAACGCTTAGTGAATGATAATATACTACATACATATATATGTATAAAATAGACACGCCACACAAATATCAAATACCGCATACCGAAGCATCCAAGTATAAGGCAAGCTAAGCTAAGCATACCGTAGTCACTAAGCAACAAGCTATAGATACATCAACAAATATAAGTTCACCAACGACGATGTTAACAACGCCAAGAAGCTACACCCGAAGGGTTAGCTACATCACAACAATAAAACAATATATATATAACAATATATAAACGAATAAGGTTAACCCCTTAACCCATTACCGAATACCAAACACCACAATGAAGATTGGCCGAACAACCCGAGCCTTAGTGAATTCGCACAACCCGATATTCACTTCTTCACCAATTCAACAACCGAGGTTGGCCGAACTACCCGAGCCTTAGTGAATTCGCACAACCCGAGATTCACTACCTCATCACAAGATGACCGAACAACCCGAGTCATCATGAATCCGCACTACCCGAGATTCACTTCTCAACATCAAACCCACGGTTACGGGATTATAAAATCCACCACATCGGGGTTATCCACATCACAACAATATCAACCCTTCGCCTTTGGGGTTATAACATCCAAATCACAACCACGTGTGATAACGTACACACAACGTGTGCCTCGCCAAAGGTAAACAACCAAAACGCACAACCGTGCCAATTAGACCTATACACAAGTCCATCAAATCCACCTATATGTGAAGTGAGCTCTATAACTGAGAACCACTTCACCCGACCCGCACCCATCCTACACATACATATGCACATAGTGAAATGTCCCGTTCTTATTGATTAAAAACGTTCCATATTAATTGATTTCGTTGCGAGGTTTTGACCTCTATATGAGACATTTTTCAAAGACTGCATTCATTTTTAAAACAAATCATAACCTTTATTTCATAGATAAAGGTTTTAAAAAGCTTTACGTAGATTATCAAATAATGATAATCTAAAATATCCTGTTTACACACGACCATTACATAATGGTTTACAATACAAATATGTTACAACAAAATAAGTTTCTTGAATGCAGTTTTTACACAATATCATATAAGCATGGACTCCAAATCTCGTCCTTATTTAAGTATGCGACAGCGGAAGCTCTTAATAATCACCTGAGAATAAACATGCTTAAAACGTCAACAAAAATGTTGGTGAGTTATAGGTTTAACCTATATATATCAAATCATAATAATAGACCACAAGATTTCATATTTCAATACACATCCCATACATAGAGATAAAAATCATTCATATGGTGAACACCTGGTAACCGACATTAACAAGATGCATATATAAGAATATCCCCATCATTCCGGGACACCCTTCGGATATGATATAAATTTCGAAGTACTAAAGCATCCGGTACTTTGGATGGGGTTTGTTAGGCCCAATAGATCTATCTTTAGGATTCGCGTCAATTAGGGTGTCTGTTCCCTAATTCTTAGATTACCAGACTTAATAAAAAGGGGCATATTCGATTTCGATAATTCAACCATAGAATGTAGTTTCACGTACTTGTGTCTATTTTGTAAATCATTTATAAAACCTGCATGTATTCTCATCCCAAAAATATTAGATTTTAAAAGTGGGACTATAACTCACTTTCACAGATTTTTACTTCGTCGGGAAGTAAGACTTGGCCACTGGTTGATTCACGAACCTATAACAATATATACATATATATATATATCAAAGTATGTTCAAAATATATTTACAACACTTTTAATATATTTTGATGTTTTAAGTTTATTAAGTCAGCTGTCCTCGTTAGTAACCTACAACTAGTTGTCCACAGTTAGATGTACAGAAATAAATCGATAAATATTATCTTGAATCAATCCACGACCCAGTGTATACGTATCTCAGTATTGATCACAACTCAAACTATATATATTTTGGAATCAACCTCAACCCTGTATAGCTAACTCCAACATTCACATATAGAGTGTCTATGGTTGTTCCGAAATATATATAGATGTATCGACATGATAGGTCGAAACATTGTATACGTGTCTATGGTATCTCAAGATTACATAATATACAATACAAGTTGATTAAGTTATGGTTGGAATAGATTTGTTACCAATTTTCACGTAGCTAAAATGAGAAAAATTATCCAATCTTGTTTTACCCATAACTTCTTCATTTTAAATCCGTTTTGAGTGAATCAAATTGCTATGGTTTCATATTGAACTCTATTTTATGAATCTAAACAGAAAAATTATAGGTTTATAGTCAGAAAAATAAGTTACAAGTCGTTTTTGTAAAGGTAGTCATTTCAGTCGAAAGAACGACGTCTAGATGACCATTTTAGAAAACATACTTCCACTTTGAGTTTAACCATAATTTCTGGATATAGTTTCATGTTCATAATAAAAATCATTTTCTCAGAATAACAACTTTTAAATCAAAGTTTATCATAGTTTTTAATTAACTAACCCAAAACAGCCCGCGGTGTTACTACGACGGCGTAAATCCGGTTTTACGGTGTTTTTCGTGTTTCCAAGTTTTAAATCATTAAGTTAGCATATCATATAGATATAGAACATATGTTTAGTTGATTTTAAAAGTCAAGTTAGAAGGATTAACTTTTGTTTGCGAACAAGTTTAGAATTAACTAAACTATGTTCTAGTGATTACAAGTTTAAACCTTCGAATAAGATAGCTTTATATGTATGAATCGAATGATGTTATGAACATCATTACTACCTTAAGTTCCTTGGATAAACTACTGGAAAAGAGAAAAATGGATCTAGCTTCAACGGATCCTTGGATGGCTCGAAGTTCTTGAAGCAGAATCATGACACGAAAACAAGTTCAAGTAAGATCATCACTTGAAATAAGATTGTTATAGTTATAGAAATTGAACCAAAGTTTGAATATGATTATTACCTTGTATTAGAATGATAACCTACTGTAAGAAACAAAGATTTCTTGAGGTTGGATGATCACCTTACAAGATTGGAAGTGAGCTAGCAAACTTGAAAGTATTCTTGATTTTATGTAACTAGAACTTGTAGAATATATGAAGAACACTTAGAAATTGAAGATAGAACTTGAGAGAGATCAATTAGATGAAGAAAATTGAAGAATGAAAGTGTTTGTAGGTATTTTTGGTCGTTGGTGTATGGATTAGATATAAAGGATATGTAATTTTGTTTTCATGTAAATAAGTCATGAATGATTACTCATATTTTTGTAATTTTATGAGATATTTCATGCTAGTTGCCAAATGATGGTTCCTACATGTGTTAGGTGACTCACATGGGCTGCTAAGAGCTGATCATTGGAGTGTATATACCAATAGTACATACATCTAAAAGCTGTGTATTGTACGAGTACGAATACGGGTGCATACGAGTAGAATTATTGATGAAACTGAACGAGGATGTAATTGTAAGAATTTTTGTTAAGTAGAAGTATTTTGATAAGTGTATTGAAGTATTTCAAAAGTGTATAAATACATATTAAAACACTACATGTATATACATTTTAACTGAGTCGTTAAGTCATCGTTAGTCGTTACATGTAAGTGTTGTTTTGAAACCTTTAGGTTAACGATCTTGTTAAATATTGTTAACCCAATGTTTATAATATCAAATGAGATTTTAAATTATTATATTATCATGATATTATCATGTATGAATATCTCTTAATATGATATATATACATTAAATGTCTTTACAACGATAATCGTTACATATATGTCTCGTTTAAAAATCATTAAGTTAGTAGTCTTGTTTTTACATATGTAGTTCATTGTTAATATACTTAATGATATGTTTACTTATCATAGTATCATGTTAACTATATATATATCCATATATATGTCATCATATAGTTTTTACAAGTTTTAACGTTCGTGAATCACCGGTCAACTTGGGTGGTCAATTGTCTATATGAAACATATTTCAATTAATCAAGTCTTAACAAGTTTGATTGCTTAACATATTGGAAACATTTAATCATGTAAATATCAATCTCAATTAATATATATAAACATGGAAAAGTTCGGGTCACTACAGTACCTACCCGTTAAATAAATTTCATCCCGAAATTTTAAGCTGTTGAAGGTGTTGACGAATCTTCTGGAAATAGATGCGGGTATTTCTTCTTCATCTGATCTTCACGCTCCCAGGTGAACTCGGGTCCTCTACGAGCATTCCATCGAACCTTAACAATTGGTATCTTGTTTTGCTTAAGTCTTTTAACCTCACGATCCATTATTTCGACGGGTTCTTCGATGAATTGAAGTTTTTCGTTGATTTGGATTTCATCTAACGGAATAGTGAGATCTTCTTTAGCAAAACATTTCTTCAAATTCGAGACGTGGAAAGTGTTATGTACAGCCGCGAGTTGTTGAGGTAACTCAAGTCGGTAAGCTACTGGTCCGACACGATCAATAATCTTGAATGGTCCAATATACCTTGGATTTAATTTCCCTCGTTTACCAAATCGAACAACGCCTTTCCAAGGTGCAACTTTAAGCATGACCATCTCTCTAATTTCAAATTCTATATCTTTTCTTTTAATGTCAGCGTAGCTCTTTTGTCGACTTTGGGCGGTTTTCAACCGTTGTTGAATTTGGATGATCTTCTCGGTAGTTTCTTGTATAATCTCCGGACCCGTAATCTATCTATCCCCCACTTCACTCCAACAAATCGGAGACCTGCACTTTCTACCATAAAGTGCTTCAAACGGCGCCATCTCAATGCTTGAATGGTAGCTGTTGTTGTAGGAAAATTCTGCTAACGGTAGATGTCGATCCCAACTGTTTCCTAAATCAATAACACATGCTCGTAGCATGTCTTCAAGCGTTTGTATCATCCTTTCGCTCTGCCCATCAGTTTGTGGATGATAGGCAGTACTCATGTCTAGACGAGTTCCTAATGCTTGCTGTAATGTCTGCCAGAATCTTGAAATAAATCTGCCATCCCTATCAGAGATAATAGAGATTGGTATTCCATGTCTGGAGACGACTTCCTTCAAATACAGTCGTGCTAGCTTCTCCATCTTGTCATCTTCTCTTATTGGTAGGAAGTGTGCTGATTTGGTGAGACGATCAACTATTACCCAAATAGTATCAAAACCACTTGCAGTCCTTGGCAATTTAGTGATGAAATCCATGGTAATGTTTTCCCATTTCCATTATGGGATTTCGGGTTGTTGAAGTAGACCTGATGGTTTCTGATGCTCAGCTTTGACCTTAGAACACGTCAAACATTCTCCTACGTATTTAGCAACATCGGCTTTCATACCCGGCCACCAAAAATGTTTCTTGAGATCCTTGTACATCTTCCCCGTTCCAGGATGTATTGAGTATCTGGTTTTATGAGCTTCTCTAAGTACCATTTCTCTCATATCTCCAAATTTTGGTACCCAAATCCTTTCAGCCCTATACCGGGTTCCGTTTTCCCGAATATTAAGATGCTTCTCCGATCCTTTGGGTATTTCATCCTTTAAATTTCCCTCTTTTAAAACTCCTTGTTGTGCCTCCTTTATTTGAGTAGTAATGTTATTATGAATCATTATATTCATAGATTTTACTCGAATGGGTTCTCTGTCCTTCCTGCTCAAAGCATCGGCTACCACATTTGCCTTCCCCGAGTGGTAACGAATCTTAAAGTCGTAATAATTCAATAATTCAATCCACCTACGCTGCCTCATATTCAGTTGTTTCTGATTAAATATGTGTTGAAGACTTTTGTGGTCGGTATATATAATACTTTTGACCCCATATAAGTAGTGCCTCCAAGTCTTTAATGCAAAAACAACCGCGCCTAATTCCAAATCATGCGTCGTATAATTTTGTTCGTGAATCTTCAATTGTCTAGACGCATAAGCAATCACCTTCGTTCGTTGCATTAATACACAACCGAGACCTTGCTTTGATGCATCACAATAAATCACAAAATCATCATTCCCTTCAGGCAATGACAATATAGGTGCCGTAGTTAGCTTTTTCTTCAATAACTGAAACGCTTTCTCTTGTTCATCATTCCATTCAAATTTCTTCCCTTTATGCGTTAATGCAGTCAAGGGTTTTGCTATTCTGGAAAAGTCTTGGATGAACCTTCTGTAGTAACCAGCTAGTCCTAAAAACTGGCGTATGTGTTTCGGAGTTTTCGGGGTTTCCCACTTTTCAACAGTTTCTATCTTTGCTGGATCCACCTTAATACCTTCTTTGTTCACTATGTGACCGAGAAATTGAACTTCTTCCAACCAAAATGCACACTTTGAAAACTTAGCGTACAATTCTTCCTTCCTCAATACTTCTAACACCTTTCTCAAATGTTCACCGTGTTCTTGGTCATTCTTTGAGTAAATAAGTATGTCATCAATGAAAACAATGACAAACTTGTCAAGGTATGGTCCACACACTCGGTTCATAAGGTCCATGAACACAGCTGGGGCATTAGTTAAACCAAACGGCATGACCATAAACTAGTAATGACCGTAACGTGTTCTGAAAGCAGTCTTTGGAATATCATCTTCTTTCACCCGCATTTGATGATACCCGGAACGTAAGTCAATCTTTGAATAAACAGACGAGCCTTGTAGTTGATCAAATAAGTGGTCGATTCTCGGTAGTGGGTAGCGGTTCTTGATGGTAAGTTTGTTCAACTCTCGGTAGTCGATACACAACCTGAATGTACCATCTTTCTTATTGACAAACAAAACAGGAGCTCCCCACGGTGATGTGCTTGGTCGAATGAAACCACGCTCTAAAATTTCTTGTAATTGGCTTTGCAATTCTTTCATCTCGCTGGGTGCGAGTCTGTAAGGAGCACGAGCTATTGGTGCAGCTCCTGGTACAAGATCTATTTGAAATTCAACGGATCGATGTGGGGGTAATCCCGGTAATTCTTTCGGAAATACATCGGGAAATTCTTTTGCAATGGGAACATCATTGATGCTCTTTTCTTCAGTTTGTACTTTCTCGACGTGTGCTAGGACAGCATAGCAACCTTTTCTTATTAGTTTTTGTGCCTTCAAATTACTAATAAGATGTAGCTTCGTGTTGCCCTTTTCTCCGTACACCATTAAGGGTTTTCCTTTTTCTCGTATAATGCGAATTGCATTTTTATAACAAACGATCTCTGCTTTCACTTCTTTCAACCAGTCCATACCGATTATCACATCAAAACTCCCTAACTCTACTGGTATCAAATCAATCTTAAATGTTTCGCTAACCAGTTTAATTTCTCGATTCCGACATATATTATCTGCTGAAATTAATTTACCATTTGCTAATTCGAGTAAAAATTTACTATCCAAAGGCGTCAATGGGCAACTTAATTTAGCACAAAAATCTCTACTCATATAGCTTCTATCCGCACCCGAATCAAATAAAACGTAAGCAGATTTATTGTCAATAAGAAACGTACCCGTAACAAGCTCCGGGTCTTCCTGTGCCTCTGCCGCATTAATATTGAAAACTCTTCCGCGGCCTTGTCCATTCGTGTTCTCCTGGTTCGGGCAATTTCTAATAATGTGGCCCGGTTTTCCACATTTATAACAAACTACATTGGCATAGCTTGCTCTGACACTACTTGCTCCGCCATTACTCGTTCCGACACCATTTGTTCCTTTCGTTCTATTAACCCCTGGTCCGTAGACCTCACACTTCGCCGCGCTATGACCATTTCTTTTACACTTGTTGCAAAATTTGGTGCAGAACCCCGAGTGATACTTTTCACACCTTTGGCATAGCTGTTTCTGATTGTTGTTGTTGTTGCGGTTATTATTGTTGATGGGATGATTATTGTAGTTGTTGTTGTTGTTGTTGTTGTTGTTGTTGTTGTTGTTGTTGTTGTTGGGCCGTTTCTTGTAGTTGCGATTGATGTTGCGATTGTTGGGATAATTGTTGCGATTGCTGTTGTTGTTGTATTGGTGATTCTTATCACCATTTTCCTCCCACTTTCTTTTAACTTGCTTCACATCGGCCTCTTCAGCAGTCTGTTCTTTAATTCTTTCTTCAATCTGGTTCACTAGTTTGTGAGCCATTCTACATGCCTATTGTATGGAGGCGGGCTCGTGTGAACTTATATCTTCTTGGATTCTTTCCGGTAATCCTTTCACAAACGCGTCGATCTTCTCTTCCTCATCTTCGAATGCTCCCGGACACAATAGGCACAATTCTGTGAATCGTCTTTCGTACGTGGTAATATCAAATCCTTGGGTTCGTAACCCTCTAAGTTCTGTCTTGAGCTTATTGACCTCGATTCTGGGACGGTACTTCTCGTTCATCAAGTGCTTGAATGCTGACCACGGTAGTGCGTACGCATCGTCTTGTCCCACTTGCTCTAGATAGGTATTCCACCATGTTAACGCAGAACCTGTGAAGGTATGCGTAGCGTACTTCACTTTGTCCTCTTCAGTACACTTACTTATGGCAAACACCGATTCGACCTTCTCGGTCCACCGTTTCAATCCGATCGGTCCTTCGGTTCCATCAAATTCCAAAGGTTTGCAGGCAGTGAATTCTTTGTAGGCGCATCCTACACGATTTCCTGTACTGCTAGATCCAAGGTTATTGTTGGTATGTAGCGCAGCCTGTACTGCGGCTATGTTTGAAGCTAGAAAAGTACGGAATTCCTCTTCATTCATATTCACTGTGTGTCGAGTAGTCGGTGCCATTTCCTTCAAAATAGTCAACTGGAACAAGTTAATCGTACAGAATATTAAGAGTAGTTAATAGTATTTCGTAGCATAATATGAACTCATTTATAAAAGCTTTTTCTTCATATTAGCGTTTTATAAGTTTAAATTCGGGTAGTACCTACCCGTTAAGTTCATACTTAGTAGCCAATATACAATTCAACTACTACAATTCTATATGAAAAAGCTGATTATAATAATATTTCGCGTTCAAACTTTTACACAATATTTTACAAACTTACAATACCGCTTATTTTACATATAGCATGAAATATAGCACACAATAAATTTGATACAAGATGGTTGTGAAGATAATTCTAGCTAGTAAACAAGTCGTTCAGCAAAGGCAATAAAGACACGTAATTCATACGTCCAGAAACAAGTCATGCATTCTGGTTTTACTAGGATTACTTCCCATCCTTGGTCTTGTGGAACATAACCGTTATGGCCGTTGATAAGACAGCGTGTTGTAACGTCGTCAAAGGGACAAGGGTTACGTAATGTCCAACAGTCCCGTAACAATCTAAAAACCTCATTTCTTACCCCAATTACCGACTCCGTCACTTGTGGGAACGTTTTGTTTAATAGTTGTAGCCCGATGTTCTTGTTCTCACTTTGGTGAGAAGCGAACATTACTAATCCGTAAGCATAACATGCTTCTTTATGTTGCATGTTAGCCGCTTTTTATAAATCACGAAGTCCAATATTCGGATATATTGAGTCAAAATAATTTCTTAACCCATTGCGTAAAATAGCATTTGGGTTCCCCGCAATATATGCGTCAAAGTAAACACATCGTAACTTATGGATTTCCCAATGTGATATCCCCCATCTTTCGAACGAAAGCCTTTTATAAACCAAGGCATTCTTGGAACGTTCTTCGAATGTCTTACAAACTGATCTCGCCTTAAATAGTTGTGCCGAAGAATTCTGACCGACTCTATACAAGATTTCATCAATCATGTCTCCGGGTAGGTCTCTTAAAATATTGGGTTGTCTATCCATTTTGTGTTTTTATACTGTAAAATAGACAAGAGTTAGATTCATAAAAAAATACTTATTAATACAAGCAATTTTTACATATATCATAAAGCATAAGCACACTATATTACTTATATTACACCACACGAATACAACTATCTTATTCCGACTCGCTTGTTTCTTCTTCTTCGGTTTTGGTTCGTTTTGCCAAGTTTCTAGGGATATATGATATTCTCCTAATACGAGCCGTCGTTATCCACATTGGTTTAGAAAAACCTGGTGGTTTAGAGGTTCCAGGGTCATTGTTACAACTTAAGGACTTCGGGGGTTGACGATACATATACAGTTCATCGGGGTTGGAATTAGATTTCTCTATTTTTATGCCCTTTCCCTTATTATTTTCTTTTGCCTTTTTAAATTCAGTAGGGGTAATTTCTATAACATCATCGGAATTCTCGTCGGAATCTGATTCATCGGAGAATTGGTAATCCTCCCAATATTTTGCTTCCTTGGCAGAAACACCATTGACCATAATTAACCTTGGTCGGTTGGTTGAGGATTTTCTTTTACTTAACCGTTTTATTATTTCCCCCACCGGTTCTATTTCTTCATCCGGTTCCGATTCTTCTTCCGGTTCCGATTCTTCTTCCGGTTCCGACTCTTCTTCCGGTTCCTCTTCGGGAACTTGTGAATCAGTCCACGAATCATTCCAATTTACATTTGACTCTTCATTATTATTAGGTGAGTCAATGGGACTTGTTCTAGAGGTAGACATCTATCACATAATATCAAACGCGTTAAGAGATTAATATATCATATAATATTCACATGTTAAAAACATATAGTTTCCAACAAAATTTGTTAAGCAATCATTTTTCAAGTAAACACGGTCGAAGTCCAGACTCACTAATGCATCCTAAAAAACTAGATAAGACACACTAATGCAAAATTCTGGTTCTCTAAGACCAACGCTCGGATACCAACTGAAATGTCCCGTTCTTATTGATTAAAAACGTTCCATATTAATTGATTTCGTTGCGAGGTTTTGACCTCTATATGAGACGTTTTTCAAAGACTGCATTCATTTTTAAAACAAATCATAACCTTTATTTCATAGATAAAGGTTTTAAAAAGCTTTACGTAGATTATCAAATAATGATAATCTAAAATATCCTGTTTACACACGACCATTACATAATGGTTTACAATACAAATATGTTACAACAAAATAAGTTTCTTGAATGCAGTTTTTACACAATATCATATAAGCATAAGCATGGACTCCAAATCTCGTCCTTATTTAAGTATGCGACAGCGGAAGCTCTTAATAATTACCTGAGAATAAACATGCTTAAAACGTCAACAAAAATGTTGGTGAGTTATAGGTTTAACCTATATATATCAAATCATAATAATAGACCACAAGATTTCATATTTCAATACACATCCCATACATAGAGATAAAAATCATTCATATGGTGAACACCTGGTAACCGACAATAACAAGATGCATATATAAGAATATCCCCATCATTCCGGGACACCCTTCGGATATGATATAAATTTCGAAGTACTAAAGCATCCGGTACTTTGGATGGGGTTTGTTAGGCCCAATAGATCTATCTTTAGGATTCGCGTCAATTAGGGTGTCTGTTCCCTAATTCTTAGATTACCAGACTTAATAAAAAGGGGCATATTCGATTTCGATAATTCAACCATAGAATGTAGTTTCACGTACTTGTGTCTATTTTGTAAATCATTTATAAAACCTGCATGTATTCTCATCCCAAAAATATTAGATTTTAAAAGTGGGACTATAACTCACTTTCACAGATTTTTACTTCGTCGGGAAGTAAGACTTGGCCACTGGTTGATTCACGAACCTATAACAATATATACATATATATATATATATATCAAAGTATGTTCAAAATATATTTACAACACTTTTAATATATTTTGATGTTTTAAGTTTATTAAGTCAGCTGTCCTCGTTAGTAACCTATAACTAGTTGTCCACAGTTAGATGTACAGAAATAAATCGATAAATATTATCTTGAATCAATCCACGACCCAGTGTATACGTATCTCAGTATTGATCACAACTCAAACTATATATATTTTGGAATCAACCTCAACCCGGTATAGCTAACTCCAACATTCACATATAGAGTGTCTATGGTTGTTCCGAAATATATATAGATGTGTCGACATGATAGGTCGAAACATTGTATACGTGTCTATGGTATCTCAAGATTACATAATATACAATACAAGTTGATTAAGTTATGGTTGGAATAGATTTGTTACCAATTTTCACGTAGCTAAAATGAGAAAAATTATCCAATCTTGTTTTACCCATAACTTCTTCATTTTAAATCCGTTTTGAGTGAATCAAATTGCTATGGTTTCATATTGAACTCTATTTTATGAATCTAAACAGAAAAATTATAGGTTTATAGTCGGAAAAATAAGTTACAAGTCGTTTTTGTAAAGGTAGTCATTTCAGTCGAAAGAACGACGTCTAGATGACCATTTTAGAAAACATACTTCCACTTTGAGTTTAACCATAATTTTTGGATATAATTTCATGTTCATAATAAAAATCATTTTCTCAGAATAACAACTTTTAAATCAAAGTTTATCATAGTTTTTAATTAACTAACCCAAAACAGCCCGCGGTGTTACTACGACGGCGTAAATCCGGTTTTACGGTGTTTTTCGTGTTTCCAGGTTTTAAATCATTAAGTTAGCATATCATATAGATATAGAACATGTGTTTAGTTGATTTTAAAAGTCAAGTTAGAAGGATTAACTTTTGTTTGCGAACAAGTTTAGAATTAACTAAACTATGTTCTAGTGATTACAAGTTTAAACCTTCGAATAAGATAGCTTTATATGTATGAATCGAATGATGTTATGAACATCATTACTACCTTAAGTTCCTTGGATAAACCTACTGGAAAAGAGAAAAATGGATCTAGCTTCAACGGATCCTTGGATGGCTCGAAGTTCTTGAAGCAGAATCATGACACGATTGGAAGTGAGCTAGCAAACTTGAAAGTATTCTTGATTTTATGTAACTAGAACTTGTAGAATATATGAAGAACACTTAGAACTTGAAGATAGAACTTGAGAGAGATCAATTAGATGAAGAAAATTGAAGAATGAAAGTGTTTGTAGGTGTTTTTGGTCGTTGGTGTATGGATTAGATATAAAGGATATGTAATTTTGTTTTCATGTAAATAAGTCATGAATGATTACTCATATTTTTGTAATTTTATGAGATATTTCATGCTAGTTGCCAAATGATGGTTCCCACATGTGTTAGGTGACTCACATGGGCTGCTAAGAGCTGATCATTGGAGTGTATATACCAATAGTACATACATCTAAAAGCTGTGTATTGTACGAGTATGAATACGGGTGCATACGAGTAGAATTGTTGATGAAACTGAACGAGGATGTAATTGTAAGCATTTTTGTTAAGTAGAAGTATTTTGATAAGTGTATTGAAGTATTTCAAAAGTTTATAAATACATATTAAAACACTACATGTATATACATTTTAACTGATTCGTTAAGTCATCGTTAGTCGTTACATGTAAGTGTTGTTTTGAAACCTTTAGGTTAACGATCTTGTTAAATATTGTTAACCCAATGTTTATAATATCAAATGAGATTTTAAATTATTATATTATCATGATATTATCATGTATGAATATCTCTTAATATGATATATATACATTAAATGTCTTTACAACGATAATCGTTACATATATGTCTCGTTTAAAAATCATTAAGTTAGTAGTCTTGTTTTTACATATGTAGTTCATTGTTAATATACTTAATGATATGTTTACTTATCATAGTATCATGTTAACTATATATATATCCATATATATGTCATCATATAGTTTTTACAAGTTTTAACGTTCGTGAATCACCGGTCAACTTGGGTGGTCAATTGTCTATATGAAACATATTTCAATTAATCAAGTCTTAACAAGTTTGATTGCTTAACATATTGGAAACATTTAATCATGTAAATATCAATCTCAATTAATATATATAAACATGGAAAAGTTCGGGTCACTACACATAGGATATTAACACTCACCTAGTCGTCTTGATGAATGCTTCCAAGAAATCCGCAATGCGCCAAATGGAAAGTAACTATTCCATTATCACAAACACAACAACACAATTAGGGTTGACTTACAAACCAACCCAATTGACACCTAGTGCAAATTCGACCCATTTGCACTTCCAAGCACGAAACGCGCCCACACTAACCAATATCCACTAACACGAGTGAAAATGGTCCTAACACGCCAATTAAACCCGAACACAAGTGTTAAACACGTGTCATACCCATTTTGACACCAAAACTCTAATTTTGACCCATTTCAAAATTAGTTAACCAAACTCACCCAAAAAGGGTTCCATCACTTCCATAATCACTAATCCAAGTGATTAAACTCCAAATCAAAGCCTAATCAAGGCCAAAATGTCAACCGACCCGAAACTCGCCAAGTGACAAGAATAACAAGTCACTACAAATCCATTTCATAATCTAAAAGGGTTGTACAACAAACTAGCTCAAAACCCTAAATTGAATATCAAATCTAAACAATGAAATTCTGAGTTTGAGCTTACCAATACCACCACAACGTAGCTAGGAGCGAGATGAACAACTTTAGAACCCGAGCTTTTGCGAGAATCCGACTCCTTCTTCTCCAAATCAACCCCTCTCTCTCTAAAACCCTTGCTCTCTCACTAGAACAAGATGAGAGTGTTTGTGTGGGTGTTAGTGGAGCAAATGAGGCTCCTAGAACTGATCTTGTGGCCTTAACTCGTTCCATAAGTGAAAATACCATTTTGCCCCTCTAAAAATCTTAAAATAACCCAGCTGGCCCGACAGACAAACTGGACGGCGTCCCAATTTCTGGACGGCGTCCAGCATTTAACATCTGGACGGCGTCCCACCATCCTGGACGGCGTCCCGAACAACTAAAAAGTCAGAAACAGGATTAGGGTCTTACAACTCTCCCCCACTTAGAATCGATCACGTCCTCGTGATCCTCGTCACTTAAACAAACGGACGACACTCCACGGTCCTCAAACATAAGTCCCAAACCAATTTTCCTAAGCAATTCTTCCCACTGACATGCCTTTAACAACTAAATCGTCACCCGCGATTTATCAAATCCAGAATCTGAGCACTAAAACCATGCTCATTCCCTAACATCGGGAAAACTCAACCAATCTCGGACCGAGATATCAACCCTTCAGAGTACCATTACAGGTACAATGCTAGAAGCAACCAAGTCTCAATCCTAAAGTCAACAATCCGAAACGATGAAGACCGATCCAGACGAATCCCTACAGATTACACTTAATACTAAACATCCCTTGTAGTGCGCAATACGACCAATACGCAACTACCGTAACATCATAACAAACGGTTAAAACCGATAGCTCCCAAAACGATCATGGCAACTCTAGATCCCAAGGTGTACAAAATCAACGATCGTCACACCCGTAACAACACGTGAGTGAAACACGACTATCACATCACTAAGCACGCAACATAGTCCTCGCGACCCCACCATTGGCGTATAAAACAACCGATAGTTCCAACAACATGATCCTTACGACCCCACCATTGGTGCATAAAACAACCAATAGATCAAACCACGCGGTCCTTACGACCCCACCATCGGTGTATAAAACAACCGATAGATCACAACGCACGGTCCTTACGACCCCACCATCGGTGTATAAAACAACCGATAGATCACAACTCAACATGGCCGAAACAACCCGAGCCTGAACAAATATGGAGGATGGTCGAAACAACCCGAACCTTAGTGAATTCGCACAACCCGAAATTCACCTACCCAATCCATTATCTCACAATGAAACGACCGCACAACCCGAGTCATCGTGAATACGCACAACCCAATATTCACCACCAACGCCACATAGTATAACCGAGGATGGCCGTACAACCCGAGCCTTAGTGAATCCGAACTACCCGACATTCACTACCTCAAACTATGAGTCCAACCAACAGGGACAATCGTACTACCCGAAATATTGTGAATACGAACAATCCGATATTCATGTCCCACAACACAACTCAGGAATGGTACTCGCATTTCCCACCGGTACTCGCATTTCCCGATAATGTTACACCATACCGACATAACACTACTCCCTTGATGAAGTCAGCGGACCCGAAGATCATGCTTACCCAATCAACAACCATGATGAAGTCAGCGGACCCGAAGATCATGCTTTACCAATCAACAACCATGATGAAGTCAGCGGACCCTAAAGGTCATGCTTCACCAATCTCAATACCTGATGAAGTCAGCGGACTCCGAAAGTCATGCTTCACCGATATAACACCTCGCTCATGATGAAGTCAGCGGACCCCGAAAGTCATGCTCCACCAATCACGTACTACCATGATGAAGTCAGCAGACCCCGAAGGTCATGCTTCATCAATCAACGCCCTTTTGGCCTCGAACAACGAGTAGCGTAACATCACGCTCTGCTACGCCATAGTGAATCCTAACGGATACCACTAACCATTCACACACTCGAGCAAGAACCACCTATATCAAACATAGGCACAAAACAATAATTCTCTAGAAGAGAATCCGACACACACCTCCCTTAACCGAAGGATTTCACCTTGCTCACCAAACACGTCCATTATCTCTCAACGAGATTTACCACATTACCACCTTGGAGATAATTCAAATCCAAACCATAAGTACAATTTATCCGAAATTGTACTCTACCACAAACCGACCAAATTTCCGAATCTACCAAAAGCATCATCCGAAATCTCACACTACAACTTCCTCGGGCGGAAGTGCAACTCCCCCACTTGGAACTACGTTCCAATGTCACAACCCGTACAACCGTACAATGCTACCAAAGGTAGACTTTACCAACAATTGGGTTCACACGACCCATCACCATTCCTTGCTCTAACCTTGAGCATACGAAGGATTTTAACCTATCCTTAAACACTTCAAACGAGAGGTGTACCACAAATTACACAACTACACTCTCGCAATCATCCAATTGCTATAGCTTGTCAACTTCACCTAGTCACTCATGTACTTAAGGGTTTCATCTCGGTACCCTAAGTACAATGTAACCACAACACAATCAGAGTCGAACACCACGCTAGTAGGTATGAAAGAGGCACCTAATTTCGCGTCACGTAGACTCCTTTACCAACATACATCGAGATTTAAAACACTCGATCTCAAGGGTTCCAACCACCCGACGAACCTCACGGTTCACCAATCTCAACACAAAAGCGTACACGCGCTTATCAACCGAACACCAAAACCCATTTCCATGGTTTGGTGGAAACATTTCCCAAATACTAAGGAATGCTTGGTTACACCAAGTCTTACGCCCTTCGTCCAAAAATCAATCATTACCATAGAGTACTTCCATTAGGAACGTCACCCTTAACAATAATATGCACAACACAATGCAATAACAAATCCGAACTTAAATGCCACATAAATAAATATTCAATTGACATATTTATTAAAATGAAACGTACCTCAACGTCTCCTTGCGGCATTCGCCGCCGCCAACTCGGGACAATCCGGCTTACGATACCCCTCCTTATGACAATAGTAGCACATCCCGTCATCACTTCTCGGTATTGTGCACTCCCATAACTTGTGGCCCCTAACACCACAATTGAAACATCTAGGTGCACGAGAATCCATCGTGCATTTTTCCACATTACCCGTACTCGCACTTGCACCCTTATTTTTCTTACTCGGGGCACCGTACGAATCAACCCGAACCTTACTTGAAGGTTCACACATCTTTGATCGCATATACGACTCGAAACCTCTAGCCAAGTCGAATAATTCCGCAAACGATTTTGCTTGACCCCGGCTAATTTTACTTTTCAAGTCATCATTCAAGGTCCTATAGAAATCCCCCATCAACAAGCGATCGTTTCCCAAATACTCTGGGCAAAAATGAGCCTTCGACATAAAGGTGGTCTTGAGAGTATTCAAGTCCATAGATCCTTGTCGCAAATTTCGCAAGTCATTACGTAATTCCCATAAATCGGCCGAAGTCCGGAACTCCTCAAAGAATTCTTCCTTAAACTCGTCCCATGATAAAGCCATAAATGTCTCGCCACCGACAAGATCAATCTTACCATCCAACCAATCCCTCGCCCTACCCCGTAACAAACTAGTAGCGAGTCTCGTCTTTTTCTCGGGAGGGCAATCTATAGTACGAAAACACCCTTCAACATCTAAAATCCAAGTTGTGCTCACCAAAGGATCCGGTTTCCCATCATACATCGGGGGTTTAGTTCTCATGAAGCTCTTAAGATAACGCTCCATTTCACCACTACTTTGAAGTTCGGAATACTTCCTATCCATTTCTTCTCGAAACGCACTCATTTGCTCCGCAACGGCGGCCGCAACTCTAGAGTTAAACTCCTCGTCATTCTTCTCGATCTCGTTTCGTGTCGTAATTCTAAAGAATGCAAAATGATTAGTCCACGAACGTATAAAACAACATGCATAACACCGCCCCATCTTGCTCAACACTCATCGTACATCACTTGCTAGACACGATTTGCACCCGTAATAAGGTTTGCAAGTCCTTATTACGCACACATGCCGTATCAACTCGTTAGTACAACGACCGCCTAGCTCGATGATTTAAACAAACACAAACAAAATTCTACGCGATATGCACATATGCGAGAATTATCATCACAAACACACATATATATTAATAACATCCGCATTACTAAAACATACGTTAGTCTACCTACAAACAAGGCACTAACTACAGCTCATTCCGACCCGTAATCCTACAAGTCCCGCAACAAATTAAGCACACACAAAAGTCTAAGTCTAGGTACCTATCTCAAGTCACCTAAATCCCTTAGACCATGCTCTGATACCACTTGTAACGACCAACCCGTTAACCATCCGAAAATGTGCCATAAAAAAAAATTTCTGGAACTGCCCATCTGGACGGCGTCCAGCGCTTAAGACTGGGACGGTGTCCAACCATCTAGGACGGCGTCCAGATGTACTAAATCATTCTGATCAGTTTACAAACACACGCGGGCGAAAAAACCGCTTCCCGACACTTTTGAACCAAAACACTTTCACAATATATTACAATAGTTTAAACTAAGAGTTTTTCATAATAAAAACAGAGTTTTACGACACCGGGCCCACATCGACCCAAAATACCACAAGTGACTATTTCGACCCATTAGTTTATACAAAAACATAGACCGAGCATGGGATTGGGGACACGCTACCCAATCCTAATAAAATCCAAAAGCAAGTCTTCTAAAGCAAACTACACAAGTCCACTAGTCCCCGCGCTTACCCGAGCCACCGCATCCATGCAATCTATAAAAATGTAAACAACGAGAGGGTAAGCTAACGCTTAGTGAATGATAATATACTACATACATATATATGTATAAAATAGACACGCCACATAAATATCAAATACCGCATACTGAAGCATCCAAGTATAAGGCTGATAATGCTAAAAACGAACATATATTTCATAGCATTATTCTTCAAGAAAGACAAACTTTTAGTTGCAATTGTTCTATTTACAAGTGAGATTCGTTTAAATAATAAAAGGTGAAGACAAAAGACAGATTCGACGAATTGAAGACGCAAACGACCAAAAAGCTAAAAAGTACAAAAGACAATCAAAGAGGTTCCAATTATTGATAAGAAACATCTCGAAATTACAAGAGTACAAGATTCAAAACGCAAAGTACAAGATATTAAATTGTACGCAAGGACGTTCGAAAATCCGGAACCGGGACCAGAGTCAACTCTCAACGCTCGACGCAACGGACTAAAAATTACAAGTCAACTATGCACATAAATATAATATAATATTTAAATAATTCTTATAATTATTTAATATATTATATTTATTTTAAACCGTCGGTAAACAAAGAGCCAAACTCCTCTGAGCTGTAAAAGCAAACTCCGCGACTCGCGGAGTTTGAAGGCCAAAAAGGCCGCGAGTCGCGGAGGCCCAAATTCTGAAAGTCCCTATAAAGCCAACCGAATTCTGATCATTTTTCACACTCTTAATCTTTTTCTTCTCCTCATTCATACGTAAAAAATATATATATATTTATAATTTATATTTTAATTTTAATTATAATTCTAATAATAAGGGTATGTTAGCGAATGTTGTAAGGGTGTAAGTCGAAATTCTGTCCGTGTAACGCTACGCTATTTTTAATCATTGTAAGTTATGTTCAACCTTTTTACATTAATGTCTCGTAGCTAAGTTATTATTATGCTTATTTAAAACGAAGTAATCATGATGTTGGGCTAATTATTAAAATTGGGTAATTGGGCTTTGTACCATAATTGGGGTTTGGACAAAAGAACGACACTTGTGGAAATTAGACTATGAGCTATTAATGGGCTTTATATTTGTTTAACTAAATGATAGTTTGTTAATGTTAATATAAAGATTTACAATTGGGCGTCCCTATAAATTACCATATACACTCAATTGGACACGATGGGCGGGGTATTTATATGTACGAATAATCGTTCATTTAATCGGACACGGGAATGGATTAATAGCCACTAGAATAATTAAAACAGGGGTGAAATTATGTACAAGGACACTTGGTATAATTGATAACAAAATATTAAAACCTTGGGTTACACTCAGTCGACATCCTGGTGTAATTATTAAACAAAGTATTAAAATCTTGTTACAGTTTAAGTCCCCAATTAGTTGGAATATTTAACTTCGGGTATAAGAATAATTTGAGGAGGACACTCGCACTTTATATTTATGACTGATGGACTGTTATGGACAAAAACCAGACGGACATATTAAATAATCCAGGACAAAGGACAATTAACCCATGGGCATAAAACTAAAATCAACACGTCAAACATCAAGATTACGGAAGTTTAAATAAGCATAATTCTTTTATTTCATATTTAATTTCCTTTATTTTATATTTAATTGCACTTCTAATTATCGCATTTTTATTGTTATTGTATTTAATTGCACTTTTAATTATCGTACTTTTTAATTATCGCAAGTTTATTTTATCGCACTTTTATTATTCGCAATTTCATTATCGTTATTTACTTTATGCTTTAATTTAAAGTCTTGTATTTATTTGGTTTTAACTGCGACTAAAGTTTTAAAATCGACAAACCGGTCATTAAACGGTAAAAACCCCCCTTTATAATAATAATATTACTTATATATATATATTTGTATTTTTATAAAAGTAAACTAATATAGCGTTAAGCTTTGTTTAAAAAGATTCCCCGTGGAACGAACCGGACTTACTAAAAACTACACTACTGTACGATTAGGTACACTGCCTATAAGTGTTGTAGCAAGGTTTAAGTATATCCATTCTATAAATAAATAAATATCTTGTGTAAAATTGTATCGTATTTAATAGTATTTTCTGTAAAAATAAGCTATTTTATATACTACTCTGCTAAAACATCAAGTATTTTTGGCGCCGCTGCCGGGGAACTACTCTTAAAAGCCGGAAGCGCAACGCTAATATAAAAAGAAAAAAAAAAATTTTTTTAGTTTACTTTTATTAAAATTCATTTTTATAAAAATACGTTTTAAATATTCGAAAATATAAAAAGAAAAACAAAAATATAAATATTTTTAAGAGTTTGATAAATATTTAAGTTTTATAAAGTTTCTTTAGTTTGTAAAAATATAAGTTTTATTTAATTTATTTTATAAATATATTTTATAAATATAAAAAACCTAAAATATATATATATATATATATAAATCTATTATTTTTTTTATTGTTATAAAGTATTTTATTTTTATCTTAGTTATTAAAGATAAGTTTTATTTAAATTATATAAATATTTTAATTAGATAATATAAACAGAAAATATAAAAACAGAAAACAGAAAATAAAAAAAAAACGTTTAATAAAAAACGTACCTGAGTTGATTTTTGAAACCCCGCGACTCGCGGAGGTTTGATGCTTTGAATACCGCAACTCGCAGAGTAAACCTGACACGCTGACAGAAACCCTAATTCAGTATTAATTACGAGTAATTATTAATAATTATTATTTTAAACCCTAATTAATTATTATTTTTATAATTAGTTTTACTTTTTATTTAATTTGTTTTATTTAGTTAAATTAGTTTAATTAAATTGTAAAATTAGTAGTTTTATTAAATAAATAATATAAAAATAATATTTTTATAAAAATTGTACTTTTTACAACTTTTTGTATATTTTTATATTTTGTCCCTTTTTAATCGTTGTAGCGTAATATTTGTATTTTTAGCTAGTTTTTAGTTTTGAACTCAGTTTTTGCCATAGTTATTTTTACTTCTAGATTTTTAGGCTTTGCCGTAGAATTCCTTAAGTGCTTTTTCTTTAGACTAAGATTTAGGTGCTTTAGAATTTTGCGACGCCTTTTTAAGTTTTAGTTTCTTTTTAAGTTATTTCCATTTGGGATATAGTTTTACTTGTAAGCTTTAATATTTTTAGACACCTTTTACCTATGTATCAATTATCATTCCAATTAGTAATCTCAATTTGCGATTATAATTTTAATTTAGTTGTAGTAATAAGGTTAGGTTAGTCAAGTACTTTTAAGTTTTATAAGTTTCTTTAATTTTTCCGTCACCGTTTATTTTTCAACCATTTTTCCTTTTCCGACGAACTCTTTTTCTTTCTTATTTCTCGCTATTCTAGTTTTTAGGACATAGATTTTTAGTCTACTTCTTATCTAATTTTCTTAAAATTACGAAAATTTATTTTAAGTGGTTAAATTGATAGACATCAAAATTTTCTGGTTCGTAGTAATAGTTGGATTTGTACGTGGACCGGGTTATTGGAGCCAAACAGTCCTCAATTATATTGAGACCAAACGAATCCTGCCCCTCTGCTGCATCTTTTGGCTATTCGAAACGTGGGCAAAATCAGAAAAGTCTATTAATTGGATAACTTATTATAATTTTTCTTTCCTTTTAAAACTAATAGGATATTCAGTGAATGCACCGAGCAAGACGTTCACCACCTTTTGTACGTTCACCACCTTTTGTACGTTCACCACCTGTAACTAGATCAAGACATTTAGCAAATATTACTGCCGTTGATTTTTCTTTAGAATCGTCATCCAGTCAACCAAGTACTTCAGTTCAAATTTCCAATAATCCATTTTTTGAACCCGACCTCACAATTGAGAATCCGGAGAATATTCAGGAACGGTTCGTAGATCCTGAACCACTAAACTTTCCTCCGGAACCACCAATCATTCAAACAGAGATTGTTGAGGAACGAACCATTAAATCAGAATCCTCTAGTGATTCCGATTCAACAAATTCAATTATGGAGAATCTGGAACCTTTAAGTATGGAAGACCGAATGAGAGCTAAACGCACTGGCCAAGGTCACGCAATTACTCATCCAGACATTAATGCGCCAGATTATGAAATCAAAGGACAAATTCTACACATGGTGACTAATCAATGCCAATTTAGCGGTGCGCCGAAGGAAGATCCAAATGAACATCTACGTACCTTTAATAGGATCTGCACACTATTTAAAATCCGAGAAGTGGAGGATGAACAGATATATCTCATGTTATTTCCCTGGACTTTAAAGGGAGAAGCCAAAGATTGGTTGGAATCGTTACCTGAAGGGGCGATCGATACATGGGATGTTTTAGTTGACAAATTTCTTAAACAATTCTTTCCGGCATCTAAAGCCGTAAGACTTCAAGCAGAAATTGTTACGTTCACACAGAAACCGAATGAAACTCTATATGAGGCATGGACTAGATATGGAAAGTTGTTAAGAGGATGTCCGCAACATGGTTTAGACACCTGTCAAATAGTACAAATATTCTACCAAGGATGCGACATCACTACAAGGAAAGACATAGATATAGCAGCTGGTGGTTCTATTATGAAGAAAACCGAAACTGATGCTTACAAAATTATTGATAACACTGCTTCCCACTCACATGAGTGGCACCAAGAAAAAGACATCGTTAGATCATCTAAAGCAGCTAGAGCCGATTCTAGCCATGACTTAGATTCCATTTCCGCAAAGATAGATGCTGTGGAGAGACGAATGGAAAAGATGACTAAAGATATTTACTCAATACGAATTAGTTGTGAGCAGTGTGGAGGACCACATTTGACAAAAGATTGTCTCAGTATTGAATTAACAATGGAACAAAGAGAGAATATTTCATACATAAACCAAAGGCCTGGAAATAATTATCAGAATAATTATCAACCGCCAAGACCAATTTACAATCAAAACCAGAATTATAACCGAAATATTCCATACAACAACCAACAAGGTCCTAGCAAACAACAAGTATCCAATAATACTTACAATCAGCAAAGACCTAATTTTCAAAACAAGCCACCACAACAAACCGATGATAAAAAGCCAAATTTAGAAGATATGATGACGAAGCTAGTTGAAACTCAAATGCAGTTTTTCACATCTCAGAAACAAACCAATGAACAAAATGCTCAAGCATTTAGAAATCAACAAGCTTCTATTCAAAATCTGGAACAAGAAGTAAGTAACCTAGCAAGGTTAATAGGTGAAAGAAAGCCAGGAAGTCTACCTAGTGATACAAATGCCAACCTCCGGAATGAAACAGCTAAAGCTATTACCACAAGAAGTGGTACAACACTTAAACCACCTGAAATACCTGTAACTTCTGATGAAACTATTCCTATTCCACAAGAACCACAACCTGATCAAGATAAGGAAAAAGAACCGGTAGTTGAAAAGATTAATGAAGATAACACAGTTAAGGCTAAACCTTATGTTAAACCATACCAACCACCACTTCTTTACCCGAGTAAAATGAAGAAAGAGAAACTTGAAGCCGAGCAATCCAAATTCTTGGATATGTTTAAACAGATAAATGTAAATCTTCCTTTCATTGATGTGATTTCAGGAATGCCTAGATATGCTAAATTCTTGAAAGATCTAATCTCAAATAGAAAGAAAATGGAAGAACTCTCGGCTGTTACTATGAATGCTAATTGTTCAGCAGTGCTGTTGAATAAGATACCAGAAAAACTATCTGATCCAGGAAGTTTCACAATTCCATGTTTTCTGGGTAGTCTTAGTTCAATAGAAGCATTGGCAGACTTAGGTGCTAGTATAAATCTAATGCCATATTCACTATACACTAAACTAGACCTTGGAGAATTGAAACCAACCAGAATAAGCATACAACTAGCCGATAGATCAATAAAATATCCTAGAGGGATAATGGAGAACATGCTAGTTAAAGTTGGTACTTTAGTATTTCCAGTAGATTTTGTTGTTCTGGACATGGAAGAAGATTCTCAAGTTCCTCTCATATTAGGAAGACCATTCTTAAACACGGCTAAAGCAATGATAGACGTGTTCGGTAAGAAATTGACCCTAAGTATAGAGGATGAGAGTGTTACCTTTTCAGTTGATAGAGCAATGCAACAACCACAATCTGCAGATGATACATGTTATTATATTCAAACTATAGATGCACATGCAGAATTATTAGAAGAATTTTCAGAATTACAAGGAACAGGAGAATGTTCTTTAGGAGAAGGTAATGAACCAATTAATGAAGCTGAAATATTAGCTACACTAATAGCTAATGGATATGAACCAACAACAGAAGAAATTCAAATGCTAAAAGAAGAAGACAGATATCGATATAAATCATCGATAGAAGAACCTCCGAAATTAGAATTAAAGCCACTTCCAAACCATTTGGAATACGCTTATTTACATGGTGAATCTGAATTACCTGTAATAATATCGTCTTCTCTTACTGAAAATGAGAAATCACAACTCATTTCTGTGTTGAAAGCTCATAAACCAGCCATTGCATGGAAGATTCATGATATTAAAGGAATAAGTCCTTCGTATTGCACACATAAAATCCTTATGGAAGAAGGTCATAAAACATATGTGCAACGCCAACGAAGACTAAATCCTAATATGCAAGATGTAGTTAAGAAAGAGATTATTAAACTGCTAGATGCAGGTCTAATTTATCCAATTTCTGATAGTCCATGGGTAAGCCCAGTTCAATGCGTACCTAAGAAGGGTGGCATGACTGTCATTACAAATGAGAAAAATGAGCTTATTCCTACTAGGACTATAACAGGATGGCGTGTATGTATTGATTATAGAAAATTAAATGACGCCACCAGAAAAGATCACTTTCCCTTACCTTTCATAGATCAAATGTTAGAAAGATTAGCCGAAAATAGTTACTATTGTTTTCTAGATGGATTTTCCGGATATTTTCAAATTCCAGTAGCACCAGAAGACCAAGAGAAAACCACATTCACGTGCCCTTATGGTACTTTTGCTTACAAACGCATGCCATTTGGACTTTGTAACGCCCCTGCAACCTTTCAAAGGTGTATGATGGCGATTTTTCATGACATGATAGAAGAATGCATGGAAGTATTCATGGATGACTTTTCAGTCTTCGGTGATACATTTGAATCATGTCTAGTTAATCTGGAACGAATGCTTCTTAGATGCGAACAATCAAATCTAGTTCTTAATTGGGAGAAATGCCATTTCATGGTTAAAGAAGGCATCGTTCTTGGTCATAAAATTTCAAAAGACGGAATTGAAGTGGATAGAGCTAAAGTAGATATAATTGCTAAACTTCCACATCCCACCAATGTTAGAGGAGTTAGGAGTTTTCTAGGGCATGCCGGTTTTTACCGACGTTTCATAAAAGATTTTTCAAAAATTGCCACTCCTATGAATAAACTCCTAGAAAAGGATGCTCCATTCATCTTTTCAGATGAGTGTATCAAATCTTTTAATATTCTTAAAGAAAAACTCACTAATGTGCTGATCATGATAACACCAAATTGGAATCTACCATTTGAACTAATGTGCGATGCAAGTGATTTTGCAATGGGAGCCGTTTTAGGACAAAGGATTGAAAAATGATTTCAACCTTTATATTATGCTAGTAAGACATTACAAGGAGCACAAACGAATTATACAACTACTGAAAAAGAACTCCTTGCTATTGTCTTTGCTTTTGACAAATTTCGTTCATATCTCGTTCTAGCAAAAACGGCGGTCTATACCGACCATTCTGCTCTTAGATACCTATTTTCGAAACAAGATGCTAAACCAAGATTAATCCGTTGGATCTTACTCTTACAAGAGTTTGATATTGAAATCCGAGATAAAAGAGGAGCAGAAAATCTCGCCGCTGATCATCTTTCTCGTCTTGAAAATCCCGAATTAGAAGTTCTAAATGAATCAGCCATACAAGACAACTTTCCTAATGAATATCTATTAAAGATAGATTATAAAGAAATACCATGGTTTGCAGACTATGCAAACTATTTAGTATGTGGATTCCTTGAAAAAGGATTATCGTACCAAAGACGAAAGAAATTCTTCAGTGATATAAAACAATATTTTTGGGAAGATCCACATCTGTTTAAAAGTTGTCCAGATGGAATAATACGCCGATGTGTATTTGGAGATGAAGCTAGTAAAATTTTAAACCATTGTCACACAGGACCAACTGGAGGGCATTATGGGCCTCAACTAACAGCAAGAAAAGCTTATGATGCTGGATTCTATTGGCCTACAATTTACAAAGACGCACACCTTCTTTGCAAATCCTGTGATGCTTGTCAAAGGGCCGGAAAAATAAGTCAACGTGATGAAATGCCACAAAATGTCATCCAAGTATGTGAAGTATTTGACATTTGGGGTATTGAATTTATGGGTCCATTTCCAAAATCTCATAATAATCTATATATACTCGTAGCCATTGATTATGTATCTAAATGGGCGGAAGCACAAGCTCTCCCAACTAACGATGCACGAGTTGTAGTCAACTTTTTAAAACGTCTTTTTGCAAGGTTTGGAACACCGAAAGCTTTAATAAGTGATCGGGGGACTCATTTCTGTAATAATCAACTTGAGAAAGTTCTTAAAAGATATGGAGTAACTCATAAAATCTCCACCGCATATCATCCACAAACAAGTGGACAAGTTGAAAATACCAACCGAGCTTTAAAACGTATTCTAGAGAAAACCGTAGGATCAAATCCGAAGGAATGGTCCATTAAATTGGAGGATGCACTCTGGGCTTTTAGAACAGCCTACAAAACTCCAATTGGAACCACACCTTTTAGACTTGTTTATGGAAAAGCATGTCATCTTCCAGTAGAAATTGAACACAAAGCATTTTGGGCTTTGAAGACATGTAATCTTGATTTACATGAAGCCGGACGTTTACGATTAAGTCAACTAAACGAATTAGAAGAGTTAAGACATGAAGCATACGAAAATTCGTTAATCTATAAAGAAAGAACGAAGAAATGGCATGATAAAAGAATCAGAAGTTTAAAAGAATTTAAAGAAGGAGACAGAGTTCTTCTTTTCAATTCACGATTCAAGCTATTTCCTAGAAAATTGAAATCAAGATGGTCTGGACCATTCATAGTCAAAAGAGTTTTCCCATACGGAACGATAGAATTAATAAATTCAAATGGGATTGAATTTAAAGTTAATGGTCACAGAGTTAAACATTATATACATGGTCCGATGGAAGTAGACAACGAAGTTAATCACAATTTCGACACCACAGCTAAATAAGTGTGGGGAGAATCAAGTCTTTAAAAGATAATATGTATTTCTGTTAGAGTTAGATTGTCTGTTTTCGTGTAGTTCTCGAAAATGGAACCCGAATGGTCTTTCCCTAGCAGACCCTAAAGAACTAGTCTTCTCCCCCCATTCTGAATTTTTTATTTTTTTAGGTTTTTACAAAATGAAGACTGCCTGTGAACTAAACCATGGTCTAATGCTACACGCTTTGATCACTAAACGTAATAATGACATACTACCGAGTGAAATAGTATCAGTAATCAGAGAATGAATGGACGGAGTTAGAAAAGAATCCAGATGCGAAGATAATAAATTACAATTTGGTAAAGGAAAATCAAAATCCGAAACGAAAAGAAGAGCACGACACCTAGAACGATGTCACAAATGCGGAAAATGGTCACATGGAGGTAAATGTTCAAATAATCAAACCTATTCAAATACCGAATTTGTTACTTTATGCAGAGACGGACCGTTCATATGTTTAGAAGAAAAGACACTGAATGCTCGAGGTTACGCCTATGTAGCTATGGAAAACCAATTAAACCGACTATCTTATGAATGGGATAGATCATATAACTAAGAAATCTATTTCACAGGTATGTCTGTACAGTTTTTATTTTATTTTATTTTTAACCTTTTGATAATAAACGCTAATTTGTTCGCTAAAAAGTATTAAATTGGTATTGAATAAAATTAGGTTTGGCGACCGAAATTATTGATATCATTCAAAAATTTATTATATCACTGCGAAATTTAACGTTTATTCTTAAGGTATAAATATCTTTAATCAATCAACCCAAAATATTTCAAAAATTCGTCATGAGTTAAATTAGGTCTTGGAACCGAAATTACTTTACTGAAAAGAGGGGCGCATATTTTTGATAATATTTGATTGATTAAAGTGGGATAAAAAGCCAAAAAGATTTTTAATTTTATTTTTACCATATTTTTAAAATTAATATTTAAATCTTAAATTAATATTGTAAACTTTGCAAAAACAATATATTTAAAATTATAAATATTTGAAAAATTAATATAAGTTTGGTGTGAATTTATAATATGAATTTTTAAATTAAGTTTGGCGTGAATTTTTAATTTTTAAAATATGAAATTTTAATTTTATGCATTTCAAATTTTAAGTTTGGTGTGAATTTTTAATATTAATTTTGAATTTTATATTTAAGTTGTGTGAATTTAAAAAAATTTACTTTATCTCATAAAGTTAAAAATATGATTTTTAAAATTCGTCGTAAGTTGAAGACTAGGTCTTTGAACCGAAATTGCTTTACCCAAGGGAGGGACGAGAACTTTTAATATTATTGTTTTTAATCTTATTGAATTAAAGTATGCCAAAAACATTAAAAAACTCAAAAATCTTAGCTTTTAAAACAATCGCTACAAAAAGACAAATTTTAAAATTTTGTCGAGGGACGGACTAGGACATCGATCCGAAACGACCTCGTCCTAAATAACAAGGGAAACAAAATTTTAAAATTAATTACTTAATTGTTTTAATTAGTATAAGATATATAAAAAAAAAAAAAAAAACAAACTCCGCGAGTCGCGGAGTTTGAAGGCTTAAATGCCGCGACTCGCGGAGGGATCGAAATACAGAAAAAATAAAATCGAGCTACACAGCTCTGTCCACACACCACAAGTAAAACACAGCAAAGAACAGCCGAAAAAACTGCACAAAAACCCGAAAAATACACCCCAAAATCACAATTTTTAACCGTTAATCATCAAATCTTTTACTAAAATCATGTTGAGAAGGATGCTATCTAGGAATTACTCAAGAAAAACGGTAAATTTCTACACCTAAACACCATTTAATCCGAAATTAGTGTTCTTGAGCAATTTTTTCCCCAATTTGATTTTGATGCTTTTTAGTGTAATTATGCTTAAATTGTTTATGTATTATGCTTGTATAACCTAGATTGATGCTATTTAACATGATTAGAAGCCTTAAACTTCAAATTTTGAGTAATCTAGGGTTTGTGTTCTTGAGCAAATTTGGGGCTTTTTGATATAAACAGGTTATGGCCGATTTTTGTCATGAATTGTTGCTAAATTAAGTAGTGTAACATGTTTAGGTAGTTAAATGATCCAAACTTTGAGCCTAAACATGATTTTGAGAATTAAAGTGGACTTTTTCAAAGTCTAAAATTCATGAACTTGATTTTTGAGAGATAATGCCATTTGAGACTTGTTTAATTGCTAGTAATGATTATTTTGACATGTTATTTGAGTTAAATGCTTATGAACTTGGCGAACATTTTCATATATGCTTATTTGAAAAAGTGTAGATTTGATAAAAATGTGAAAATGAGCTTAAGTTTGATATAAATTGATCATGTCATTGTAATTATTTTGATTGATGATTTTGCTGACACTAATGCATATTTGGATGCACAAAAATTGTGTTTGATGTGTTTTGCAGACTGAAAGGGGTGAATCTTCATCCCAAGCTCGCAATGCTCCTGCTGAGAATGCGGAACAACAGGAGGTGGATAACTACTACAAGCAGGATATACCGCATCCAGTCATGACATTTTCTGATATGCACTTGGAAGAGTTGCACCCGAACCTGAGATTTGACAGACTTTGGATAGATTATCCAAAATATCAAAGGGGTTTGCATACTCTTCATTCTAAGGTTGTTGAGGTACCGAGGGTCATAGAATGGGGACCCTTAGAAGCTGTAGAATTGGCCGGGCCAATTAGGGAATTACTTGTACAGAGGTATGGTAATTCTACTTTTAATGACTGGGTACGTTTATTCACCATGCGTAGACCTGTATATAAAGTATGGTGTGAAGAATTATTGTGTAGTATAGAGTTGAATGATCGGGTAACTAGTTTAACCGATCGATCTTTTATTAGATTTTTGTTAGGCGGTTCGATGCACCACATGTCTTTACTGGACATGGCTCAAGCTTTACGTATATATACGCCTGAGGAGTTAGCATCTGCCGATTGTAGAGGGTTGATACTAAACGGTAGAAAGATAGATGAAAATTTTGATACACACGGTGTGTGGAGTCAAATGACAAGCCATAACCGTTTCAAAGGGGGAAATTACTCTTATTTGGATATAGATAGAGCCGAATTAAGAGTGATTCATAGGTTTTTAGCTAATTCGATTACACAAAGGGGTAAGAACAAGGAAAAGGTAAATGAACAGGATTTGTTTTACCATATGTGTATTCGAGACCCACAAAGCGCTGTAAGTATACCGTATTGTGTGGGTTATTATTTATCAGCTATGGTTCGGGGGATGCGACCGCATAGCATAATAGGAGGTGGTATTTTTATTACTTTGATTGGTGAATATCTCGGTGTGGATATAAGTCGGGGGGGATTATTAGTAGAAGAACCAGAACCCCGCGATACTATAGGTTTAAATGTATACCATGGTGCGAAAGTTTTGAAGAGGCAAAATAACGCCGCAGTACCATACCATGGTAGACATCCACAGGTTGAGAGAAACCAACAGCAAGGTAATGTAGGAGGGGGAAATGAGATGCAAGAAATGCAAAGGTTTATAGCTTCACAGGAGTACGAAAATGCTAGACAGAGAGCATTTGAAGATTGGCAAGTTCATCAGAATCAAATCATAGCTCATTGCCAACATATAGGTCGAAACTATATTCCTACACCAAAACCCATCTTCCTTCCCTGGTCTATAGAGATGCAACCACCGTATCCTACGTATAACCCTGCCGAAGCATTCTATAGCACCTATGGTTATGCTTGGAACCCCTATTGGTACCAGTATCATCCCTAGTATACTTAGTTTTATTTATTTTGTAATTTGTAATGATTGATACGTTTAATACTTTTGTTAATATTGTAATAGTTTTTATAATTGTCTAACTTTTATTCTTAGATTTTAATAATTTTTGAATGTGGGGTAATATACCAAACTTCAAAAATATGTATATATGTTTGCAGTTTATCTTATGTACACAACAGGGTAAAACAACGCATTTTCAAAGACTGGCATTAAGTTCAGCAAAAGCAACTAATTTTGACGACAAGATGCAAAATATATGTGAAATAACAACAAGACGGAATGAACAAATGATGTGCACCATTTATCATTCAGCAAACAAACGCCAATATATTTGGAAACTTTGGTAAAAATTTAATCATTTTCACACAAATCACCCTCAATAATTTAAATTATTACTGATTTCTTGCAAATGAGGGCATTGCAAGATCTTAAGTGTGGGAAGGGGTTAAATTCTTTCGGATTTTAAAATTTTTTACTTTATACACTTGGTTACCATTAAAAATACTAGTAAAGCAGTAGTTGTATTAGAATCTAGTGCTCTCTGATAAAAAAGAACAGCCCTAGTCTTATATACTGACTACCCAATTCTAGTAAAATTTTTCAAAATTTTCAATTAAATGAACTCAAAATCATGTTTATACATATTTATGAACGATAAAACTAGGTTTTAACACCGAAATTATTGTTACCTCGGAAAGGACGATAAAAAGGAAAATAAAAGCCAAGTGTGGGAAAATTTACCAAGTTATCTTAAACATATGTCACATATATCTGTAACAAATAACTGAAAATACTTTTGCTTTGGACTAAACTAAACTGTTTTACCCGATGAAAGAAAAGAAAGATGGATCTACACGATGAATCAATTCCATCATTAAAAGGAAGTAAAGTCTTCCAAAAAAGATACGCGCTTCTTGATTTAGGTCATGAAGTTGTCGTCCAGACCAGCTGTAGGTTGACGAAAAATCCAGAAAAGTCATCACTAAAATCAGCAGGAAATCCACGGACCTCAGCATTAAACAGGGTCGCCAAGTGGTCAGATTTATCCTAACCATGAGAAGGATTTATCTTGTACAATGGGGGGGGCACCATGCAAATTAGCTGGATAAGACTAATGAATCAGATCCCCAGAAAGGATAATCTCCTTAAAGATTAAAAATCAGCTTTTAAGACTGATATTACTCAATCCTTGAGATTGACCTTAAAGATTGAGAATTACAAACTCATGGAATTCAATGATATCTAAACTCGAGCTTGAACGAGAAAATATTTTGATCAAAAATTACAAACCGATTTGTTTTCTGAAAACCCTATTTTCAATGCGTTCATTACCATTGAACGTAAAATCCTAGGAATTCACCTGGAATTCATTAGGTCACCTGAACCAAATCGGGTGTCAACCGTAAGAACGGTGGTTGCATAGTGGTCAAAGACAGGACCTTGTGCCATACCGAAAAATTATAAGGGTGAGCTTTACTATTGCTCCTACCAAGGATAGTAATTGCGTCCGACACGTTATAGACCATAATTAAAAGCATGTCAGGGGACATTGCCTTAACAGTTGCTTGTTCAACGCTTTCCTTTACAACCGGACGGTAGTTTACCGAAAGGTAATATACGGGACAAGTGAACTGGATGTGTTGCTTTCCAAATACAAGGTTAGCAAGTGGGTGACACAAAACCATAAGTTTTGAGCTAAAATTTTCAAATCTGAAACCCACCAAACCCACAAAAATATTTTGCAAACACCGGTAAAGGGTTATTCCGGAAAACTTATCTAGGGTAAAAACTAGATTTAATTTTCAAAAGATCAAATGTTTTCATAAAGATCCAATTTCCTTAATGGATCTAAATTTTTATAGTCATGTGGGACTGTAAACCATATCGTTACTACCATTATTTATACCGCCGTATAGAAAATCACTGATGTACAAAGTGTGAAGAATAAAGAAGCGATTCTAGTATTTCAAGACGATATTGCTTGAGGACAAGCAACGCTTAAGTGTGGGAATATTTGATAATGCTAAAAACGAACATATATTTCATAGCATTATTCCTCAAGAAAGACAAACTTTTAGTTGCAATTGTTCTATTTACAAGTGAGATTCGTTTAAATAATAAAAGGTGAAGACAAAAGACAGATTTGACGAATTGAAGACACAAACGACCAAAAAGCTAAAAAGTACAAAAGACAATCAAAGAGGTTCCAATTATTGATAAGAAACATCTCGAAATTACAAGAGTACACGATTCAAAACGCAAAGTACAAGATATTAAATTGTACGCAAGGACGTTCGAAAATCCGGAACCGGGACCAGAGTCAACTCTCAACGCTCGACGCAACGGACTAAAAATTACAAGTCAACTATGCACATAAATATAATATAATATTTAAATAATTCTTATAATTATTTAATATATTATATTTATTTTAAACCGTCGGTAAACAAAGAGCCAAACTCCTCTGAGCTGTAAAAGCAAACTCCGCGACTCGCGGAGTTTGAAGGCCAAAAAGGCCGCGAGTCGCGGAGGCCCAAATTCTGAAAGTCCCTATAAAGCCAACCGAATTCTGATCATTTTTCACACTCTTAATCTTTTTCTTCTCCTCATTCATACGTAAAATATATATATATATATATATATTTATAATTTATATTTTAATTTTAATTATAATTCTAATAATAAGGGTATGTTAGCGAATGTTGTAAGGGTGTAAGTCGAAATTCTGTCCGTGTAATGCTACGCTATTTTTAATCATTGTAAGTTATGTTCAACCTTTTTACATTAATGTCTTGTAGCTAAGTTATTATTATGCTTATTTAAAACGAAGTAATCATGATGTTGGGCTAATTATTAAAATTGGGTAATTGGGCTTTGTACCATAATTGGGGTTTGAACAAAAGAACGACACTTGTGGAAATTAGACTATGAGCTATTAATGGGCTTTATATTTGTTTAACTAAATGATAGTTTGTTAATGTTAATATAAAGATTTACAATTGGGCGTCCCTATAAATTACCATATACACTCAATCGGACACGATGGGCGGGGTATTTATATGTACGAATAATCGTTCATTTAACCAGACACGGGAATGGATTAATAGCCACTAGAATAATTAAAACAGGGGTGAAATTATGTACAAGGACACTTGGTATAATTGATAACAAAATATTAAAACCTTGGGTTACACTCAGTCGACATCCTGGTGTAATTATTAAATAAAGTATTAAAATCTTGTTACAGTTTAAGTCCCCAATTAGTTAGAATATTTAACTTCGGGTATAAGAATAATTTGACGAGGACACTCGCACTTTATATTTATGACTGATGGACTGTTATGGACAAAAACCAGACGGAGATATTAAATAATCCAGGACAAAGGACAATTAACCCATGGGCATAAAACTAAAATCAACACGTCAAACATCATGATTACGGAAGTTTAAATAAGCATAATTCTTTTATTTCATATTTAATTTCCTTTATTTTATATTTAATTGCACTTCTAATTATCGCATTTTTATTGTTATTGTATTTAATTGCACTTTTAATTATCGTACTTTTTAATTATTGCAAGTTTATTTTATCGCACTTTTATTATTCGCAATTTCATTATCGTTATTTACTTTATGCTTTAATTTAAAGTCTTGTATTTATTTGGTTTTAACTGCGACTAAAGTTTTAAAATCGACAAACCGGTCATTAAACGGTAAAAACCCCCCTTTATAATAATAATATTACTTATATATATATATATTTGTATTTTTATAAAAGTAAACTAATATAGCGTTAAGCTTTGTTTAAAAAGATTCCCCGTGGAACGAACCGGACTTACTAAAAACTACACTACTGTACGATTAGGTACACTGCCTATAAGTGTTGTAGCAAGGTTTAAGTATATCCATTCTATAAATAAATAAATATCTTGTATAAAATTGTATCGTATTTAATAGTATTTTCTGTAAAAATAAGCTATTTTATATACTACTCTTCTAAAACATCAAGTATTTTTGGCGCCGCTGCCGGGGAACTACTCTTAAAAGCCGGAAGCGCAACGCTAATATAAAAAGAAAAAAAAAAATTTTTTAGTTTACTTTTATTAAAATTCGTTTTTATAAAAATACGTTTTAAATATTTGAAAATATAAAAAGAAAAACAAAAATATAAATATTTTTAGGAGTTTGATAAATATTTAAGTTTTATAAAGTTTCTTTAGTTTGTAAAAATATAAGTTTTATTTAATTTATTTTATAAATATATTTTATAAATATAAAAAACCGAAAATATATATATATATATATATATATATATATATATATATATATATAAATCTATTATTTTTTTTATTGTTATAAAGTATTTTATTTTTATCTTAGTTATTAAAGATAAGTTTTATTTAAATTATATAAATATTTTAATTAGATAATATAAACAGAAAATATAAAAACAGAAAACAGAAAATAAAAAAAAAAGTCGAATAAAAAACGTACCTGAGTTGATTTTTGGAACCCCGCGACTCGCGGAGGTTTGATGCTTTGAATACCGCAACTCGCAGAGTAAACCTGACACGCTGACAGAAACCCAAATTCAGTATTAATTACGAGTAATTATTAATAATTATTATTTTAAACCCTAATTAATTATTATTATTATAATTAGTTTTACTTTTTATTTAATTTGTTTTATTTAGTTAAATTAGTTTAATTAAATTGTAAAATTAGTAGTTTTATTAAATAAATAATATAAAAATAATATTTTTATAAAAATTGTACTTTTTACAACTTTTTGTATATTTTTATATTTTGTCCCTTTTTAATCGTTGTAGCGTAATATTTGTATTTTTAGCTAGTTTTTAGTTTTGAACTCAGTTTTTGCCATAGTTATTTTACTTCTAGATTTTTAGGCTTTGCCGTAGAATTCCTTAAGTGCTTTTTCTTTAGACTAAGATTTAGGTGCTTTAGAATTTTGCGACGCCTTTTTAAGTTTTAGTTTCTTTTTAAGTTATTTCCATTTGGGATATAGTTTTACTTGTAAGCTTTAATATTTTTAGACACCTTTTACCTATGTATCAATTATCATTCCAATTAGTAATCTCAATTTGCGATTATAATTTTAAGTTAGTTGTAGTAATAAGGTTAGGTTAGTCAAGTACTTTTAAGTTTTATAAGTTTCTTTAATTTTTCCGTCACCGTTTATTTTTCAACCATTTTTCCTTTTCCGACGAACTCTTTTTCTTTCTTATTTCTCGCTATTCTAGTTTTTAGGACATAGATTTTTAGTCTACTTCTTATCTAATTTTCTTAAAATTACGAAAATTTATTTTAAGTGGTTAAATTGATAGACATCAAAATTTTCTGGTTCGTAGTAATAGTTGGATTTGTACGTGGACCGGGTTATTGGAGCCAAACAGTCCTCAATTATATTGAGACCAAACGAATCCTGCCCCTCTGCTGCATCTTTTGGCTATTCGAAATGTGGGCAAAATCAGAAAAGTCTATTAATTGGATAACTTATTATAATTTTTCTTTCCTTTTAAAAACTAATAGGATATTCAGTGAATGCACCGAGCAAGACGTTCACCACCTTTTGTACGTTCACCACCTTTTGTACGTTCACCACCTGTAACTAGATCAAGACATTTAGCAAATATTACTGCCGTTGATTTTTCTTTAGAATCGTCATCCAGTCAACCAAGTACTTCAGTTCAAATTTCCAATAATCCATTTTTTGAACCCGACCTCACAATTGAGAATCCGGAGAATATTCAGGAACGGTTCGTAGATCCTGAACCACTAAACTTTCCTCCGGAACCACCAATCATTCAAACAGAGATTGTTGAGGAACGAACCATTAAATCAGAATCCTCTAGTGATTCCGATTCAACAAATTCAATTATGGAGAATCTGGAACCTTTAAGTATGGAAGACCGAATGAGAGCTAAACGAACTGGCCAAGGTCACGCAATTACTCATCCAGACATTAATGCGCCAGATTATGAAATCAAAGGACAAATTCTACACATGGTGACTAATCAATGCCAATTTAGCGGTGCGCAGAAGGAAGATCCAAATGAACATCTACGTACCTTTAATAGGATCTGCACACTATTTAAAATCCGAGAAGTGGAGGATGAACAGATATATCTCATGTTATTTCCCTGGACTTTAAAGGGAGAAGCCAAAGATTGGTTGGAATCGTTACCTGAAGGGGCGATCGATACATGGGATGTTTTAGTTGACAAATTTCTTAAACAATTCTTTCCGGCATCTAAAGCCGTAAGACTTCAAGCAGAAATTGTTACGTTCACACATAAACCGAATGAAACTCTATATGAGGCATGGACTAGATATGGAAAGTTGTTAAGAGGATGTCCGCAACATGGTTTAGACACCTGTCAAATAGTACAAATATTCTACCAAGGATGCGACATCACTACAAGGAAAGACATAGATATAGCAACTGGTGGTTCTATTATGAAGAAAACCGAAACTGATGCTTACAAAATTATTGATAACACTGCTTCCCACTCACATGAGTGGCACCAAGAAAAAGACATCGTTAGATCATCTAAAGCAGCTAGAGCCGATTCTAGCCATGACTTAGATTCCATTTCCGCAAAGATAGATGCTGTGGAGAGACGAATGGAAAAGATGACTAAAGATATTCACTCAATACGAATTAGTTGTGAGCAGTGTGGAGGACCACATTTGACAAAAGATTGTCTCAGTATTGAATTAACAATGGAACAAAGAGAGAATATTTCATACATAAACCAAAGGCCTGGAAATAATTATCAGAATAATTATCAACCGCCAAGACCAATTTACAATCAAAACCAGAATTATAATCGAAATATTCCATACAACAACCAACAAGGTCCTAGCAATCAACAAGTATCCAATAATACTTACAATCAGCAAAGACCTAATTTTCAAAACAAGCCACCACAACAAACCGATGATAAAAAGCCAAATTTAGAAGATATGATGACGAAGCTAGTTGAAACTCAAACGCAGTTTTTCACATCTCAGAAACAAACCAATGAACAAAATGCTCAAGCATTTAGAAATCAACAAGCTTCTATTCAAAATTTGGAACAAGAAGTAAGTAACCTAGCAAGGTTAATAGGTGAAAGAAAGCCAGGAAGTCTACCTAGTGATACAAATGCCAACCCCCGGAATGAAACAGCTAAAGCTATTACCACAAGAAGTGGTACAACACTTAAACCACCTGAAATACCTGTAACTTCTGATGAAACTATTCTTACTCCACAAGAACCACAACCTGATCAAGATAAGGAAAAAGAACCGGTAGTTGAAAAGGTTAATGAAGATAACACAGTTAAGGCTAAACCTTATGTTAAACCATACCAACCACCACTTCTTTACCCGAGTAAAATGAAGAAAGAGAAACTTGAAGCCGAGCAATTCAAATTCTTGGATATGTTTAAACAGATAAATGTAAATCTTCCTTTCATTGATGTGATTTCAGGAATGCCTAGATATGCTAAATTCTTGAAAGATCTAATCTCAAATAGAAAGAAAATGGAAGAACTCTCGGCTGTTACTATGAATGCTAATTGTTCAGCAGTGCTGTTGAATAAGATACCAGAAAAACTATCTGATCCAGGAAGTTTCACAATTCCATGTTTTCTGGGTAGTCTTAGTTCAATAGAAGCATTGGCAGACTTAGGTGCTAGTATAAATCTAATGCCATATTCACTATACACTAAACTAGACCTTGGAGAATTGAAACCAACCAGAATAAGCATACAACTAGCCGATAGATCAATAAAATATCCTAGAGGGATAATGGAGAACATGCTAGTTAAAGTTGGTACTTTAGTATTTCCAGTAGATTTTGTTGTTCTGGACATGGAAGAAGATTCTCAAGTTCCTCTCATATTAGGAAGACCATTCTTAAACACGGCTAAAGCAATGATAGACGTGTTCGGTAAGAAATTGACCCTAAGTATAGAGGATGAGAGTGTTACCTTTTCAGTTGATAGAGCAATGCAACAACCACAATCTGCAGATGATACATGTTATTATATTCAAACTATAGATGCACATGCAGAATTATTAGAAGAATTTCCAGAATTACAAGGAACAGGAGAATGTTCTTTAGGAGAAGGTAATGAACCAATTAATGAAGCTGAAATATTAGCTACACTAATAGCTAATGGATATGAACCAACAACAGAAGAAATTCAAATGCTAAAAGAAGAAGACAGATATCGATATAAATCATCGATAGAAGAACCTCCGAAATTAGAATTAAAGCCACTTCCAAACCATTTGGAATACGCTTATTTACATGGTGAATCTGAATTACCTGTAATAATATCGTCTTCTCTTACTGAAAATGAGAAATCACAACTCATTTCTGTGTTGAAAGCTCATAAACCAGCCATTGCATGGAAGATTCATGATATTAAAGGAATAAGTCCTTCGTATTGCACACATAAAATCCTTATGGAAGAAGGTCATAAAACATATGTGCAACGCCAACGAAGACTAAATCCTAATATGTAAGATGTAGTTAAGAAAGAGATTATTAAACTGCTAGATGCAGGTCTAATTTATCCAATTTCTGATAGTCCATGGGTAAGCCCAGTTCAATGCGTACCTAAGAAGGGTGGCATGACTGTCATTACAAATGAGAAAAATGAGCTTATTCCTACTAGGACTGTAACAGGATGGCGTGTATGTATTGATTATAGAAAATTAAATGACGCCACCAGAAAAGATCACTTTCCCTTACCTTTCATAGATCAAATGTTAGAAATATTAGCCGGAAATAGTTACTATTGTTTTCTAGATGGATTTTCCGGATATTTTCAAATTCCAATAGCACCAGAAGACCAAGAGAAAACCACATTCACGTGCCCTTATGGTACTTTTGCTTACAAACGCATGCCATTTGGACTTTGTAACGCCCCTGCAACCTTTCAAAGGTGTATGATGGCGATTTTTCATGACATGATAGAAGAATGTATGGAAGTATTCATGGATGACTTTTCAGTCTTCGGTGATACATTTGAATCATGTCTAGTTAATCTGGAACGAATGCTTCTTAGATGCGAACAATCAAATCTAGTTCTTAATTGGGAGAAATGCCATTTCATGGTTAAAGAAGGCATCGTTCTTGGTCATAAAATTTCAAAAGAAGAAATTGAAGTGGATAGAGCTAAAGTAGATATAATTGCTAAACTTCCACATCCCACCAATGTTAGAGGAGTTAGGAGTTTTCTAGGGCATGCCGGTTTTTACCGACGTTTCATAAAAGATTTTTCAAAAATTGCCACTCCTATGAATAAACTCCTAGAAAAGGATGCTCCATTCATCTTTTCAGATGAGTGTATCAAATCTTTTAATATTCTTAAAGAAAAACTCACTAATGCGCCGATCATGATAACACCAAATTGGAATCTACCATTTGAACTAATGTGCGATGCAAGTGATTTTGCAATGGGAGCCGTTTTAGGACAAAGGATTGAAAAACGATTTCAACCTATATATTATGCTAGTAAGACATTACAAGGAGCACAAACGAATTATACAACTACTGAAAAAGAACTCCTTGATATTGTCTTTGCTTTTGACAAATTTCGTTCATATCTCGTTCTAGCAAAAACGGTGGTCTATACCGACCATTCTGCTCTTAGATACCTATTTTCGAAACAAGATGCTAAACCAAGATTAATCCGTTGGATCTTACTCTTACAAGAGTTTGATATTGAAATCCGAGATAAAAGAGGAGCAGAAAATCTCGCCGCTGATCATCTTTCTCATCTTGAAAATCCCGAATTAGAAGTTCTAAATGAATCAGCCATACAAGACAACTTTCCTGATGAATATCTATTAAAGATAGATTATAAAGAAATACCATGGTTTGCAGACTATGTAAACTATTTAGTATGTGGATTCCTTGAAAAAGGATTATCGTACCAAAGACGAAAGAAATTCTTCAGTGATATAAAACACTATTTTTGGGAAGATCCACATCTGTTTAAAAGTTGTCCAGATGGAATAATACGCCGATGTGTATTTGGAGATGAAGCTAGTAAAATTTTAAACCATTGTCACACAGGACCAACTGGAGGGCATTATGGGCCTCAACTAACAGCAAGAAAAGCTTATGATGCTGGATTCTATTGGCCTACAATTTACAAAGACGCAGTTTATCTTATGTACACAACAGGGTAAAACAACGCATTTTCAAAGACTGGCATTAAGTTCAGCAAAAGCAACTAATTTTGACGACAAGATGCAAAATATATGTGAAATAACAACAAGACGGAATGAACAAATGATGTGCACCATTTATCATTCAGCAAACAAACGCCAATATATTTGGAAACTTTGGTAAAAATTTAATCATTTTCACACAAATCACCCTCAATAATTTAAATTATTACTGATTTCTTGCAAATGAGGGCATTGCAAGATCTTAAGTGTGGGAAGGGGTTAAATTCTTTCGGATTTTAAAATTTTTTACTTTATACACTTGGTTAACATTAAAAATACTAGTATAGCAGTAGTTGTATTAGAATCTAGTGCTCTCTGATAAAAAAGAACAGCCCTAGTCTTATATACTGACTACCCAATTCTAGTAAAATTTTTCAAAATTTTCAATTAAATGAACTCAAAATCATGTTTATACATATTTATGAACGATAAAACGAGGTTTTAACACCGAAATTATTGTTACCTCGGAAAGGATGATAAAAAGGAAAATAAAAGCCAAGTGTGGGAAAATTTACCAAGTTATCTTAAACATATGTCACATATATCTGTAACAAATAACTGAAAATACTTTTGCTTTGGACTAAACTAAACTGTTTTACCCGATGAAAGAAAAGAAAGATGGATCTACACGATGAATCAATTCCATCATTAAAAGGAAGTAAAGTCTTCCGAAAAAGACACGCGCTTCTTGATTTAGGTCATGAAGTTGTCGTCCAAACCAGCTGTAGGTTGACGAAAAATCCAGAAAAGTCATCACTAAAATCAGCAGGAAATCCACGGACCTCAGCATTAAACAGGGTCGCCAAGTGGTCAGATTTATCCTAACCATGAGAAGGATTTATCTTGTACAATGGGGGGAGCACCATGCAAATTAGCTGGATAAGACTAATGAATCAGATCCCCAGAAAGGATAATCTCCTTAAAGATTAAAAATCATCTTTTAAGACTGATATTACTCAATCCTTGAGATTGACCTTAAAGATTGAGAATTACAAACTCATGGAATTCAATGATATCTAAACTCGAGCTTGAACGAGAAAATATTTTGATCAAAAATTACAAACCGATTTGTTTTCTGAAAACCCTATTTTCAATGCGTTCATTACCATTGAACGTAAAATCCTAGGAATTCACCTGGAATTCATTAGGTCACCTGAACCAAATCGGGTGTCAACCGTAAGAACGGTGGTTGCATAGTGGTCAAAGACAGGACCTTGTGCCATACCGAAAAATTATAAGGGTGAGCTTTACTATTGCTCCTACCAAGGATAGTAATTGCGTCTGACACGTTATAGACCATAATTAAAAGCATGTCAGGGGACATTGCCTTAACAGTTGCTTGTTCAACGCTTTCCTTTGATAATGCTAAAAACGAACATATATTTCATAGCATTATTCCTCAAGAAAGACAAACTTTTAGTTGCAATTGTTCTATTTACAAGTGAGATTCGTTTAAATAATAAAAGGTGACGACAAAAGACAGATTCGACGAATTGAAGACGCAAACGATCAAAAAGCTAAAAAGTACAAAAGACAATCAAAGAGGTTCCAATTATTGATAAGAAACATCTCGAAATTACAAGAGTACAAGATTCAAAACGCAAAGTACAAGATATTAAATTGTACGCAAGGACGTTCGAAAATCCGGAACCGGGACCAGAGTCAACTCTCAACGCTCGACGCAACGGACTAAAAATTACAAGTCAACTATGCACATAAATATAATATAATATTTAAATAATTCTTATAATTATTTAATATATTATATTTATTTTAAACCGTCGGTAAACAAAGAGCCAAACTCCTCTGAGCTGTAAAAGCAAACTCCGCGACTCGCGGAGTTTGAAGGCCAAAAAGGCCGCGAGTCGCGGAGGCCCAAATTCTGAAAGTCCCTATAAAGCCAACCGAATTCTGATCATTTTTCACACTCTTAATCTTTTTCTTCTCCTCATTCATACGTAAAATATATATATATATATATTTATAATTTATATTTTAATTTTAATTATAATTCTAATAATAAGGGTATGTTAGCGAATGTTGTAAGGGTGTAAGTCGAAATTCTGTCCGTGTAACGCTACGCTATTTTTAATCATTGTAAGTTATGTTCAACCTTTTTACATTAATGTCTCGTAGCTAAGTTATTATTATGCTTATTTAAAACGAAGTAATCATGATGTTGGGCTAATTATTAAAATTGGGTAATTGGGCTTTGTACCATAATTGGGGTTTGGACAAAAGAACGACACTTGTGGAAATTAGACTATGAGCTATTAATGGGCTTTATATTTGTTTAACTAAATGATAGTTTGTTAATGTTAATATAAAGATTTACAATTGGGCGTCCCTATAAATTACTATATACACTCAATCGGACACGATGGGCGGGGTATTTATATGTACGAATAATCGTTCATTTAACTGGACACGGGAATGGATTAATAGCCACTAGAATAATTAAAACAGGGGTGAAATTATGTACAAGGACACTTGGTATAATTGATAACAAAATATTAAAACCTTGGGTTACACTCAGTCGACATCCTGGTGTAATTATTAAACAAAGTATTAAAATCTTGTTACAGTTTAAGTCCCCAATTAGTTAGAATATTTAACTTCGGGTATAAGAATAATTTGACGAGGACACTCGCACTTTATATTTATGACTGATGGACTGTTATGGACAAAAACCAGACGGACATATTAAATAATCCAGGACAAAGGACAATTAACCCATGGGCATAAATCTAAAATCAACACGTCAAACATCATGATTACGGAAGTTTAAATAAGCATAATTCTTTTATTTCATATTTAATTTCCTTTATTTTATATTTAATTGCACTTCTAATTATCGCATTTTTATTGTTATTGTATTTAATTGCACTTTTAATTATAGTACTTTTTAATTATCGCAAGTTTATTTTATCGCACTTTTATTATTCGCAATTTCATTATCGTTATTTACTTTATGCTTTAATTTAAAGTCTTGTATTTATTTGGTTTTAACTGCGACTAAAGTTTTAAAATCGATAAACCGGTCATTAAACGGTAAAAACCCCCTTTATAATAATAATATTACTTATATATATATATTTGTATTTTTATAAAAGTAAACTAATATAGCGTTAAACTTTGTTTAAAAAGATTCCCCGTGGAACGAACCGGACTTACTAAAAACTACACTACTGTACGATTAGGTACACTGCCTATAAGTGTTGTAGCAAGGTTTAAGTATATCCATTCTATAAATAAATAAATATCTTGTGTAAAATTGTATCGTATTTAATAGTATTTTCTGTAAAAATAAGCTATTATATATACTACTCTGCTAAAACATCAAAGGCAAGCTAAGCTAAGCATACCGTAGTCACTAAGCAACAAGCTATAGATACATCAACAAATATAAGTTTACCAACGACGATGTGAACAACGCCAAGAAGCTACACCCGAAGGGTTAGCTACATCATAACAATAAAACAATATATATAACAATATATAAACGAATAAGGTTAACTCCTTAACCCATTACCGAATACCAAACACCACAATGAAGATTGGCCGAACAACCCGAACCTTAGTGAATTCGCACAACCCGATATTCACTTCTTCACCAATTCAACAACCGAGGTTGGCCGAACTACCCGAGCCTTAGTGAATTCGCACAACCCGAGATTCACTACTTCATCACAAGATGACCGAATAACCCGAGTCATCATGAATCTGCACTACCCGAGATTCACTTCTCAACATCAAACGCACGGTCACGGGATTATAAAATCCACCACATCGGGGTCATCTACATCACAACAATATCAACCCTTCGCCTTTGGGGTTATAACATCCAAATCACAACCACGCGTGATAACGTACACACAACGTGTGCCTCGCCAAAGGTAAACAACCAAAACGCACAACCGTGCCAATTAGACCTATACACAAGTCCATCAAATCCACCTATATGTGAAGTGAGCTCTATAACCGAGAACCACTTCATCCGACCCGCACCCATCCTACACATACATATGCACATAGGATATTAACACTCACCTAGTCGTCTTGATGAATGCTTCCAAGAAATCCGCAACGCGCCAAATGGAAAGTACCTATTCCATTATCACAAACACAACAACACAATTAGGGTTGACTTACAAACCAACCCAATTGACACCTAGTGCAAATTCGACCCATTTGCACTTCCAAGCACGAAACACGCCCACACTAACTAATATCCACTAACATGAGTGAAAATGGTCCTAACACGCCAATTAAACCCGAACACAAGTGTTAAACACGTGTCATACCCATTTTGACACCAAAACCCTTATTTTGACCCATTTCAAAATTAGTTAACCAAACTCACCCAAAAAGGGTTCCATCACTTCCATAATCACTAATCCAAGTGATTAAACTCCAAATCAAAGCATAATCAAGGCCAAAACGTCAACCGACCCAAAACCCACCAAGTGACAAGAATAACAAGTCACTACAAACCCATTTCATCATCTAAAAGGGTTGTACAACAAACTAGCTCAAAACCCTAAATTGAATATCAAATCTAAACAATGAAATTCGGAGTTTGAGCTTACCAATACCACCACAACGTAGCTAGGAGCGAGATGAACAACTTTAGAACCCGATCTTTTGCGAGAATCCGACTCCTTCTTCTCCAAATCAACCTCTCTCTCTCTAAAACCCTTGCTCTCTTACTAGAACATGATGAGAGTGTTTGTGTGGGTGTTAGTGGAGCAAATGAGGCTCCTAGAACTGATCTTGTGGCCTTAACTCGTTCCATAAGTGAAAATACCATTTTGCCCCTCTAAAAATCTTAAAATAACCCAGCTGGCCCGACAGAAAAACTGGACGGCGTCCAGCCTTTAACATCTGGACGGCGTCCCACCATCCTGGACGGCGTCCCGAACAACTAAAAAGTCAGAAACAGGATTAGGGTCTTACACCGTCACCGAAAAGTTCAACGCCTATGTCGACGCAGTGAAAGAGAATGACCGTAACAAGGTGATGCTTGAGGTGATCAAAGGCTGCGACCTCACGCTACCATACCCTGAAGTTGTGCTGAAAAATTTGAAAGAGGGTACAGCTTAGGCGCTCCTAGAAGCGGAGCAGGCCATCCAGTCCATCCCGATCCCCTTAATAGATGCTTTCGCTACGGATCCCAATATGCCAATTGATGGGTTTCTCAAGGAAGATCTTTAATTTCAACACTTTAATGCTATGCGCCGTAAGTCCTATGCTTAGGCAGGCATTTGTAATTACAATTTTTGAGCCCCAAGTCCCGTGTTGGGCAAGCATGTTAAACAATTATAATTTGTAATAACTCAGTTATATATATTTTGTGTTATGCATGCATTGTGTCTCAATTGTTTATATATCGCGAATCAAAACAAAGGGTGAGTCACATGCCTATACACATAGTTAACCAAAGCTCATGCACATACGCAGGTACTGCGTAAAATAATCCAATACTCCAGCAATTTTACCTTTTAATAGTTTAGACTCAAAAGCTACTGCGTTATTGCTTTGTCATGTGCTAGAGGTGCACTTTAGCTGTATGGTAAGCAACGCAACTAAAAACAAACCAATGCTTTTATACTTGAGAGTTCCTCATGAAAACCAATGCGAGAGTAAATACGCACAAGTAAACCAAAGCTTGTATTTTTAAGTCGACTTGGCAGCCATCTAGTCTTCGTAGTGCTTGGCTAGGGGAAAGCCAATTCCTTTCACCTGCCATTAATATCTAGCCTTGTACCCAAACAGGCTTCTGCCGCACGGGGGCTAGAGGACACCCCTTAAGTAGGCAGGAACCGCATGCAAAAAAGAGAAATACACATCAAAAGTATGCGCGAGTAAATATTTTAATTGGAATTAATCATGATTACAACCGCGACACATCCAAACGGACGAAACATACATAGAAAAAATAATGTGCAAAAATACAATGGAGTGATCAGGTCCATCCAGCTACATATAACATTTTTTTTAACAATGTCGCGTGCCAAATGCGTTTCACAGGTTTTTCATCTAATGTCTCGAGATGGTATGCCCCGGTGTTGCTTGCTTTTGCTACCTTGTATGGACCTTCTCAACGGGGGCCTAATTTCCCAGTATCCTCCGCATGACTTGCGTCATTCTGACGCCAAACTAAGTCCCCGCACTTATAAGAGCGCGAACGCACACGCTGATTGTAGTACTTTGCAATTTTCTGCTTGTTACTGGCTTCATTTACCGCCGCAGAGAGTCTGCGTTCTTCAAGCAGATTAAGATTTTCCCGTAGAGCTTCTGAGTTATTTTGCTCGTCAAAATTCTGTATGTGGAACGTAGGCACCCCAATTTCTGCGGGTACAACAGCTTCTGATCCATAGACCAAACTGAACGGAGTCTCACCAGTGCTCGCTTTGGGTGTTGTTCTATGTGCCCACAAAACTTTTGGTAGTTCGTCCACCCAACCAATTCGACCATGACCCAATCTAGCTTTGATTCCAGCTACTATATCCAGGTTGGTGACTTCGTACTGGCCATTCGCCTACAGATGCGCAACGAAAGTAAAAGTTTGCTTAATATTAAGCTCCGCGCACCAACTGCAAAAAGGATCCCCCGAAACTGCGTACCGTTATCACTAACGATTTCATTTGGTATGCCGAATCGACAGACAATGTCCTCCCATACAAAATTTCACACCCTTTTTTCTGAAATTGTTGCCATTGGTCGTGCTTCATCCCACTTCGTGAAATAGTCAATTGCAACAATCAAAAATTTTAAATTTCTTGCGTGCGCAGAGTATGCGTAAGATACTGATGTAAATAGCATATGGTATAAAATAAATGATAATATTACCTCGGTCTTTTAGAAATGGTCTGACTATGTCAATTTCCCATTTGCAGAATGGCCATGGTGAGGAGACTGGTATCATTGGATGCGCATGTGCTCTGCTGATAGGTGCATGTTGTAAGACCCTAATAATTATGGCACACAGAGTTTTAAATGATGTACGTTTACTGGGCAAGCATTGTGTAATTAAACAAAGTTCAGATTCTGCCCAGACATGGGTGCGCGCCGCGCACCATAAGGTGTGCGCGCCGCGCACATGCCCAGCGACATAATTCTGCCTTTTTCTATTTTAAGTTTAATGTAGGGCTTTTTGTTCTTTTCACTTGAGGCCGGATCTCAGGCCTTATCAGCTGGTTTGGATCCACTTTTGGATCATTTTCACATCCATTCATCACTCTCAAGTATCTTAGAGAGAGAGGGAGAATTCTAGTGAGAGAATTGGGGTTTTGGAGAGGAAGGAGCTTGAATTGATCAAAGTCTCGGGTTTTAAAGTTGTTCACCTCGTTCCTAGCTTCGTTTTGGTTGTTGTGGTAAGTTCTAACTCCGAATTTCATTGTTTGATTTTGATATTCAAGTTAGGGTTTGAACTTAAATTGTTGATAAACCCATTTAAACTCATGAAGTGAGTTTAGTGTTGCTTGCAATCGGGTTTATTGATATTGTTGGTGGATTTTGGGTTGGTGAACAAATTGGTTATGATTAGGACTTGTAATTGAGTTTAATCACTAGGTTTAGTGATTATGGAAGTATTGGAACCCTTTTTGTGTGTTTGAAAGACTAATTTTGGAATTGAGTCAAAATTAGGCTTTTTGGGTGATTTTGAGATTGATAAGTGTTTAACACTTAAGATTGGGTTCATTGGCATATTAGAACCATGTTCACTTGTGATTAGTGATTATTGGTTAGTTTGGACGCGTTTTGTGTTTATAAGTGCAATTGGTCGAATTTGCACTAAGTGTCGAATTGAGTTGGTTGTAAATCCACTCTAAGTGTGTTATTGTAATTGTGATAAAGGAATAGGTACTTTCCATTGATGAGTTGCGGATTACTTGGAAGCATTCATCAAGACAACAAGGTGAGTGTTAATATCCTATGTGCATATGTATGTGTAAGATGGGTGCGGGTCGGGTGAAGTGGTTCTCGGTTATAGAGCTCACTTCACATATAGGTGGATTTTTATGGACTTGTAATAGGTCCAATTGGCATGGTTGTGCATTTTGGTTGACCACCGTTGGCGAGTTGCACACTTGTGTGTACGATATCACATGGATTGTGATTTGGAGTTATAACCCCGACGGCGTGGGTTATGGTGTGGGAAATGAATATCGGTTTGCTCGTATGCATAATATTTTGGGTAGTGAATCTCGGGTAGTGCGGATTCATGATGACTCGGGTTTTTCGGTCATCTTGTTGATGAGGTAGTGAATCTCGGGCTGTGCGAATTCACTAAGGCTCGGGTAGTTCGGCCAACCTCGGTTGTTGAATTGGTGAAGAAGTGAATATCGGGTTGTACGAATTCACTAAGGCTCGGGTTGTTCGACCAATCTTCGTTGTGGTATTTGGTTTTCGGTATTGGGTTAAGGGGTTAACCTTGGGCGTTTATATATAAATTGATATATATATTGTTGTATTGTTGTGATGTAGCTAACCCTCCGGGTGTAGCTATTTGGCGTTGTTCACATCATCGTTGGTGAACTTATGTTTGTTGATGTATTTTAGCTTGTTGCTTAGTGATCGTACGGTATGCTTAGATTAGCTTGCCTTTATGCTTGGATGCTCCGGTATGCGGTATTTGATTATTTTTGTGGCGTGTCCATTTTATGCATATTTATCTATGTACTATATTTTCACTCACTAAGCGTTAGCTTACCCTCTCGTTGTTTACATTTTTATAGATTGCATGGATGCGGTGGCTCGGGTAAGCGGGAACTAGTGGACTCGCATAGTTGCTTTAGAAGGCTTGCTTTTGGATTCGATTAGGATTGGGTAGCGTATCCCCAATCACCATGCTCGGCTTTATTTTGTATTAAAAGTCATGTGGTCGAAGTTTGTACTTTGTACTTAAGGGGTATTTTGGGCATATGTGGGCCTGGTGTCGTAAAACCCTTTTTATTAATGGAACGTGTTAGTTTTAACTATATTAATGTATTGTGAAAAGCATTTGGTCTAAATGTTTCAGGAAGTCGAAGGTCTTTTCGCGTAAAACGAAATTTTTGGACAGCGGGCTTCCAGGCCCTGTGCGCGCCGCGCACAGGTGGGTGTGCGCGCCGCGCACCCCATCTGGTCAGCCCAGTTTTAAAATTTTTTTATGTTGCGTTTTTGGTTGGTTAACGGGCTGGGATGTTACACATGTATTTGGCAAGATTCACATTGCTTAACTATGCGCGCGGTATCTGCGTACATAGTGGGCCAATAATAACCTAGCCGCATAATTTTTGACACAATAGACTTGTGCCCCGAATGAAGAGCGCATGCACCTTCATGCACCTCGCGTATAACCTCCTCTGCCTCTTTCAGACCAATGCACCTTAAGTGCGGCCCTAAATAATTTTTCGATATAGGACGTCACCCTCAAGGGCATACAATGGTGCCTTGGTGCGGACTTTCTTTGCATCAACGGAATCCGCGGGTGAGGTGTCGTCTCGCAGAAAAGCAATAATAGGTGTCATCCATGTTGAGCTGGATTCATCAACTGGTGCCACTAAAGGCATCATAACAATGGATTTCTCATGCAGTTCTTCTATAAGAACTTTCTTCCCCAGATGATCAAAGTCCAAAGCAGCCAATTTGCTAAGCGCATCCGCCTTCTTATTTTGCCCCCGCATGACGTGGGAGATTTGAAAAGCCTCAAACTGGTCAGCGAGGTTATGAACAAGCGATAAATACTGCTGCATGGCTATGTCATGCGCTTCGAAGTCTCCGCTGACTTGACTACATACCATCTTTGAATCCACATAAGCGTGCATAATTTGAACATTTAATTTATGCGCAATACGCATACCTGCTAATAAAGCCTCGTATTATGCTTCGTTGTTCGTAACAGTAAAATTAAACCGCAGCGCATATGTATGCTCTTCACCATCTGGGCCAGTTAAAATTACACCTGCACCCGCGCCAGCTGCGCTGCAGGCACCATCGGTGTATAATTCCCATGGTGACAAAGGTGGCACAGGCGTATCCTGATGCTCTGCCGGTGCCTCAACATCCGCAGGTAACTCTGCTAGGTAATCCGTAAGTATCTGACCCTTAACCGCGCTGCGCGAAGAAAAATTTATTTCATGTTCTCCTAACTCAACTGCCCATTTAGCCATTCGGCCAGAAATCTCAGTCTTGTATAACACCTGATAGAAAAATGATTGCGTTAGTCAATGCGGTAGCCCCGGACATTGCCGCAAATTAGGCATTTACCAACCTGCCTGATCGGTTGATCAGTTAGAACCACAATTGGATGTGCTTGAAAGTACCGGCGCAGACGCCGCGCCTTGTGGACTAACGCATATACTAGCTTTTCTATTGGTGAATAGTTTACTTCGCTTGATGTCAGCGTCTTGCTTACGAAGTAGACCGGCATTTGCATCTGAGAAAACCTGAGCGTTATATTTCTGCGAAATAAATAATGCATGTAAATAAGTGGATTACCTTTTGATAATGTTAAAAACGAACATATATTTCATAGCATTATTCCTCAAGAAAGACAAGCTTTTAGTTGCAATTGTTCTATTTACAAGTGATATTCGTTTAAATAATAAAAGGTGAAGACAAAAGACAGATTCGACGAATTGAAGACGCAAACGACCAAAAAGCTCAAAAGTACAAAATACAATCAAAGAGGTTCCAATTATTGATAAGAAACGTCTCGAAATTACAAGAGTACAAGATTCAAAACGCAAAGTACAAGATATTAAATTGTACGCAAGGACGTTCGAAAATCCGGAACCGGGACATGAGTCAACTCTCAACGCTCGACGCAACGAACTAAAAATTACAAGTCAACTATGCACATAAATATAATATAATATTTAAATAATTCTTATAATTATTTAATATATTATATTTATTTATAAAACCGTCGGTAAACAAAGAGCCAAACTTGTGTGAGCTGTAAAAGCAAACTCCGCGACTCGCGGAGTTTGAAGGCCAAAAGGGCCGCGAGTCGCGGAGCCCCAATTTCTGAAACTCCCTATAAAGCTCGCGTATTCTGATCGTAAAAATCCATCTAATATCTATCTCTCGCAATATATACGTAAATATATATATTTATATTTTAATTTTAATTTTAATCCTAATAATAAGGGTATGTTAGCGAATATTGTAAGGGTGTAAGTCGAAATTCTGTCCGTGTAACGCTACGCTATTTTTAATCATTGTAAGTTATGTTCAACCTTTTTAATTTAATGTCTCGTAGCTAAGTTATTATTATGCTTATTTAATCCGAAGTAATCATGATGTTGGGCTAATTACTAAAATTGGGTAATTGGGCTTTGTACCATAATTGAGGTTTGGATAAAAGAACGACACTTGTGAAAATTAGACTATGGGTTATTAATGGGTTTTATATTAATTAAACAATACCTTGTTAATTTAATATACAAACTTATAATTCGACGTATTTATATATAACCACATACGCTTGACTGGGTACGGTGGGCGGGATATCTATAAATACTAATAATTATTCATTTTACCGGATACGGAACTGGATTAATAGTTAATAGACTTGTTGAAACAGGGGTGAATTACATTCAAGGGTAATTGGTGTAACTGTTAACAAAGTAGTAAAACCTTGGTTTACACGCAGTCGATAACCTGGTGTATTCATTAAACAAAGTATTAAAACCTTGTTACAATTCGAATCCCCAATTAGTTGGAATATTTGACTTCGGGAATAAGAATAATTTGACGAAGGCTTTCGCTCTTTATATTTATGACTGATGGACTATTATGGACAAATCCGTATGGACATATTAAATAATCCAGGACAAAGGACAATTAACCCATGGGCATAAAACTAAAATCAACACGTCAAACATCATGATTACGGAAGTTTAAATAAGCATAATTCTTTTATTTCATATTTAATTTCCTTTATTTTATATTTAATTGCACTTCTAATTATCGCATTTTTATTTATTGTTATTGTATTTAATTACACTTTTAATTATCGTACTTTTTAATTATCGCAAGTTTATTTTATCGCATTTTTATTATTCGCAATTTCATTATCGTTATTTACTTTACGCTTTAATTTAAGTCTTGTATTTATTTTTATTATTTTACATTTGGTTTTAACTGCGACTAAAGTTTTAAAATCGACAAACCGGTCATTAAACGGTAAAAACCCCCCTTTATAATAATAATATTACTTATATATATATTTGTATTTTTATAAAAGTAAACTAATATAGTGTTAAGCTTTGTTTAAAAAGATTCCATGTGGAACGAACCGGACTTACTAAAAACTACACTACTGTACGATTAGGTACACTGCCTATAAGTGTTGTAGCAAGGTTTAAGTATATCCATTCAATAAATAAATAAATATCTTGTGTAAAATTGTATCGTATTTAATAGTATTTCCTGTAAAAATATAAGCTATTTTATATACTACTCTGCTAAAACATCAAGTATTTTTGGCGCCGCTGCCGGGGAAATCTCTTAAAAGCCGGAAGCAACGCTAATATATAAAAAAAAGATTTTTAGTTTACTTTTATTAAAATTCGTTTTTATAAAAATACGTTTTAAATATTCGAAAATATAAAAAGAAAAACAAAAATATAAGTATTTTTAAGATTTTGTTAAATATTTAAGTTTTATAAAGTTTCTTTATTTTTAAATAAGTTTTATTTAAGTATTTTGTTTTTATTTAAAACATATATAAAAAATATATATATATATATATATATATATATATATAAATCTAGTTTTAAGATTTTTATTTATAAAATTATAAAGTAGTTCCATTTTTATTCTAGTTTTTAAAATATAAGTTTTTTATTATATAAAAAATTTTAGATTATATAAACAGAAAATATAAAAACAGAAAATAAAAAAATATATATATAAAAACGCGTCGAATTTTAAACAAGCTGTCAATTGAATTTCTGAACCCCGCGACTCGCGGAGGTTTGATGCTTTGAATACCGCAAGTCACGGAGACCGTCTGACACAGCTGACCAGAACCCTAATCAGGCATTAATTACGGAGTAATAATTAATTATTATTATTATTATTTAACCCTAATTATTATTATTATTATTATAATTAGTTTTATTTTAAGTTTTACTTTTTATTTATTTTAGTTTTTATTAATATTTTGTTTAATTAGTTTAATTAAATTGTAAAATTAATAGTTTTATAAAATAAATAATATAAAAATAATATTTTTATAAAAATTGTAATTTTTACAACTTTTTGTATATTTTTATATTTTGTCCCTTTTTAATTGTTTTAGCGTAATATTTGTATTTTTAGCTCATATTTAGTTTTAAACTTAGTTTTTGCCATAGTTATTTTTACTTCTAGATTTTTAGGCTTTGCCGTAAAATCCCTTAAGTGCTTTTTCTTTAGACTAAGATTTAGGTGCTTTAGAATTTTGCGACGCCTTTTTAAGTTTTAGTTTCTTTTTAAGTTATTTCCATTTGGGATATAGTTTTTCCTGTAAGCTTTAATATTTTTAGACGACTTTTACCTATGTATCAATTATCATTCCAATTAGTAATCTCAATTTGCGATTATAATTTTAAGTTAGTTGTAGTAATAAGGTTAGGTTAGTCAAGTATTTTTTTTTAAGTTCTATAAGTTTCTTTTATTTTTTCGTCACCTTTTATTTTTCAACCATTTTTTTTCTTTTTCGACCTTTTTCGACGAACTCTTTTTCTTTCTTATTTCTCGCTATTCTAGTTTTAGGACATAGATTTTTATTCTACTTCTTATCTAAATTTCTTAAAATTACGAAAATTTATTTTAAGTAGTTAAATTAATAGACATCAAAATTTTCTGGTTCGTAGTAATAGTTGGATTTGTACGTGGACCGGGTTATTGGAGCCAATCAGTCCTCAATTATATTGAGACCAAACGAATCATGCCCCTCTGCTGCATCTTTTGGCTATTCAAAACGTGGGCAAAATCAGAAAAGTCTATTGATTGGATAACTTATTATAATTTTTCTTTCCTTTTTAAAAACTAATAGGATATTCAGTGAATGCACCGAGCAAGACGTTCACAACCTTTTGTACGTTCACCACCTGTAACTAGATCAAGACATTTAGCAAATATTACTGCCGTTGATTTTTCTTTAGAATCGTCATCCAGTCGACCAAGTACTTCAGTTCAAATTTCCGATAATCCATTTTTTGAACCCGACCTCACAATTGAGAATCCGGAGAATATTCAGGAACGATTCGTAGATCCTGAACCACTAAACTTTTCTCCGGAACCACCAATCATTCAAACAGAGATTGTTGAGGAACGAACCATTAAATCAGAATCCTCTAGTGATTCCGATTCAACAAATTCAATTATGGAGAATCTGGAACCTTTAAGTATGGAAGACCGAATGAGAGCTAAACGCACTGGCCAAGGTCACGCAATTACTCATCCAGACATTAATGCGCCAGATTATGAAATCAAAGGACAAATTCTACACATGGTGACTAATCAATGCCAATTTAGTGGTGCGCCGAAGGAAGATCCAAATGAACATCTACGTACCTTTAATAGGATCTGCACACTATTTAAAATCCGAGAAGTGGAGGATGAACAGATATATCTCATGTTATTTCCCTGGACTTTAAAGGGAGAAGCCAAAGATTGGTTGGAATCGTTACCTGAAGGGGCGATCGATACATGGGACGTTTTAGTTGAAAATTTTCTTAAATAATTCTTTCCTGCATCTAAAGCCGTAAGACTTCAAGCAGAAATTGTTACGTTTACACAGAAGCCGAATGAAACTCTATATGAGGCGTGGACTAGATATGGAAAGTTATTAAGAGGATGTCCGCAACATGGTTTAGACACCTGTCAAATAGTACAAATATTCTACCAAGGATGCGACATCACTACAAGGAAAGACATAGATATAGCAGCTGGTGGTTCTATTATGAAGAAAACCGAAACTGATGCTTACAAAATTATTGATAACACTGATTCCCACTCACATGAGTGGCACCAAGAAAAAGATATCGTTAGATCATCTAAAGCAGCTAGAGCCGATTCTAGCCATGACTTAGATTCCATTTCTGCAAAGATAGATGCTGTCGAGAGACGAATGGAAAAGATGACTAAAGATATTCACTCAATACAAATTAGTTGTGAGCAGTGTGGAGGACCACATTTGACAAAAGATTGTCTCAGTATTGAATTAACAATGGAACAAAGAGAGAATATTTCATACATAAACCAAAGGCCTGAAAATAATTATCAGAATAATTATCAACCGCCAAGACCGATTTACAATCAAAACCAGAATTATAACCGAAATATTCCATACAACAACCAACAAGGTCCTAGCAATCAACAAGTATCCAATAATACTTACAACCAGCAAAGACCTAATTTTCAAAACAAACCACCACAACAAACCGATGATAAAAAGCCGAATTTAGAAGATATGATGACGAAGCTAGTTGAAACTCAAACGCAGTTTTTCACATCTCAGAAACAAACCAATGAACAAAATGCTCAAGCATTTAGAAATCAACAAGCTTCTATTCAAAATCTGGAACAAGAAGTAAGTAACCTAGCAAGGTTAATAGGTGAAAGAAAACCGGGAAGTCTACCTAGTGATACAAATGCTAACCCCAGGAATGAAACAGCTAAAGCCATTACCACAAGAAGTCGTACAACGCTTAAACCACCTGAAATACCTGTAACTTCTGATGAAGCTATTCCTACTCCACAAGAACCACAACCTGATCAAGATAAGGAAAAAGAACCGGTAGTTGAAAAGGTTAATGAAGATAACACAGTTAAGGCTAAACCTTATGTTAAACCATACCAACCACCACTTCCTTACCCGAGTAAGATGAAGAAAGAGAAACTTGAAGCCGAGCAATCCAAATTCTTGGATATGTTTAAACAGATAAATGTAAATCTTCCTTTCATTGATGTGATTTCAGGAATGCCTAGATATGCTAAATTCTTGAAAGATCTAATCTCAAATAGAAAGAAAATGGAAGAACTCTCGGCTGTTACTATGAATGCTAATTGTTCAGTAGTACTGTTGAATAAGATACCAGAAAAACTATCTGATCCAGGAAGTTTCACAATTCCATGTTTTCTGGGTAGTCTTAGTTCAATAGAAGCATTGGCAGATTTAGGTGCTAGTATAAATCTAATGCCGGATTCACTATACGCTAAACTAGACCTTGGAGAATTGAAACCAACCAGAATAAGCATACAACTAGCCGATAGATCAATAAAATATCCTAGAGGGATAATGGAGAACATGCTAGTTAAAGTTGGTACTTTAGTATTTCCAGTAGATTTTGTTGTTCTGGACATGGAAGAAGATTCTCAAGTACCTCTCATATTAGGAAGACCATTCTTAAACACGGCTAAAGCAATGATAGACGTGTTCGGTAAGAAATTGACCCTAAGTATAGAGGACGAGAGTGTTACCTTTTTATTTGATAGAGCAATGCAACAACCACAATCTGCAGATGATACATGTTATTATATTCAAACTATAGATGCACATGCAGAATTATTAGAAGAATTTCCAGAATTACAAGGAACAGGAGAATGTTCTTTAGGAGAAGGTAATGAACCAATTGATGAAGCTGAAATGTTAGCTACACTTATAGCTAATGGATATGAACCAACAACAGAAGAAATTCAAATGCTAAAAGAAGAAGACAGATATCGATATAAATCATCGATAGAAGAACCACCGAAATTAGAGTTAAAGCCACTTCCAAACCATTTGGAATACGCTTATTTACATGGTGAATCTGAATTACCTGTAATAATATCGTCTTCTCTTACTAAAAATGAGAAATCACAACTCATTTCTGTGTTGAAAGCTCATAAACCAGCCATTGCATGGAAGATTCATGATATTAAAGGAATAAGTCCTTCGTATTGCACACATAAAATCCTTATGGAAGAAGGTCATAAAACGTATGTGCAACGCCAACGAAGACTAAATCCTAATATGCAAGATGTAGTTAAGAAAGAGATTATTAAACTGCTAGACGCAGGTCTAATATATCCAATTTCTGATAGTCCATGGGTAAGCCCAGTTCAATGCGTGCCTAAGAAGGGTGGCATGACTGTCATTACAAATGAGAAAAATGAGCTTATTCCTACTGGAACTGTAACATGATGGCGTGTATGTATTGATTATAGAAAATTAAATGACGCCACCAGAAAAGATCACTTTCCCTTACCTTTCATTGATCAAATGTTGGAAAGATTAGCCGGAAATAGTTACTATTGTTTTCTAGATGGATTTTCCGGATATTTTCAAATTCCAATAGCACCCGAAGATCAAGAGAAAACCACATTCACGTGCCCTTATGGTACTTTTGCTTACAAACGCATGCCATTTGGACTTTGCAACGCCCCTGCAACCTTTCAAAGGTGTATGATGGCGATTTTTCACGACATGATAGAAGAATGCATGGAAGTTTTCATGGATGACTTTTCAGTCTTCGGTGATACATTTGAATCATGTCTAGTTAATCTGGAACGAATGCTTATTAGATGCGAACAATCAAATCTAGTACTTAATTGGGAGAAATGCCATTTCATGGTTAAAGAAGGCATCGTTCTTGGTCATAAAATTTCAAAAGAAGGAATTGAAGTGGATATAGCTAAAGTAGATGTAATTGCTAAACTTCCACATCCCACCAATGTTAGAGGAGTTAGGAGTTTTCTAGGGCATGCCGGTTTTTACCGACGTTTCATAAAAGATTTTTCTAAAATTGCCACTCCTATGAATAAACTCCTAGAAAAGAATGCTCCATTCATCTTTTCAGATGAATGTATCAAATCTTTTAATATTCTTAAAGAAAAACTCACTAATGCGCCGATCATGATAACACCAAATTGGAATCTACCATTTGAACTAATGTGCAATGCAAGTGATTTTGCAATGGGAGCCGTTTTAGGACAAAGGATTGAAAAATGATTTCAACATATATATTATGCTAGTAAGATGTTACAAGGAGCACAAACGAACTATACAACTACTGAAAAAGAACTCCTTGCTATTGTCTTTGCTTTTGACAAATTTCGATCATATCTCGTTCTAGCAAAAACGGTGGTCTATACCGACCATTCTGCTCTTAGATACCTATTTTCAAAACAAGATGCTAAACCAAGATTAATCCGTTGGATCTTACTCTTACAAGAGTTTGATATTGAAATCCGAGATAAAAGAGGAGCAGAAAATCTCGCCGCTGATCATCTTTCTCGTCTTGAAAATCCCGAATTAGAAGTTCTAAATGAATCGGCCATACAAGACAACTTTCCTGATGAATATCTATTGAAGATAGATTATAAAGAAATTCCATGGTTTGCAGACTATGCAAACTACTTAGTTTGTGGATTCCTTGAAAAAGGATTATCGTACCAAAAATGAAAGAAATTCTTCAGTGATATAAAACACTATTTCTGGGAAGATCCACATTTGTTTAAAAGTTGTCCAGATGGAATAATACGCCGATGTGTATTTGGAGATGAAGCCAGTAAAATATTAAACCATTGTCACACAGGACCAACAGGAGGGCATTATGGGCCTCAACTAACAGCAAGAAAAGTTTATGATGCTGGATTCTATTGGCCTACAATTTACAAAGACGCACACCTTCTTTGCAAATCCTGTGATGCTTGTCAAAGGGCCGGAAAAATAAGTCAACGTGATGAAATGCCACAAAATGTCATCCAAGTATGAGAAGTATTTGACATTTGGGGTATTGACTTTATGGGTCCATTTCCAAAATCTCATAATAATCTATATATACTCGTAGCCATTGATTATGTATCTAAATGGGCGGAAGCACAAGCTCTCCCAACTAACGATGCACGAGTTGTAGTCAACTTTTTAAAACGTCTTTTTGCAAGGTTTGGAACACCGAAAGCTTTAATAAGTGATCTGGGTACTCATTTCTGTAATAATCAACTTGAGAAAGTTCTTAAAAGATATGGAGTAACTCATAAAATCTCCACCGCATATCATCCACAAACAAATGGAAAAGTTGAAAATACCAACCGAGCTTTAAAACGTATTCTAGAGAAAACCGTAGGATCAAATCCGGAGGAATGGTCCATTAAATTGGAGGATGCACTCTGGGCTTTTAGAACAGCCTACAAAACTCCAATTAGAACCACACCTTTTAGACTTGTTTATGGAAAAGCATGTCATCTTCCAGTAGAAATTGAACACAAAGCATTTTGGGCTTTGAAGACATGTAATCTTGATTTACATGAAGCCGGACGTCTACGATTAAGTCAACTAAACGAATTAGAAGAATTAAGACATGAAGCATACGATAATTCGTTAATCTATAAGGAAAGAACGAAGAAATGGCATGATAAAAGAATCAGAAGTTCAAAAGAATTTAAGGAAGGAGACAGAGTTCTTCTTTTCAATTCACGATTCAAGCTATTTCCTGGAAAATTGAAATCAAGATGGTCTGGACCATTCATAGTCAAAAGAGTTTTCCCATACGGAACAGTAGAATTGATAAATTCAAATGGGATTGAATTTAAAGTTAATGGTCACAGAGTTAAACATTACATACATGGTCCGATGGAAGTCGACAACGAAGTTAATCACAATTTCGACACCACAGCTAACTAAGTGTGGGGAGAATCAAGTCTTTAAAGGATAATATTTATTTCTGTTAGAGTTAGATTGTCTGTTTTCGTGTAGTTATCGAAAATGGAACCCGAATGGTCTTTCCCTAGCAGACCTAAAGGACTAGTCTTCTCCCCCCATTCTGAATTTTTATTTTTTTAGGTTTTTACAAAATGAAGACTGCCTGTGAACTAAACCATGGTCTAATGCTACACGCTTTGATTACTAAACGTAATAATGACACACTACCGAGTGAAATAGTATCAGTAATCAGAGAAAGAATGGACGGAGTTAGAAAAGAATCCAGATGCGAAGATAATAAGTTACAATTTGGTAAAGGAAAATCAAAATCCGCAGCGAAAAGAAGAGCACGACACCTAGAAAGATGTCACAAATGCGGAAAATGGTCACATGGAGGTAAATGTTCAAATAATCAAACCTATTCAAATACCGAATTTGTTACTTTATGCAGAGACGGACCGTTCATATGTTTAGAAGAAAAGACACTGAATGCTCGAGGTTACACCTATGTAGCTATGGAAAACCAATTAAACCGACTATCTTATGAATGAGATAGATCATATAACTAAGAAATCTATTTCACATGTATGTCTGTACAGTCTTTATTTGTATTTTTATTTTTAACCTTTTGATAATAAACGCTAATTTGTTCGCTATAAAGTATTAAATTGGTATTGAATAAAATTAGGTTTGGCGACCGAAATTATTGATATCATTCAAAAATTTATTACATCACTGCGAAATTTAACGTTTATTCTTAAGGTATAAATATCTTTAATCAATCAACCCAAAATATTTCAAAAATTCGTCATGAGTTAAATTAGGTCTTGGAACCGAAATTACTTTACCGAAAAGAGGGGCGCATATTTTTGATAATATTTGATTAATTAAAGTGGGATAAAAAGCCAAAAAGATTTTTAATTTTATTTTTACCATGTTTTTAAAATTAATATTTAAATCTTAAATTAATATTGTAAACTTTGTAAAAACAATATTTTTAAAATTGTAAATATTTGAAAAATTAATATAAGTTTGGTGTGAATTTATAATATGAATTTTTAAATTAAGTTTGTTGTGAATTTTTAATTTTTAAAATATGAATTTTAAATTTTAAGTTTGGTGTGAATTTTAATATTAATTTTGAATTTTATATTTAAATTGTGTGAATTTAAAAACAAAAATTTACTTTATCTCATTAAGTTAAAAATATGATTTTTAAAATTCGTCGTAAGTTGAAGACTAGGTCGTTGAACCGAAATTGCTTTACCCGAGGGAGGGACGAGAACTTTTATTATCATTATTTTTAATCTTATTGAATCAAAGTATGCCAAAAACATTAAAAAACCCAAAAATCTTAGTTTTTAAAACAATCGCTACAAAAAGACAAATTTTAAAATTTTGTCGAAGGACGGACTAGGACATCAATCCGAAACGACCTCGTCCTAAATAACAAGGGAAACAAAATTTTAAAAATTAATTACTTAATTGTTTTATAAGTTAAAGATTATATAAAAAAAAAGAAAAAAAAATACCAAACTCCGCGACTCGCGGAGTTTGGAGGTTTAATCTCCGCGACTCGCGGAGGGACTAAAAATCAGAAAAAAAATATAACCGCAGAACTGATCAGTCCCCAAACCACAAACTCAAACAAACTGCGAAATAACTGCACGAAAAACCCCGAAAAATACACCCCAAAATCACAGTTTTTAACCGTTAATCATCAAATCTTTTACTAAAATCATGTTGAGAAGGATGCTATCAAGGAATTACTCAAGAAAAACGGTAAATTTCTACACCTAAACACCATTTAATCCGAAAATTAGTGTTCTTGAGCAATTTTTTCCCCAATTTGATTTTGATGCTTTTTAGTGTAATTAGGCTTAAATTGTTTATGTATTATGCTTGTATAACCTAGATTGATGCTGTTTAACATGATTAGAAGCCTTAAACTTCAAATTTTGATTAATCTAGGGTTTGTGTTCTTGAGCAAATTTGGGGCTTTTTGATATAAACAGGTTATGGCCGATTTTTGTCATGAATTGTTGCTAAATTAAGTAGTGTAACATGTTTAGGTAGTTAAATGATCCAAACTTTGAGCCTAAACATGATTTTGAGAATTAAAGTGGACTTTTTCAAGTCTAAAATTCATGAACTTGATTTTTGAGAGATAATGCCGTTTGAAACTTGTTTAATTACTAGTAATGATTATTTTGACATGTTATTTGAGTTGAATGCTTATGAACTTGGCGAACATTTTCGTATATGCTATTTTGAAAAAGTGTAGATTTGATGAAAATATGAAAATGAGCTTAAGTTTGATATAAATTGATCATGTCATTATAATTATTTTGATTGATGATTTTGCTGACACTAATGCATATTTGGATGCACAAAAATTGTGTTTGATGTGTTTTGCAGACTGAAAGGGGTGAATCTTCATCCCAACTCGCAATGCTCCTGCTGAAAATGCGGAACAACAGGAGGTGGATAACTACTACAAGCAAGATATACCTCACCCAGTCATGACATTTTCTGATATGCACTTGGAAGATTTGCACCCGAACCTGAGATTTGACAGACTTTGGATAGATTATCCAAAATATCAAAGGGGTTTGCATACTCTTCATTCCATAGTTGTTGAGGTACCTAGGGTCATAGAATGGGGACCCTTAGAAGCTGTAGAATTGGCCGGGCCAATTAGGGAATTACTTGTACAGAGGTATGGTAATTCTACTTTTAATGACTGGGTACGTTTATTCACCATGCGTAGACTTGTATATAAAGTATGGTGTGAAGAATTGTTGTGTAGTATAGAGTTGAATGATCGGGTAGCTAGTTTAACCGATCGGTCTTTTATTAGATTTTTGTTAGGAGGTTCGATGCGCCACATGTCTTTACTAGACATGGCTCAGGCTTTACGTATATATACGCCTGAGGAGTTAGCATCTGCCGATTGTAGAGGGTTGATACTAAATGGTAGAAAGATAGATGAAAATTTTGATACACACGGTGTATGGAGTCAAATGACAAGCCATCACCGATTCAAAGGGGGAAATTACTCTTATTTGGATATAGATAGAGCTGAATTAAGAGTGATTCATAGGTTTTTAGCTAATTCGATTACACAAAGAGGTAAGAACAAGGAAAAGGTAAATGAACAGGATTTGTTTTACCATATGTGTATTCGAGACCCACAAAGCGCTGTAAGTATACCGTATTGTGTGGGTTATTATTTATCAGCTATGGTTAGGGGGATGAGACCGCATAGCATAATAGGAGGTGGTATTTTTATTACTTTGATTGCTGAATATCTCGGTGTGGATATAAGTCGGGGGGGATTATTAGTCGAAGAACCAGAACCCCACGATACTATAGGTTTAAATGTATACCATGGTGCGAAAGTTTTAAAGAGGCGAAATAACGCCGCAGTACAATACCATGGTAGACATCCACAGGTTGAGAGAAACCAACAGCAAGGTAATGTAGGAGGGGGAAATGAGATGCAAGAAATGCAAAGGTTTATAGCTTCACAGGAATACGAAAATGCTAGACAGAGAGCATTTGAAGATTGGCAAGTTCATCAAAACCAAATCATAGCTCATTGCCAACATATAGGTAGAAACTATATTCCTACCCCAAAACCCATATTCCCTCCCTGGTCTATAGAGATGCAACCACCGTATCCTACGTATAACCCTGCCGAAGCATTTTATAGCACCTATGGTTATGCTTGGAACCCCTATTGGTATCAATATCATCCCTAGTCTACTTATTTTTATTTATTTTGTAATTTGTAATGTTGATACGTTTAATACTTATGTTAATATTGTAATAGTTGTTATAATTTTCTAACTTTTATTCTTAGATTTTAATAAATTTTGAATGTGGGGTAATATACCAAACTTCAAAAATATGTATATATGTTTGCAGTTTATCTTATGTACACAACAGGGTAAAACAACGCATTTTCAAAGACTGGCATTAAGTTCAGCAAAAGCAACTAATTTTGACGACAAGATGCAAAATATATGTGAAATAACAACAAGACGGAATGAACAAATGATGTGTACCATTTATCATTCAGCAAACAAACGCCAATATATTTGGAAACTTTGGTAAAAATTTAATCATTTTCACACAAATCACCCTCAATAATTTAAATTGTTACTGATTTCTTGCAAATGAGGGCATTGCAAGATCTTAAGTGTGGGAAGGGGTTAAATTCTTTCGGATTTTATAATTTCTATCTTAAACACTTGGTTACCATTAAAAATACTAGTAAAGCAGTAGTTGTATTAGAATCTAGTGCTCTCTGATAATAAAGAACATCCCTAGTCTTATATATTGACTACCCAATTCTAGTAAAATTTTTCAAAATTTTCAATTAAATGAACTCAAAATCATGTTTATACATATTTATGAACGATAAAACTAGGTTTTAACACCGAAATTATTGTAATCTCGGAAAGGACATAAATTGAGAAACAAACCAAAATGTTAAAATTCATTTAAAATGGAATAGAGGACGATAAAAAGGAAAATAAAAGCCAAGTGTGGGAAAATTTACCAAGTTATCTTAAACATATGTCACATATATCTGTAACAAATAACTGAAAATACTTTTGCTTTGGACTAAACTAAAATGTTTTACCCGATGAAAGAAAAGAAGAGATGGATCTACACGATGAATCAATTCCATCATTAAAAGGAAGTAAAGTCTTCCGAAAAAGAAACGCGCTTCTTGATTTAGGTCAAGAAGTTGTCGTCCAGACCAGCTGTAGGTTGACGAAAAATCTAGAAAAGTCATCACTAAAATCAGCAGGAAATCCACGGACCTCAGCATAAAACAGGGTCGCCAAGTGGTCAGATTTATCCTAACCATGAGAAGGATTTATCTCGTACAATGGGGGGGCACCGTGCAAATTAGCTGGATAAGACTAATGAATCAGATTCCCAGAAAGGATAATCTCCTTAAAGATTAAAAATCAGCTTTTAAGCCTGATATTACTCAATCCTAGAGATTGACCTTAAAGATTGAGAATTACAAACTCATGGAATTCAATGATATCAAAACTCGAGCTTGAACGAGAAAATATTTTGATCAAAATTACAAACCGATTTGTTTTCTGAAAACCCTATTTTTCAATGCGTTCATTACCATTGAACGTAAAATCCTAGGAATTCACCTGGAATTCATTAGGTCACCTGAACTAAATCGGGTGTCAACCGTAAGAACGGTGGTTGCATAGTGGTCAAAGACAGGACCTTGTGCCAGACCGAAAAATTATAAGGGTGAGCTTTACTATTGCTCCTACCAAGGATAGTAATTACGTCCGACACGTTATAGACCATAATCAAATGCATGTCATTAGACATTGCCTTAACAGTTGCTTGTTCAACGCTTTCCTTTACAACCGGACGGTAGTTTACCGAAAGGTAATATACGGGACAAGTAAACCGGACGTGTTGCTTTCCTAATACAAGGTTAGCAAGTGGGTGACACAAAACCGCAAGTTTTGAGCTAAAATTTTCAAATCTGAAACCCATCAAACCCACAAAAATATTTTGCAAACACCGGTAAAGGGTTATTCCGGAAAACTTATCTAGGGTAAAAACTAGATTTAATTTTCAAAAGATCAAATGTTTTCATAAAGATCCAATTTCCTTAATGGATCTAAATTTTTATAGTCATGTGGGACTGTAAACCATATCGTTACTACCATTGTTTATACCGCCGTATAGAAATCACTGATGTACAAAGTGTGAAGAATAAAGAAGTGATTCTAGTATTTCAAGACGATATTGCTTGAGGACAAGCAACGCTCAAGTGTGGGAATATTTGATAATGCTAAAAACGAACATATATTTCATAGCATTATTTCTCAAGAAAGACAAGCTTTTAGTTGCAATTGTTCTATTTACAAGTGATATTCGTTTAAATAATAAAAGGTGAAGACAAAAGACAGATTCGACGAATTGAAGACGCAAACGACCAAAAAGCTCAAAAGTACAAAATACAATCAAAGAGGTTCCAATTATTGATAAGAAACGTCTCGAAATTACAAGAGTACAAGATTCAAAACGCAAAGTACAAGATATTAAATTGTACGCAAGGACGTTCGAAAATCCGGAACCGGGACATGAGTCAACTCTCAACGCTCGACGCAACGGGCTAAAAATTACAAGTCAACTATGCACATAAATATAATATAATATTTAAATAATTCTTATAATTATTTAATATATTATATTTATTTATAAAACCGTCGGTAAACAAAGAGCCAAACTTGTGTGAGCTGTAAAAGCAAACTCCGCGACTCGCGGAGTTTGAAGGCCAAAAGGGCCGTGAGTCGCGGAGCCCCAATTTCTGAAACTCCCTATAAAGCTCGCGCATTCTGATCGTAAAAATCCATCTAATATCTATCTCTCTCAATATATACGTAAATATATATATTTATATTTTAATTTTAATTTTAATTTTAATTTTAATTTTAATCCTAATAATAAGGGTATGTTAGCGAATATTGTAAGGGTGTAAGTCGAAATTCTGTCCGTGTAACGCTACGCTATTTTTAATCATTGTAAGTTATGTTCAACCTTTTTAATTTAATGTCTCGTAGCTAAGTTATTATTATGCTTATTTAATCCGAAGTAATCATGATGTTGGGCTAATTACTAAAATTGGGTAATTGGGCTTTGTACCATAATTGGGGTTTGGATAAAAGAACGACACTTGTGAAAATTAGACTATGGGTTATTAATGGGTTTTATATTAATTAAACAATACCTTGTTAATTTAATATACAAACTTATAATTCGACGTATTTATATATAACCACATACGCTTGACTGGGTACGGTGGGCGGGATATCTATAAATACCAATAATTATTCATTTTACCGGATACGGAACTGGATTAATAGTTAATAGACTTGTTGAAACAGGGGTGAATTACATTCAAGGGTAATTGGTGTAATTGTTAACAAAGTAGTAAAACCTTGGTTTACACGCAGTCGATAACCTGGTGTATTCATTAAACAAAGTATTAAAACCTTGTTACAATTCGAATCCCCAATTAGTTGGAATATTTGACTTCGGGAATAAGAATAATTTGACGAAGGCTTTCGCTCTTTATATTTATGACTGATGGACTATTATGGACAAATCCGTATGGACATATTAAATAATCCAGGACAAAGGACAATTAACCCATGGGCATAAAACTAAAATCAACACGTCAAACATCATGATTACGGAAGTTTAAATAAGCATAATTCTTTTATTTCATATTTAATTTCCTTTATTTTATATTTAATTGCACTTCTAATTATCGCATTTTTATTTATTGTTATTGTATTTAATTGCACTTTTAATTATCGTACTTTTTAATTATCGCAAGTTTATTTTATCGCATTTTTATTATTCGCAATTTCATTATCGTTATTTACTTTACGCTTTAATTTAAGTCTTGTATTTATTTTTATTATTTTACATTTGGTTTTAACTGCGACTAAAGTTTTAAAATCGACAAACCGGTCATTAAACGGTAAAAACCCCCCTTTATAATAATAATATTACTTATATATATATTTGTATTTTTATAAAAGTAAACTAATATAGCGTTAAGCTTTGTTTAAAAAGATTCTCTGTGGAACGAACCGGACTTACTAAAAACTACACTACTGTACGATTAGGTACACTGTCTATAAGTGTTGTAGCAAGGTTTAAGTATATCCATTCAATAAATAAATAAATATCTTGTGTAAAATTGTATCGTATTTAATAGTATTTTATGTAAAAATATAAGCTATTTTATATACTACTCTGCTAAAACATCACCTTTCCGCAATCTGCGATAAGAACTGAACTGATAGCTTCTTTTGATGCCGCAAGGTACAACGTAAGCGTTTCTCCTGATACTGGTGCGGTGAGTGTTAGTAATCCAGCGAGCACCTTCTTCATCTCCTGAAAGGCTGTTTCTGCTTCCTGAGTCCATACGAAGTCCTTTTTCTTCAAGCAATTCTTCAAAGTATTGAAGAATGGTAACTGTCGCTCTGCAGCTTTTGATAAAAACCGCGTGATTGCCACAAGCTTCCCCGTTAGACTCTGCACATCTTTCTTTGTCCTTGGAGATGGTAAACTATCAATGGCCTCAATCTTTTTGGGATTCGCCTTGATTCCTCGCGCCGTTACTATATGACCTAGAAACTTGCCCTCCTCTTCCCCAAAACTGCATTTGAGCAGGTTAAGCTTCATGTTAATCCTGCGTAGAGACGCGAACGTTTCTAGGATGTCTGCGAGCATTTCTTCTTCGGTTTTACTTTTAATTACCAAGTCGTCGACGTATGCTTCAAGATTTCTACCAATTTGGTGCTTGGAGGCTGCGTCAATTAGGCTCTGATAGGTTGCGCCTGCGTTCTTTAATCCGAAAGGCATCTTCGTATAACAATAAATACCCTGCGGCGTATGAAAAGCAGTTTTGTCCTCATCTTCCGCAGCCATTAAAATTTGGTGATAACCCTTGTATGCATCCAGAAAATACTTGTACCGGAAACCTGACAATGATTCCACCTTCCAGTCTATCTCCAGGAGAGGGTAGTTGTCCTTGGGACATGCTTTATTAATGTCTTTAAAATCAACACACATCCGCCAATTACCGTAGGCCCTTTTCACCAACACAGGATTAGCGACCCATGTCTGATACCGCACTTCCTGTAGAATGTTTGCTTTGACAAGGTTATCTACTTTTGCGCATAACCAATCACTGCGCTCAAGAGCCATATGTCGCTTCTTTTGTCTAACGGGTGTGAGTGATGGATTAACATTCAACTTATGTTCCGTAATATCACGCGGAACCCCAGTCATGTCTGATTCTGCGTTTGCGGATAATATTCCATGTAACTTAGCCTTGGTTTCAGCTGACAAGCCTGCGCCGATTTTGATACGCTTGTCCAGATGCAATCGATTAGCTATGACCGCACTGCTTGCAAGTTGTTCTCCCATGCTGGGAATGTCTACGGGCACAACTGAACCACACAACTCGGTTGTTTGATGTGACGCAATTGTGGCAACCCCTCCCTTTGTAGGAAACTTAATCAAGCCATGCACCACCAATGGTATAATGTTAAAACGTCGTATGAAATTTCTCCCAAGCAACGCATTGTACCGTGAAGTTGAACGAACCACATAAAAGTCAACTAACTCCTGTCTGATTAACTGCGGATTCTTATCATCTGCGAGCTTTACTATTAGCTCTATCCGGCCTAGCGGCCATGAGCTTTCTCCGGAGAACCCAGATAACGTAATATCATACTGGTGTAACTGCATTTTAACTTCTGCAGGGAGGAAATGATAGCAATGCTCGTACATAAAGTCAACGCCACTCCCGGTGTCAACATGCATGCATTTAATTTGTACTCCGCAAGTAGGGATGCAACACTTAATGATAATGGGCTCGTTAACTGTGTCGATTGACATTACAGGAGGAAACGTGATTGGGAGAAGTTCCCAGTCCTGGTGATCATTGTACTTTCTCCCCTGGCTAACTTTATCTGCGTCGACCATATTAATGGTTAAGTCGGCGTTTTTTGTTTTATCAACTTTTTGCCATGCGAAAGTTTTAGCCTTCGACCCCTCCTCTGCGGCTTTTCCCTTGTCCTTCTTAGGTGGTTCTAGGTTGAAATGTCCCGTTCTTATTGATTAAAAACGTTCCATATTAATTGATTTCGTTGCGAGGTTTTGACCTCTATATGAGACGTTTTTCAAAGACTGCATTCATTTTAAAACAAACCATAACCTTTATTTCATCAATAAAGGTTTAAAAAGCTTTACGTAGATTATCAAATAATGATAATCTAAAATATCCTGTTTACACACGACTATTACATAATGGTTTACAATACAAATATGTTACAACGAAATAAGTTTCTTGAATGCAGTTTTTTACACAATATCATACAAGCATGGACTCCAAATCTTGTCCTTATTTAAGTATGCGACAGCGGAAGCTCTTAATAATCACCTGAGAATAAACATGCTTAAAACATCAACAAAAATGTTGATGAGTTATAGGTTTAACCTATATATATCAAATCGTAACAATAGACCACAAGATTTCATATTTCAATATACATCCCATACATAGAGATAAAAATCATTCATATGGTGAACACCTGGTAACCGACATTAACAAGATGCATATATAAGAATATCCTCATCATTCTGGGACACCCTTCGGATATGATATAAATTTCGAAGTACTAAAGCATCCGGTACTTTGGATGGGGTTTGTTAGGCCCAATAGATCTATCATTAGGATTCGCATCAATTAGGGTGTCTGTTCCCTAATTCTTAGATTACCAGACTTAATAAAAAGGGGCATATTCGATTTCGATAATTCAACCATAGAATGTAGTTTCACGTACTTGTGTCTATTTTGTAAATCATTTATAAAACAAAGATGTATTCTCATCCCTAAAATATTCGATTTTTAAAAGTGGGACTATAACTCACTTTCACAGATTTTTACTTCGTCGGGAAGTAAGACTTAGCCACTGGTCGATTCACGAACCTATAACAAATATGTACATATATATCAAAGTATGTTCAAAATATATTTACAACACTTTTAATACATTTTGATGTTTTAAGTTTATTAAGTCAGCTGTCCTCGTTAGTAACCTACAACTAGTTGTCCACAGTTAGATGTACAGAAATAAATCGATATATATTATCTTGAATCAATCCACGACCCAGTGTATACACGTCTCAGGCTAGATCACAACTCAAAGTATATATATTTTTGGAATCAACCTCAACCCTGTATAGCTAACTCCAACATTACTGCATATAGAGTGTCTATGGTTGTTCCAAATAATATATATACATGGGTCGATATGATATGTCAAAACATTTGCATACGTGTCTATGGTATCCCAAGATTACATAATATATTAGAATACATGTATAATACAATATAAGTTAGCTAGGATATAATTTGTATAGAATTGTTAATATTTCCCGTAGCTACAAAAATAAAAAAAAATATCCAATCTTGTTTTACCCATAACTTCTTCATTTTAAATCCGTTTTGAGTGAATCAAATTGCTATGGTTTCATATTGAACTCTATCTTATGAATCTAAACAGAAAAAGTATAGATTTATAGTCGGAAATATAAGTTACAAGTCGTTTTTGTAAGAGGTAGTCATTTCAGTCGAAAGAACGACGTCTTGATGACCATTTTGAAAACCATACTTCCACTTCGAGTTTAACCATGATTTTTGGATATAGTTTCATGTTCATAAGAAAAATCATTTTCCCAGAAGAACAACTTTTAAATCAAAGTTTATCATAGTTTTTAATTATCAAACCCAAAACAGCCCGCGGTGTTACTACGACGGCGTATGTCCAGTTTTACTGTGTTTTTCATGTTTCCAGGTTTTAAATCATTAAGTTAGCATATCATATAGATATAGAACATGTGTTTAGTTGATTTTAAAAGTAAAGTTAGAAGGATTAACTTTTGTTTGCGAACAAGTTTAGAATTAACTAAACTATGTTCTAGTGATTTCAAGTTTAAACCTTCGAATAAGATAGCTCTATATGTATGAATTGAATGATGTTATGAACATCATTACTACCTCAAGTTTTGTGGATAAACCTACTGGAAAAGTGACAAATGGATCTAGCTTCAAAGGATCTTGGAGGCTTGAAAGTTCTTGAAGTAGAATCATGACACGAAAACAAGTTCAAGTAAGATTTCCACTCGAAATAAGATTGTTATAGTTATAGAAATTGAATCAAAGTTTGAATATGAGTATTACCTTATATTAGAAATATATCTTACTGTAAATAAGAAATATTTCTTGATGTTGGATGATCACTCTACAAGATTGGAAGTAAGCTAACAAACTTGGAAGTATTCTTGATTTTATGAAACTAGAACTTGTAAAATTTATGAAGAACACTTAGAACTTGAAGATAGAACTTGAGAGAGATCAATTAGATGAAGAAAATTGAAGAATGAAAGTGTTTGTAGGTGTTTTTGGTCGTTGGTGTATGGATTAGATATAAAGGATATGTAATTTTGTTTTCATGTAAATAAGTCATGAATGATTACTCATATTTTTGTAATTTTATGAGATATTTCATGCTAGTTACCAAATGATATTTCCCACATGTGTTAGGTGACTCACATGGGCTGCTAAGAGCTAATAATTGGAGTGTATATACCAATAGTACATACATCTAAAAGCTGTATATTGTACGAGTACGAATACGGGTGCATACGAGTAGAATTGTTGATGAAACTGAACGAGGATGTAATTGTAAGCATTTTTGTTAAGTAGAAGTATTTTGATAAGTGTCTTGAAGTCTTTCAAAAGTGTATGAATACATGTTAAAACACTACATGTATATACATTTTAACTGAGTCGTTAAGTCATCGTTAGTCGTTACATGTAAGTGTTGTTTTGAAACCTTTAGGTTAACGATCTTGTTAAATGTTGTTAACCCAATGTTTATAATATCAAATGAGATTTTAAATTATTATATTATCATGATATTATGATGTACGAATATCTCTTAATATGATATATATACATTAAATGTCGTTACAACGATAATCGTTACATATATGTCTCGTTTCAAAATCATTAAGTTAGTAGTCTTGTTTTTACATATGTAGTTCATTGTTAATATACTTAATGATATGTTTACTTATCATAATATCATGTTAACTATATATATAACCATATATATGTCATCATATAGTTTTTACAAGTTTTAACGTTCGTGAATCACCGGTCAACTTGGGTGTCAATTGTCTATATGAAACCTATTTCAATTAATCAAGTCTTAACAAGTTTGATTGCTTAACATGTTGGAAACACTTAATCATGTAAATAACAATTTCATTTAATATATATATAAACATGGAAAAGTTCGGGTCACTACAGTACCTACTCGTTAAATAAATTTCATCCCGAAATTTTAAGCAGTTGGAGGTGTTGACGTATCTTCTGGAAATAAATGCGGGTATTTCTTCTTCATCTGATATTCTCGTTCCTAGGTGAACTCGGGTCCTCTACGAGCATTCCATCGAACCTTAACAATTGGTATCTTGTTTTGCTTAAGTCTTTTAACCTCACGATCCATTATTTCGACGGGTTCTTCGATGAATTGAAGTTTTTCGTTGATTTGAATTTCATCTAACGGAATAGTGAGATCTTCTTTAACAAAACATTTCTTCAAATTCGAGACGTGGAAAGTGTTATGTACAGCCGCGAGTTGTTGAGGTAACTCAAGTCGGTAAGCTACTGGTCCGACACGATCAATAATCTTGAATGGTCCGATATACCTTGGATTTAATTTCCCTCGTTTACCGAATCGAACAACGCCTTTCCAAGGTGCAACTTTAAGCATGACCATCTCTCCAATTTCAAATTCTATATCTTTTCTTTTAATGTCAGCGTAGCTCTTTTGTCGACTTTGGGCGGTTTTCAACCGTTGTTGAATTTGGATGATCTTCTCGGTAGTTTCTTGTATTATCTCCGGACCCGTAATCTGTCTATCCCCCACTTCACTCCAAAAAATCGGAGACCTGCACTTTCTACCATAAAGTGCTTCAAATGGCACCATCTCAATGCTTGAATGGTAGCTGTTGTTGTAGGAAAATTCTGCTAACGGTAGATGTCGATCCCAACTGTTTCCGAAATCAATAACACATGCTCGTAGCATGTCTTCAAGCGTTTGTATCGTCCTTTCGCTCTGCCCATCAGTTTGTGGATGATAGGCAGTACTCATGTCTAGACGAGTTCCTAATGCTTGCTGTAATGTTTGCCAGAATCTTGAAATAAATCTGCCATCCCTATCAGAGATAATAGAGATTGGTATTCCATGTCTGGAGACGACTTCCTTCAAATACAGTCGTGCTAACTTCTCCATCTTGTCATCTTCTCTTATTGGCAGGAAGTGTACTGATTTGGTGAGACGATCAACTATTACCCAAATAGTATCAAAACCACTTGCAGTCCTTGGCAATTTAGTGATGAAATCTATGGTAATGTTTTCCCATTTCCATTCTGGAATTTCGGGTTGTTGAAGTAGACCTGATGGTTTCTGATGCTCAGCTTTGACCTTAGAAGACGTCAAACATTCTCCTACGTATTTAGCAACATCGACATTCATACCCGGCCACCAAATATGTTTCTTGAGATCCTTGTACATCTTCCCCATTCCAGGATGTATTGAGTATCTAGTTTTATGAGCTTCTCTAAGTACCTTTTCTCTTATATCTCCAAATTTTGGTACCCAAATCCTTTCAGCCCTATACCAGGTTCCGTCTTCCCGAATATTAAGATGCTTCTCCGATCCTTTGGGTATTTCATCCTTTAAATTTCCCTCTTTTAAAACTCCTTGTTGCACCTCCTTTATTTGAGTAGTAAGGTTATTGTGAATCATTATATTCATATATTTTACTCGAATGGGTTCTCTGTCCTTCCTGCTCAAGGCGTCGGCTACCACATTTGCCTTCCCCGGGTGGTAACGAATCTCAAAATCATAATCATTCAACAATTCAATCCACCTACGCTGCCTCATATTCAGTTGTTTCTGATTAAATATGTGTTGAAGACTTTTGTGGTAGGTATATATAATACTTTTGACCCCATATAAGTAGTGCCTCCAAGTCTTTAATGCAAAAACAACCGCGGCTAATTCCAAATCATGCGTCGTATAATTTTGTTCGTGAATCTTCAATTGTCTAGACGCATAAGCAATCACCTTCGTTCGTTGCATTAATACACAACCGAGACCTTGCTTTGATGCGTCACAATAAATCACAAAATCATCATTCCCTTCAGGCAATGACAATATAGGTGCCGTAGTTAGCTTTTTCTTCAATAACTGAAACGCTTTCTCTTGTTCATCCTTCCATTCAAATTTCTTCCCTTTATGTGTTAATGCTGAAAGGACCCGTCCTTATCCACCTGGACGAAGTCATCAACATTTGGTCCCATTGCGATGTTCGACTCCAAGTAATGTCCTTAAAATGAGCAAATGCACAGCGAAAGACTTAATTCGTACCTGAGAATAAACATGCTTAAAAGTGTCAACCAAAAGGTTGGTGAATTCATAGGTTTATCATAACAATCATTTCAATATGTTAATAGACCACAAGATTTCATAATCATAAACATAATACACTCGCAAGTGTATGTAAAGCATTCTAAGTGGTTGAGCACCTGGTAACCATACTTAACATTTAATCAATGTCGCATATTCCCTTTATTATGAAATCTCACTACACCGTACCAAGTGTAGTCATCAAAACGAAGTACTGTGCAACCGTTGAATACTGGTCGTCCAGTCCGGTTGGGGTTGTCAGGCCCGATAGATCTATCAACAGGATTCACGTTTACAATACCACATGTAAATAGTAGTTACCAAGCTACAGGGAAGTATGCAAGTGGTACAACTCAACGTAGAATATATTTTTAAGTACTTGTGTCTATTTCGTAAATATTTATAAAAGCAGCACATGTATTCTCAGCCCAAAAATATATATTGCAAAAGCAATTAAAAAGGGAGCAAATGAAACTCACCATACTGTATTTCATAGTAAAAAAAATACATATATCGTCATTGAACAAGAGCAAGGTTGGCCTCGGATTCACGAACCTAAATTAAGTATATATATTTATGTGTTGGTCAATAGTTGTTTAACGAATTTGATTAAGTCATAGTGTATCACAATCCTAATGCTCGAGACTAATATGCAAAGTCTACAACAGTCAATTTGATTTAAAATGGTTTCCAAAATTTATACATGATTATAATATAGTTTAAATATCGTCGTTTTATATTTTTAAATAATTTTAAAAGATTTACTAGAGTAAATAATATAATATTTTTATTAACAAATATAATTTTATATAAAAATATTCTGTTATATATCTTAAGTAATAAAATTTATAAAGTTCATTTGATATCATAAAAATATTACGATAGGTTTTATTATTTGTATTACATATTTATTTGATATAATAATATTAATAACAATAATAAATAAAGGTTGTATTATTTTTTTTAATAATAATTATTATTATTCTATTGATAAAAATATCAATTTTAATATTTACTAAAAATGATATTATAAAATAATGAAATTTTATATTAATAATGACATAAAATAATAATTTTGTAAAAATGATAGTTTTGATATTAATAATAATAAAAATACAATTTTTAATGATAATACTTTTTAATGATGATGATAATAATAATAATAATAATAATAATAATAATAATAATAATAATAATAATAATAATAATAATAATAATAATAGTTTGATAAAAACTAGAACGACGATAATAACGACGTTAATAATAATCATTTTTAATAATAATATCAAAAATTCAATTGACTATCTCTTCTAATCCGTTCATCGAAACCATTCAACATTTAAAGGAAAAGTTTTTAATTTTTCGGTAGCTTTCCAACGACATGCATATCTTATACCTCATCTCAACCACATGTGTAACTAATTCGAGATTCAACATAACCTAACTAAGGGCAATATCAAAAGTACAAACATGCATAATTCTAACTATTCGAGCACTAGTCAGGGATACACTATTGATATGTAAAAATTTATTTACGAGTACTCACGTATCAATATTGAGATTCAATATTGCAGGAAAGGTACGTAGACGCAACGGAGACAATAAACACTAGATTGACCTCATTAGCATACCCATGAACCATACCCATCACCTCCATAGCTATAACCCATAATTTCCTTAGCCTTATCCTACTTGAAAAACTCATTTTGAAATTACGCGAGCAACACTCCGTCGTAGTATTTTATGTATAATACAAATAATAATAATAATAAGATTAATAATAATATTAATCTTAATAATAATAATAATATTAATAATTATATTATATTTATATATATATATATATATATATATATATATATATATATATATATATATATATATATATATATATATATATATATATATATATATATATATATATATATATATATATATATATATATATATATATAAAGAGAGATTGAAATCGTAGATGAAGGAATGAATCAGCTAAGCGAGAAAACGTTCGATTTATAGGGACGTTGTGCTCACCTACCACCTATTTAGTTAATATTAAATATAAATATAAATATATTATTTAATCTTTATAATTAAAACGTTCGGTAAGTGAGAAAACGTTAGATCGCATGGTATGAAAATGAAATTCTCATTCAATCATAGCTACCGACACATTTGTAACATATGATATATATATATATATATATATATATATATATATATATTATTTAATATATAATATATTTAATCTTTAGAATTAATTAAATATTATATTATATTTACGCTCATGGTAAAAATATAATTTTTACAAAAATGACACGGACGTGGTCTCACGACTCATATACCACTTTTGGTTTTTTGAGCGCATTTCCGTACGTTTAGAAAACTAGCCTTTTTCGTTACGCGATGTGTACCTTTAATAATAATTTGATTTATTTATCAAAATTTTACTTTATGAAAATGTATCTTATAAAATTTGAGCGGCGTGGTCATTTGCTTCTATAAATCAGAGACTCGTTGTTTACGAAAATATATTATTTTGAGTTGGAACGTTTTATGACTAAAATAAAATATATAAATATATATATATACATTTTTAGAAATATAAATTTATATCCAAATTCTTTTATTTAACAATATAACATTTAGTTTTTCAAAACCCTTTATTTTTCAAAGTTTATTTTTATTTCATTTAGGAAAATAGTTTAGCGCGTAACGTTTTTCTTTTTAAGAATTTAAATAGATACAAGTACTAATTATTTTTAAATATCAATTGCGTCACTAGACGAGTGTTACTACTGTGTACTTGATTTGGAAACATATATTTCTAATGAACACGTTTTAAGTACACGTTACAACCAATATTTTTAACTTACGTCTATTTGCTCACGGATTGTTTAGATAGACAAGTCCTATTATATCAAAAAGTGTTTTCATACAATTGAAAACTACATCAATTGATTTTTATGAAATTCCATCAATAAACATATGGAACCAAATACTTTTATGTAAAGTATTTATATTCAATACTTTGTTAACGTTATCAAGTTATAATGTATACACCTATTCATATATAATCATTTACATTCGTTTAATGGTTCGTGAATCATTGGAACTTGGTCGAGGTTTAATGAATGTATGAACATAGTTTAAAATTCTTGAGATTTAACTTAACAAACTTTGCTTATCGTGTCGGAATAATATAAAGATAAAGTTTAAATTTGATCGGAAATTCCCGGGTCGTCACAGTACCTACCCGTTAAAGAAATTTCGTCCCGAAATTTGAGTGGGGTGGTTATGGTTACTCATAAAAATGTTTTCATGACGAATATGAGTTGGTATATAGAGTTTTATCATTACTGAGTAATATAGATAAAACGATTCGATTACTCGAAGAGTACGAGTGAAGTTTTCTCAAAATGATTGGAATGAAAAATAGAGTTTCGTCTTAACTTTTGACATGGTATTGATTGAATTCCGGAATTCAAGGGATTTAAAGAAAATCTTCGAAATCTAAAAGATTTTGATTTTTCGGCGAATAAGGAGATTAAGATATTTCTAATTAAATGCGGAGATCTGCTTTGATTTCTTAATCAAATATTTCACTATAAATTAACTTCTTCCGTTCCGTTACTTTTACCATTCTTATACCCAATTTCCACTTTCAAAAGATTATGAAAATGCTTAACCTAGTTCTGATCCTTGTCCTTATCCTTACTATCGCAACAATTATTCTCATTTTCCAACTTCCACCAGAAGAATCTGTTTTCTTCTACTTTGCCCTTGGGGTTATAGTGCTTTTAATTCTCCCGTGTCTTTATGTGGCGATAAGCATTGATATACATAGTTTGTAACTTTTGTGTTGTTATCGAGCTTTATATTCTCCCTTATATTTCAATGTCCCTATTTCTATCTCCTATAATCATTGTTATCCACAGTTAATACTCCCTCCTATTTGCTGCGATCTTTACTCTAATTTCTATTTCGGAGCTTTGTCCCTCCGTTTCTTCTTCTTGCGATTAAGCATCTCTTGTAATGGTCCAGAATTCGCAGATATAAGTTTCAGAATAAATTTTGTTAATGTTCTAAGAAGGGAATGGTAATAGCACGATCTTGATTTGTTAAATTACCAGAATACCCTGGGAAAAGACCGAATCATCAAGAAATATTTTCTTGATATTTTAGAGGTTTAAAATAGAATACAAGGGTCGTGTAACATGGCACATGATTGTAGTGACCCGAACTTTTCCATGTTTATATATATTAATTGAGATTGATATTTACATGATTAAATGTTTCCAACATGTTAAGCAATCAAACTTGTTAAGACTTGATTAATTGAAATATGTTTCATATAGACAATTGACCACCCAAGTTGACCGGTGATTCACGAACGTTAAAACTTGTAAAAACTATACGATGACATATATATGGTTATATATATAGTTAACATGTTTTTATTATAAGTATGTATCTCATTAGGTATTTTAACAATGAGTTATATACATAAAAATGAGACTATTAATTTAAGAAACTCGAAAACGATATATATAACGATTATCGTTATAACAACGTCTTACTAGGTACATATGAATCATATTAAGATATTGATACACTTGGTTAATTATGTTAAATGATAAGTAAATATATTATTAAGTGTATTAACAATGAAATACATATGTAAAAATAAGACTACTAACTTAATGATTTCGAAACGAGACATATATGTAACGATTATCGTTGTAACGACATTTAACTGTATATACATCATACTAAGATATATTATATAACATAATATCATGATAATATAATAATTTAACATCTCATTTGTTATAATAAACAATGGGTTAACAACATTCAACAAGATGGTTAACCTAAAGGTTTCAAAACAACATTTACATGTAACGACTAACGATGACTTAACGACTCAGTTAAAATGTATATACATGTAGTGTTTTAATATGTATTTATACACTTTTGAAAGACTTCAATATACTTATCAAAATACTTCTACTTAACAAAAATGCTTACAATTACATCCTCGTTCAGTTTCATCAACAATTCTACTCGTATACACCCGTATTCGTACTCGTACAATACACAGCTTTTAGATGTATGTACTATTGGTATATACACTCCAATGATCAGCTCTTAGCAGCCCATGTGAGTCACCTAACACATGTGGGAACCATCATTTGGCAACTAGCATGAAATATCTCATAAAATTACAAAAATATGAGTAATCATTCATGACTTATTTACATGAAAACAAAATTACATATCCTTTATATCTAATCCATACACCAACGACCAAAAACACCTACAAACACTTTCATTCTTCAATTTTCTTCATCTAATTGATCTCTCTCAAGTTCTATCTTCAAGTTCTAAGTGTTCTTCATATATTTTACAAGTTCTAGTTACATAAAATCAAGAATACTTTCAAGTTTGCTAGCTCACTTCCAATCTTGTAAGGTGATCATCCAACCTCAAGAAATCTTTGTTTCTTACAGTAGGTTATCATTCTAATACAAGGTAATAATCATATTCAAACTTTGGTTCAATTTCTAGAACTATAACAATCTTATTTCAAGTGATAATCTTATTTGAACTTGTTTTCGTGTCATGATTCTGCTTCAAGAACTTCGAGCCATCCAAGGATCCGTTGAAGCTAGATCTATTTTTCTCTTTTCCATTAGGTTTATCCAAGGAACTTAAGGTAGTAATGATGTTCATAACATCATTCGATTCATACATATAAAGCTATCTTATTCGAAGGTTTAAACTTGTAATCACTAGAACATAGTTTAGTTAATTCTAAACTTGTTAGCAAACAAAAGTTAATCCTTCTAACTTGACTTTTAAAATCAACTAAACACATGTTCTATATCTATATGATATGCTAACTTAATGATTTAAAACCTGGAAACACGAAAAACACCGTAAAACCGGATTTACGTCGTCGTAGTAACACCGCGGGCTGTTTTGGGTTAGTTAATTAAAAACTATGATAAACTTTGATTTAAAAGTTGTTATTCTGAGAAAATGATTTTTATTATGAACATGAAACTATATCCAAAAATTATGGTTAAACTCAAAGTGGAAGTATGTTTTCTAAAATGGTCATCTAGACGTCGTTCTTTCGACTGAAATGACTACCTTTACAAAAATGACTTGTAACTTATTTTTCCGACTATAAACCTATACTTTTTCTGTTTAGATTCATAAAATAGAGTTCAATATGAAACCATAGCAATTTGATTCACTCAAAACGGATATAAAATGAACAAGTTATGGGTAAAACAAGATTGGATAATTTTTCTCATTTTATCTACGTGAAAATTGTTAACAAATCTATTCCAACCATAACTTAATCAACTTGTATTGTATACTATGTAATCTTGAGATACCATAGACACGTATACAATGTTTCGACCTATCATGTCGACACATCTATATATATTTCGGAACAACCATAGACACTCTATATGTGAATGTTGGAGTTAGCTATACAGGGTTGAGGTTGATTCCAAAATATATATAGTTTGAGTTGTGATCAATACTGAGATACGTATACATTGGGTCGTGGATTGATTCAAAATAATATTTATCGATTTATTTCTGTACATCTAACTGTGGACAACTAGTTGTAGGTTACTAACGAGGACAGCTGACTTAATAAACTTAAAACATCAAAATATATTAAAAGTGTTGTAAATATATTTTGAACATACTTTGATATATATGTATATATTGTTATAGGTTCGTGAATCAACCAGTGGCCAAGTCTTACTTCCCGACGAAGTAAAAATCTGTGAAAGTGAGTTATAGTCCCACTTTTAAAATCTAATATTTTTGGGATGAGAATACATGCAGGTTTATAAATGATTTACAAAATAGACACAAGTACGTGAAACTACATTCTATGGTTGAATTATCGAAATCGAATATGCCCCTTTTTATTAAGTCTGGTAATCTAAGAATTAGGGAACAGACACCCTAATTGACGCGAATCCTAAAGATAGATCTATTGGGCCCAACAAGCCCCATCCAAAGTACCAGATGCTTTAGTACTTTGAAATTTATATCATATCCGAAGGGTGTCCCGGAATGATGGGGATATTCTTATATATGCATCTTGTTAATATCGGTTACCAGGTGTTCACCATATGAATGATTTTTATCTCTATGTATGGGATGTGTATTGAAATATGAAATCTTGTGGTCTATTATTATGATTTGATATATATAGGTTAAACCTATAACTCACCAACATTTTTGTTGACGTTTTAAGCATGTTTATTCTCAGGTGATTATTAAGAGCTTCCGCTGTCGCATACTTAAATAAGGACGAGATTTGGAGTCCATGCTTGTATGATATTGTGTAAAAACTGCATTCAAGAAACTTATTTTGTTGTAACATATTTGTATTGTAAACCATTATGTAATGGTCGTGTGTAAACAGGATATTTTAGATTATCATTATTTGATAATCTACGTAAAGATTTTTAAACCTTTATTGATGAAATAAAGGTTATGGTTTGTTTTAAAAATGAATGCAGTCTTTGAAAAACGTCTCATATAGAGGTCAAAACCTCGCAACGAAATCAATTAATATGGAACGTTTTTAATCAATAAGAACGGGACATTTCAGTTGGTATCCGAGCGTTGGTCTTAGAGAACCAGAATTTTGCATTAGTGTGTCTTATCGAGTTTGTTAGGATGCATTAGTGAGTCTGGACTTCGACCGTGTTTACTTGAAAAATGATTGCTTAACAAATTTTGTTGGAAACTATATATTTTTAACATGTGAATATTATGTGATATATTAATCTCTTAACGCATTTGATATTATGTGATAGATGTCTACCTCTAGAACAAGTCCCATTGACTCACCTAATAATAATGAAGAGTCAAATGTAAATTGGAATGATTCGTGGACTGATTCACAAGTTCCCGAAGAGGAACCGGAAGAAGAGTCGGAACCGGAAGAAGAATCGGAACCGGAAGAAGAATCAGAACCGGATGAAGAAATAGAACCGGTGGGAGAAATAATAAAACGGTTAAGTAAAAGAGAATCCTCAACCAACCGATCAAGGTTAATTATGGTCAATGGTGTTTCCGCCAAGGAAGCAAAATATTGGGAGGATTACCAATTCTCCGATGAATCGGATTCCGACGAGAATTCCAATGATGTTATAGAAATTACCCCAACTGAATTTAAAAAGGCAAAAGAAAATAATAAGGGAAAGGGCATAAAAATAGAGAAATCTAATTCCAACCCCGATGAACTTTATATGTATCGTCAACCCCCGAAGTTCTTAAGTTGTAACAATGACCCGGGAACCTCTAAACCACCAGGTTTTTCTAAACCAATGTGGACAACGACGGCTCGTATTAGGGGAACATCATATATCCCTAGAAACTTGGCAAAACGAACCAAAACCGAAGAAAAAGAAACGAGCGAGTCGGAATAAGATAGTTGTATTCGTGTGGTGTAATATATGTAATATAGTGTTCTTATGCTTTATGATATATGTAAAAATTGCTTGTATTAATAAGTATTTTTTTATGAATCTAACTCTTGTCTATTTTACAGTTTAAAAACACAAAATGGATAGACAACCCAATATTTTAAGAGACCTACCCGGAGAAATGATTGATGAAATCTTGTCTAGAGTCGGCCAGAATTCCTCGGCACAACTATTTAAGGCGAGATCAATTTGTAAGACATTCGAAGAACGTTCCAAGAATGTCTTGGTTTATAAGAGACTTTCGTTTGAAAGATGGGGGATATCACATTGGGAAACCCATAAGTTACGATGTGTTTACTTTGACGCATATATTGCGGGGAACCCAATGCTATTTTACGCAACGGGTTAAGAAATTATTTTGACTCAATATATCCGAATATTGGACTTCGTGATTTAGAAAAAGCGGCTAACATGCAACATAAAGAAGCATGTTATGCTTACGGATTAGTAATGTTCGCTTCTCACCAAAGTGAGAACAAGAACATCGGGCTACAACTATTAAACAAAACGTTTCCACAAGTGACGGAGTCGGTAATTGGGGTAAGAAATGAGGTTTTTAGATTATTACGGGACTGTTGGACATTACGTAACCCTCGTCCCTTTGACGACGTTACAACACGCTGTCTTATCAACGGCCATAACGGTTATGTTGCACAAGACCAAGGATGGGAAGTAGTCCTAGTAAAACCAGAATGCATGACTTGTTTCTGGACGTATGAATTACGTGTCTTTATTGCCTTTGCTGAACGACTTGTGTACTAGCTAGAATTATCTTCACAACTATCTTGTATCAAAGTTATTGTGTGCTATATTTCATGCTTTATGTAAAATAAGCGGTATTGTAAGTTTGTAAAATATTGTATAAAAGTTTGAACGAGAAATATTATTATAATCAGTTTTTCATATAGAATTGTAGTAGTTGAATTGTATATTAGCTACTAAGTATGAACTTAACGGGTAGGTACTACCCGAATTTAAACTTATAAAACGCTAATATGAAGAAAAAGCTTTTATAAATGAGTTCATATTATGCTACGAAATACTATTAACTACTCTTAATATTCTGTATGATTAACTTGTTCCATTTGACTATTTTGAAGGAAATGGCACCGACTACTCGACACACCGTGAATATGAATGAAGAGGAATTCCGTACTTTTCTAGCTTCAAACATAGCCGCAGTACAGGCTGCGCTACATACCAACAATAACCTTGGATCTAGCAGTACAGGAAATCGTGTAGGATGCACCTACAAAGAATTCACTGCCTGCAAACCTTTGGAATTTGATGGAACCGAAAGACCGATCAGATTGAAACGGTGGACCGAGAAGGTCGAATCGGTGTTTGCCATAAGTAAGTGTACTGAAGAGGACAAAGTGAAGTACACTACGCATACCTTCACAGGTTCTGCGTTAACATGGTGGAATACCTATCTAGAACAAGTGGGACAAGACGATGCGTACGGGTAGTGACCCGAACTTTTCCATGTTTATATATATTAACTGAGATTGATATTTATATGATTAAATGTTTCCAACATGTTAAGCAATCAAACTTGTTAAGACTTGATTAATTGAAATATGTTTCATATAGACAATTGACCACCCAAGTTGATCGGTGATTCACGAACGTTAAAACTTGTAAAAACTATATGATGACATATATATGGATATATATATATATATATATAGTTAACATGATACTATGATAAGAAAACATATCATAAAGTATATTAACAATGAACTACATATGTAAAAACAAGACTACTAACTTAATGATTTTTAAACGAGACATATATGTAACGATTATCGTTGTAAAGACATTTAATGTATATATATCATATTAAGAGATATTCATACATGATAATATCATGATAATATAATAATTTAAAATCTCATTTGATATTATAAACATTGAGTTAACAACATTTAACAAGATCGTTAACCTAAAGGTTTCAAAACAACACTTACATGTAACGACTAACGATGACTTAACGACTCAGTTAAAATGTATATACATGTAGTGTTTTAATATGTATTTATACACTTTTGAAAGACTTCAATACACTTATCAAAATACTTCTACTTAACAAAAATGCTTACAATTACATCCTCGTTCAGTTTCATCAACAATTCTACTCGTATGCACCCGTATTCGTACTCGTACAATACACAGCTTTTAGATGTATGTACTATTGGTATATACACTCCAATGATCAGCTCTTAGCAGCCCATGTGAGTCACCTAACACATGTGGGAACCATCATTTGGCAACTAGCATGAAATATCTCATAAGATTACAAAAATATGAGTAATCATTCATGACTTATTTACATGAAAACAAAATTACATATCCTTTATATCTAATCCATACACCAACGACCAAAAACACCTACAAACACTTTCATTCTTCAATTTTCTTCATCTAATTGAACTCTCTCAAGTTCTATCTTCAAGTTCTAAGTGTTCTTCATAAATTCCAAAAGTTCTAGTTTCATAAAATCAAGAATACTTTCAAGTTTGCTAGCTCACTTCCAATCTTGTAAGGTGATCATCCAACCTCAAGAAATCTTTGTTTCTTACAGTAGGTTATCATTCTAATACAAGGTAATAATCATATTCAAACTTTGGTTCAATTTCTATAACTATAACAATCTTATTTCAAGTGATGATCTTACTTGAACTTGTTTTCGTGTCATGATTTTGCTTCAAGAACTTTGAGCCATCCAAGGATCCATTGAAGCTAGATCCATTTTTCTCTTTTCCAGTAGGTTCATCCAAGGAACTTAAGGTAGTAATGATGTTCATAACATCATTCGATTCATACATATAAAGCTATCTTATTCGAAGGTTTAAACTTGTAATCACTAGAACATAGTTTAGTTAATTCTAAACTTGTTCGCAAACAAAAGTTAATCCTACTAACTTGACTTTTAAAATCAACTAAACACATGTTCTATATCTATATGATATGCTAACTTAATGATTTAAAACCTGAAAACACGAAAAACACCGTAAAACCGGATTTACGCCGTCGTAGTAACACCGCGGGCTGTTTTGGGTTAGTTAATTAAAAACTATGATAAACTTTGATTTAAAAGTTGTTATTCTGAGAAAATGATTTTTATTATGAACATGAAACTATATCCAAAAATTATGGTTAAACTCAAAGTGGAAGTATGTTTTCTAAAATGGTCATCTAGACGTCGTTCTTTCGACTGAAATGACTACCTTTACAAAAACGACTTGTAACTTATTTTTCCGACTAGAAACCTATACTTTTTTTGTTTAGATTCATAAAATAGAGTTCAATATGAAACCATAGCAATTTGATTCACTCAAAACGGATTTAAAATGAAGAAGTTATGGGTAAAACAAGATTGGATAATTTTTCTCATTTTAGCTACGTGAAAATTGGTAACAAATCTATTCCAACCATAACTTAATCAACTTGTATTATATATTATGTAATCTTGAAATACCATAGACACGTATACAATGTTTCGACCTATCATGTCGACACATCTATATATATTTCGGAATAACCATAGACACTCTATATGTGAATGTTGGAGTTAGCTATACAGGGTTGAGGTTGATTCCAAAATATATATAGTTTGAGTTGTGATCAATACTGAGATACGTATACACTGGGTCGTGGATTGATTCAAGATAATATTTATCGATTTATTTCTGTACATCTAACTGTGGACAACTAGTTGTAGGTTACTAACGAGGACAGCTGACTTAATAAACTTAAAACATCAAAATATATTAAAAGTGTTGTAAATATATTTTGAACATACTTTAATATATATGTATATATTGTTATAGGTTCGTGAATCAACCAGTGGCCAAGTCTTACTTCCCGACGAAGTAAAAATCTGTGAAAGTGAGTTATAGTCCCACTTTTAAAATCTAATATTTTTGGGATGAGAATACATGCAGGTTTTATAAATGATTTACAAAATAGACACAAGTACGTGAAACTACATTCTATGGTTGAATTATCGAAATCGAATATGCCCCTTTTTATTAAGTCTGGTAATCTAAGAATTAGGGAACAGACACCCTAATTGACGCGAATCCTAAAGATAGATCTATTGGGCCTAACAAACCCCATCCAAAGTACCGGATGCTTTAGTACTTCGAAATTTATATCATATCCGAAGGGTGTCCCGGAATGATGGGGATATTCTTATATATGCATCTTGTTAATGTTGGTTACCAGGTGTTCACCATATGAATGATTTTTATCTCTATGTATGGGATGTGTATTGAAATATGAAATCTTGTGGTCTATTGTTACGATTTGATATATATAGGTTAAACCTATAACTCACCAACATTTTTTGTTGACGTTTAAAGCATGTTTATTCTCAGGTGAATATTAAGAGCTTCCGCTGTCGTATACTTAAATAAGGACGAGATTTGGAGTCCATGCTTGTATGATATTGTGTAAAAACTGCATTCAAGAAACTTATTTTGTTGTAACATATTTGTATTGTAAACCATTATGTAATGGTCATGTGTAAACAGGATATTTTAGATTATCATTATTTGATAATCTACGTAAAGCTTTTTAAACCTTTATTGATGAAATAAAGGTTATGGTTTGTTTTAAAAATGAATGCAGTATTTGAAAAACGTCTCATATAGAGGTCAAAACCTCGCAACGAAATCAATTAATATGGAACGTTTTTAATCAATAAGAACGGGACATTTCAGTTGGTATCAGAGCGTTGGTCTTAGAGAACCAGAAAATTTGCATTAGTGTGTCTTATCGAGTTTGTTAGGATGCATTAGTGAGTCTGGACTTCGACCGTGTTTTCTTTAAAAATGATTGCTTAACATTTTTGTTGGAAACTATATATTTTTAACATATGAATATTATGTGATATATTAATCTCTTAACGTGTTTGATATTATGTGATAGATGTCTACCTCTAGAACAAGTCCCATTGACTCACCTAATAATAATGAAGAGTCAAATGTAAATTGGAATGATTTGTGGACTGATTCACAAGTTCCCGAAGAGGAACCGGAAGAAGAGTCGGAACCGGAAGAAGAATCGGAACCGGAAGAAGAATCGGAACCGGATGAAGAAATAGAACCGGTGGGGGAAATAATAAAACGGTTAAGTAAAAGAAAATCCTCAACCAACCGACCAAAGTTAATTATGGTCAATGGTGTTTCCGCCAAGGAAGCAAAATATTGGGAGGATTACCAATTCTCCGATGAATCGGATTCCGACGAGAATTCCGATGATGTTATAGAAATTACCCCAACTGAATTTAAAAAGGCAAAAGAAAATAATAAGGGAAAGGGCATAAAAATAGAGAAATCTAATTCCAACCCCGATGAACTTTATATGTATCGTCAACCCCCGAAGTCCTTAAGTTGTAACAATGACCCGGGAACCTCTAAACCACCAGGTTTTTCTAAACCAATGTGGACAACGACGGCTCGTATTAGGGGAACATCATATATCCCTAGAAACTTGGCAAAACGAACCAAAACCGAAGAAGAAGAAACGAGCGAGTCGGAATAAGATAGTTGTATTCGTGTGGTGTAATATATGTAATATAGTGTTCTTATGCTTTATGATATATGTAAAAATTGCTTGTATTAATAAGTATTTTTTTATGAAACTAACACTTGTCTATTTTACAGTTTAAAAACACAAAATGGATAGACAACCCAATATTTTAAGAGACCTACCCGGAGACATGATTGATGAAATCTTGTCTAGAGTCGGCCAGAATTCTTCGGCACAACTATTTAAGGCGAGATCAGTTTGTAAGACATTCGAAGAACGTTCCAAGAATGTCTTGGTTTATAAGAGACTTTCGTTTGAAAGATGGGGGATATCACATTGGGAAACCCATAAGTTACGATGTGTTTACTTTGACGCATATATTGCGGGGAACCCAAATGCTATTTTACGCAACGGGTTAAGAAATTATTTTGACTCAATATATCCGAATATTGGACTTCGTGATTTAGAAAAAGCGGCTAACATGCAACATAAAGAAGCATGTTATGCTTACGGATTAGTAATGTTCGCTTCTCACCAAAGTGAGAACAAGAACATCGGGCTACAACTATTAAACAAAACGTTTCCACAAGTGACGGAGTCGGTAATTGGGGTAAGAAATGAGGTTTTTAGATTATTACGGGACTGTTGGACATTACGTAACCCTCGTCCCTTTGATGACGTTACAACACGCTGTCTTATGAACGGCCATAACGGTTATGTTGCACAAGACCAAAGATGGGAAGTAGTCCTAGTAAAACCAGAATGCATGACTTGTTTCTGGACGTATGAATTACGTGTCTTTATTGCCTTTGCCGAACGACTTGTGTACTAGCTAGAATTGTCTTCACAACTATCTTGTATCAAAGTTATTGTGTGCTATATTTCATGCTTTATGTAAAATAAGCGGTATTGTAAGTTTGTAAAATATTGTATAAAAGTTTGAACGCGAAATATTATTACAATCAGTTTTTCATATAGAATTGTAGTAGTTGAATTGTATATTAGCTACTAAGTATGAACTTAACGGGTAGGTACTACCCGAATTTAAACTTATAAAACGCTAATATGAAGAAAAAGCTTTTATAAATGAGTTCATATTATGCTACGAAATACTATTAACTACTCTTAATATTCTGTATGATTAACTTGTTCCATTTAACTATTTTGAAGGAAATGGCACCGACTACTCGACACACCGTGAATATGAATGAAGAGGAATTCCGTACTTTTCTAGCTTCAAACATAGCCGCAGTACAGGCTGCGCTACATACCAACAATAACCTTGGATCTAGCAGTACAGGAAATCGTGTAGGATGCACCTACAAAGAATTCACTGCCTGCAAACCTTTGGAATTTGATGGAACCGAAGGACCGATCGGATTGAAACGGTGGACCGAGAAGGTTGAATCGGTGTTTGCCATAAGTAAGTGTACTGAAGAGGACAAAGTGAAGTACGCTACGCATACCTTCACAGGTTCTGCGTTAACATGGTGGAATACCTATCTAGAGCAAGTGGGACAAGATGATGCGTACGCACTACCGTGGTCAGCATTCAAGCACTTGATGAACGAGAAGTACCGTCCCAGAACCGAGGTCAATAAGCTCAAGACAGAACTTAGAGGGTTACGAACCCAAGGATTTGATATTACCACGTACGAAAGACGATTCACAGAATTGTGCCTATTGTGTCCGGGAGCATTCGAAGATGAGGAAGAGAAGATCGACGCGTTTGTGAAAGGATTACCAGAAAGAATCCAAGAAGATATAAGTTCACACGAGCCCGCCTCCATACAACAGGCATGTAGAATGGCTCACAAACTAGTGAACCAGATTGAAGAAAGAATTAAAGAACAGACTGCTGAAGAGGCCAATGTGAAGCAAGTCAAAAGAAAGTGGGAGGAAAACGGTGATAAGAATCACCAATACAACAACAACAGTAATTACAACAATAATCGCAACAATTATCCCAACAATCGCAACATCAATCGCAACTACAACAAACGGCCCAACAACAACAACAACAACAACAACAACAGCAACTACAACAATCATCCCAACAACAATAATAACCGCAACAACAACAACAATCAGAAGCAGCTATGCCAAAGGTGTGAAAAGAATCACTCGGGGTTCTGCACCAAATTTTGCAACAAGTGTAAAAGAAATGGTCATAGCGCGGCGAAGTGTGAGGTCTACGGACCAGGGGCTAATAGAACGAAAGGAACAAATGGTGTCGGAACGAGTAATGGCGGAGCAAGTAGTGTCGGAGCAAGTTATGCCAATGTAGTTTGTTATAAATGTGGAAAACCAGGCCACATTATTAGAAATTGCCCGAACCAGGAGAACACGAATGGAAAAGGCCGTGGAAGAGTTTTCAATATTAATGCGATAGAGGCACAGGAAGACCCGGAGCTTGTTACGGGTACGTTTCTTATTGACAATAAATCTGCTTACGTTTTATTTGATTCGGGTGCGGATAGAAGCTATATGAGTAGAGATTTTTGTGCTAAATTAAGTTGTCCATTGACGCCTTTGGATAGTAAATTTTTACTCGAATTAGCAAATGGTAAATTAATTTCAGCAGATAATATATGTCGGAATCGAGAAATTAAACTGGTTAGCGAAACATTTAAGATTGATTTGATACCAGTAGAGTTAGGGAGTTTTGATGTGATAATCGGTATGGACTGGTTGAAAGAAGTGAAAGCGGAGATCGTTTGTTACAAAAATGCAATTCGCATTATACGAGAAAAAGGAAAACCCTTAATGGTGTACGGAGAAAAGGGCAACACGAAGCTACATCTTATTAGTAATTTGAAGGCACAAAAACTAATAAGAAAAGGTTGCTATGCTGTTCTAGCACACGTCGAGAAAGTACAAACTGAAGAAAAGAGCATCAATGATGTTCCCATTGCAAAAGAATTTCCCGATGTATTTCCGAAAGAATTACCGGGATTACCCCCACATCGATCCGTTGAATTTCAAATAGATCTTGTACCAGGAGCTGCACCAATAGCTCGTGCTCCTTACAGACTCGCACCCAGCGAGATGAAAGAACTGCAAAGCCAATTACAAGAACTTTTAGAGCGTGGTTTCATTCGACCAAGCACATCACCGTGGGGAGCTCCTGTTTTGTTTGTCAAGAAGAAAGATGGTACATTCAGGTTGTGTATCGACTACCGAGAGTTGAACAAACTTACCATCAAGAACCGCTACCCACTACCGAGAATCGACGACTTATTTGATCAACTACAAGGCTCGTCTGTTTATTCAAAGATTGACTTACGTTCCGGGTATCATCAAATGCGGGTGAAAGAAGATGATATTCCAAAGACTGCTTTCAGAACACGTTACGGTCATTACGAGTTTATGGTCATGCCGTTTGGTTTAACTAATGCACCAGCTGTGTTCATGGACCTTATGAACCGAGTGTGTAGACCATACCTTGACAAGTTTGTCATTGTTTTCATTGATGACATACTTATTTACTCAAAGAATGACCAAGAACACGGTGAACATTTGAGAAAGGTGTTAGAAGTATTGAGGAAGGAAGAATTGTACGCTAAGTTTTCAAAGTGTGCATTTTGGTTGGAAGAAGTTCAATTCCTCGGTCACATAGTGAACAAAGAAGGTATTAAGGTGGATCCGGCAAAGATAGAAACTGTTGAAAAGTGGGAAACCCCGAAAACTCCAAAACACATACGCCAGTTTTTAGGACTAGCTGGTTACTACAGAAGGTTCATCCAAGACTTTTCCAGAATAGCAAAACCCTTGACTGCATTAACGCATAAAGGGAAGAAATTTGAATGGAATGATGAACAAGAGAAAGCGTTTCAATTATTGAAGAAAAAGCTAACTACGGCACCTATATTGTCATTGCCTGAAGGGAATGATGATTTTGTGATTTATTGTGATGCTTCAAAGCAAGGTCTCGGTTGTGTATTAATGCAACGAACGAAGGTGATTGCTTATGCGTCTAGACAATTGAAGATTCACGAACAAAATTATACGACGCATGATTTGGAATTAGGCGCGGTTGTTTTTGCATTAAAGACTTGGAGGCACTACTTATATGGGGTCAAAAGTATTATATATACTGACCACAAAAGTCTTCAACACATATTTAATCAGAAACAACTGAATATGAGGTAGCGTAGGTGGATTGAATTATTGAATGATTACGACTTTGAGATTCGTTACCACCCGGGAAAGGAAAATGTGGTAGCCGATGCCTTGAGCAGGAAGGACAGAGAACCCATTCGAGTAAAATCTATGAATATAATGATTCATAATAACCTTACTACTCAAATAAAGGAGGCGCAACAAGGAGTTTTAAAAGAAGGAAATTTAAAGGATGAAATACCCAAAGGATCGGAGAAGCATCTTAATATTCGGGAAGACGGAACCCGGTATAGGGCTGAAAGGATTTGGGTACCAAAATTTGGAGATATGAGAGAAATGGTACTTAGAGAAGCTCATAAAACCAGATACTCAATACATCCTGGAACGGGGAAGATGTACAAGGATCTCAAGAAACATTTTTGGTGGCCGGGTATGAAAGCCGATGTTGCTAAATATGTAGGAGAATGTTTGACGTGTTCTAAGGTCAAAGCTGAGCATCAGAAACCATCAGGTCTACTTCAACAACCCGAAATCCCAGAATGGAAATGGGAAAACATTACCATGGATTTCATCACTAAATTGCCAAGGACTGCAAGTGGTTTTGATACTATTTGGGTAATAGTTGATCGTCTCACCAAATCAGCACACTTTCTGCCAATAAGAGAAGATGACAAGATGGAGAAGTTATCACGACTGTATTTGAAGGAAGTCGTCTCCAGACATGGAATACCAATCTCTATTATCTCTTATAGGGATGGCAGATTTATTTCAAGATTCTGGCAGACATTACAGCAAGCATTAGGAACTCGTCTAGACATGAGTACTGCCTATCATCCACAAACTGATGGGCAGAGCGAAAGGACGATACAAACGCTTGAAGACATGCTACGAGCATGTGTTATTGATTTCGGAAACAGTTGGGATCGACATCTACCGTTAGCAGAATTTTCCTACAACAACAGCTACCATTCAAGCATTGAGATGGCGCCGTTTGAAGCACTTTATGGTAGAAAGTGTAGGTCTCCGATTTGTTGGAGTGAAGTGGGGGATAGACAGATTACGGGTCCAGAGATTATACAAGAAACTACCGAGAAGATCATCCAAATTCAACAACGGTTGAAAACCGCCCAAAGTCGACAAAAGAGCTACGCTGACATTAAAAGAAAAGATATAGAATTTGAAATTGGAGAGATGGTCATGCTTAAAGTTGCACCTTGGAAAGGCGTTGTTCGATTTGGTAAACGAGGGAAATTAAATCCAAGGTATATTGGACCATTCAAGATTATTGATCGTGTCGGACCAGTAGCTTACCGACTAGAGTTACCTCAACAACTCGCGGCTGTACATAACACTTTCCATGTCTCGAATTTAAAGAAATGTTTTGCTAAAGAAGATCTCACTATTCCGTTAGATGAAATCCAAATCAACGAAAAACTTCAATTCATCGAAGAACCCATCGAAATAATGGATCGTGAGGTTAAAAGACTTAAGCAAAACAAGATACCAATTGTTAAGGTTCGATGGAATGCTCGTAGAGGACCCGAGTTCACCTGGGAGCGTGAAGATCAGATGAAGAAGAAATACCCGCATCTATTTCCAGAAGATTCGTCAACACCTTCAACAGCTTAAAATTTCGGGACGAAATTTATTTAACGGGTAGGTACTGTAGTGACCCGAACTTTTCCATGTTTATATATATTAACTGAGATTGATATTTATATGATTAAATGTTTCCAACATGTTAAGCAATCAAACTTGTTAAGACTTGATTAATTGAAATATGTTTCATATAGACAATTGACCACCCAAGTTGATCGGTGATTCACGAACGTTAAAACTTGTAAAAACTATATGATGACATATATATGGATATATATATATATATATAGTTAACATGATACTATGATAAGAAAACATATCATAAAGTATATTAACAATGAACTACATATGTAAAAACAAGACTACTAACTTAATGATTTTTAAACGAGACATATATGTAACGATTATCGTTGTAAAGACATTTAATGTATATATATCATATTAAGAGATATTCATACATGATAATATCATGATAATATAATAATTTAAAATCTCATTTGATATTATAAACATTGAGTTAACAACATTTAACAAGATCGTTAACCTAAAGGTTTCAAAACAACACTTACATGTAACGACTAACGATGACTTAACGACTCAGTTAAAATGTATATACATGTAGTGTTTTAATATGTATTTATACACTTTTGAAAGACTTCAATACACTTATCAAAATACTTCTACTTAACAAAAATGCTTACAATTACATCCTCGTTCAGTTTCATCAACAATTCTACTCGTATGCACCCGTATTCGTACTCGTACAATACACAGCTTTTAGATGTATGTACTATTGGTATATACACTCCAATGATCAGCTCTTAGCAGCCCATGTGAGTCACCTAACACATGTGGGAACCATCATTTGGCAACTAGCATGAAATATCTCATAAGATTACAAAAATATGAGTAATCATTCATGACTTATTTACATGAAAACAAAATTACATATCCTTTATATCTAATCCATACACCAACGACCAAAAACACCTACAAACACTTTCATTCTTCAATTTTCTTCATCTAATTGAACTCTCTCAAGTTCTATCTTCAAGTTCTAAGTGTTCTTCATAAATTCCAAAAGTTCTAGTTTCATAAAATCAAGAATACTTTCAAGTTTGCTAGCTCACTTCCAATCTTGTAAGGTGATCATCCAACCTCAAGAAATATTTGTTTCTTACAGTAGGTTATCATTCTAATACAAGGTAATAATCATATTCAAACTTTGGTTCAATTTCTATAACTATAACAATCTTATTTCAAGTGATGATCTTACTTGAACTTGTTTTCGTGTCATGATTTTGCTTCAAGAACTTTGAGCCATCCAAGGATCCATTGAAGCTAGATCCATTTTTCTCTTTTCCAGTAGGTTCATCCAAGGAACTTAAGGTAGTAATGATGTTCATAACATCATTCGATTCATACATATAAAGCTATCTTATTCGAAGGTTTAAACTTGTAATCACTAGAACATAGTTTAGTTAATTCTAAACTTGTTCGCAAACAAAAGTTAATCCTACTAACTTGACTTTTAAAATCAACTAAACACATGTTCTATATCTATATGATATGCTAACTTAATGATTTAAAACCTGAAAACACGAAAAACACCGTAAAACCGGATTTACGCCGTCGTAGTAACACCGCGGGCTGTTTTGGGTTAGTTAATTAAAAACTATGATAAACTTTGATTTAAAAGTTGTTATTCTGAGAAAATGATTTTTATTATGAACATGAAACTATATCCAAAAATTATGGTTAAACTCAAAGTGGAAGTATGTTTTCTAAAATGGTCATCTAGACGTCGTTCTTTCGACTGAAATGACTACCTTTACAAAAACGACTTGTAACTTATTTTTCCGACTAGAAACCTATAATTTTTTTGTTTAGATTCATAAAATAGAGTTCAATATGAAACCATAGCAATTTGATTCACTCAAAACGGATTTAAAATGAAGAAGTTATGGGTAAAACAAGATTGGATAATTTTTCTCATTTTAGCTACGTGAAAATTGGTAACAAATCTATTCCAACCATAACTTAATCAACTTGTATTATATATTATGTAATCTTGAAATACCATAGACACGTATACAATGTTTCGACCTATCATGTCGACACATCTATATATATTTCGGAATAACCATAGACACTCTATATGTGAATGTTGGAGTTAGCTATACAGGGTTGAGGTTGATTCCAAAATATATATAGTTTGAGTTGTGATCAATACTGAGATACGTATACACTGGGTCGTGGATTGATTCAAGATAATATTTATCGATTTATTTCTGTACATCTAACTGTGGACAACTAGTTGTAGGTTACTAACGAGGACAGCTGACTTAATAAACTTAAAACATCAAAATATATTAAAAGTGTTGTAAATATATTTTGAACATACTTTAATATATATGTATATATTGTTATAGGTTCGTGAATCAACCAGTGGCCAAGTCTTACTTCCCGACGAAGTAAAAATCTGTGAAAGTGAGTTATAGTCCCACTTTTAAAATCTAATATTTTTGGGATGAGAATACATGCAGGTTTTATAAATGATTTACAAAATAGACACAAGTACGTGAAACTACATTCTATGGTTGAATTATCGAAATCGAATATGCCCCTTTTTATTAAGTCTGGTAATCTAAGAATTAGGGAACAGACACCCTAATTGACGCGAATCCTAAAGATAGATCTATTGAGCCTAACAAACCCCATCCAAAGTACCGGATGCTTTAGTACTTCGAAATTTATATCATATCCGAAGGGTGTCCCGGAATGATGGGGATATTCTTATATATGCATCTTGTTAATGTTGGTTACCAGGTGTTCACCATATGAATGATTTTTATCTCTATGTATGGGATGTGTATTGAAATATGAAATCTTGTGGTCTATTGTTACGATTTGATATATATAGGTTAAACCTATAACTCACCAACATTTTTTGTTGACGTTTAAAGCATGTTTATTCTCAGGTGAATATTAAGAGCTTCCGCTGTCGTATACTTAAATAAGGACGAGATTTGGAGTCCATGCTTGTATGATATTGTGTAAAAACTGCATTCAAGAAACTTATTTTGTTGTAACATATTTGTATTGTAAACCATTATGTAATGGTCATGTGTAAACAGGATATTTTAGATTATCATTATTTGATAATCTACGTAAAGCTTTTTAAACCTTTATTGATGAAATAAAGGTTATGGTTTGTTTTAAAAATGAATGCAGTATTTGAAAAACGTCTCATATAGAGGTCAAAACCTCGCAACGAAATCAATTAATATGGAACGTTTTTAATCAATAAGAACGGGACATTTCAGTACGCACTACCGTGGTCAGCATTCAAGCACTTGATGAACGAGAAGTACCGTCCCAGAACCGAGGTCAATAAGCTCAAGACAGAACTTAGAGGGTTACGAACCCAAGGATTTGATATTACCACGTACGAAAGACGATTCACAGAATTGTGCCTATTGTGTCCGGGAGCATTCGAAGATGAGGAAGAGAAGATCGACGCATTTGTGAAAGGATTACCGGAAAGAATCCAAGAAGATATAAGTTCACACGAGCCCGCCTCTATACAACAGGCATGTAGAATGGCTCACAAACTAGTGAACCAGATTGAAGTAAGAATTAAAGAACAGATTGCTGAAGAGGCCAATGTGAAGCAAGTTAAAAGAAAGTGGGAGGAAAACGGTGATAAGAATCACCAATACAACAACAACAGCAATTACAACAATAATCGCAACAATTATCCCAACAATCGCAACATCAATCGCAACTACAACAAACGGCCCAACAATAACAACAACAACAACAGCAACATCAACTACAACAATCATCCCAACAACAATAATAACCGCAACAACAACAACAATCAGAAGCAGCTATGCCAAAGGTGTGAAAAGTATCACTCGGGGTTCTGCACCAAATTTTGCAACAAGTGTAAAAGAAATGGTCATAGCGCGGTGAAGTGTGAGGTCTACGGACCAGGGGTTAATAGAACGAAAGGAACAAATGGTGTCGGAACGAGTAATGGCGGAGCAAGTAGTGTCGGAGCAAGTTATGCCAATGTAGTTTGTTATAAAAGTGGAAAACTGGGCCACATTATTAGAAATTGTCCGAACCAGGAGAACACGAATGGACAAGGCCGCGGAAGAGTTTTCAATATTAATGCGGCAGAGGCACAGGAAGACCCGGAGCTTGTTACGGGTACGTTTCTTATTGACAATAAATCTGCTTACGTTTTATTTGATTCGGGTGCGGATAGAAGCTATATGAGTAGAGATTTTTGTGCTAAATTAAGTTGTCCATTGACGCCTTTGGATAGTAAATTTTTACTCGAATTAGCAAATGGTAAATTAATTTCAGCAGATAATATATGTCGGAATCGAGAAATTAAACTGGTTAGCGAAACATTTAAGATTGATTTGATACCAGTAGAGTTAGGGAGTTTTGATGTGATAATCGGTATGGACTGGTTGAAAGAAGTGAAAGCAGAGATCGTCTGTTACAAAAATGCAATTCGCATTATACGAGAAAAAGGAAAACCCTTAATGGTGTACGGAGAAAAGGGCAACACGAAGCTACATCTTATTAGTAATTTGAAGGCACAAAAACTAATAAGAAAAGGTTGCTATGCTGTTCTAGCACACGTCGAGAAAGTACAAACTGAATAAAAGAGCATCAATGATGTTCCCATTGCAAAAGAATTTCCCGATGTATTTCCGAAAGAATTACCGGGATTACCCCCACATCGATCCGTTGAATTTCAAATAGATCTTGTACCAGGAGCTGCACCAATAGCTCGTGCTCCTTACAGACTCGCACCCAGCGAGATGAAAGAACTGCAAAGCCAATTACAAGAACTTTTAGAGCGTGGTTTCATTCGACCAAGCACATCACCGTAGGGAGCTCCTGTTTTGTTTGTCAAGAAGAAAGATGGTACATTCAGGTTGTGTATCGACTACCGAGAGTTGAACAAACTTACCATCAAGAACCGCTACCCACTACCGAGAATCGACGACTTATTTGATCAACTACAAGGCTCGTCTATTTATTCAAAGATTGACTTACGTTCCGGGTATCATCAAACGCGAGTGAAAGAAGATGATATTCCAAAGACTGCTTTCAGAACACGTTACGGTCATTATGAGTTTATGGTCATGCCATTTGGTTTAACTAATGCACCAGCTGTGTTCATGGACCTTATGAACCGAGTGTGTGGACCATACCTTGACAAGTTTGTCATTGTTTTCATTGATGACATACTTATTTACTCAAAGAATGACCAAGAACATGGTGAACATTTGAGAAAGGTGTTAGAAGTATTGAGGAAGGAAGAATTGTACGCTAAGTTTTCAAAGTGTGCATTTTGGTTGGAAGAAGTTCAATTCCTCGGTCACATAGTGAACAAAGAAGGTATTAAGGTGGATCCGGCAAAGATAGAAACTGTTGAAAAGTGGGAAACCCCGAAAACTCCGAAACACATACGCCAGTTTTTAGGACTAGCTGGTTACTACAGAAGGTTCATCCAAGACTTTTCCAGAATTGCAAAACCCTTGACTGCATTAACGCATAAAGGGAAGAAATTTGAATGGAAGGATGAACAAGAGAAAGCATTTCAGTTATTGAAGAAAAAGCTAACTACGGCACCTATATTGTCATTGCCTGAAGGGAATGATGATTTTGTGATTTATTGTGATGCATCAAAGCAAGGTCTCGGTTGTGTATTAATGCAACGAACGAAGGTGATTGCTTATGCCTCTAGACAATTGAAGATTCACGAGCAAAATTATACGACGCATGATTTGGAATTAGGCGCGGTTGTTTTTGCATTAAAGACTTGGAGGCACTACTTATATGGGGTCAAAAGTATTATATATACCGACCACAAAAGTCTTCAACACATATTTAATCAGAAACAACTGAATATGAGGCAGCGTAGGTGGATTGAATTGTTGAATGATTACGACTTTGAGATTCGTTACCACCCGGGGAAGGCAAATGTGGTAGCCGATGCCTTGAGCAGGAAGGACAGAGAACCCATTCGAGTAAAATCTATGAATATAATGATTCATAATAACCTTACTACTCAAATAAAGGAGGCGCAACAAGGAGTTTTAAAAGAGGGAAATTTAAAGGATGAAATACCCAAAGGATCGGAGAAGCATCTTAATATTCGGGAAGACGGAACCCGGTATAGGGCTGAAAGGATTTGGGTACCAAAATTTAGAGATATGAGAGAAATGGTACTTAGAGAAGCTCATAAAACCAGATACTCAATACATCCTGGAACGGGGAAGATGTACAAGGATCTCAAGAAACATTTTTGGTGGCCGGGTATGAAAGCCGATGTTGCTAAATACGTAGGAGAATGTTTGACGTGTTCTAAGGTCAAAGCTGAGCATCAGAAACCATCAGGTCTACTTCAACAACCCGAAATCCCGGAATGGAAATGGGAAAACATTACCATGGATTTCATCACTAAATTGCCAAGGACTGCAAGTGGTTTTGATACTATTTGGGTAATAGTTGATCGTCTCACCAAATTAGCACACTTCCTGCCAATAAGAGAAGATGACAAGATGGAGAAGTTAGCACGACTGTATTTGAAGGAAGTCGTCTCCAGACATGGAATACCAATCTCTATTATCTCTGATAGGGATGGCAGATTTATTTTAAGATTCTGGCAGACATTACAGCAAGCATTAGGAACTCGTCTAGACATGAGTACTGCCTATCATCCACAAACTGATGGGCAGAGCGAAAGGACGATACAAACGCTTGAAGACATGCTACGAGCATGTGTTATTGATTTCGGAAACAGTTGGGATCGACATCTACCGTTAGCAGAATTTTCCTACAACAACAGCTACCATTCAAGCATTGAGATGGCGCCGTTTGAAGCACTTTATGGTAGAAAGTGCAGGTCTCCGATTTGTTGGAGTGAAGTGGGGGATAGACAGATTACGGGTCCAGAGATTATACAAGAAACTACCGAGAAGATCATCCAAATTCAACAACGGTTGAAAACCGCCCAAAGTCGACAAAAGAGCTACGCTGACATTAAAAGAAAAGATATAGAATTTGAAATTGGAGAGATGGTCATGCTTAAAGTTGCACCTTGGAAAGGCGTTGTTCGATTTGGTAAACGAGGGAAATTAAATCCAAGGTATATTGGACCATTCAAGATTATTGATCGTGTCGGACCAGTAGCTTACCGACTTGAGTTACCTCAACAACTCGCGGCTGTACATAACACTTTCCACGTCTCGAATTTGAAGAAATGTTTTGCTAAAGAAGATCTCACTATTTCGTTAGATGAAATCTAAATCAACGAAAAACTTCAATTCATCGAAGAACCCGTCGAAATAATGGATCGTGAGGTTAAAAGACTTAAGCAAAACAAGATACCAATTGTTAAGGTTCGATGGAATGCTCGTAGAGGACCCGAGTTCACCTGGGAGCGTGAAGATCAGATGAAGAAGAAATACCCGCATCTATTTCCAGAAGATTCGTCAACACCTTCAACAGCTTAAAATTTCGGGACGAAATTTATTTAACGGGTAGGTACTGTAGTGACCCGAACTTTTTCATGTTTATATATATTAATTGAGATTGATATTTACATGATTAAATGTTTCCAACATGTTAAGCAATCAAACTTGTTAAGACTTGATTAATTGAAATATGTTTCATATAGACAATTGACCACCCAAGTTGACCGGTGATTCACGAACGTTAAAACTTGTAAAAACTATACGATGACATATATATGGTTATATATATAGTTAACATGTTTTTATTATAAGTATGTATCTCATTAAGTATTTTAACAATGAGTTATATACATAAAAATGAGACTATTAATTTAAGAAACTCGAAAACGATATATATAACGATTATCGTTATAACAACGTCTTACTAGGTACATATGAATCATATTAAGATATTGATACACTTGGTTAATTATGTTAAATGATAAGTAAATATATTATTAAGTGTATTAACAATGAAATACATATGTAAAAATAAGACTACTAACTTAATGATTTCGAAACGAGACATATATGTAACGATTATCGTTGTAACGACATTTAACTGTATATACATCATACTAAGATATATTATATAACATAATATCATGATAATATAATAATTTAACATCTCATTTGTTATAATAAACAATGGGTTAACAACATTCAACAAGATCGTTAACCTAAACGTTTCAAAACAACATTTACATGTAACGACTAACGATGACTTAACGACTCAGTTAAAATGTATATACATGTAGTGTTTTAATATGTATTTATACACTTTTGAAAGACTTCAATACACTTATCAAAATACTTCTACTTAACAAAAATGCTTACAATTACATCCTCGTTCAGTTTCATCAACAATTCTACTCGTATACACCCGTATTCGTACTCGTACAATACACAGCTTTTAGATGTATGTACTATTGGTATATACACTCCAATGATCAGCTCTTAGCAGCCCATGTGAGTCACCTAACACATGTGGGAACCATCATTTGGCAACTAGCATGAAATATCTCATAAAATTACAAAAATATGAGTAATCATTCATGACTTATTTACATGAAAACAAAATTACATATCCTTTATATCTAATTCATACACCAACGACCAAAAACACCTACAAACACTTTCATTCTTCAATTTTCTTCATCTAATTGATCTCTCTCAAGTTCTATCTTCAAGTTCTAAGTGTTCTTCATATATTTTACAAGTTCTAGTTACATAAAATCAAGAATACTTTCAAGTTTGCTAGCTCACTTCCAATCTTATAAGGTGATCATCCAACCTCAAGAAATCTTTGTTTCTTACAGTAGGTTATCATTCTAATACAAGGTAATAATCATATTCAAACTTTGGTTCAATTTCTATAACTATAACAATCTTATTTCAAGTGATGATCTTATTTGAACTTGTTTTCGTGTCATGATTCTGCTTCAAGAACTTCGAGCCATCCAAGGATCCGTTGAAGCTAGATCCATTTTTCTCTTTTCCATTAGGTTTATCCAAGGAACTTAAGGTAGTAATGATGTTCATAACATCATTCGATTCATACATATAAAGCTATCTTATTCGAAGGTTTAAACTTGTAATCACTAGAACATAGTTTAGTTAATTCTAAACTTGTTAGCAAACAAAAGTTAATCCTTCTAACTTGACTTTTAAAATCAACTAAACACATGTTATATATCTATATGATATGCTAACTTAATGATTTAAAACCTGGAAACACGAAAAACACCGTAAAACCGGATTTACGTCGTCGTAGTAACACCGCGGGCTGTTTTGGGTTAGTTAATTAAAAACTATGATAAACTTTGATTTAAAAGTTGTTATTCTGAGAAAATGATTTTTATTATGAACATGAAACTATATCCAAAAATTATGGTTAAACTCAAAGTGGAAGTATGTTTTCTAAAATGGTCATCTAGACGTCGTTCTTTCGACTGAAATGACTACCTTTACAAAAATGACTTGTAACTTATTTTTCCGACTATAAACCTATACTTTTTCTGTTTAGATTCATAAAATAGAGTTCAATATGAAACCATAGCAATTTGATTCACTCAAAACGGATATAAAATGAACAAGTTATGGGTAAAACAAGATTGGATAATTTTTCTCATTTTATCTACGTGAAAATTGTTAACAAATCTATTCCAACCATAACTTAATCAACTTGTATTGTATATTATGTAATCTTGAGATACCATAGACACGTATACAATGTTTCGACCTATCATGTCGACACATCTATATATATTTCGGAACAACCATAGACACTCTATATGTGAATGTTGGAGTTAGCTATACAGGGTTGAGGTTGATTCCAAAATATATATAGTTTGAGTTGTGATCAATACTGAGATACGTATACATTGGGTCGTGGATTGATTCAAGATAATATTTATCGATTTATTTCTGTATATCTAACTGTGGACAACTAGTTGTAGGTTACTAACGAGGACAGCTGACTTAATAAACTTAAAACATCAAAATATATTAAAAGTGTTGTAAATATATTTTGAACATACTTTGATATATATGTATATATTGTTATAGGTTCGTAAATCAACCAGTGGCCAAGTCTTACTTCCCGACGAAGTAAAAATCTGTGAAAGTGAGTTATAGTCCCACTTTTAAAATCTAATATTTTTGGGATGAGAATACATGCAGGTTTATAAATGATTTACAAAATAGACACAAGTACGTGAAACTACATTCTATGGTTGAATTATCGAAATCGAATATGCCCCTTTTTATTAAGTCTGGTAATCTAAGAATTAGGGAACAGACACCCTAATTGACGCGAATCCTAAAGATAGATCTATTGGGCCCAACAAGCCCCATCCAAAGTACCAGATGCTTTAGTACTTCGAAATTTATATCATATCCGAAGGGTGTCCCGGAATGATGGGGATATTCTTATATATGCATCTTGTTAATGTCGGTTACCAGGTGTTCACCATATGAATGATTTTTATCTCTATGTATGGGATGTGTATTGAAATATGAAATCTTGTGGTCTATTATTATGATTTGATATATATAGGTTAAACCTATAACTCACCAACATTTTTGTTGACGTTTTAAGCATGTTTATTCTCAGGTGATTATTAAGAGCTTCCGCTGTCGCATACTTAAATAAGGACGAGATTTGGAGTCCATGCTTGTATGATATTGTGTAAAAACTGCATTCAAGAAACTTATTTTGTTGTAACATATTGGTATTGTAAACCATTATGTAATGGTCGTGTGTAAACAGGATATTTTAGATTATCATTATTTGATAATCTACGTAAAGCTTTTTAAACCTTTATTGATGAAATAAAGGTTATGGTTTGTTTTAAAAATGAATGCAGTCTTTGAAAAACGTCTCATATAGAGGTCAAAACCTCGCAACGAAATCAATTAATATGGAACGTTTTTAATCAATAAGAACGGGACATTTCAGTTGGTATCCGAGCGTTGGTCTTAGAGAACCATAATTTTGCATTAGTGTGTCTTATCGAGTTTGTTAGGATGTATTAGTGAGTCTGGACTTCGACCGTGTTTACTTGAAAAATGATTGCTTAACAAATTTTGTTGGAAACTATATATTTTTAACATGTGAATATTATGTGATATATTAATCTCTTAACGCATTTGATATTATGTGATAGATGTCTACCTCTAGAACAAGTCCCATTGACTCACCTAATAATAATGAAGAGTCAAATGTAAATTGGAATGATTCGTGGACTGATTCACAAGTTCCCGAAGAAGAACCGGAAGAAGAGTCGGAACCGGAAGAAGAATCGGAACCGGAAGAAGAATCAGAACCGGATGAAGAAATAGAACCGGTGGGAGAAATAATAAAACGGTTAAGTAAAAGAGAATCCTCAACCAACCGATCAAGGTTAATTATGGTCAATGGTGTTTCCGCCAAGGAAGCAAAATATTGGGAGGATTACCAATTCTCCGATGAATCGGATTCCGACGAGAATTCCAATGATGTTATAGAAATTACCCCAACTGAATTTAAAAAGGCAAAAGAAAATAATAAGGGAAAGGGCATAAAAATAGAGAAATCTAATTCCAACCCCGATGAACTTTATATGTATCGTCAACCCCCGAAGTTCTTAAGTTGTAACAATGACCCGGGAACCTCTAAACCACCAGGTTTTTCTAAACCAATGTGGACAACGACGGCTCGTATTAGGGGAACATCATATATCCCTAGAAACTTGGCAAAACGAACCAAAACCGAAGAAAAAGAAACGAGCGAGTCGGAATAAGATAGTTGTATTCGTGTGGTGTAATATATGTAATATAGTGTTCTTATGCTTTATGATATATGTAAAAATTGCTTGTATTAATAAGTATTTTTTTATGAATCTAACTCTTGTCTATTTTACAGTTTAAAAACACAAAATGGATAGACAACCCAATATTTTAAGAGACCTACCCGGAGACATGATTGATGAAATCTTGTCTAGAGTCGGCCAGAATTCCTCGGCACAACTATTTAAGGCGAGATCAGTTTGTAAGACATTCGAAGAACGTTCCAAGAATGTCTTGGTTTATAAGAGACTTTCGTTTGAAAGATGGGGGATATCACATTGGGAAACCCATAAGTTACGATGTGTTTACTTTGACGCATATATTGCGGGGAACCCAATGCTATTTTACGCAACGGGTTAAGAAATTATTTTGACTCAATATATCCGAATATTGGACTTCGTGATTTAGAAAAAGCGGCTAACATGCAACATAAAGAAGCATGTTATGCTTACGGATTAGTAATGTTCGCTTCTCACCAAAGTGAGAACAAGAACATCGGGCTACAACTATTAAACAAAACGTTTCCACAAGTGACGGAGTCGGTAATTGGGGTAAGAAATGAGGTTTTTAGATTATTACGGGACTGTTGGACATTACGTAACCCTCGTCCCTTTGACGACGTTACAACACGCTGTCTTATCAACGGCCATAACGGTTATGTTGCACAAGACCAAGGATGGGAAGTAGTCCTAGTAAAACCAGAATGCATGACTTGTTTCTGGACGTATGAATTACGTGTCTTTATTGCCTTTGCTGAACGACTTGTGTACTAGCTAGAATTATCTTCACAACTATCTTGTATCAAAGTTATTGTGTGCTATATTTCATGCTTTATGTAAAATAAGCGGTATTGTAAGTTTGTAAAATATTGTATAAAAGTTTGAACGAGAAATATTATTATAATCAGTTTTTCATATAGAATTGTAGTAGTTGAATTGTATATTAGCTACTAAGTATGAACTTAACGGGTAGGTACTACCCGAATTTAAACTTATAAAACGCTAATATGAAGAAAAAGCTTTTATAAATGAGTTCATATTATGCTACGAAATACTATTAACTACTCTTAATAGTCCCACTTTTAAAATCTAATATTTTTGGGATGAGAATACATGCAGGTTTATAAATGATTTACAAAATAGACACAAGTACGTGAAACTACATTCTATGGTTGAATTATCGAAATCGAATATGCCCCTTTTTATTAAGTCTGGTAATCTAAGAATTAGGGAACAAACACCCTAATTGACGCGAATCCTAAAGATAGATCTATTGGGCCCAACAAGCCCCATCCAAAGTACCAGATGCTTTAGTACTTCGAAATTTATATCATATCCGAAGGGTGTCCCGGAATGATGGGGATATTCTTATATATGCATCTTGTTAATGTCGGTTACCAGGTGTTCACCATATGAATGATTTTTATCTCTATGTATGGGATGTGTATTGAAATATGAAATCTTGTGGTCTATTATTATGATTTGATATATATAGGTTAAACCTATAACTCACCAACATTTTTGTTGACGTTTTAAGCATGTTTATTCTCAGGTGATTATTAAGAGCTTCCGCTGTCGTATACTTAAATAAGGACGAGATTTGGAGTCCATGCTTGTATGATATTGTGTAAAAACTGCATTCAAGAAACTTATTTTGTTGTAACATATTTTTATTGTAAACCATTATGTAATGGTCGTGTGTAAACAGGATATTTTAGATTATCATTATTTGATAATCTACGTAAAGCTTTTTAAACCTTTATTGATGAAATAAAGGTTATGGTTTGTTTTAAAAATGAATGCAGTCTTTGGAAAACGTCTCATATAGAGGTCAAAACCTCGCAACGAAATCAATTAATATGGAACGTTTTTAATCAATAAGAACGGGACATTTCAATGATGACGTTAGAGTCTGTGAATCATCACGTTTCATTAGAAACTCAGCATGACTTACTGTAATATAATCACGTTGATCAAGTGTCATTATATTATACTAACTCATGCTTCAGTTCCCAACACTACTTCAAAAACATTCATATTTTAAATTCGATGGTTCACAGAATATAGAAACTAAAACAGTTTCCTTTTAGGATATAATACAGATAGCGCAGAGATAATTAATATCGGACGAGAATATTTATGAAGATATTTTCTGAAATATTGAGGATATTTATAATGAAGATATGATAATATCTTAGAATTTCTAATATTGATGGATGATGATGAAGATTTGTCTGTAAAGGTTTAAAATAAGGAGTAAGGTATTCGTTAATGACTTTAACAGGCACTGAATCATTTGGATTCTTTGAAGGCAGATTTAGTCTTTGTGATTTGTCCACAGTCTCCTTCATGGGTTGTTCAATCCGTTTTCTAATTTCAACTTTCTCTTTTTCTCAGCTTTACCACCTTACTACTCTTTATCTTTATACCTTCGACGATTAAGGTCGTGTACAGTTTTTGCTGCTGTATTCAGCTTGTACAGAATTTGGGGTATTGATTTGTAAACTGGTTGCTTTTCAAAATTTCAGAGTGGAAGATCATAACTCTAAGAGATAAGGATTATATGTATACATATAATTGTTGATGTAGACATGCTGCGAGATTTCAAAATACTGAATTGCTAATTCTCGGTAGTTGGTATAGAAATTCTCGTTAATAGATGTAAATGAATAAATGATAGGGTTTCACTGAATATAGTGATTTTTCGGAAAGTCAAAGATTAACAGAGTTGTTGGTAAATTTACTACTAATGTGGTGAGATATAAACGGTTTCCTGGTATCGATGACGAAAGACAACTTATATATCAGGGTTATAATAAGCTAATCCGAGGGAAAAGTCAAAGTTGACTTGTTGGAGCTGTGACAAATTTGGCTATTTTGGAAAGGGATTGTAAAAGTTATTTTGGGTAATAATAACGCTAAAGGAATTAACACAACTATGTATTAAATGTTTACTCAAGTTCTTTGTGTTTTCAGGTGCATAATTATATGCATAAATCTTTCCTTCTGTAGATAAAGTGTGGTTGGTTCATCCTCTAGATTGAGGTGTTTTCAAAATCATGAAAGGTTTGAACACAGAATGTAATCGTGAAGATACAAATGAGGTTTAAGATGAAATCAAGTGGCAACTTGAAGAATTGTTTAGTTTCATATGTTATAATCAATATTTTAATCCATTTTAATTGTCCAATGTTATTAGTCCACAGTTAACAGTCCAATAATTCATATATAGTTTAATATATAATATTCGAATTAATTAATACGTTTCGTGACCCGTATACGTCTCAGACTCGATCACAACTCAAACTACATATATTATTGTAGAATCAACCTCAACCCTGTATAACTAACTCCCGCATTACTGCATATAGAGTGTCTATGGTTATTCCAAATAATATATATAGATGCGTCGATATGATATGTCAAAACCTTATATACGTGTCCCGATATTTAAAGTGCGTAAAAATAAATAACAGAAATTAAATGACGATAAATAAAGTGCGTAAAGTAAATAACAGAAATTAAATGACGATAAGTAAAATTGCGAGAATGTAAATTACGATAATTAAATTGCGATAAATAAAAATGTAACCAGTTAGCTAGGAACAGTTAGCGTGGATTCTTAATAATATTTCAATTAGTTAATTCGTTTGTTTCTAACAATTTTTATTTTGTCCCATGTTTTCTTCATTATGCCACTTGTTGGATTCTGATAGGTCAAAATCCAAATATGAAATTGAATGAAAATGGTTATTATGTAGTGAAAGGGTACGTATATCGGTGGATGTAAGTAGGATAGTAAATGACTGCTGAATCAGATTGGAAGAATGTACAGTGTAACTTATTAATGTGAAATTAAAATATTCCTCGGGTATTACCTACCCGTTAAAATATTTTCATCATTAACAGTTTGTACGAAAGAATTTTTAAATCACAATCTTTATGAAAATATACATACATATATATTTTCTTCAGATGTAATCATGGATTTAATGAGTCAATAAGATATTAAACTCATTTGATTTACCGTTAGAACTAGAATACATAATCTCTAAAACATTAGAGATTACATAATTGACGTGTTGGATGAAGATAAATGAGGTAGAACGATACGTAGAACGAAGATAATCGATGTTGAACGATATGTAGAATGAAGATCATACTCGAAGTACAAATAGTGATATTGAGGCATGTGATATTGAGGCTTGTGTTATTAGTGGTAATGGTGCCAATGCTGGTGGTACTGTTGGTGCCGATGATGTTGCTGAAGCTGGTAAGTTTTGCACCATATTTTCCAAAGCCACTACTCGAGCGCGAAGTTTGTTGACTTCTTCTATTATTCCGGGATGATTGTCGGTAGGAACGAGCGGATGAATAAGGTTTAGAATTTTAGATAGAAGATAATCGTGATGAGCTACCCTGGAGATGAGGCTAAAAATGGTGTTTCGGATAGGTTCACCGGTAAGTGCTTCAGGTTCTTCACCCAGAGGTGAATTCGGTTGGTGGAAGGGATCACCTTCTTCTTGCTTCCAATGATTAAGTAGACTACGAACCCATCCCCAATTCATCCAGAATTGGTGATGACTAATTGGTTGATCCATTCTGGTTACGCTGCTTTTGGAGCTTGAGTGGGACTCCATATCGGAATCCGAGGGGCTTGAACTAGTGGTGAGTTCCATTTTGCTCGGTTAGATAAAGAATTTTTGGTATGAAATGAACATCGAATATCGGGTGATATTCTAATTACATAGAATATCTATATCTATGTATAGTACAGAAGATCTCGTAGATTACGGAGAGAATTAAGGAAACGTGTCAGACAAGACTTAATGTGATGGGATGTGAATTTGTTTATACACCGTCTATGCAATAATTGCAATAAGATGTGTCGAGACTGAAAATGACAAGTAGATATTTTTCGACAAATGGTGGTAAGCAAACACTTTTAACATGCAGACCAGGTTCAAGTCTAGACTCATAAATATAACCTAACAACTACTAGGTCGAAGTCCAGACTCCTTAATGTATCCTAACAACTACTAGTTAGACACACTAATGCAAGACCTGGTTCGCTACGACCACCGCTCTGATACCAACTGAAAGGACCCGTCCTTATCCACCTGGACGAAGTCATCAACATTTGATCCCATTGCGATGTTCGACTCCAAGTAATGTCCTTAAAATGAGCAAATGCACAGCGGAAGACTTAATTCGTACCTGAGAATAAACATGCTTAAAAGTGTCAACCAAAAGTTTGGTGAGTTCATAGGTTTATCATAACAATCATTTCAATATGTTAATAGACCACAAGATTTCATAATCATAAACATAATACACTCGCAAGTGTATGTAAAGCATTCTAAGTGGTTGAGCACCTGGTAACCATACTTAACATTTAATCAATGTCGCATATTCCCTTTATTATGAAATCTCACTACACCGTACCAAGTGTAGTCATCAAAACGAAGTACTGTGCAACCGTTGAATACTGGTCGTCCAGTCCGGTTGGGGTTGTCAGGCTCGATAGATCTATCAACAGGATTCGCGTTTACAATACCACATGTAAATAGTAGTTACCAAGCTACAGGGAAGTATGCAAGTGGTACAACTCAACGTAGAATATATTTTTAAGTACTTGTGTCTATTTCGTAAATATTTATAAAAGCAGCACATGTATTCTCAGCCCAAAAATATATATTGCAAAAGCAATTAAAAAGGGAGCAAATGAAACTCACCATACTGTATTTCATAGTAAAAAAAATACATATATCGTCATTGAACAAGAGCAAGGTTGGCCTCGGATTCACGAACCTAAATTAAGTATATATATTTATGTGTTGGTCAATAGTTGTTTAACGAATTTGATTAAGTCATAGTGTATCACAATCCTAATGCTCGAGACTAATATGCAAAGTCTACAACAGTCAATTTGATTTAAAATGGTTTCCAAAATTTATACATGATTATAATATTGTTTAAATATCGTCGTTTTATATTTTTAAATAATTTTAAAAGATTTACTAGAGTAAATAATATAATATTTTTATTAACAAATATAATTTTATATAAAAATATTCTGTTATATATCTTAAGTAATAAAATTTATAAAGTTCATTTGATATCATAAAAATATTACGATAGGTTTTATTATTTGTATTACATATTTATTTGATATAATAATATTAATAACAATAATAAATAAAGGTTGTATTATTTTTTTAATAATAATTATTATTATTCTATTGATAAAAATATCAATTTTAATATTTACTAAAAATGATATTATAAAATAATGAAATTTTATATTAATAATGACATAAAATAATAATTTTGTAAAAATGATAGTTTTGATATTAATAATAATAAAAATACAATTTTTAATGATAATACTTTTTAATGATGATAATAATAATAATAATAATAATAATAATAATAATAATAATAATAATAATAATAATAATAATAATAATAATAATAATAATAGTTTGATAAAAACTAGAACGACGATAATAACGACGTTAATAATAATCATTTTTAATAATAATATCAAAAATTCAATTGACTATCTCTTCTAATCCGTTCATCGAAACCATTCAACATTTAAAGGAAAAGTTTTTAATTTTTCGCTAGCTTTCCAACGACATGCATATCTTATACCTCATCTCAACCACATGTGTAACTAATTCGAGATTCAACATAACCTAACTAAGGGCAATATCAAAAGTACAAACATGCATAATTCTAACTATTCGTGCACTAGTCTGGGATACACTATTGATATGTAAAAATTTATTTACGAGTACTCACGTATCAATATTGAGATTCAATATTGCAGGAAAGGTACGTAGACGCAACGGAGACAATAAACACTAGATTGACCTCATTAGCATACCCATGAACCATACCCATCACCTCCATAGCCATAACCCATAATTTTCTTAGCCTTATCCTACTTGAAATTACGCGAGCAGCACTCCGTCGTAGTATTTTATGTATAATACTAATAATAATAATAATAATAAGATTAATAATAATATTAATCTTAATAATAATAATAATATTAATAATTATATATATATATATATATATATATATATATATATATATATATATATATATATATATATATATATATATATATATATATATATATATATAAAGAGAGATTGAAATCGTAGATGAAGGAATGAATCAGCTAAGCGAGAAAACGTTCGATTTATAGGGACGTTGTGCTCACCTACCACCTATTTAGTTAATATTAAATATAAATATAAATATATTATTTAATCTTTATAATTAAAACGTTCGGTAAGTGAGAAAACGTTAGATCGCATGGTATGAAAATGAAATTCTCATTCAATCATAGCTACCGACACATTTGTAACATATGATATATATATATATATATATATTATTTAATATATAATATATTTAATCTTTAGAATTAATTAAATATTATATTATATTTACGCTCATGGTAAAAATATAATTTTTACAAAAATGACACGGACGTGGTCTCACGACTCATGTACCACTTTTGGTTTTTCGAGCGCATTTCCGTACGTGTAGAAAACTAGCCTTTTTCGTTACGCGACGTGTACCTTTAATAATAATTTGATTTATTTATCAAAAATTTACTTTATGAAAATGTATCTTATAAAATTTGAGCGGCGTGGTCATTTGCTTCTATAAATCAGAGACTCGTTGTTTACGAAAATATATTATTTTGAGTTGGAACGTTTTATGACTAAAATAAAATATATAAATATATATATATACATTTTTAGAAATATAAATTTATATCCAAATTCTTTTATTTAACAATATAACATTTAGTTTTTCAAAACCCTTTATTTTTCAAAGTTTATTTTTATTTCATTTAGGAAAATAGTTTAGCGCGTAACGTTTTTCTTTTTAAGAATTTAAATAGATACAAGTACTAATTATTTTTAAATATCAATTGCGTCACTAGACGAGTGTTACTACTGTGTACTTGATTTGGAAACATATATTTCTAATGAACACGTTTTAAGTACACGTTACAACCAATATTTTTAACTTACGTCTATTTGCTCACGGATTGTTTAGATAGACAAGTCCTATTATATCAAAAAGTGTTTTCATACAATTGAAAACTACATCAATTGATTTTTATGAAATTCCATCAATAAACATATGGAACCAAATACTTTTATGTAAAGTATTTATATTCAATACTTTGTTAACGTTATCAAGTTATAATATATACACATATTCATATATAATCATTTACATTCGTTTAATGGTTCGTGAATCATTGGAACTTGGTCGAGGTTTAATGAATGTATGAACATAGTTTAAAATTCTTGAGATTTAACTTAACAAACTTTGCTTATCGTGTCGGAATAATATAAAGATAAAGTTTAAATTTGATCGGAAATTCCCGGGTCGTCACAAATGCAGTCAAGGGTTTTGCTATTCTGGAAAAGTCTTGGATGAAACTTCTGTAGTAACCAGCTAGTCCTAAAAACTAGCGTATGTGTTTCGGAGGTTTCGGGGTTTCCCACTTTTCAACAGTTTCTATGTTTGCCGGATCCACCTTAATACCTTCTTTGTTCACTATGTGACCGAGGAATTGAACTTCTTCCAACCAAAATGCACACTTTGAAAACTTAGCGTACAATTCTTCCTTCCTCAATACTTCTAACACCTTTCTCAAATGTTCACCGTGTTCTTGGTCATTCTTTGAGTAAATAAGTATGTCATCAATGAAAACAATGACAAACTTGTCAAGGTATGGTCCACAAACTCGGTTCATAAGGTCCATGAACACAGCTGGTGCATTAGTTAAACCAAACGGCATGACCATAAACTCGTAATGACCGGAACGTAAGTCAATCTTTGAATAAACAGACAAGCCTTGTAGTTGATCAAATAAGTCGTCGATTCTCGGTAGTGGATAGCAGTTCTTGATGGTAAGTTTGTTCAACTCTCGGTAGTCGATACACAACCTGAATGTACCATCTTTCTTCTTGACAAACAAAACAGGAGCTCCCCACGGTGATGTGCTTGGTCGAATGAAACCACGCTCTAAAAGTTCTTGTAATTGGCTTTGCAGTTCTTTCATCTCACTGGGTGCGAGTCTATAAGGAGCACGAGCTATTTGTGCAGCTCCTGGAACAAGATCTATTTGAAATTCAACGGATCTATGTGGGGGTAATCCCGGTAATTCTTTCGGAAATACATCGGAAAATTCTTTTGCGACGGGAACATCATTGATGCTCTTTTCTTCAGTTTGTACTTTCTCGACGTGTGCTAGAACAGCATAGCAACCTTTTCTTATTAGTTTTTGTGCCTTCAAATTACTAATAAGATGTAGCTTCGTGTTGCCCTTTTCTCCGTACACCATTAAGGGTTTTCCTTTTTCTCGTATAATGCGAATTGCATTTTTGTAACAAATGATCTCTGCTTTCACTTCTTTCAACCAGTCCATACCGATTATCACATCAAAACTCCCTAACTCTACTGGTATCAAGTCAATCTTAAATGTTTCGCTAACCAGTTTAATTTCTCTATTCCGACATATATTATCTGCTGAAATTAATTTACCATTTGCTAATTCGAGTAAAAATTTACTATCCAAAGGCGTCAATGGACAACTTAATTTAGCACAAAAATCTCTACTCATATAGCTTCTATCCGCACCCGAATCAAATAAAACGTAAGCAGATTTATTGTCAATAAGAAACGTACCCGTAACAAGCTCCGGGTCTTCCTGTGCCTCTGCCGCATTAATATTGAAAACTCTTCCGCGGCCTTGTCCATTCGTGTTCTCCTGGTTCTGGCAATTTCTAATAATGTGGCCCGGTTTTCCACATTTATAACAAACTACATTGGCATAACTTGCTCCGACACTACTTGCTCCGCCATTACTCATTCCGACACCATTTGTTCCTTTCGTTCTGTTAACCCCTGGTCCGTAGACCTCACACTTCGCCGCGCTATGACCATTTCTTTTACACTTGTTGCAAAATTTGGTGCAGAACCCCGAGTGATACTTTTCACACCTTTGGCATAGCTGCTTCTGATTGTTGTTGTTGTTGCGGTTGTTATTGTTGTTGGAATGATTGTTGTAGTTGTTGTTGTTGTTGTTGTTTTGCCGTTTGTTGTAGTTGCAATTGATGTTGCGATTGTTGGGATAGTTGTTGTTGTTTTGGTGACTCTTATCACCGTTTTCCTCCCACTTTCTTTTGAATAGCTTCACGTTGGCCTCTTCGGCCGCCTGTTCTTTAATTCTTCCCTCAATCTGGTTCATTAGTTTGTGAGCCATTCTACATGCCTTTTGTATGGAGGCAGGCTCGTGTGAACTTATATCTTCTTGGATTCTCTCCGGTAACCCTTTCACAAATGCGTTGATCTTCTCTTCCTCATCTTCGAACGCTCTCGGACACAATAGGCACAATTCTGTGAATCGTCTTTCGTACGAAGTAATATCGAATCCCTGTGTTCGTAACCCTCTAAGTTCTGACTTGAGCTTATTGACCTCGGTTCTAGGATGGTACTTCTCGTTCATCAAGTGCTTGAATACTGACCACGGTAGCGCGTAAGTAGCATCTTGTCCCACTTGCTCTAGATAGGTATTCCACCATGTTAATGCAATACCTGGGAAGGTATGTGTAGCGTACTTCACTTTGTCTCCTTCAGCACACTTACTTATAGCAAAGACCTATTCAACTTTCTTGGTCCACCGTTTCAATCCGATTGGTCCTTCGGTCCTATCAAATTCTGAAGGTTTGCAGGTAGTGAATTCCTTGTAGGAGCAACCTATATGATTTCTTGCGCCGTTAACTGTATAGCTAGATTCAGAGTTATTGTTGGTATGTAGCGAAGCCTGTACTGCGGCTATGTTTGAAGCAAGAAATGCACGAAATTCCTCTTCGCTCATATTCAAGGTGTGTCGAGTAGTCGGTGCAATTTCCTTCAAAATAGTCAAATGAAACGAGTTAATCATATAGAATATCAAGAGTAGTCAATAGTATTTCGTAACGTAATATGAACTTATTTAAAAAAGCTCTTTCTTCATATTAGCATTTTATACTCTTTAATTCGGGTAGTACCTACCCGTTAAGTTCATACTTAGTAGCTAACATACCATTTCAACTACTACAATTCTATATGAAAAACTAATCACAAAAAAATATATATCATATTCAAACCTTTATACAATAACTTGCAAACTTACAATACCGCTATTTTACATATAGCATGAAATATAGCACATAAAACTTTGATACAAAGTAGTTGCGAAGATAATTCTAGTTAATAAATAAGGTGTTCAGCAAAGGCAATAAAGACACGTAATTCATACATCCAGAAACAAGTCATGCATTTTGGTTTTACTAATACCCCTTCCCATCCTTGGTTTTGTGGAACATAACCGTTGTGACCGATAGTAAGACAATGTGTTGTAACGTTGTCAAAAGGATGAAGGTTACGTAATGACCAACAGTCTCGTAATAACCTAAAAACCTCATTTCTTACCCCAATTACCGACTCCGTCACTTGTGGGAACGTTTTGTTTAATAGTTGTAGCCCGATGTTCTTGTTCTCACTTTGGTGAGAAGCGAACATTACTAACCCGTAAGCATAACATGCTTCTTTATGTTGCATGTTACCCGATTTTTCTAAATCACGAAGTCCTATATTCGGATATATTGAGTCAAAATAATTTCTTAATCCGTTGCGTAAAATAGCATTTGGGTTCCCCGCAATAAATGCGTCAAAGTAAACACATCGTAACTTATGGATTTTCCAATGTGATATCCCCCATCTTTCGAACGAAAGCCTTTTATAAACCAAGGCATTCTTGGAACGTTCTTCGAATGTCTTACAAACTGATCTCGCCTTAAATAGTTGTGCCGAGGAATTCTGACCGACTCTAGACAAGATTTCATCAATCATGTCTCCGGGTAGGTCTCTTAAAATATTGGGTTGTCTATCCATTTTGTGTTTTTATACTGTAAAATAGACAAGAGTTAGATTCATAAAAAAAATACTTATTAATACAAGCAATTTTTACATATATCATAAAGCATAAGCACACTATATTACATATATTACACCACACGAATACAACTATCTTATTCCGACTCGCTCGTTTCTTCTTCTTCGGTTTTGGTTCGTTTTGCCAAGTTTCTAGGGATATATGATGTTCCCCTAATACGAGCCGTCGTTTTCCACATTGGTTTAGAAAAACCTGGTGGTTTAGAGGTTCCCGGGTTATTGTCACAACTTAAGAAATACGGGTGTTGACGATACATATAAAGTTCATCGGGTTTGGAATCAAATTTCTATATTTTTATGCCCTTTCCCTTATTGTTCTCTTTTGCCTTATTAAATTGTGTTGGGGTAATTTCTATAACATCATCGGATTCCTTGTCGGGATCCGATTCATCGGAGAATTGGTAATACTCCCAATACTTTGCTTCCTTGGCGGAAACACCATTGACTATAATTAACTTTGGTCGGTTGGTTGAGGATTTTCTTCTACTTAACCGTTTTATTATTTCCCCCACTGGTTCTATTTCTTCTTCCGGTTCCGATTCTTCTTCCGGTTTCGATTCTTCTTCCGATTCCGACTCTTCTTCCGGTTCCTCTTTGGGAACTTGTGAATCAGTCCACGAATCATTCCAATTTACATTTGACTCTTCATTATTATTAGGTGAGTCAATGGGACTTGTTCTAGAGGTAGACATCTATCACATAATATCAAACACGTTAAGAGATTAATATATCACATAATATTCACATGTTAAAAATATATAGTTTCCAACAAAATTTGTTAAGCAATCATTTTTCAAGTAAACACGGTCGAAGTCCAGACTCACAAATGCATCGTAACAAACTCGATAAGACATACTAATGCAAAATTCTGGTTCTCTAAGACCAATGCTCGGATACCAACTGAAATGTCCCGTTCTTATTGATTAAAAACGTTCCATATTAATTGATTTCGTTGCGAGGTTTTGACCTCTATATGAGACGTTTTTCAAAGACTGCATTCATTTTAAAACAAACCATAACCTTTATTTCATCAATAAAGGTTTAAAAAGCTTTACGTAGATTATCAAATAATGATAATCTAAAATATCCTGTTTACACACGACTATTACATAATGGTTTACAATACAAATATGTTACAACGAAATAAGTTTCTTGAATGCAGTTTTTTACACAATATCATACAAGCATGGACTCCAAATCTTGTCCTTATTTAAGTATGCGACAGCAGAAGCTCTTAATAATCACCTGAGAATAAACATGCTTAAAACGTCAACAAAAATGTTGGTGAGTTATAGGTTTAACAAATATATATCAAATCGTAACAATAGACCACAAGATTTCATATTTCAATATACATCCCATACATAGAGATAAAAATCATTCATATGGTGAACACCTGGTAACCGACATTAACAAGATGCATATATAAGAATATCCCCATCATTCCGGGACACCCTTCGGATATGATATAAATTTCGAAGTACTAAAGCATCCGGTACTTTGGATGGGGTTTGTTAGGCCCAATAGATCTATCTTTAGGATTCGCATCAATTAGGGTGTCTGTTCCCTAATTCTTAGATTACCAGACTTAATAAAAAGGGGCATATTCGATTTCGATAATTCAACCATAGAATGTAGTTTCACGTACTTGTGTCTATTTTGTAAATCATTTATAAAACCTGCATTTATTCTCATCCCAAAAATATTAGATTTTTAAAAGTGGGACTATAACTCACTTTCACAGATTTTTACTTCATCGGGAAGTAAGACTTGGCCACTGGTCGATTCACGAACCTATAACAAATATGTACATATATATCAAAGTATGTTCAAAATATATTTACAACACTTTTAATACATTTTGATGTTTTAAGTTTATTAAGTCAGATGTCCTCGTTAGTAACCTACAACTAGTTGTCCACAGTTAGATGTACAGAAATAAATCGATATATATTATCTTGAATCAATCCACGACCCAGTGTATACACGTCTCAGGCTAGATCACAACTCAAAGTATATATATTTTTGGAATCAACCTCAACCCTGTATAGCTAACTTCAACATTACTGCATATAGAGTGTCTATGGTTGTTCCAAATAATATATATACATGGGTCGATATGATATGTCAAAACATTTGCATACGTGTCTATGGTATCCCAAGATTACATAATATATTAGAATACATGTATAATACAATATAAGTTAGCTAGGATATGATTTGTATAGAATTGTTAATATTTGTCGTAGCTACAAAAATAAAAAAAAATATCCAATCTTGTTTTACCCATAACTTCTTCATTTTAAATCCGTTTTGAGTGAATCAAATTGCTATGATTTCATATTGAACTCTATTTTATGAATCTAAATAGAAAAATTATAGGTTTATAGTCGGAAATATAAGTTACAAGTCGTTTTTGTAAGAGGTAGTCATTTCAGTCGAAAGAACGACGTCTTGATGACCATTTTGAAAAACATACTTCCACTTCGAGTTTAACCATGATTTTTGGATATAGTTTCATGTTCATAAGAAAAATCATTTTCCCAGAAGAACAAATTTTAAATCAAAGTTTATCATAGTTTTTAATTATCAAACCCAAAACAGCCCGCGGTGTTACTACGACGGCGTATGTCCAGTTTTACGGTGTTTTTCATGTTTCTAGGTTTTAAATCATTAAGTTATCATATCATATAGATATAGAACATGTGTTTAGTTGATTTTAAAAGTCAAGTTAGAAGGATTAACTTTTTTTTGCGAACAAGTTTAGAATTAACTAAACTATGTTCTAGTGATTTCAAGTTTAAACATTCGAATAAGATAGCTTTATATGTATGAATCGAATGATGTTATGAACATCATTACTACCTCAAGTTTTGTGGATAAACCTACTGGAAAAAAGACAAATGGATCTAGCTTCAAAGGATATTGGATGGCTTGAAAGTTCTTGAAGTAGAATCATGACACGAAAACAAGTTCAAGTAAGATTTCCACTCGAAATAAGATTGTTATAGTTATAGAAATTGAATCAAAGCTTGAATATGAGTATTACCTTATATTAGAAAGATATCTTACTGTAAATAAGAAAGATTTCTTGAGGTTGGATGATCACTTTACAAGATTGGAAGTAAGCTAGCAAACTTGGAAGTATTCTTGATTTTATGAAACTAGAACTTGTAGAATTTATGAAGAACACTTAGAACTTGAAGATAGAACTTGAGAGAGATCAATTATATGAAGAAAATTGAAGAATGAAAGTGTTTGTAAGTGTTTTTGGTCGTTGGTGTATGGATTACTCATATTTTTGTAATTTTATGAGATATTTCATGCTAGTTACCAAATGATATTTCCCACATGTGTTAGGTGACTCACATGGGCTGCTAAGAGCTGATCATTGGAGTATATATACCAATAGTACATACATCTAAAAGCTGTGTATTGTACGAGTACGAATACGGGTGCATACGAGTAGAATTGTTGATGAAACTGAACGAGGATGTAATTGTAAGCATTTTTGTTAAGTAGAAGTATTTTGATAAGTGTCTTGAAGTCTTTCAAAAGTGTATGAATACATATTAACACACTACATGTATATATATTTTAACTGAGTCGTTAAGTCATCGTTAGTCGTTACATGTAAGTGTTGTTTCACACATGTAAGTGTTGTTTTGAAACCTTTAGGTTAACGATCTTGTTAAATGTTGTTAACCCAATGTTTATAATATAAAATGAGATTTTAAATTATTATATTATCATGATATTATGATGTACAAATATCTCTTAATATGATATATATACATTAAATGTCGTTACAACGATAATAGTTACATATATGTCTCGTTTCAAAATCATTAAGTTAGTAGTCTTGTTTTTACATAAGTAGTTCATTGTTAATATACTTAATGATATGTTTACTTATCATAATATCATGTTAACTATATATATAACCATATATATGTCATCATATAGTTTTTACAAGTTTTAACGTTTGTGAATCACCGGTCAACTTGGGTGGTCAATTGTCTATATGAAACCTATTTCAATTAATCAAGTCTTAACAAGTTTGATTGCTTAACATGTTGGAAACACTTAATCATGTAAATAAAAATTTCATTTAATATATATATAAACATGGAAAAGTTCGAGTCACTACAGTACCTACCCGTTAAATAAATTTCGTCCCGAAATTTTAAGCAGTTGGAGGTGTTGACGTATCTTCTGGAAATAAATGCGGGTATTTCTTCTTCATCTAATATTCTCGTTCCCAGGTGAACTTGGGTCCTCTACGAGCATTCCATCGAACCTTAACAATTGGTATCTTGTTTTGCTTAAGTCTTTTAACCTCACGATCCATTATTTCGACGGGTTCTTCGATGAATTGAAGTTTTTCGTTGATTTGGATTTCATCTAACGGAATAGTGAGATCTTCTTTAACAAAATATTTCTTCAAATTCGAGACGTGGAAAGTGTTATGTACAGCCGCGAGTTGTTGAGGTAACTCAAGTCGGTAAGCTACTGGTCCGACACGATCAATAATCTTGAATGGTCCGATATACCTTGGATTTAATTTCCCTCGTTTAGCAAATCGAACAACGCCTTTCCAAGGTGCAACTTTAAGCATGACCATCTCTCCAATTTCAAATTCTATATCTTTTCTTTTAATGTCAGCGTAGCTCTTTTGTCGACTTTGGGCGGTTTTCAACTGTTGTTGAATTTGGATGATCTTCTCGGTAGTTTCTTGTATTATCTCCGGACCCGTAATCTGTCTATCCCCCACTTCACTCCAACAAATCGGAGACCTGCACTTTCTACCATAAAGTGCTTCAAATAACGTCATCTCAATGCTTGAATGGTAACTGTTGTTGTAGAAAAATTCTGCTAACGGTAGATGTCGATCCCAACTGTTTCCGAAATCAATAACACATGCTCGTAGCATGTCTTCAAGCATTTGTATCGTCCTTTCACTATGCCCATCAGTTTGTGGATGATAGGCAGTACTCATGTCTAGACGAGTTCCTAATGCTTGCTATAATGTCTGCCAGAATCTTGAAATAAATCTGCCATCCCTATCAGAGATAATAGAGATTGGTATTCCATGTCTGGAGACGACTTCCTTCAAATACAGTCGTGCTAACTTCTCCATCTTGTCATCTTCTCTTATTGGCAGGAAGTGTGCTGATTTGGTGAGACGATCAACTATTACCCAAATAGTATCAAAACCACTTGCAGTCCTTGGCAATTTAGTGATGAAATCCATGGTAATATTTTCCCATTTCCATTCTGGAATTTCGGGTTGTTGAAGTAGACCTGATGGTTTCTGATGCTCAGCTTTGACCTTAGAACACGTCAAACATTCTCCTACGTATTTAGCAACATCGGCTTTCATACCCGGCCACCAAAATTGTTTCTTGAGATCCTTGTACATCTTCCCCGTTCCAGGATGTATTGAGTATCTGGTTTTATGAGCTTCTCTAAGTACCATTTCTCTTATATCTCCAAATTTAGGTACCCAAATCCTTTCACCCCTATACCGGGTTCCGTCTTCCCGAATATTAAGATGCTTCTCCGATCCTTTGGGTATTTCATCCTTTAAATTTACCTCTTTTAAAACTCCTTGTTGCGCCTCCTTTATTTGAGTAGTAAGGTTATTGTGAATCATTATATTCATAGATTTTACTCGAATGGGTTCTCTGTCCTTCCTGCTCAAGGCGTCGGCTACCACATTTGCCTTCCTCGGGTGGTAACGAATCTCAAAGTCGTAATCATTCAACAATTCAATCCACCTACGCTGCCTCATATTCAGTTGTTTCTGATTAAATATGTGTTGAAGACTTTTGTGGTCGGTATATATAATACTTTTGACCCCATATAAGTAGTGCCTCCAAGTCTTTAATGCAAAAACAACCGCGCCTAATTCCAAATCATGCGTCGTATAATTTTGTTCGTGAATCTTCAATTGTCTAGACGCATGAGCAATCACCTTCGTTCGTTGCATTAATACACAACCGAGACCTTGCTTTGATGCGTCACAATAAATCACAAAATCATCATTCCCTTCAGGCAATGACAATATAGGTGCCGTAGTTAGCTTTTTCTTCAATAACTGAAACACTTTCTCTTGTTCATCCTTCCATTCAAATTTCTTCCCTTTATGCGTTAATGCAGTCAAGGGTTTTGCTATTCTGGAAAAGTCTTGGATGAACCTTCTGTAGTAACCAGCTAGTCCTAAAAACTGGCGTATGTGTTTCGGAGTTTTCGGGGTTTCCCACTTTTTAACAGTTTCTATCTTTGCCGGATCCACCTTAATACCTTCTTTGTTCACTATGTGACCGAGGAATTGAACTTCTTCCAACCAAAATGCACACTTTGAAAACTTAGCGTACAATTCTTCCTTCCTTAATACTTCTAACACCTTTCTCAAATGTTCACCGTGTTCTTGGTCATTCTTTGAGTAAATAAGTATGTCATCAATGAAAACAATGACAAACTTGTCAAGGTATGGTCCACACACTCGGTTCATAAGGTCTATGAACACAGCTGGTGCATTAGTTAAACCAAACGGCATGACCATAAACTCGTAATGACCGTAACGTGTTCTGAAAGCAGTCTTTGGAATATCATCTTCTTTCACCCGCATTTGATGATACCCGGAACGTAAGTCAATCTTTGAATAAACAGACGAGCCTTGTAGTTGATCAAATAAGTCGTTGATTCTCGGTAGTGGATAGCGGTTCTTGATGATAAGTTTGTTCAACTCTCGGTAGTCGATACACAACCTGAATGTACCATCTTTCTTCTTGACAAACAAAACAGGAGCTCCCTACGGTGATGTGCTTGGTTGAATGAAACCACGCTCTAAAAGTTCTTGTAATGGGCTTTGCAGTTCTTTCATCTCGCTGGGTGCGAGTCTGTAAGGAGCAAGAGCTATTGGTGCAGCTCCTGGTACAAGATCTATTTGAAATTCAACCAATCGATGTGGGGGTAATCCCGGTAATTCTTTCGGAAATACATCGGGAAATTCTTTTGCGACGGGAACATCATTGATGCTTTTTTCTTCAGTTTGTACTTTCTCGACGTGTGCTAGAACAGCATAGCAACCTTTTCTTATTAGTTTTTGTGCCTTCAAATTACTAATAAGATGTAGCTTCGTGTTGCCCTTTTCTCCGTACACTATTAAGGGTTTTCCTTTTTCTCGTATAATGCGAATTGCATTTTTGTAACAAACGATCTCTGCTTTCACTTCTTTCAACCAGTCCATACCGATTATCACATCAAAACTCCCTAACTCTACTGGTATCAAGTCAATCTTAAATGTTTCGCTAACCAGTTTAATTTCTCGATTCCGATATATATTATCTGCTGAAATTAATTTACCATTTGCTAATTCGAGTAAAAATTTACTATCCAAAGGCGTCAATGGACAACTTAATTTAGCACAAAAATCTCTACTCATATAGCTTCTATCCGCACCCGAATCAAATAAAACGTAAGCAGATTTATTGTTAATAAGAAACGTACCCGTAACAAGCTCCGGGTCTTCCTGTGCCTCTGCTGCATTAATATTGAAAACTCTTACGCGGCCTTGTCCATTCGTGTTCTCCTGGTTCGGGCAATTTCTAATAATGTGGCCCGGTTTTCAACATTTATAACAAACTACATTTGTATAACTTGCTCCGACACTACTTGCTCCGCCATTACTTGTTCCGACACCATTTGTTCCTTTCGTTCTGTTAACCCCTGGTCCGTAGACTTCACACTTCGTCGCGCTATGACCATTTCTTTTACACTTGTTGCAAAATTTGGTGCAGAACCCCGAGTGATACTTTTCACACCTTTGGCATAGCTACTTCTGATTGTTGTTGTTGTTGTTGTTGTTGTTGCGGTTGTTATTGTTGTTGGAATGATTGTTGTAGTTGTTGTTGTTGTTGTTGTTGTTGTTGTTGTTGTTGTTTTGCCTTTTGTTGTAGTTGCAATTGATGTTGCGATTGTTGGGATAGTTGTTGTTGTTTTGGTGACTCTTATCGCCGTTTTCCTCCCACTTTCTTTTGACTAGCTTCACGTTGGCCTCTTCGGCCGTCTGTTCTTTAATTCTTCCCTCAATCTGGTTCACTAGTTTGTGAGCCATTCTACATGCCTTTTGTATGGAGGCAAGCTCGTGTGAACTTATATCTTCTTGGATTCTCTCCGGTAACCCTTTCACAAACGCGTTGATCTTCTCTTCCTCATCTTCGAACGCTCTCGGACACAATAGGCACAATTCTGTGAATCGTCGTTCGTACGAAGTAATATCGAATCCCTGTGTTCGTAACCCTCTAAGTTCTGACTTGAGCTTATTGACCTCGATTCTAGGACGGTACTTCTCGTTCATCAAGTGCTTTAATGCTGACCACGGTAGTGCGTAAGCAGCATCTTGTCCCACTTTCTCTAGATAGGTATTCCACCATGTTAATGCAATACCTGTGAAGGTATGCGTAGCGTACTTCACTTTGTCTCCTTCAGCACACTTACTTATGGCAAAGACCGATTCAACTTTCTCGGTCCACCGTTTCAATCCGATTGGTCCTTCGGTCCCATCAAATTCTGAAGGTTTGCAGGTAGTGAATTCCTTGTAGGAGCATCCTACATGATTTCTTGCGCCGTTAGCTGTATTGCTAGATTTAGAGTTATTGTTGGTATGTAGCGCGGCCTGTACTGTGGCTATGTTTGAAGCAAGAAAGGCACGAAATTCCTCTTCGCTCATATTCAAATTGTGTCGAGTAGTCGGTGCAATTTCCTTCAAAATAGTCAAATGAAACGAGTTAATCATATAGAATATCAAGAGTAGTCAATAGTATTTCGTAGCGTAATATGAACTTATTTATAAAAGCTCTTTCTTCATATTAGCATTTTATACTCTTTAATTCGGGTAGTACCTACCCGTTAAGTTCATACTTAGTAGCTAACATACCATTTCAACTACTACAATTCTATATGAAAAACTAATCACAAAAAAAAATATATCATATTCAAACCTTTATAGTGTCATGACCGTAATCATCATGGAATTCACAATACTTTGTTTTATCTAGCTTACCAAATTCTGTAAGCGGAGTTGGAACTGCAAAGGTCGCGCACACTGGTTCAGTTGCCAAAATTTCCTTTGGTGTTTTAGACAAACGTTTCAGCAGCGCATAGTTCTGATTATTGATGCCGCGCTGGTTATTGTTTCGATAATTGCCACTTGATTTTCCTTTATCATTTCTGATAGGACCACCGCTAGGATACCTTCCACGAGAGTTACTTCTGCGGTTTTGATCACGCGATCGATCATCATCGTCTTTCCTTTCATTATGCGAGCTGGCAGTGGGAATATCGTTATCTTTGCCACTCCGCATATAATCATGGCATTCTTTAAGTGCTTCAGCATAAGTTGTTGGCACCGTATGGCGCAAACGCTTGACCAACGTTGGGTGACGCTCTGAGTTTATACCATGTATGAGTCTGTAAATCTGCTGCTCTGGCTTAAGATCTGGTATACGCAGACACTCATTAGTATATCTTGTGAGAAATTCACCCAAAGATTCCTTGGATTTCTGCACAATATCATGACATTCGATATGAGTGCGTTTGCGTGGCCTCTGATTCTGATATTGCAGAAAGAACTTCATCCGCAGATCCATGAACCCGAATATGCTACCTGATGGGAGTTTATTAAACCATTCGCGAGCAATGCGCTGCAGTGTCATGGGAAATATCTGACATGCAACCGGATCCACCCAACCTTGGGTGCGCATTGCGCCTTCGAAATGCTGTAGGAAGTCATCCGGATCGGTTAAACCATTATAAGTACCCAGTGTGTGGGGTATCTTTGGCGCTGATGGAAACGGATATGCAGTTATATGCGGAGGAAACTTATCAAAAGTAGTTGGTAGCTCAAAAGGTGGTTTAACAGGGTCACCTTTTAGCCCTGCGAAGAAACACTTCATCATAAACAAAATCAGGTTGCGAAAATAGGTGGACCATGTCAGGAGGTGCCGCCTGCATAAATTGGCTTGCGAGATTCACCTGCCCTGAATATTTTGCCAAGGTTGCCCCGGTGTTTACGGATATAACCAAGGCTGATGCGTTGGAAAAGAAGGCAGGCTTGCCGGCGCAGAGTATACGGGTAGCTGAAAAGGTGACGGTGGCGCAGATGACTGCGAGACCTGAGGATATGCCATTATAAGTCCAACCGTATGCGCAGTGCTTTGCTGTTCTGCGGTTATCGGCGTCCAATGAGAATTGGCATCCAGAATGACACCGAGCCCCCAACTATTAAGTAATGCCTGCGCATCCGCAGGAGTCAAAAACTGAGAAATTGGACGCGGTGGTTGCCAAGGCTGCAACGGTGTAAACGATGAATTCTGCTGAATACTCTGCGTCTGCAGAGGGATTGAAACCGTAGTACTATAAATAGGTACCTGGCCGCAGCATACCACGTGCGGGCCTACTGTTTCACCGCTAGTGCCTACCAAGATGACCCTTGGATCCACCGAGGAAAAATCCAACCGCGTGGTTGTGACTGGCGAGTTTGCCCTTGGCGGTTAATCCCATCTGGATATATCGGCTTATACCTCTGAAAAGGCTCGCCAGATACAGGTGGAGGATATGGCGCGTATCCCGCCCCCGTAGTCATAGCTTGCATCTGCTAATTACCAGACGGCATGTTTTGATTATCTGTTTGAGTACGTTCCGATGAGTCCCCGGAAGTCATGATACTGTTAAAGAAAAAATTCAAAAAATTTATGAACAATAAGCCTTATAATTCAAAACTTTAATAGGAAAAAACAATTAACCACGTCTTGAACTAGTTCGACTCTCAATGAAAGCACCACTTGATCATGCATATTTTTACCATAGGGTTAATATGCCTGTACAATACGTAAAGGGGGGGGGGGGGGGTTTAAGGATCTTAGAACAAGGCTCTCCGGTCCGGCTACCGTGAATAACCTAGCCGACATGATGATGTCGGTGGGGTGGCCAAGTGATTAAGTCCACCTTCGATAACGGTCGTTGATCGGAAGGCCCCATATAAGGCTGTAGGTGCTAGTCAATGAAAAACTAACCTGTTAACCTTGAGAAGACGAGAGATGATGCTGGTTACGTAAGATGTGTGGTTGATGATTGTTACGTAACGTGGTTGTCTTTTAGGATGATAATTAGGGTTTGTATATATAGGCAAACCCTAATTCTAGAACCATCCGAGATAATGGTAATCCCTTCCATAATCAACTCCCCCGAATCACGGATATAATTATGGAAAAGATACTTACTTGAGGACCAAGTAACCGCCGTACCGGGAACAAAGGCATTCGATACGAATCCGCATACCGCATACAAAGTATACGCATACGCATGCGCGCGAGTGCCCGCATACGTATGTATTGCGCATGCGGGTTGCGGTATCATTACCACTAATGTTTTTTTTCCTACTCGATTGATCACTCAATTATCGTAAATTACACGGTTGATCGATCACCTTAACGATGTACCCTCACATGCTTGGCATGTAATTTGACTTAATGAACATTTCAACGCATGTTAGTATCAGGAAACTGCACACACAGAACGAGCCAACTACAAGGATTGTTCGCGTAATTATTTCAGTTCAAAAAATGACAAATAATTTGTTTTATGGGTCTAGTAGGTAACCAGACATATTTTGTTTATATAAACACATATTTTTTAACTTTATGACCTAGAATGATATTTTTTTAGAGTATATAGTGTACATTGGAAAAAAGTGAAAATATATTATCTATTGGTAGCTTTTAACCCTTAATATTTATATGTCAAAATTTGTACGTTTGCCAGGGACACCTCAAACGTGTATTTCCGTTGAAAACCCATTAAGACCCATCCCGAAAGAATATGATGCAAGAAAATTACTTTTCCGGGATCCCCACAAATGTGACAAAAGTAAACATCATCTCACTGCCACAAGAGTTGTAAATTCTTGTTGCGGGTAAGGATTGAACTTACGCCTATTTTATGTCAAAGTTTTCACATGGTAGCCTCAAAGATATCGGGTACCCACTGAGCCTATTCTAACCCTTAATATTTGTGTGGTATGCTATTCCATCGATTTCATTTTAAATAATTTAAATAAAATAATTAACTATATCAAAATATGGAGTGTATGTTATACATTAATAATTTAAAACTCTTATCTCCTTCCCAAATAAGATTGGGTTGGATTTGTCGAATGTTTGGAACACATTTGGTTTAGAGTAGTGATATTTTAACTGATGGTATGTGTCAATGACGTAACTAATTTGATACATTCTCTAGGAGGGTTTATGCACTAAAATTACACTCTGACCTATTTCTCTGTTTGACTCATTTCTTTTTAAGTTAATTTCTTTTGCTTGACGTCATGACCCCTTGTTCAAATGCGTCAAAATTTCCATCTCTAAATTTCATAATGACACAAAACATAATGTTACTATTTAATTTGACAAATTTTCTTATAGGTGGCTGCCTTGTTTAAGATTGGCAGCAACAAATAACTTCCTGCTATTCCTGATCATCTGTCAGATAAGGGTAAGAATTTTGTAAGCAGTGTTTGTAATGAAATCCAGATCATCGTCCCACTGCTTATCGACTTTTAAATCACTGCTTTTTAAGAAATATTGCACCTTTGGAAAGGGCAATACCATACCCTGACCCATTAGATCCACTACATTCCGCTACAAATTGAGTCAAATCTTCGGTATATTTGTTTACTTTGTTCCTCTCATTTCAACCAAGTCCACATCGATGCTACTTTCTTTAAGAGGTGTCAATATTGACCCATTTAAACTAGCTAAAATAGGCACGGGTCAATTGGTTGAGCCTCCTATTTCATTCTATGTTATAAATAATAATTAACGGTTCGATGATTTGTTTAAAAATAATATAAAAATGACAAAATAGGTCCACGTCAACCCAACCTGGTCCACCCTTTTTCAACCTACACAAAATGGCTTGTTTCAACCTTCACCCAATTTTTTCCCATTACCATCTTTCAACCTTCTCTTCTCTTCTCGCAACTCGCTAACCATTTATTCAAAGTACCAAAACCTGGTTATTGTTCCAGTCTCTCTCTTCGAACTCTTTTGCACTCTATCCTGAGTGCGAGCACCCCCCCCCCCAGGGAGTGTGGCGAAAACAGAATTTTTTTTCACTCGAGGCGAATTTTTTTTAAAACGTAACAATTTTTTTGGTAAAATATCGAGATTTTTGGGCAAAATATAGAGGTTTTTGGGCAAAATATGAAGGTTTTTGAGCAAAATTTGGAGATTTTTTGGTAAAATTTGAAGGTTTTGCAACAAAATATGGAAGATTTGGGGCAAAATATAAAGGTTTTGGGATAAAATATGGAGGCTTTGGGGCAAAAAAAAAATTCACTGGGGGCAAAGTAGAAAAACCCAAAAATTTTACATTGAAAATTGCAAATCCGCTGGCGGCGACTGCCCCCTCTGCCCCTTACTATTTCCGCCAGTGCCTAGGAAATGAGTATAGACATAGTGGCATACTGCATACACTCACATAAGTATAGGTGACGATTTCAACCCATTTACGTATGAATGGCGTTTATCTTGAAACAGGTTAAATAAAACATTAGCTAAAAGGGGGACGAGTCTAATGGTATTGAATGGTTCAAAGTTGTTAAAGTCTAATTTTAGCTGATACAAAAATTATTCATTCAAAAAGTTATATTAAGGTTGTAAAAGTATTGTTTTTTGTACTCATAAACTAGTTTAATACCCGCAACCTTGCGGGTTTCTAATAAGAATTTTGTCTATATGTAATGTTTTATGTGATTGATATTACATTTTTTATAGGTTTGAATATTATGCTTTGTATATATATAAAATATATGGTTTTATAAGGTCACGTATTTTAAAGATTACATGAAAGTTAACCCAACCCACTTTTTGTACCAATAGAAGCCTTAACTGAGTTTTTTTTACCTCGAATTAGATATCGTTAAATTGTTGTTGATATTCAGAAAGAAGTAACAACAATTTGGCATTAGTGAAATTTTTGGAATTTAACATGGCCAATCACTTGAGAAAAAACAAGAAATTTAGCCATATTTTTAACTTCTTATTTTCAGACGGCATAGTCTTCTATTCTGTAACTCGTAATCATCTTTCTTTATATTCAAAAGTTGGAAGGCAACATATTGAGTGTATTCTGTATAATCTTTACATGGTGACTGAATAGGTGCCCTTGTTATATGATCAGGTAAATCATATGCATCAACAAGTTCTTTAGCAATGTTTGTCACCTGAAAACTTAAATTATCTGCCAGCTTGTGGTGCTTCTACACGTACAAACAAAAACAAGGGTGTTTTAAAATTCGAGGTAAACCTAACTCCAAAGGTCATGTTTTAAAATGAACTCATTGTGACCCATTACTCAATCCATATGACCTGTCAATTTAGCTACCGTAATGTACAACTCAAAAAGGATGCATACAACTATTTATTTAGATACCTCTTAACGGCTTCAATAAAGTCTTCAATAATAATTATTTCAATGTGGAATTCTGCAAGCTTCAAAAGACGATTCAAACATTCGTTCCATGCACCAAAGCTCCCATAAGTCTATGTATGTATTTGTAGTCGGACTGCTGCACTTTGAAGCAAACACGGTGTTTAGTACTGCACATGTTAACGTCGTAGGTGTATTTAGTTTGTTTACTTTTGGAATCAATGTGTTGACTTAGAAGTTAGTACATGTAAAATGTTTAACTATTTGAATGTTACTTCCTAAAACTACCGTCTACGAAGAACAATCACTGACAAAATTTAAATACAAAAGCCTCCCATATAAAACTCGGCAGTCAAACATGGACTTTTCTGGAGGAGGAATTATCAACAGTATTCTTTAAAATTCATTACCTCCCATGTCGTAAGGCAACCTTTTTCATGTCTAATCACAAACAACGAAAAGAAATGCAATGTTTTCCTTATTGGAAATTTCAGTCCAGATTTATCAATTTGCCTCTTAAATGATATTTCTATTAATTAAATACGCTACATATATTTGATAGAATATTCGAATGTCAAAGAGCATAAATCATTTGTAACTTAAATCGATTAATACGAGTATAGTAGAAATCTTCAAAGTTAATAGGAGTTTTTTTCTTTGTGATCTTTTAACACCACTACTCAGAATTAATGAAAGGGAGAATGTTCGTTGAATTGCATGAAAGTGACTTACTTTAGGGGCTTGTTGATTACGTTCATCAATGTGAAGACCCGTCCTAATCCATCCGGACGTAGTCCATATCGATTATAAACGATTCACAACAGTTGATTACATCGCGAGGTACTTGACCTCTATATGATACATTTTACAAACATTGCATTCGTTTTTGAAAAGACAATCTTTCATTACATCGGAAGTTGATAGGCATGCATACCATTTCATAATGTATCCAACTAAAATTGACTTAATAAAAATCTTGATGAACTCGACGACTCGAATGCAACGTCTTTTGAAATATGCCATGAATGACTCCAAGTGATATCTATAAAATGAGCAAATGCACAGCGGAATATTTCTTTCGTACCTGAGAATAAACATGCTTTCAAGTGTCAACCAAAAGGTTGGTGAGTTCATTAGTTTAACATAAATAATCATTTCTATCATTTTAATAGACCACAAGATTTTCATTTCTCATAAACATACGTCCCATGCGTAGAGACAAAAATATCATTCATATGGATTGAACACCTGGTAACCGACATTCACAATATGCATATAAGAATATCCCCATCATTCCGGGATCCTCCTTCGGAAATGATATAAATTTCGAAGTACTAAAGCATCCGGTACTTTGGATGGGGCTTGTTGGGCCCGATAGATCTATCTTTAGAGTTCGCGTCAATTAGGGTGTCTGTTCCCTAATTCTTAGATTACCAGACTTAATAAACAGGGCATATTAGATTAGATAATCCATCCATAAAATGTAGTTTCATTTACTCGTGTCTATTTCGTAAAATAGTTATAAAAGCAACGCATGTATTCTCAGCCCAAAAATATAAAGGGTAAAAAGGGAAATGAAACTCACCATACTGTATTTTGTAGTAAAAATACATATGACGATATTGAACAATGCAAGGTTGGTTCCGGATTCACGAACCTATATCATGTATATATATTAACACATTATAAATCAACTAAGTTTATATATATTCTGTTATGTATTAAGATTAATATTCTTATATATAATTATTAATACTTTTAAGACGTTATGATACTTATTTGATATTTACCTAATGTTACATCAATCATACTAGTTAAAACAAAATTTTATGTAATATTAGTATACTTCATTTATTTATTATTATTATTTTTTTATATATAAATATCTTTCGTTTGCAAGATTAATAATTTGTAGTAATACTAGCTTAAAAATAATGATAATAGTGATAGTAATATTAGTAATAATAAAATGTAAATTCTAAAAATGATAGTTTTAATAAGGATAATAACTTTAATATTAATGTTATATGATAGTTTTAATAATAAAAATGATACAATAATAATAATAATAATAAAATAATAATAATAATAGTAATAATAATAATAATAATAATAATAATAATAATAATAATAATAATAATAATAATAATAATAATAATAATAATAATAATAATAATAATAATAATAATAATAATAATAATAATATAAGGAATAATAAGTATACTACCTTAAAAGTTTTTCCCAAAAACAAATGTCTCAGACAAGGCTCGAAGCCGCAACCTGTCGTTCCCCAATCACACACTCAACCGTCTGAACTAATATATTTTTCGTGATTATAATCATACCTAAATCTATTTAACCTAAATAACTGTCAGTTCCACTTCTTCTTTTTCTGAAAAAAAATGTCACAGTCCAGGCTCGAACCTGTGACCTCCTGATTAACAACCCATACCCTTAACCATTCCTCTGCTGTTACTTTCCTGATTTAATTCCCATTCTAATTCCTTTTAACACAAACATCTGACTTCTTCTTCCCCAAACTAATCAACTCTTATATTATTTTCACATAATTTCTTCCATCATGTATCTATAATCATATTATCATACATCAAATATAACATCATCTAGTAATTATCATCATTCAAATCACCACATTATCATACCATTATCTTCACCATCGATTTCGTATAAGAAAAAGAAAAATAAATAAAAGAAGATTGGTGTGTCTCGAGCAGCCCAACAGAAATAAGAGCACAACCCAATCAAACATTCATGGCATTCTCATTAATCCATTAACGGCCCAAATCAGAATTTGCATAGGTTCTATTTTAATATATAAAGAAAGTGGCTGTACATGATATTTGGAATTTTGCAGCTTAAAATATATGTATATATTCTGTCCAGCTCGTCACCCCTCAATAAACAACCTTGGATTCATTTTTTTTATTTTTTATTTTTATATAATACCGATTAGATGGTATACTTAACTCGTCCCCATGTGTTTGTCCCAACACTCAACCTATGATAATATATAGTAAATATAAAAGGTGTATGTACTGTGTTGTTCTCTGGCTCCACCGAAACCATTACTAATAAAATTAAGTCACCAAATTGCAAGTGGTAATCACCTTTATTTGATACTTGTCGATTAAAGGAAGATCATAGGAACATGCTAAGGCAACTTTTAATTGATAAAGTCATTTGTATGAAGGTTTATATGTTTGCATCGGTTTTTGATTGTAATGGGTTTAATGGGTTTCGAATCGGTATTGACAATAAATAATTGATCATCGATGGTGTTGGTCTAGTTTCAGTTATTAACAGAAACTATAGTAGTAACATGCGAAAGTGAAGATGTTGAAGTAGTTGAAAGGTGGTTGATGATTATAGTCACGAGGTGGTGGTTTATAGTTATTCATAGCAACAGTAAAAACCGAAAGGCGAGCATGGTGGTGGTGGAAAGTGTAGGGTGAAGGTGATACGGTTGAGGGTTGATGTGATGTGTGGTTGTTGAAGTTATGGGTTTCGATGTTGATGATGATCGAGTCCTTTTGTTGATCTGCAAACAGAGATAACAAGTCGATAGCAGTAGTGGGGAATGAAGGTGTAGCGATGGTGGATATTGTGGTTAAGCTGATCAACAAAAAAAATATATCCACAGCGTAGCAATAGATGGTTGTATATAATCTATTATAACATTGTTAAAGGAATCTCTGAAGCAGTAACTGAGTTGTTGGTTTGTGATAATTCACGGATTTGAGAAGGACATGGAAGAAAAAAAATATAATAGACAAAATATAAAAGATCTGATAATTGATATTATTACGCATATGAACTAGTATTTATTTTAAATATATAACTGTATTTATTTATATATCTGTATATACATTTATGTATATATTTTATTATTTTTTTTATTATTATTATCAATTACTAACAATAATAATAATAATCATAAAAGTAATTATAAAATGAAAATAATAATATTATCAATACTACTAATAATAATTTTATAAAGAGACTAATAATAATAGATAATAATATTAATACTTACCATAAAAATGACAATAATAGTCTTATTAGTTATAATGATATTACTATTATTAATGATAATGATAATAATAATATTAATAATAATATAAGTTATAATAATATTAATGATACTTATGTATATCAAATTTTGTATATATATATATATATTTTACATAAAAATATTAATATTAATAATACAATTAATAACGATAATATAACAATTATATTCAAACTTGTAGTTTAATATAATACGATTGATTAATTATATCATATATACAATGACACCATTTATTGTATATCGAATATTTATATTTTATATATATATATATATATATATATATATATATATATATATATATATATATATATATATATATATATATATATATATATTCCAATATAGTACTAATTATACATATAAATCATATATAATCATCTATAGATTTATTTTAAATTTAAATTTTTACTTAATTATGTCGTATCTTATTTTATATATTCAATTCTAACGTTTAACTTATATTTTTATAATTTCAATTTATTATATAAACTTACATTTATAATTATACCTATTTATTTACAAATACTTGTTCGTGAATCATCGGGCAAGGTCAAATGAATATATGAAACAGTTCAAACTTTTTGAGACTCAACCTTACAGACTTTACTTATCATGTCGAAACCATATAAAGATTAAGTTTAAATTTGGTCGAAAATTTTCGGGTCATCACAGTACCTACCCGTTAAAGAAATTTCGTCCAGAAATTTTAGTGAGGTGGTCATGGCTAACAATAAAAATGTTTTCGTGAAGAATATGAGTTGATAGAATAAAGTTTTATCTTTACCGAGTAATATAGATTAAACGATTCGGTTACTTGAAGCGTATGAGTGAAGATATCGCAAAAGAGTGAAATAAAGAAGTAAAGATTTATCTTAGCTTTTGACGTAGTCAGAGTTGAATTCCAGAATTCATGGGATTTTAAGAAAATCTTCGAAATCTAAAAGATTTGATTCTTCGGCGAGTAAGGAAATTAAGATCTCTATAATTAAATGCGATGATCTGTATCGATTGCTTCGTCTGGTATCTCCACTATAAATGAACTTCTTCCGTTCTCTTATTTTTATCATTCCTATACTTTCATTCTTAATTCTTACTTCTAAAAGGTTGGGAAAATGCTTCATCCAGTTCTACTCCTTGATATATTCTTAATTATCATTTCTATCATCCTTTTTTTTTAATCTTCCACCAGAAGAATCTGGCTACTTCTACTATTACCTTGGGGTGATACTATTCTTAATTCTATCGTATCTTTATATTGCTATTCGTATTAATATCCACGGTTTGTAACCTCCGTTTTGTTATTGGGCTTTATATTTTCTCTTATATTTCAGAGTTCCTGCTTCCGTCTTCTATAATCAGTGTCATTCACAGTTAATGCTCCCTCCTATTTGCTACGATTTATACTCCCATTTCTATTTCGAAGTTTCATTCTTTTGCTTTCTCTTCGCAAGTAATGGTTCAGAATTCATTGTATGGAGTTTCGAATGAACATGACTATTATTCTAAGAGAGAGCTTGTAATAGCACGATCTTGATTGGTTAAATTACCAGAATATCCGGAAAGATAGATCTATCAAGAAGATATATTCTTAATATGTTTGGAGATTGAGTAGAATGTAAGAGTCGTGTAAATGGAATATGATGACGGTATGTTCTGTGAATTGTCACGTTCCATTAGAAACTCAGCATGAATTACTGTAATATAATCACGTTGATCAAGTGTCATTATATTATACTAACTCATGCATCAGTTCCCAGCATTACTTCAATAACATTCATATTTTAAGCTTGAAAGTTTACAGAATATAGAAACTAACTGTTTCTATATGATGTAATACTGATAGCACGAAGAGATTAATAATTCCAGATAAGAATAGTTATAAAAATATCTCCAGAAATATGGAGGATATTTATAATGAAAGATACGATAATATCTCGGAATATTTAAGATCAGATGATGATAGAAACTATTGTCTGCAAGGGTTTAGAGTAAAGAGCAAGATATTCACTAAAGACTTTAGCAGACATTGAATCATTTGGATTCTTTGAAGTCAAACTTATTCTTTGTGATTTGTCCATGGCTTTCTTCATAGTTTCGCATAATCTGTTTTTCGGTACTAAATTTTCTATTGAATGTTTCCAAAATAATGATACACAGGAAGCACGAATAGGTATATAATTTCGGACGAGAATATTTATGAAAATATCCTCAGAAATATCGAAGATATTGATGATGATATTTTGGAATTTCTAAGTTCGATGGTTGATGGAGAAAGATTTTCCGCAAGATTTTAACATGACTTCGGAGCAAGATATTCTCTAAAAATTTCAACGGATCCAGAATTATCTAGATTCTTTGAATATAGGGTATGGTCCTTGTGTTTGTCCTTGGTCTCCTTCATGGTTAGCTCAATCCGTTTTCCAGTTCCAACGTTTCTAAGCTTTTCCAACGTACTATTCTTTATCATCAAACTTTCGATGACTAAAGTCGTTTACGGTTGCCTACAGTTTCTGCTGCTTCATTCAGCTTTTTCAACATTCAGAGTATTAATTTGTAGATTGAGTGCTTTTCAGAATTTCAGAATAAAAGACCATAATTCTAAAAGATAAATGTTATACATATAACTGCTGATGTAGATATGCTGTGCGTTTTCAAAGTACTGATTGTTGACTCCCGATAATTGGCATGGCAGTTCTCGTTACAAGATGCGGATGAGTATATGATAAGGTTTCAATGAATAAATATAATGATTTATCGGGGAGATTTAAACCAAGAAGCAACGAGGTTGCTGGTACGTCTACTAGTAATATGGTAGAATATGAAAGGTTCCTTGGTAACAATAAAAGAGCACGAATATATATCAAGGTTATAATAAAGTTGTTTCAAATGAAAAATCGAAGTTGTCTTGTTAGAGCTGTGACAAAATTCGCTACTTTGAAAAGGGATTGCAAGGTTATTTTCGGTAATAACAACGCCAAAAGAGTTAGCACAGATACGTGTTAAATGTTTATTCTGGTTCCGAGTGTTTTTCAGGTGCATAACTATATGCATCAATCTCTTGTTACGTAGATGAAGTATGTTGGTTCATTCTATCGACTGAGGTGTTTTCAAGAATCATGAAAGGTTTGAATGCGGGTCGTAATCGTCAAGATACAAATGAGGTTTAGGATGATATCAAGTGGCAACTTGAAGAATTGTTTAGTTTCATATGTTATAATCCATATTTTAATTCATTTTAATTGTCCAATATTGATAGTCCACAGTTGATAGTCCACCGTTAGCAATTCAATAATTCATATATAATATTCGAATTAATTAATACATATCGTGACCCGTGTACATGTCTCAGACTCGATCACAACTCAAAGTATATATATTATTGTAGAATCAACCTCAACCCTGTATAGAGAACTCGATCATTACTGCATATAGAGTGTCTATGGTGATTCCAAATAATATATATAGATGCGTCGATATGATATGTCAAAACCTTGTATACGTGTCCCGATATTTAAAGTGCGTAAAATAAATAACAGAAAATTAAATAACGATAAATAAAGTGCGTAAAGTAAATAACAGAAATTAAACGACGATAAATAAAATTGCGAGAATGTAAATTGCGATAAAATAAATTGTGGTAATTAAATTGCGATAAATAAAATGTAATATGGAATTAACAGTTAGCTAGGATCAGTTAGCTAGGATTTTGTTAGCATGGTTTCTTAACAAAATTACATATTGTTAATTAGTCTGTTTCTAATCAATTTTTATTGTGTCCATTATTTCTTCATTATGCCACTTGTTGGATTCTGGTAGGTCAAAATCCAAATATGAAATTGAATTTGAATGAAAATAGTTATTCTTTGGTGAACGGATACGTATATCGGTGGTTATAAGTAGGATAGTAAATGACTGTTGAATCAGTTTCGTCAAATGTACAGTGTAACTTATTAATGCGAAATCCAAATATTCCTCGGGTATTACCTACCCGTTAAAGTATTTTCACCATTAACAGTTTGTACAATAAAAATTTTAATTACAATATTTATGAAAACATATATACATATATATTTTCTTCAGACGTAATCATGGATTTAATGAGTCAATGTGATATTTAACTCATCATATTTACAGCTAGAACTAGAGTACATAATCTCTAAAACATTAGAGATTACATATTCGCCATGTTGAACGAAGATAAATGATGCAGAACGTCATGTGGAATGATGATTATACACGAGGTACAGAATGAGATGTTGAGGCATAGATTGTTGATGGTAAGGGTGCTGCTACTGATGTACTATTGATGTCGGTGATGTTGTTGAAGCTGGTAAGTTTTGCACCATATTTTCTAGATTGATTACTCAAGCGCGAAGCTCGTTGACTTCTTCTGTTACTCCGAGATGATTGTCGGTTGGAACAAGCGGATGAATAAGGTTGGGAATTTTGGGATATCATACAATCATTGTGAGATATTCTGGAATTGAGGGTAAATATGGTGTTTCAGACTGGTTCGCTGATAAGTGTGTCATAACCCGTCCTTAACCATAAGAACGCGTTAGATAACGTATGATTTCATTGCGAGGTATTGACCTCTATATGAGACATTTTAAAAGAAAAACTGCATATATTATACATTACAAACCACCACCATTATTTTTGTTACAAGCTTAAGACAATAAAAAGAAGATTAACGTTTAGCGATAATCTTCGACTTACAAACTTTACAAATGATGACAACAACACGGTTTCTAGCATATTTTACAATACAACATCTCGGATATGCAGTTTTATTTTTGACACAAACATGCGTACGCAAGATCCTGGTTAGATCCAACATGATGCAGCGGAAGCTTTAGAAATCACCTGAGAATAGACATGTTTTAAAAAGGTCAACATAAAGTTGGTGAGATATAGGTTTAATGCCGGCAGCAATATATATATAGACCACAAGATTTCGTATATAAACAGTTTAATAAAAGTATTCTAAGTGGTTGAGCACTTGATAACCATACTTAACATTTTCACGTCGCATATTCCCTTTAATATGAAATCTTACTACACCGTACCAAGTGTAGTCACAAAACGAAGTACTGTGCAACCGTTGAATACTGGTCGTCCAGTCCGGTTGGGGTTGTCAGGCCCGATAGATCTATCAACAGGATTCGCGTTTACAATACCGCTGTAAATATTAGTTACCAAGCTACAGGGAAGTATGCCAGTGGTACAACTCAACGTAGAATATATTTTTGATCACTTGTGTCCATAACGTAAGTCATTTATAAAAAACAGCGCATGTATTCTCAGCCCAAAAATATTTAGAGTTTAAAAGGGAACTATATACTCACTCTTGTCTTGATGATATAAATAATTTGACTCGGTCTTCCGGTTGATATCACGAACCTATCCATATATAATATATCAATATGTTTTCATTTTTAAACAAACGTTATAAATATATACTTGTTATACTTTTAATACTTTGAATAATTCCTTAGTCCGTAGTTAGCAGTCCGATGTTAGTAATTCAATTTTAATGGTTCATTTTTAGATGTTTAATATACCCGCAATGAAATAAATAAAACCCCCAACGAAATAAATAAAAACCCATCGTATATGTATTGGTCGAGATTAATCTTGACCCATGGTACCGGTGTTGTCAAATGACGTGTTGCGTACAATCATGGGATCTTATGATTAATCTTCTCGTGTTGTTTACGGGTGATCCTGAACCATATAAAATTGAATTATAAGTACATATATATAAAATATCATGTTATCTTAGAAATATGTGATTTATATCATTTTTTTCCAATTGATCCCGTAGTTGAAATGATCTAGGATAACCAATTTTGTTTCGGTCATAGTTTCTTCGTTACAAATCCGTTTTCGTTGATTCAAATTGCCATCTTCTTGGATCGAGTTCTTCTTTAAGACTATGAACTGTAAATACCTTGGTTTGTATTCAAAATCATACGGCATAAGTGAAACATTAGTGAAACATATGAAGTTAAACATTTTTGTTACAACAAAATCATTTAATGACCATTTTTCTAAAAATACTTATACTTTGAAAAACCAAGTTTTACCTTGTTAAATTAGCATATACATAAGTTATATTACAGGTCTTGAAGTATTTTAAAAGTTAAGTTAGAAGGATCTATTTAGTTTGCAAACAAGTTTGAAAACATTCAAACTATGTTCTTGTTGTTAAACTTTTGTACCACAAAATAAGATAGCTATATATATATTAATCGAATAAGGTTATGAACATAGATTCTACCTCAAGTTCCTTGGATGAAGTTGCTGTAAGAGAGAAGTAAGAAGCTAGAATCAAAAGGGTGATAGAAGTGGATGAAAGATTGGAAGTAAGTTGGTGTTCTTGGAAGGTTTTCTTGAAGTGTTTTTGTATGGTTTTCTTATGGTGTTTTAGTATGGTTTTTGAAGCTAGATCTTCATGGAACTTTGCTGGATTGTTGAAGGTGTTTAAGGCTTCAAAGTATGTGTGTGTTTTGGCTAGAAAGTTGAAGTAAAATGAATGAAGATGATGATACATATAAAGGCCTTAAAAAAACGTGGCATTAGGTGTTCATGGACAAAATTCTAGTTTGTAATCTTGCTAATTAGTCAAGTAATCATCCAAAAGTAATTACCTAGCTCTAAGGGCATGAATAATGGCTGGTTAGGTGGTGATTTTGATGTGTATTTACTATTAGTAAATACGTATAGGAGCTAGGTATGATACGAGTACAAATACTCTAGGTATACGTATAGAAATTTTGTGAAAAATGAAATGAGGATTCAAATATAGCTATCTTTTGTGAATACACTTATATGGTTTTATGTATTTAAGTTCTTAAAAGTGATTAAATACATTACTTATACGATATATGTATAACATTATAAGTCTTAAGTATTTATGTCAAATAACGTTACGTATAGTTATCGTTTTGAAAACTTAAGTTAGTAGTTTCAAAATATACTTATAACTTGTTGTTATTAATACAAAATGAGATATTAAAACATTTATTAATCATGTTAAATATGTATATATACATTTATATACACAAACGTATAATTATCATATATTGTATAGTTCGTGATATCATCGGTCAAACTAGACGGTCAAACGTTGTGTAAAACTCTTTTCGGAAATATAAGTCTCGACAATTTGGATTGCTTATCATGTTGGCAAGGTTTAATTTATGTAAATATTAATCTTATAAGTATAGTATGATCGAAAAAGTGCGGGTCGTTACATTACCTCCCCGTTAAATAAATTTCGTCCCGAAATTTTAAAATTGTACCTATTTTGCGTCATCGAGAAACAAGTGTGGATACTTTTGCTTCATCTGATCCTCTCGTTCCCAAGTAAACTCGGGACCTCTTCTAGCATTCCAACGAACCTTAACAAGCGGTATATTGCTCTGTTTGAGCTTTTTAACTTCACGGTCCATGATTTCGATTGGTTCTTCGACGAATTGTAGTTTCTCGTCGACATGGATTTCTTCAAGAGGAATGGTAAGGTCTTCCTTTGCAAGACACTTCTTAAGGTTCGAGATGTGAAAGGTATTATGTACTCCGGCGAGTTGTTGCGGTAACTCGAGTCGATAAGCTACCGGTCCAATGCGTTCGATGATCTTGAACGGGCCTACGTACCTTGGGTTCAGTTTACCCCTTTTGCCGAAACGTATTACACCTTTCCAAGGTGACACCTTTAGCATAACCATGTCCCCAACCTGAAACTCTAATGGTTTCCTTCGAACATCGGCGTAGCTCTTTTGGCGACTACGGGCTGTTTTCAATCTCTCCTTGATTTGTACTATCTTCTCGGTCGTTTCGTGTATGATTTCGGGACCAGTTAAATGTCGATCTCCTACTTCATTCCAACAGATAGGAGATCTACACTTCCTTCCGTACAATGCTTCGAATGGCGCAGCTCCAATGCTCGCATGATAACTATTATTATACGAGAATTCTGCTAACGGTAGATATTTATCCCATCCGTTTCCAAAATCGATCACACATGCCCTGAGCATGTCTTCGAGAGTCTGAATCGTTCTCTCACTCTGTCCATCGGTTTGTGGATGATATGCGGTACTCATATCCAACCGAGTTCCTAGTGCCTCCTGTAGTGATTGCCAGAATTTTGAGGTAAATCTACTATCACGATCGGATATAATGGAAATAGGTATTCCATGCCTTGAAACAACTTCCTTTATATACAATCGTAATAGTTTCTCCATTCTATCCGTTTCCTTTATAGGTAAGAAATGTGCCGACTTGGTAAGACGATCAACAATTACCCAAATGGTGTCGTATCCCCAGGCAGTCTTTGGTAACTTCGTGATGAAATCCATGGTAATACCGTCCCATTTCCATTCTGGAATTTCTGGTTGTTGAAGTAACCCTGACGGCTTCTGGTGTTCTGCTTTGACTTTGGAACAAGTTAAACATTCCCCAACATATGTTGCAACGTCTGTCTTCAAATTAGGCCACCAATAATGCGTCTTAAGATCTTGGTACATCTTTCCAACTCCAGGATGTATCGAATATCTTGTCTTATGTGCCTCGTTCAATATCAACTTCCTTAATCCACCCAACTTCGGTACCCAAATAAGATTTGCAAAATATCGAATTCCATCTTCCCGCATAACGAGTTGCTTCTCATACTTCTTCATTATTTCATTTCCTTTATTTTCTTTAGTAAGTGCTTCTCGTTGAACTTCTTTGATTTGTGAGTTGAGATTCATGCGAATTTTTATATTCATTGCTCGAACTCGAATTGGTTCTCGTTCCTTTCTGCTTAAAGCATCGGCCACCACGTTCGCCTTTCCGGGATGATAACGAATTTCACAATCATAGTCGTTTATTAACTCGACCCACCTACGTTGCCTCATGTTCAATTGTTTTTGATCAAAAATATGTTGAAGGCTTTTATGATCAGTAAACACAGTGAATTTAACCCCATACAAGTAGTGTCTCCACATCTTCAATGCAAACACGACTGCTCCCAGTTCTAGATCATGCGTCGTATAATTTCGCTCGTGAATCTTCAATTGTCGGGATGCGAATGCAATAACTTTCTTCCGTTGCATAAGAACACAACCAAAACCTTGTCGCGAAGCGTCACAATATATTTCAAAATCATCGTTCCCTTCTGGTAACGATAAAATAGGCGCCGTAGTTAACTTCTTTTTCAGTATTTGAAATGCGTTCTCCTGCTCCGAAGTCCATTCATATTTCTTCCCTTTTTGCGTTAATGCTGTCAACGGCTTAGCTATTCGGGAAAAATCTTGAATAAACCTTCTATAATAACCGGCTAAACCCAAAAATTGGCGTATCTGCATTGGTGTCTTAGGAGTCTCCCATTTTTCAATGGCTTCAATTTTTGCTGGATCAACCTGAATTCCTTTGCTACTAACAACGTGGCCAAGAAATTGTACTTCTTTCAACCAGAAAGCACATTTAGAAAATTTAGCATATAGCTGTTCTTTTCTCAACAACTCTAATATCAACCTTAAATGCTGCTCATGCTCTTGCTCACTCTTGGAATAGATAAGAATATCATCAATGAAAACGATAACAAACTTATCTAAATACGGACTACAAACTCGATTCATGAGGTCCATGAATACAGCTGGCGCATTCGTCAATCCAAACGGCATAACCAAAAATTCGTAATGACCATAACGTGTCCGAAAAGCAGTTTTCGGAATGTCCTCTTCTTTGACGCGTAGTTGATGATAGCCCGATCTTAAGTCGATTTTCGAATAAACACATGATCCTTGCAATTGATCAAATAAATCATCAATTCTCGGTAGTGGATACCGATTCTTGATAGTTAACTTATTTAATTCACGATAATCTATACACATCCTAAAAGATCCATCTTTCTTCTTAACAAACAAAATTGGAGCTCCCCACGGTGATGTACTTGGTCGTATGAATCCACGGTCCAATAATTCTTTTAACTGACTTTGAAGTTCTTTTAATTCGGACGGTGCAAGTCTATATGGAGCACGAGCCACTGGTGCAGCTCCTGGTACTAAATCTATTTGAAATTCTACCGATCTAAATGGAGGTAATCCCGGCAATTCTTCCGGAAAAACTTCAGGAAAATCTCTTGCCACAGGCACGTCGTTGATGCACTTTTCTTTCTTTTCGACTTTATTAACATGTGCTAAAATAGCGTAACATCCCTTTTCTAAACACTTCTTGGCTTTCAAACAGCTAATGAGTTTTAGCTTTGAATTACCCTTCTCTCCATAAATCATCACTGGCATTTTATCCTTACCAGGAATACGAATTGCCTTCTTGGCACAAACAACTTCCGCTCCTATTTTGGACATCCAGTCCATGCCGACTATTACATCAAAACCTCCTAATTCCAAGGGTATTAAGTCGATTTTAAACGTTTCTCCGGCTAGATTTATTTCACAACCACGACAAATTTTATCGGCTTTAATTAGTTTACCATTAGCTAACTCAATCAAGTACTTAGCATCTAGAGGTAATGATGAACAATTCAATTTAGTGTAAAAATTTCTACACACATAACTTCTATCAGCGCCAGTATCAAATAAAATAGATGCTGATAAGTTATTAATGGTAAACGTACCCGTAACAAGCTCCGGGTCTTCTCGTGCCTCTCTAGCATTAATAACAAACGCTCTTCCACGTGCAGGTTCGCCATTCTGATTCGGGCACTGGCTCTTATAGTGACCTTGTTTTCCACACCCAAAACAAGTAATATTAGCCAAAGCAGTTCTATTTGCGTTGGTGGCAGGAGTCTTGGTACCATTTGTATTTGTAACGAGAGTCCTACAATCTTCAGCAAGATGACCCTTTCGATTACATTTGTTGCATACCACATTACAGTAGCCAGAGTGATGTTTGTGGCATCGGTTACATAAAGGATTTTGTCCTTTATAACCAAAGCTTAAACCACTACCCGCACCTTGCGTGTTTTCTTGTTTCTTAAAAGATTGTTGTTGGTAACCTCGATCATAATTTCCGTTCCACTTCCTTTTGTTACTCGATACCTTCACCTCAGTAGTGAATGCTTTCTTATCCAGAATGACCTGATCCATTAACTCGTTCGCCATGGTTATAGCTTCATGAATTGTCTTAGGTTTCGACGCCGTAACGTTTGCCTTGACCTTTTTGGGCAACCCACCTTTGTACATTTCAATCTTCCGTGCTTCGGTTGGAACCAATTCAGGACATAGTAAAACCAATTCCATGAATCGCTGATTGTAGTTGGTGATTTCAGTACCAACCACCTTCAAACTTCGTAACTCATCTTCTAACTTAATAACCTCATTCCTTGGACAATACTCGGTGATTATCATTGCTTTGAATTCTTCCCATGGAGTATCATAAGCTACATCTCCTCCTACCGCCTTCACATAATTCTTCCACCATGTGAGTGCACTATCTTGTAAAGTGCACGATGCATACTTGGTCATGTCTTTTTCATCACAACCGCTGATTTTGAACACCGTCTCCATCTTTTCTATCCATCGGGTTAAACCGATAGGTCCTTCCGTTCCACTGAATGATGAAGGTTTGCAAGCTTGAAACGTCTTGTAGGAGCATCCTACACGAGGATTTGGATTAACTGCAGTAGCTCTTGCAGCTTCGACCCATAGCATTCTATCGTTGACTCGCTGGTTGATGAAGTTCTCGACTTCTTGTTCCGTCATTCGGTTCAATCGCGCCATTTCCTAATGAAAGAAAATAATTATTCACATGGATTATTATAGATGTAGTGTGTATTTATAGTACATTATAGCTTGTTAATAATATGAACCAGGTATTATTATAAAAGCCTTTTCTTCTTATTAGCGTTTTATAATTATATCTAGGGTAGTACCTACCCGTTAATGTTCATACTTAATAGCTTAGTACAGAACCAATTACTACAATCTAAATAATACTTAACCATGGAAAATTATTGCATTTCATACTTCGCTATTTTACATATGCTTATCTTACATCGAACATTAAACAAACCACACTAATAATATTATACAAAACATTATTTGATTCCATGGTTTAATTTGGCAGCGCATCGTTTGGTCTATTTCCCAAAACATTTATGTCCAGGGAATCCCCCAACGCGAATCCTAGCTGTCTCCCTACGTTTTGGCTGAGGTGCCGAAGAACTAGATGCGGGGATAGCACTAATAGGAATAGCGGGGATAGGGGTGGTAGTGTTGAGTGGAATTGGTGCCACTTCATTCTCATTAAATTCGGGATTTGGATTTTCTAATTCACTAGCTTTTCGTTTCTTTCCTAGTTCGAACTCGTCTTTTGTAATTTCCTGTATTTCTTCCTCGGGTTCACTTTCCTCCTCGGGTTCACTTTCCTCCTCGGGTTCACTTTCCTCCTCGGGTTCACTTTCCTCCTCGGGTTCACTTTCCGGGTTCTCTATAGTCGGTTCATCCGGAAATTGTGAGTCTTCCCCAAAAATACCACTTTCGTCATCGAATATGTTAATGACTGAAACACAATCTGAAGGTTCTGATTCGGAGTCGCTGAATGTGATAATAAGTTTCGAGCCCGACATCTATCACACAACAACTAACCCATTAGTACTTACATAATATTTACACATAAATTTTTAACCAACAGTGATAAGCAATGGTTTTTAAAATCAGACTCGGTCAAAGTCCAGACTTTACTAATGTATCCTAACGACTTCTTGGTTAGACACACTAATGCAAACCTGGTTCGCTAAGACCAACGCTCTGATACCACATGTCATAACCCGTCCTTAACCATAAGAACGCGTTAGATAACGTATGATTTCATTGCGAGGTATTGACCTCTATATGAGACATTTTAAAAGAAAAACTGCATATATTATACATTACAAACCACCACCATTATTTTTGTTACAAGCTTAAGACAATAAAAAGAAGATTAACGTTTAGCGATAATCTTCGACTTACAAACTTTACAAATGATGACAACAACACGGTTTCTAGCATATTTTACAATACAACATCTCGGATATGCAGTTTTATTTTTGACACAAACATGCGTACGCAAGATCCTGGTTAGATCCAACATGATGCAGCGGAAGCTTTAGAAATCACCTGAGAATAGACATGTTTTAAAAAGGTCAACATAAAGTTGGTGAGATATAGGTTTAATGCCGGCAGCAATATATATATAGACCACAAGATTTCGTATATAAACAGTTTAATAAAAGTATTCTAAGTGGTTGAGCACTTGATAACCATACTTAACATTTTCACGTCGCATATTCCCTTTAATATGAAATCTTACTACACCGTACCAAGTGTAGTCACAAAACGAAGTACTGTGCAACCGTTGAATACTGGTCGTCCAGTCCGGTTGGGGTTGTCAGGCCCGATAGATCTATCAACAGGATTCGCGTTTACAATACCGCTGTAAATATTAGTTACCAAGCTACAGGGAAGTATGCCAGTGGTACAACTCAACGTAGAATATATTTTTGATCACTTGTGTCCATAACGTAAGTCATTTATAAAAAACAGCGCATGTATTCTCAGCCCAAAAATATTTAGAGTTTAAAAGGGAACTATATACTCACTCTTGTCTTGATGATATAAATAATTTGACTCGGTCTTCCGGTTGATATCACGAACCTATCCATATATAATATATCAATATGTTTTCATTTTTAAACAAACGTTATAAATATATACTTGTTATACTTTTAATACTTTGAATAATTCCTTAGTCCGTAGTTAGCAGTCCGATGTTAGTAATTCAATTTTAATGGTTCATTTTTAGATGTTTAATATACCCGCAATGAAATAAATAAAACCCCCAACGAAATAAATAAAAACCCATCGTATATGTATTGGTCGAGATTAATCTTGACCCATGGTACCGGTGTTGTCAAATGACGTGTTGCGTACAATCATGGGATCTTATGATTAATCTTCTCGTGTTGTTTACGGGTGATCCTGAACCATATAAAATTGAATTATAAGTACATATATATAAAATATCATGTTATCTTAGAAATATGTGATTTATATCATTTTTTTCCAATTGATCCCGTAGTTGAAATGATCTAGGATAACCAATTTTGTTTCGGTCATAGTTTCTTCGTTACAAATCCGTTTTCGTTGATTCAAATTGCCATCTTCTTGGATCGAGTTCTTCTTTAAGACTATGAACTGTAAATACCTTGGTTTGTATTCAAAATCATACGGCATAAGTGAAACATTAGTGAAACATATGAAGTTAAACATTTTTGTTACAACAAAATCATTTAATGACCATTTTTCTAAAAATACTTATACTTTGAAAAACCAAGTTTTACCTTGTTAAATTAGCATATACATAAGTTATATTACAGGTCTTGAAGTATTTTAAAAGTTAAGTTAGAAGGATCTATTTAGTTTGCAAACAAGTTTGAAAACATTCAAACTATGTTCTTGTTGTTAAACTTTTGTACCACAAAATAAGATAGCTATATATATATGAATCGAATAAGGTTATGAACATAGATTCTACCTCAAGTTCCTTGGATGAAGTTGCTGTAAGAGAGAAGTAAGAAGCTAGAATCAAAAGGGTGATAGAAGTGGATGAAAGATTGGAAGTAAGTTGGTGTTCTTGGAAGGTTTTCTTGAAGTGTTTTTGTATGGTTTTCTTATGGTGTTTTAGTATGGTTTTTGAAGCTAGATCTTCATGGAACTTTGCTGGATTGTTGAAGGTGTTTAAGGCTTCAAAGTATGTGTGTGTTTTGGCTAGAAAGTTGAAGTAAAATGAATGAAGATGATGATACATATAAAGGCCTTAAAAAAACGTGGCATTAGGTGTTCATGGACAAAATTCTAGTTTGTAATCTTGCTAATTAGTCAAGTAATCATCCAAAAGTAATTACCTAGCTCTAAGGGCATGAATAATGGCTGGTTAGGTGGTGATTTTGATGTGTATTTACTATTAGTAAATACGTATAGGAGCTAGGTATGATACGAGTACAAATACTCTAGGTATACGTATAGAAATTTTGTGAAAAATGAAATGAGGATTCAAATATAGCTATCTTTTGTGAATACACTTATATGGTTTTATGTATTTAAGTTCTTAAAAGTGATTAAATACATTACTTATACGATATATGTATAACATTATAAGTCTTAAGTATTTATGTCAAATAACGTTACGTATAGTTATCGTTTTGAAAACTTAAGTTAGTAGTTTCAAAATATACTTATAACTTGTTGTTATTAATACAAAATGAGATATTAAAACATTTATTAATCATGTTAAATATGTATATATACATTTATATACACAAACGTATAATTATCATATATTGTATAGTTCGTGATATCATCGGTCAAACTAGACGGTCAAACGTTGTGTAAAACTCTTTTCGGAAATATAAGTCTCGACAATTTGGATTGCTTATCATGTTGGCAAGGTTTAATTTATGTAAATATTAATCTTATAAGTATAGTATGATCGAAAAAGTGCGGGTCGTTACAAAGTGCTTCAGGTTCATCGCCAAGAGATAAATTCGGTTGGTGAAAAGGATCGCCTTCTTCGCGTCTCTATTGATTAAGTCGACTACGAACCCATCAGATGAATTGAGGATGGATGATTGGTTGATTCATTCTGGTGACACCGCTTCGGAGCTTAGGTGAATATCTATGTCAGAATAGTTATCGGAATAGCTATCGAAGTCTAAGGGACTCGAACTGGCTAAGAGATTCATCTCGTACGATCAGATGAAGGATTTTCGATAAGAAATAGATTATATGGTGTAGATTAGTACCCTGCAATACATAATTTACATATGCATATATATTACTAAAATCTCATATGTTACAGAGGAATCTACGGAAGCTGTCAGGCAAAGGTAACAATAACAGATACACTAAGATATGAATTAGCAAATATGCTAAGATATGAATTTTGTCTATACACTAATCATGCAGTCAATGCAATAAGATGTGTCTAGACTAATGATGATAAACAAGTGATTCTCTAAGAATGATAAACAGGTAATTTTCGACACGAAATGATAAGCAAAACTTTTGACATGCAGACACGGTCGAAGTCCAGACTCACTAATACATCCTAACGACTATCAGTTAGACACACTAATGCAAGACCCGGTTCGCTACGACCACCGCTCTGATACCAACTGTGAAGACCCGTCCTAATCCATCCGGACGTAGTCCATATCGATTATAAACGATTCACAACAGTTGATTACATCGCGAGGTACTTCACCTCTATATGATACATTTTACAAACATTGCATTCGTTTTTGAAAAGACAATCTTTCATTACATCGGAAGTTGACAGGCATGCATACCATTTCATAATGTATCCAACTAAAATTGACTTAATAAAAATCTTGATGAACTCGACGACTCGAATGCAACGTCTTTTGAAATATGCCATGAATGACTCCAAAGGATATCTATAAAATGAGCAAATGCACAGCGGAAGATTTCTTTTGTACCTGAGAATAAACATGCTTTCAAGTGTCAACTAAAAGGTTGGTGAGTTCATTAGTTTAACATAAATAATCATTTCCATCATTTTAATAGACTACAAGATTTTCATTTCTCATAAACATACGTCCCATGCGTAGAGACAAAAATATCATTCATATGGATTGAACACCTGGTAACCGACATTCACAATATGCATATAAGAATATCCCCATCATTCCGGGATCCTCCTTCGGACATGATATAAATTTCGAAGTACTAAAGCATCCGGTACTTTGGATGGGGCTTGTTGGGCCCGATAGATCTATCTTTAGAGTTCGCGTCAATTAGGGTGTCTGTTCCCTAATTCTTAGATTACCAGACTTAATAAACAGGGCATATTCGATTAGATAATCCATCCATAGAATGTAGTTTCATTTACTCGTGTCTATTTCGTAAAACAGTTATAAAAGCAACGCATGTATTCTCAGCCCAAAAATATAAAGGGTAAAAAGGGAAATGAAACTCACCATACTGTATTTTGTAGTAAAAATACATATGACGATATTGAACGATGCAAGGTTGGTTCCGGATTCACGAACCTATATCATGTATATATATTAACACATTATAAATCAACTAAGTTTATATATATTCTATTATGTATTAAGATTAATATTCTTATATATAATTATTAATACTTATAAGACGTTATGATACTTATTTGATATTTACCTAATGTTACATCAATCATACTAGTTAAAACAAAATTTTATGTAATATTAGTATACTTCATTTATTTATTTATTTATTTATTTTTTTATATATAAATATCTTTCGTTTTCAAGATTAATAATTTGTAGTAATACTAGCTTAAAAATAATGATAATAGTGATAGTAATATTAGTAATAATAAAATGTAAATTCTAAAAATGATAGTTTTAATAAGGATAATAACTTTAATATTAATGTTATATGATAGTTTTAATAATAAAAATGATACAATAATAATAATAATAATAATACTAATAAAATAATAATAATAGTAATAATAATAATAATAATAATAATAATAATAATAATAATAATAATAATAATAATAATAATAATAATAATAATAATAATAATAATAATATAAGTAATAATAAGTATACTACCTTAAAAGTTTTTCCCAAAAAAAAATGTCTCAGATAAGGCTCGAACCCGCAACCTGTCGTTCCCCAATCACACACTCAACCGTCTGAACTAATATATTATAATCATACCTAAATCTATTTAACCTAAATAACTGTCAGTTCCACTTCTTCTTTTTCTGAAAAAAAAAATATCACAGTCCAGGCTCGAACCTGTGACCTCCTGATTAACAACCCATACCCTTAACCATTCCTCTGCTGTTACTTTCCTGATTTAATTCCCATTCAATTCCTTTTAACACAAACATCTGACTTCTTCTTCCCATCAACTCTTATATTATTTTCACATAATTTCTTCCATCATGTATCTATAATCATATTATCATACATCAAATATAACATCATCTAGTAATTATCATCATTCAAATCACCACATTATCATACCATTATCTTCACCATCGGTTTCGTATAAGAAAAAGAAAAATAAATAAAAGAAGATTGGTGTTTCTCGAGCAGCCCAACAGAAATAAGAGCACAACCCAATCAAACATTCATGGCATTCTCATTAATCCATTAACGGCCCAAATTAGAATTTGCATAGGTTCTATTTTAATATATAAAGAAAGTGGCTGTACATGTGATTTGGAATTTTGCAGCTTAAACAATTTATTATATAAACTTACATTTATAATTATACCTATTTATTTACAAATACTTGTTCGTGAATCATCGGGCGAGGTCAAATGAATATATGAAACAGTTCAAACTTTTTGAGACTCAACCTTACAGACTTTACTTATCATGTCGAAACCATATAAAGATTAAGTTTAAATTTGGTCGAAAATTTCCGGGTCATCACAATCTACTTGAGGGTTCAGTAACTTCGAAGATTTCATAAGAAGTTGTAAAAATGGTCACCTAGCCTTGTACTTTTAGCCTTCTTAAATGCCTGCATTTGTGAATTGTGTGATAACAAATGTGCCAATAAATAAGAAGGTTAATGAAACTGCAGTAGATGATGCTAAAATGGTATAAACTTGTAAAGTGTTAGAAACATGTGATTAACTGAAATTTACTTTCCAAGATTTCAACTCGAATTCTTGTTGATGTTTTTGAACCCAATGTATGTGTTAATCAGAGGTGGCAAAATGGTAGGGTCAAATAGCTAATGGGCTAAAATGCTTTTAGTGAGAAATGAGACAAGTCCAAATATATTTATTCTATGTTTAATACTTTGATAACTTCAACCGCTTTAACACATTTGGGTGTGTTGGATTGACCCAAAAACATTTTGACCCGTACTCCCCTCATTTTGAATTAGTGACATCAGCAACTACCCACGTCAACAAATAATGATAACAGAAAATATACGTACCGCTTCATTGAAAACTTTCAAGATTGTAGGTTATGATCGAAACAAAGAGCGCACAAGCTGTAACATGACATGTAATCTAGACTTACCACTTGCACAAGTCCTCAGGTCTACTGTTGACCAGTTTACAACTGGTAATGAGGAAAAACAACAGACATTCTTATAGCTTGAACTTCAGACTTCACAATTCAAAGGTCAACACCCTGAATTGCATTATACAATAACATCTTTAAATTAAGTAATTCCACACCACCAAAAGGAAAGTGTGGTGTACCAATCACGATCTTCACGAAAGCTGAATCTGTTCGTTGGATTTACAAAACATCTTAGTGAATTTCAAATAAAGACCGAACTTGTAGAAACCCGCAAATCTAATAAATCACAGCAATAATAGAATGTCATACCAGCAACCTTAAACTCATGATCAGACTGAATTTATAGATGATCTTACATTAATTCATCAATAAAACACTGGCATGAACAATCTGACCCAAACAAACTGTGTAGTGGCAAACTTAACCTATTTCTTGAAAAGTGCAAAATTGTCGAACCAAACCACTGATTAACTTCACCCATGCCAATTTTTCGAAAGTAATCTTGACCCAAATCACCTATAAGTGTTACAAAAAGGTTAGTAAATGATATAAAAAAAATCTAATACAATGCACGTAAACAATTAGACGAAGTACTAATATGTACCAATATATATTTTATATATATATATATATATATACACACACTTAGCATTACACTGCAAATAACTACTGCAATAAGAGAACTCAGAATATAATGGTGTTCATTACACCAATAGCATGAATGAAACAAAATTCCTGCAATACACCCTTAGCATGAACAATCAAATAGTTAGTGTTAACATGAGTTCAGAAGTCAAGATAAATAATAGTAAAAAATTTCAACTCAACTCACTACCTTTCATGAAGTCAGCAAGTGAGCATAGATGTCCATCCTTTAAGAACCACCTAAAAATGGAATAAGTAGAAAAATGACTACTGTTATATCATTAAAAACGAATCCTATAAGATGTGCAAAAATAAAAGGTGACTAGTTAGTGATTAAGATAAAACAAAAAAACAACCAATTCATTATGCAAACAATATAAGATGTGAAAAAAATCTGAAAAGTGCCTGAATTCAGGTTCAACAATGGAACCATCGATACAACTACAATTGTACATATATGATGGTCGTAAACGAATCGTAAGGAAACAAAAAAGAAATTAAACCCTAACCTTTCTCCATCAGCAATCGATAACATTGACGATATTAGTCTTTCCTTTTCAATGAGATGGATTCAATTAGCAAGATTTCATCATTTTTATGAGATAAAAAGAAATTAAAGCTTAACCTTGCATCATCAGCAATCGATAATAGAAGGTTGAACACCGAATTTTTTGCATCAATTAAGAGCGATCTGAGACAATAAAAAATATGGATGGACCCTAATTTAAAAGCAATCTGAGACAATAAAAAGTATGAATTAATGAACCCTAATTTAAAAGCAATCTGAGACAATCGACTGATGCTGCTACGAACCATATTTTAACGATTGGAAAGAAGGCGACTGTAATCGCGATTGCAAAGATGCAGGAACGATTGATGGGATTCATCGAATATGTAAAACATAAAAATTGAAGCACAAAAAATTACTAACCCGCGATTATAGGGGATGATTTCTGCAAGTGATTTTTCAAGATTCCAAGAGGAAAATTGAAATAATTATGAAGGATTAGATGAGCGATTGCCTGAGTTAATGAGAAAGATCGTACGAGAGAAACTAAAATTTGAATTGGTTATTTGATTCAATGTCTGATTGATAGCATAGTGTTATTATGTTGTAGATTAGAATTAGATGCGAGGGTATTTAAGTCATTTAATTGAATGATTAGCTAATCTAGTTTTTTTTGTTAGCTAATAGGCAAAATGGATGGTTGTGATTAAAACTTAGCCATGATCCTATGGTCATTAAGGTGTTAGCTTCATTAATGATGAAAGATAATGGTCCTCTTATAATGTTTAAAAGAGATATCACCTTATTTTTTTAGAACGGCGATATTAAGGTCACTGACGGGGGCCATTAGCCACCCATATGATCAGAACTAAGAAGTCACATGTCATGTTCACTTCCTACACCCATTATGAGGAAACCTCCGGATATTGAACTGCATAGTTGCAAAACTCACAATTTTCAAGAAACCCCAGAGGACTCCATAATCAATTGCAAAGCAAATTGCATTATGAAAATCTCCAATTAAGGCTCTAACTTGAGATTTGCGGACGCCTATAAAAAGGTGGTAACCACTCATGGAGATGGTTGAATATCACCTTAGTTAATTATAAGTTTTAGTTAAAATGGAGAAAACTTTTAGTCATCAACTTGACCTGCCCCACTTCACATGTTTTACGAGTATTAAATAACTGTTTTAACCGAAACTTTTTGACTTGTTACCCACTTGCCCATATCACCTACCTCTATGCATCGTAGCATCTCTGCAAATATAAACCTGATAGTTCAAGTCCATTTGCTTTGTTTACAATTTACAGTGAGATCCACATTCCTATGAATATGTCACATTCAAGGTTACCTTCACACGTTAATGGATGGATGTCTCCATCATCGAATTCCAATGAATATGTCACCTTCAAGGTTATCTGAATTAATAGAGTTCATGTTAGTAGGGATCAAAACAGAAGTAGACGATCATTTGAAGTTGATAGAATCTCAGCCTTCACTATCTCCATTTTATCCTTTCTACCACCGTATTAATCAAATGAATATGCAGACCATTCTCTGCATCAGTACACTTTATGGAATGTGTTCTGAAAATCCATAAATAAAATTCTTAACAGTAAACCACAAAGAATCAATTAAGATATTCACTTAATTTACATCTGGCATATGTTACCCAAAAGTATCTCAAATTAATAGTAAGAAAAATTGCATAAATCGAGTAATCTAGCACGAACATAAGCATGTTTTTCCAAATTAATGCACACAAAATTTCACACTAACGAAAAAACATACAAAACATCCAAAATTAGACACTTATTATCCACTTTGTTAACTAATTAAAATTTAGCAAGTAATAGTAATACCCCGATAGGCTATTTTACAGCAATACCCCAGTAGGCTATTTCACAAGTTGAAATCCATCATATCAAAATCAAAATTAATACAATTGTAAAAACCAAAATAAAAATTTACCAGCAACAGCAATAGTAAATACTAATTAAATTAACAAGCTTACAAAGATTAATCAAGTGAGCTGATTGATGAATATGGAGTAAATGTATATTCATTCCAGAAAACACTGTGAATTCCATAATAAAAGTGATTTACTGTCCTAATCATTCTTCCCCACTGCAACAAACACGGTGTTTTCGATCATATTTTTGTCAATCACTGCCACTTCACTCCCCATGCTCTTATTAGCACTTAAGATTCCTTTTTCCGTACACACTCACAAACCTTAGAAATTGTAAATTAGGAATATACGAAATAACAGAAGAGTGATCAGAATAACTTATTCATAAGGAGTGTAATTAGACCATATAACATGGCTTTATAACCACAAAAACACTACCATCACGTCACCATGATGGGTGCAAACCCAATCCCACATTAGTTGGGATAAATATCAAGGCCCACATTGGTGGATCAAAGAAAAGAGTAGTAACCTCTTTGAATATAAAATGAAGTTATCCTGCATAGGTGGGTGGAAGAAGTTAGAGCTCATGGGTGTCTCCCTCTACTACCAATTGGTTTTAGAATACTTTAAGACTAATGAGTGTTATATTATTGATGCTTGTTGGGATGTAATCGGTCCTATCATATTTGTTGGTGTTATTTTTATAGAAAAATGATATGGTTACTTGTCCCACATTGGTGGATGGAAGAAAAGAGGAGTAACTCCTTTGAAGAGGAGTAACCTCTTTGAATATAAAATGAAGTTGTCCCCCTCATAGGTGGGTGGAAGAAGTTAGAGGTGAAATCCTTAGTTATAAAAGGAGCTCATGGAATTAATTTCAACTTGCACCAATCAATACACTTTAAATATTTGATTATTTCTTTTTTTCTTACCCTTGTTTGAGAGTTGTATTAGTTAAATACTTTGGAGAGTGTAGTTTGCTTAGGAGAGTCGTCTATGTCATTGTAACAATTTGTGATATAGTGAATTTCTCTCTTTGTAGTTCGCTTAGTAGTGACGCCCGTTGACATCAAATGGTGAAGGTGGAGCCGTTCTATCTTTTATAGAGTTGAAAATTGGTGATGCATTTAGAACGTTAATATCATTGTTCAAACCTGCCATACCAAAGAATGCATGCCATATCCACAAATCTTGTGAGGCGACTGCTTCAAGCATTACAGAAGGCCCTTTTTGATCACCTCTTGTGTATTGCCCTTGCCAACCAACATGACAATTCTTCCACTCCCAATGTGTAAAGACCCTGGATTTTCCAACGTTTATTTATTAATAATTATTATTAATACTTGTGATTTAATGAATGTATTATTTATATACATTTACATGTTACCATACTTGACTTTAAATGCTCGAAACGTCTTTGTGACATACGTACATTACATGAATAATATTTTCAAATATTATTTACATTCATGATTGATTTTATTAATCATTTTAATTAACTAAGGTTATTAGTTAATTACTTGGGCTTTGTTGAATTTAATTGTTAATTAATTGAAATTGGGCTTTCATTAGTGTTAATGGGCTTATAAGCCCACCCTACTTATCTTAATGGATTAGTTTAGGAGCCATTATTGTAAGTAGTCCATTAAAGTTTAACTAGATTGATTAAGTTAAAGGAGAATCTAGTTACATGTTACTTCCCATGAAAACACCCCTTGTAACCATCTTTTAAGTCTTTACATGCAAGAGACTAGTAGACAACTCCCTCCCCCCTTTTTGGATTGAAACCATCGGCCATAGTAGGCCTTTAGAGGAGTTTTGGTTTATTTTTTTGACTACTTGATTCACTAGTATTCTCTTGTTTCATTTCACTTTACACACACATCAACTTACTTACATTTTCTTTCTACTTTTCCTCTCATCTTTCTCTCAAAATATTGTAAGTAACATGAACATTTCTCTCTTCCTTTCCTTGCAAAAACCGAACCTAAACACTCTCTTCATCATCATTCTTGTTTGTTGTTTACTTGTTCATTGTTGTTACTTTGTTACTTATCTTTGTTAGTTGTTACATACTAGTACAAGAATCAAACTTCCTAGTTAGATTCTCCATATTATCTTGTATTTACAAGAACATACAAGAACTAAACTCTCTAGTTTATGTTCTATATTTAATGTTTGAAAGATTGAAAGTTCATGTGTTGTTAAACTCATACTTGTGAGTCATGTTTGTAAACTTAAAGTTTACATTCTTAAAGATCAAGATTTTGGCTTGAATCCTTAAAGTATGAACAACCATGACTTATTTACTTGTTTATTTAAGTTATTTCTTCACTTGTTCATGTTTTAAAATCGTGATTATGGTTGTTGTTGGTCAAGTGTTACTAGTTAACTTTGATCTCATTTTTCTTGAACAAAAGTTAACTTTAAAAGTTCAAGAACATGGAAGTATAACTTTTTAGTTATAACTTCATATACTTGCGATGGATCTAAGTTCTATAGCTTATGGTCTACTTATTTTTTTATAAATAAAAGCTTGAAAGCTTACATATACTTTACAAGATGAAAATCTAAGTTTCATAGCTTATGGTTTCATTAAAGTAAAGATTCAAGTATTATTACTTAGGATTTAACTTAATAGCTTTAGATCTAGACCTTTGGGTCTTGGATCTTCAAGATCTAACTAAGAACTATGTTCTACATCTTAAGATCTTAATTAGTTAGTTACTTTCAAGTTTGTAGTTCAATATTACTTTTATATTTCATGTATGTGTTAAATCTAAGACTTTGATGTAACTTTGGTTCATCAAAATACATACAACACTTAATTGAGTTGTGCTACATATCTTAGACTTGCACTTGTTTTATGATGGTCAAAACTTGGTTAAGATGATGCAAACACATCAACGAGTTGTACACTTGAAGCTATATGCATCAAGGATGAGAACCGTGATAAGCATCGAGCACCAAGAACCACCGAAACCTACTGTTTACTGTTTTCTGGAACAGACCCGAAAACCTGGGCTATTGTAAAGTTGATTTTCAGTTAGCTCTGTTCGAGTAGATAATTTTTCGTTTAATACTCGTCTTAATCCGAGTTACGGTTTAGGATCTATGGCCCTCCGAACGTCACTATGTCCTTTTAACGTTGTGCTGAAAATTCAAACCTACTCACACTTAAACCGTCGCCACGGTCAAACAAAGAAGATTTTGCTTTTGGAATTTTTACCACAACTAAAGGACTCATATACGGAGCCATGTCCACTGGTCTCACCTTATTTCAGTAGGTATAGAGGTCGTGGTGACTGATCGAAGTCAGCCTTTGTTTTAAACTCTTTTCATGAACGAAACTTACTTCACACCTTTTGTTTGATGATGAATGATGATGAACTTTAAGACCTAATTTACATACATTTAAACCTATTGGGATGATTTACTAACTTAGTACTATTTGACTTAGGTTGAGGACTTTTCGGACCTACGTACTTGCTTACTTCCCGACTCGACTTTACCACTACTTTACCACTGTGAGTTATAGCATTCCCTTTTTACTTTAACTATTTTGGGAACTGAGAATACATGCGCATTTTACGTTTTACATACTAGGCACGAGTACTTAAACTTTATATATGTGTGGGTAATACAACGGCATAAACATTCCCTTTAGCTCGGTAACGTTTAGTCATTGGTTTTTGAACCGGTGAACGCGAATCTTAGATATGGATCCATCGAGTTTGACATCCCCACTCGGGCTAGTCGCGCTAGCATTTAATGAGTGTTTAATACTTCGTAAACATACGCACTCGCCAAGTGTACTTTCAGGGGGTTATAAAGGTTAAGTTAGTTGCCAAGTGCCCACGGTTAAACATATACTTTATCATACTGTTTTAAAACGCTCTTTGTAGCACTGAAATCTCGTGGACTACCTTACATACTGTTATACTTAAACTATAGCTCACCAACCTTTGTGTTGACATTTTTAAGCATGTTTTTCTCAGGTGCTTAAGGTTGCTAGCTTCCGCTGTTGTACTAGTCTTGCTGTAGACACCCGCTGCTTTAGAGATGTCACCGCATGAACGTTTATCTTGCATTCATAAACTTAATTACTTTTGAAACTACGATTTATAATGACCTAAGCGTCATGCATTGTTATCTTTGCTTCTATTCATAGAAGCACACTTTTGATGTAAACATTCGACGTTAGTTATGGCGTCACCTTTTACCATGAATGCAAACGTATTTTGAAATAGCATGTAGTGTTTGACCTTGTAATGATCCTGTTGTTGATAATTCGTACATGATGGTTTTGTACGGGGCATCACATTTGGTATCAGAGCATTGGTTGTAGGGAATTAGGTTGCATTAGTGAGTCTGGACCGACCCGAGTAGGATTCACTAATAAGACTAATCTACAACTTGCTAGTTTACTTGTTTCCGCTGAACTTACTGCATGCTGCTGCTTAATTTTACTGCTATATGCCGTATGCTATTACATGATTTCACTACTACATGCTATTTTCTGCTTTCGATTGCATGATGCTTATCGTTATTACCATGCTACTTACTGTTACACATGATTTAGACTGTTGTAGTTACTTGGCCTAATACGTGCTTGCTTTATGACTTACTGACATGGAAAATTTATTTTTCCTTGTTCAAATGTCGGATATTCCACCTGCTCTCATTTTGGGCAGCGACACAGACACTTCAGCCACTTCACCTACCACTGTTGCCAATCCCCCGGTCCCGTCAGCGACACACTCTAGTGACCCAGGCGCTTCGTCCTCCGGAGCTAGTAGTCATGCGCCTGCCACAGTGGGTACTGCAGACGGAGCCCAGGACCTCCCGGAGATTCCAGCCCCACTAGCCCCGGTACCTCAGGAGCCACAGCACCATCCCGGTGGTGTTGTGATTCCCGCATAATTCGGGGAAGGTCCATTCCGTAATCAGTATCGTCATTGGTGCCGACGCGCTCCTGATGGACGTTTGGTGCCGATCCCGCCTTTCAGATACCGACAGATGATGGCCGCCCGAGGAGATCCAGTACAACCACCCGTGCAGCCACCTCCACATGATTCGGATGACCCACCATCCGACGACTCATCCACAGACGACTCTAGTGACGAGGATTCCACTGATGACTCCAACGAGGAGGACCCCGATGATGCACATGTTCAGCCACCCTCCACCCAGCCGAAGAAGCGGTACCGTTTCGATGGTACCATCATTCCAGGGATCAATGGAGGTCGAGCATTCACTGACGCATATGGTCGGTGTCATAGGGTTACCACCCGTAAGCGGCTTGTGCCGTATCCTGCTGACCCCTTCATCCGTAAGCGTTACCGCTTCGCAACCTCTACTTCTGGAGCCGGACCGTCTGCACCACCAGCTCCACCAGCACCACCCGTACAGACTGCACCGCTTGCCCCACCCACTCCCTCTGTCGAGGAACTGTTGAGAGAGATGGAGATCCTACGTGCTTGGGTAACTGAGCTCGAGGACCAGATGTCTCATGTATTGGACATCCTGCACCCACCTTCACCGTAGGGCTTTTGTAGTAGATTTCATTATGTAATCTAGTTGTAGTTTTATGTATTACTTATGTATTGTACGAGCCTATGCTGATGTATGCAACTTATTATTATTAATGAATGGAACTTAGCGTTATTTAATTCTTGCACGATGTTCTATTTACGTTACTGTATGATTCTGTGGTATTTATACCTGGTTGCATTACTTAATAAACATGTGATGTGTTGATTCCGTGTTGGTTACATATACTGTATTATTACTATTTGAATACTGGATTTTGACTTGAGTCAAAATTTTTGTTTAGAACACCATGGCCAACGGACGATCAACACCTACCGCAGCCCAAATCGAGGAGATGATCAACGAGCGAGTCACCGCAGCTTTAGCAGAAAGGAACCTCCAAGCTCCACCGCCACCGCCATCGGTTATTCAACCCATTCGTAATGGGTGCACGTACAAAGAGTTCCAAAGCTGCAAACCCCACAACTTCAGTGGAACAGAGGGGCCGGTTGGTCTCACTAGATGGTTCGAGAAGTTAGAATCTGTGTTTCAAGTTAGTAACTGTTCAGAGGAGAATAAAACCAAGTTTGATTCATGCACGCTGTCTGACGGTGCACTAACGTGGTGGAACACGTTGGCTCAAGAGAAAGGTATTGATGAGGTGTTTGCTACCCCATGGGAGGAGTTCAAAGGGGCCCTGATTGAGGAATATTGCCCTAGTGTGATGACCCGGAAATTTTTGATCAAATTTAAACTTAATCTTTATATGGTTTCGACACGATAAGCAAAGTTTGTAATGTTGAATCTCAAAAATTTTGAAGTATTTTCCTTTATGCAATTACCCTTTGACTATTCCCGACGATTCACGAACAATTAATTGTAAATAGATGTGTGTGTATAAATGTATATATATAAATAATAATTGGAAATATAATTTGAAGTATTATATGTTGTTGTTATTAAAATTAATAAAATAAAAATAGGATATTATAATAATTATTATCTACAATATATCAACATATATAAATAAAGTATCTCAAAAATAAATATTAAATGATTGTAATATTTAATTGATGTTCCTAGTGATATTAAGCAAGTTAAATTCAAACTTATACGATTTTTAAATGAATGGTGATCCGAAAACGAGTTCTATAAATTTTAGGCTTACTAAAAATGTATTTAGGATTTAGTTATTAAATTTTAACACTTTTTATATTTTACCCATAAATGAGAGGGACAATTGATGTAATTTTATTTAATAAGTTAATGATCAAATTTTATACCATAATGACTAAAATAAATAAAGATGATTACTATAAAAATTTGAAAATTTTCCGAAGACTTTAATCCGCCCCTAATTAGCAATAGAGCACGAATTTCAACCCGTGAATGAAATAGTAAACGACGGCTAACAATTAACACGTTTATATTTTAAATTATATTTTAATTATTATTATATTATTATTATTAAAATTATTGAGCTCTATTTTCAATTGATTGAACGTCTAAAATTGAATATTATTACTTGTCTTGTTTGTTTGTAATATATTCTGAGATATTAAAAATCCTCCACTACCATCATCATTCATCAACTTGCATTTTTATGTTTTCTTCTTTCCTTGCACAACCGATCATTCCCGAACCACTTGAGATTAATTTATGTTTTTTTCTCTTTGTCGAATATCACTATCAATTAACACTTAAAACCCACCACCCATTCAAACTTTGTAAATATATACATGCATCATAAATATATATCATCTTTCTTTTACTTCTAAATAAAACCCAACTCAAATGCCACTTTTGAACATCTTCTTCAAACTATCACCGATCACCATTTTTCTTTTCTTGTTTAATACGTGACCACCATGAAGAGTCACCACCACCGAGACCTTCACCATCGTCACCCTTTTTCCACCATAAACCACCACAGCTACCATAGTGAACCACCATCAAGAAACCACCTTCACCGTCCACCCTCCACCACAGTACCATTACCTTAACCCGCCACCCTCTCTATCGAGCTTCCACCACCTGCAAACCACCTCTTTTCTTTCTGTCTTGGCCGGAAAACCAACACCATTGAAACCATTAATATGTTTTCTATGGTTATACCTTCGGTTCACCTCAATTCCCCAATTAAACTTATGCTACTACTCGTCACTATTGTTTCTTCGTGACATAACAACACACACACACCTACAACTGTTAAAAATCATGAGGTTGATGATGATGAATAGTACTTTTTGCAGCTACATCACTTTCATTTATATTTCTGTTCCAAACGACCCAAAACATACTTGAAACCACCATCTTTTACTGCGTTTTGCTTCTGTGATGCTACCCGTTATTTATTTATTTATTTTATTTTATTGCTTCTATCTCCCTGTTTGCAATAGCCCCATGTGCTGCAACTGCTCACCGACGTTGCAGCTGCAGTTACTTTTTGACTGCTATTCGTTTCTGTTTATGTTTATGTGATGAAGACGATGAGCGTACGATAATGGTTACGTTTGTTAAATGTTGAAGACGATGAATAGTGACGTTTAGGATAGTGATTAAGTTATGATTTTATGTTAATAAGCGAGAAATAGATGATTAGATGATGATTAAGGAATGATAAATATTATTTGATTACGGTATTGATGATGAAAAAATACGCAGATGATGATGATATTGATATGATATCGTGATGATATGATAACGAAAATGATTTAGATAAAGAAGATGAAGGTGATAATGTACGAGGTCGAGGATGATGATGGTGAGCATGATTACGGTTTGGGCAATGAAAATGATATGAACGATTATTTTGAAGATAATGCACAGTTCTGGGTTTTGTATTTTTAAGAAGAAGATGAAATAGAAAAACGGGGTATATATATAAATAGCGTGTAGAATATTTCAGAAAAATGAAGTGGCACAGATGGTTAGAAGGTGTGTGTGTTACCGAGAGGTCTCAGGATAACCTAGCCGGCTGCGTTTTTTTTTAAATCATAAATAGAAGCTGTTGTGCTTCCAAATTTCAACCGGGCTTTTGTTAAACTGGGGTGCTAATTGGATTTCATATATTTAAAGAAGTTGGGCCAAGATTTAAGGTTCTGTTGGGTTAAGTAAATTCTGTTGAGCCGAGATTGTAACGGGTTAAATATAAATGGATAGTAATAAATTTCGAGATATAGTGTGTAGCTCAATGGTTAAGGTTACTGTTGGGTATGCGAGAGGTCGTGGGTTCGAGCCTGGACTCAGGCATTTTTTTAGAAAAAGCTTTTAAAGATAGTAACTACATTTCAATTATTATTATTATTATTATTATTATTATTATTATTATTATTATTATTATTATTATTATTATTATTATTATTATTATTATTATTATTATTATTATTATTATTATTATTATTAGAAGTACCCTTATTGTTAAAAATATCATTATTAGTAAAATTATCATACTTACTAAAAGTATCATTTTATTTTCATTAGCACTATCATTATTATTATTAATATCACTAGTTATATTTTTATTATTTGTACAACAAATATTATTTATCTAAAATATATTTATTACATACGTATACTAATATTACATAGTTTTGTATTTTTAAACAAAATATTATTTTTATTAAGTAATACATAAGATATAAATATTTTATACAATATAGATAGTAATATGATTATATAAGTAAAAATTAATCTTAATACATTATAAATTTAGTTAATTAACATTATACCTGTTAATATATATATACTTGATATAGGTTCGTGAATCCAAGGCCAATCTTGCAATGTTCAGTTTCATCGTATGAATATTTTTACTACAAAATATCGTATTGTGAGTTTCATTACTCCCTTTTTATATATATTTTTGGGACTGAGAATACATGCGCTGCTTTTATAAATGTTTTACGAAATAGACACAAGTGATCAAAAACTACATTATATGGTTGGATTATTAAACCGAATATCGACCTTCAAGTCTGGTAACCTAAGAATTTAGGGAAATGACCCTTGATTGACGCGAATCCTAAAGATAGATCTATGGACCTTGACAAGTCCCATTCGGGGTACGAATGCTTTAGTACTTCGAGATTATTATTATACAAACGAGAGTTTCTGTTTTGGGGATATTCTATGCATTAAGTTAACGTCGGTTACCAGGTGTTCAATCAATATGAATGATATTTTTGTCTCTATGCATGGGACATTTATTTATGAGAACTGGAAATGAAATTCTTGTGGTTTATTAAAATGATGGAAATGATTATTTATGTTAAACTAATGAACTCATCAACCTTTCGGTTGACACTTGAAAGCATGTTTATTCTCAGGTGTTAAAGAAATCTTCCGCTGTGCATTTGCTCAATTTAGAGATATTACTTGGAGTCATTCATGGCATATTTCAAAAGACGTTGCATTCGAGTCGTTGAGTTCATCAAGATTATTATTAAGTCAATTATAGTTGGATATATTATGAAATGGTATGCATGCCGTCAAGCTGCGATGAAATGAAAGTTTGTCTTTTAAAAAAGAATGCAATGTTTGTAAAATGTATCATATAGAGGTCAAGTACCTCGCGATGTAACCAAATGTAATGTATTCGTCCAGATGGATTAGGACGGGTCCTTTCAGTTGGTATCAGAGCAGTGGTCTTAGCGAACCAGTTCATGCATTAGTGTGTCTATCTGATAGTCGTTAGGATGCATTAGTGAGTCTGGACTTCGACCGTGTCTGCATGTCAAAAGTTTTGCTTATCATTTTTATCGGAAATCATCTGCTTATCATCCTTAGGAAATTACCTGCTTATCATTCTTAGTCTAGACATGTCTTACTGCCTCTATTGCGTAGACAGTGTATAGATAAATTCATATCTTAGTGTATCTGTTATTGTTACCTTTGCCTGACAGCTTCCGTAGATTCCTCCGTAACTTATGGGATTTTAGTATTATATATGCATATGTAAATTGTGTATTGCAGGGTACTAATCTACATCCTATAATCTAATTCTTATCGAAAATCCTTCATCTGATCGTACGAGATGAATCCCTCAACCAGTTCGAGCCCCTCAGACTTCGATAGATATTCCGATAGTTATTCCGACAACTATTCCGACATGGATATTCACCAAATCTCCGAAAGCGGTGTCACCAGAATGAATCAATCAATCAGCCATCTCCAATTCATCTGATGAGTTCGTGGTCGACTTAATCAATGGAGACGCGAAGAAGGCGATCCTTTTCACCAACCGAATTTACCTCTTGGCGATGAACTTGAAACACTTATCAGCTAACCAGTCCGAATCATCATTTTCACCCTCATTTCCCGAATATCTCACCACGATTATATTCTATCCATAATTCTAAACCTTATTCATCCACTAATTCTTGCTGACAATCATCCCGGAATAATGAAAGAAGTCAACGAGCTTCGCACCCGAGTTGTAGCCTTAGAAAAATGTGGTGCAAAACGTACCAGCTTCAACAACATCACGGGCACCAACAGTACCATCAGTAACAGCACCAGTATCATCAACAATCCATGCCTCAACATCCCATTCAGTACCTCGAGAACAATCATCGTTCTACGTATCGTTCTACATCAATTATCTTCGTTCTTCATGGCGACTAAGTAATCTCTAAATGTTTTAGAGATTAGGTATTCTAGTTCTAACGGTAAACCAAATGAGTTTAAGATCATATTAACTCAATGAATCCATGATATATATGTATATATGTTTTCATAAAGATTGTAATTAAAAATTCTTTCGTACAAAGTGTTAATTGTGAAGATATTTTAACGGGTAGGTAATACCCGAGGAGTATTCAGATTTCACATTAACAAGTTACACTGTACATTCTTCGAAGCTGATTCAACAAGTCGTTTACTATCCTACTTACGTCCACCAATATACAAATTCGTTCACCACAGAATAACCATATTCATCCAATTTCATATTGGAATTTTGATTTATCAGAATCCAACAAGTGGCATAATGAAGAAAACATTTGACAAAATAAAATTTGTTAGAAACAAACAAATTAACTATGAGAAAATTTGTTAAGAATCCACGCTAACTGTTCCTAGCTAATTGTTCCTAGCTAACTGATTACATTTTATTCATCGCAATTTAATTATCGCAATTTACATTCTCGCAATTTTATTTATCGTCATTTAATTTCTGTTATTTACTTTACGCACTTTATTTATCGTCATTTAATTTCTGTTATTTATTTTACGCACTTTAAATATCGGGACACGTATACAAGGTTTTGACATATCATATCGACGCATCTATATATATTATTTGGAATAACCATAAACACTCTATATGCAGTAATGCTGGAGTTAACTATACAGGGTTGAGGTTGATTCTATAATAATATATATATTTTGAGTTGTGATCGAGTCTGAGATATGTACACGGGTCACGATACTTATTAATTAATTCGAATATTATATATTAAATTATATATGAATTATTGGACTGTTAACTGTGGATTATCGACTGTGGACTAATGACATTGGACGATTAAAATGAATTAAAATATTGATTATAATATATGAAACTAAATAATTCTTCAAGTTTTCCACTTGATTTCATCTTAAACCTCATTTGTATCGCGACGATTACAATCTGCGTTCAAACCTTTCATGATTCTTGAAAACACCTCAATCGAGAGGATGAACCAATTGCGCTTCATCTACGGAAGGAAAGATTTATGCATATAGTTATGCACCTGAAAACACTCGGAACCTGAGCAAACGTTCAACACATATCTGTGCTAGCTCCTTTGGCGTTGTTATTACCGAAAGCAACTTTGGAATCCATTTCCAAAGTAGCCAATTTTGTCACAGCTCCAGCAAGACAACTTCGACTTTTCGTTCGAATCAACTTTATTATAACCTAGATATATACGTTGCCCTATATGTCATTATTATCGGAGAACCGTTTATATTCTATCACATTAGCAGTAAACTTACCAGCAACTTCTGACTTAAGTCTCTTCGAAGAACCATTATATCTGTTCATTTAAAACCCTATCATATACTCATCCGCATTTTGTAACAAGAACTGCCATACCAATTATTGGGAATCAGCAATCAGTACTTTGAAAACTCACAACATATATACATCAACAGTTATATGTATAACATTTATCTCTTAGAATTATGGCCTTTCATTCTGAAATTCTGAACAGCACTCAGTCTATAAATCAATACTCTGAATGTTGAAAAAGCTGAATAAAGCAGCAGAAACTGTAGACAATCGTAAACGACCTTAATCGTCGGAAGGTTAATGATAAAGAATAGTATGTTGGAAGAGCTCAGAAAAATTGGAACTGAAAAACGGATTGAGCTAACCATGAAGGAGACCAAGGACCATACCCTATATTCAAAGAATCCAGATGATTCTGTATCCGATGAAATCTTTAGAGCATATCCTACTCCGAAGTCATGTTAAAATCTTGCGGAAAATCTTTCTTCATCAACCTTCGAACTTAGAAATTCCAAAATATCATCATAAATAATCTTCGATATTTCTGAGGATATTTTCATAAATATTCTTGTCCGAAATTATTTATCTCTTCCTGCTATCTATAATACATCATAAAGGAAACCATTTTAGTTTCTAAATTTCTTTAAAATTAGAATTTAAAGTATGAATTATTTGAAGTAGTGTTGGAAGCTGACGCATGAGTTAGTATAATATAATGACACTTGATCAACGTGATTATATTGCAGTAAGTCATGCTGAGTTTCTAATGGAACGTGATGATTCACAGACCATAACGTCATCATGTGCCATGTTACACGACTCTTACATTCTGTCTAAATTTATAAACATATCAAGAACATGTTTTCCTTGATAGCCCAAATTTTCCCTTGAATTCTGGTAATTTGACAAGTCAGATTGTACTATTACCATTTTTTTCCTAGAACATTAACTGTGTTCATTCCAAAATTTATATATGTGAATTCTGGACCATTACAAGTGATGCATAACCGCAAGAAGAAGAAACGAAGGGACAAAGCTCCGAAATAGAAACTAAAGTATAAATCGCAACAAATAGGAGAAAGTATTAACTGTGAATGACAATGATTATAGAAAACAGAAGCAAGGACTTCGAAGTATAAGGGAAGATATAAAGCCCAATAACAACAAGGAGGTTACAAACCGTGGATATTAATACGAATAGCAACATAAAGACACGATATAATTAAGCATAGTATCACCCCAAGGTAATAGTAGAAGTAAACAGGTTCTTCTGGAAGGAGATTGAAAAGAAGGATGACAGAAATGATAATTAGGAAAATATCAAGGATTAGAACGGGATTTAGCATTTTCACAATCTTTTGGATGTATGAACTAAGAAAGAAAGTATAGGAATGGTGAGAATAATGGAACGAAAGAGCTTAATTTATAATGGAAATATCAGATGTAGTAATCGGGACAGATCATCGCATTTAATTAAAGAGATCCTAATTTCCTTAAATCTCGAAGAAACAGATCTTATAGATTTTCAAGATTTTCTTTAAATCCCTTGAATTCCGGAATTCAACAGTGACTACGTCAAAAGTTAAATCCCCATCTCAATCTTTTGTGATAGCTTCATTCTTACTATTCGAATAATCGAATTGTTTCATCCATATTACTCGATGATGATAAAACTCTATTTATCAACTCATATTCGTCATGAAAACATTTTTATTGTTAGCCATGACCACCTCATTCAAATTTCGAGACGAAATTTCTTTAACGGGTAGGTACTGTGATGACCCGAAAATTTCCGATCAAATTTAAACTTAATCTTTATATGATTTCGACACGATAAGCAAAGTTTGTAATGTTGAATCTCAAAAATTTTGAAGTATTTTCCTTTATGCAATTACCCTTTGACTATTCCCGACGATTCACGAACAATTAATTGTAAATAGATGTGTGTGTATAAATGTATATATATAAATAATAATTGGAAATATAATTTGAAATATTATATGTTGTTGTTATTAAAATTAATAAAATAAAAATAGGATATTATAATAATTATTATCTACAATATATCAATATATATAAATAAAGTATTTCAAAAATAAATATTAAATGATTGTAATATTTAATTGATGTTCCTAGTGATATTAAGCAAGTTAAATTCAAACTTATACGATTTTCAAATGAATGGTGATCCGAAAATGAGTTCTATAAATTTTAGGCTTACTAAAAATGTACTTAGGATTTAGTTATTAAATTTTAACACTTTTTATATTTTACCCATAAATGAGAGGGACAATTGATGTAATTTTATTTAATAAGTTAATGATCAAATTTTATACCATAATGACTAAAATAAATAAAGATGATTACTATAAAAATTTGAAAATTTTCCGAAGACTTTAATCCGCCCCTAATTAGCAACAGAGCACGAATTTCAACCCTTGAATGAAATAGTAAACGACGGCTAACAATTAACACGTTTATATTTTAAATTATATTATAATTATTAATATATTATTATTATTAAAATTATTGAGCTCTATTTTCAATTGATTGAACGTCTAAAATTGAATATTATTACTTGTCTTGTTTGTTTGTAATATATTCTGAGATATTAAAAATCCTCCACTACCATCATCATTCATCAACTTGCATTTTTATGTTTTCTTCTTTCCTTGCACAACCGATCATTCCCGAACACTTGAGATTAATTTATGTTTTTTTTCTCTTTGTCGAATATCACTATCAATTAACACTTAAAATCCACTACCCATTCAAACTTTATAAATATATACATGCATCATAAATATATATCATCTTTCTTTTACTTCTAAATAAAACCCAACTCAAATGCCACTTTTGAACATCTTCTTCAAACTATCACCGATCACCATTTTTCTTTTCTTGTTTCATACGTGACCACCATGAAGAATCACCACCACCGAGACCTTCACCATCGTCACCCTTTTTCCACCATAAACCACCACGGCTACCATAGTGAAACACCATCAAGAAACCACCTTCACCGTCCACCCTCCACCACAGTACCATTACCTTAACCCGCCACCCACTCCATCGAGCTTCCACCACCTGCAAACCACCTCTTTTCTTTCTGTCTTGGCCAGAAAACCAACACCATTGAAACCATTAATATGTTTTCTATGGTTATACCTTCGGTTCACCTCAATTCCCCAATTAAACTTATGCTACTACTCTTCACTATTGTTTCTTCGTGACATAACAACATACACACACCTACAACTGTTAAAAATCATGAGGTTGATGATGATGAATAGTACTTTTTGCAGCTACATCACTTTCATTTATATTTCTGTTCCAAACGACCCAAAACATACTTGAAACCACCATCTTTTACTGCGTTTTGCTTCTGTGATGCTACCCGTTATTTCTTTATTAATTTTTTTTTGCTTCGATCTCCCTGTTTGCAACAGCCCCATGAGCTGTTACTGCTCACCGACGTTGCAGCTGCAGTTACTTTTCGACTGCTATTCGTTTCTGTTTATGTTTATGTGATGAAGACGATGAGCGTACGATAATGGTTACGTTTGTTAAATGTTGAAGACGATGAATAGTGACGTTTAGGATAGTGATTAAGTTATGATTTTATGTTAATAAGCGAGAAATAGATGATTAGATGTTGATTAAGGAATGATAAATATTATTTGATTACGGTATTGATGATGAAAAAATACGCAGATGATGATGATAATGATATGATATCGTGATGATATGATAACGAAAATGATTTAGATAAAGAAGATGAAGGTGATAATGTACGAGGTCGAGGATGATGATGGTGAGAATGATTACGGTTTGGGCAATGAAAATGAGAGGGACGATTATTTTGAAGATAATGCACAGGTTTTGTATTTTTAAGAAGAAGATGAAACAGAAAAACGGGGTATATATATAAATAGCGTGTAGAATATTTCAGAAAAACGAAGTGGCACAGATGGTTAGAAGGTGTGTGTGTTATCGAGAGGTCTCAGGATCGAACCTAGCCGGCTGCGTTTTTTTTTTTTTAAATCATAAATAGAAGCTGTTGGGCTTCCAAATTTCAACCAGGCTTTTGTTAAACTGGGGTGCTAATTGGGTTTCATATATTTAAAGAAGTTGGACCAAGATTTAAGGTTCTGTTGGGTTAAGTAAATTTTGTTGGGCCGAGATTGTAACGGGTTAAATATAAATGGATAGTAATAAATTTCGAGATATATGTGTAGATCAATGGTTAAGGGTATTGTTGGGTATGCGAGAGGTCGTGGGTTCGAGCCTGGACTCAGGCATTTTTTTAGGAAAAGCTTTTAAAGGTAGTAACTACATTTCAATTATTATTATTATTATTATTATTATTATTATTATTATTATTATTATTATTATTATTATTATTATTATTATAATTATTATTATTATTATTATTAGAAGTACCCTTATTGTTAAAAATATCATTATTAGTAAAATTATCATACTTACTAAAAGTATCATTTTATTTTCATTAGTGATGCGGTAGCGGAGTGGTATAAAATACTATTAAATTTTTGCAGGAAATACTATTAAATACGATACAATTTTACACAATATATTTATTTATTTATAGAATGTATATACTTAAACCTTGCTACAACACTTATAGGCAGTGTACCTAATCGTACAGTTGTGTAGTTTTTAGTAAGTCCGGTTCGTTCCACAGGGAAAATCTTTAAACAAAGCTTAACGCTATATTAGTTTACTTTTATAAAAATACAAATATATATATATATATATATATATATATATATATATATATATATATATATATATATATATATATATATATATATATATATATATATATATATATAAGTAATATTATTATTATAAAGGGGGGTTTTTACCATTTAATGACCGGTTTGTCGATTTTAAAACTTTAGTCGCAGTTAAAACCAAATGTAAAATATTAAAAATGAATACAAGACTTAAATTAAAGCATAAAGTAAATAACGATAATGAAATTGCGAATAATAAAAGTGCGATAAAATAAACTTGCGATAATTAAAAAGTACGATAATTAAAAGTGCAATTAAATACAATAATAATAAAAATGCGATAATTAGAAGTGCAATTAAATATAAAATAAAGGAAATTAAATATGAAATAAAAGAATTATGCTTATTTAAACTTCCGTAATCATGATGTTTGACGTGTTGATTTTAGTTTTATGCCCATGGGTTAATTGTCCTTTGTCCTGGATTATTTAATATGTCCGTCTGGTTTTTGTCCATAACAGTCCATCAGTCATAAATATAAAATGCGAGTGTCCTCGTCAAATTATCCTTATACCCGAAGTTAAATATTTCAACTAATTGGGGACTTAAACTGTAACAAGATTTTAATACTTTGTTTAATAATTACACCAGGATGTCGACTGAGTGTAACCCAAGGTTTTAATATTTTGTTATCAATTATACCAAGTGTCCTTGTACATAATTTCACCCCTGTTTTAATTATTCTAGTGGCTATTAATCCATTCCCGTGTCCGGTTAAATGAACGATTATTCGTTGGTATAAATACCCCGCCCATCGTGTCCGATCGAGTGTATATGGTAATTTATTGGGACGCCCAATTGTAAATCTTTATATTAACATTAACAAACTATCATTTAGTTAAATAAATATAAAGCCCATTAATAGCCCATAGTCTAATTTCCACAAGTGTCGTTCTTTTGTCCAAACCCCAATTATGGTACAAAGCCCAATTACCCAATTTTAGTAATTAGCCCAACATCATGATTACTTCGTTTTAAATAAGCATAATAATAACTTAGCTACAAGACATTAATGTAAAAAGGTTGAACATAACTTACAATGATTAAAAATAGCGTAGCGTTACACGGACAGAATTTCGACTTACACCCTTACAATATTCACTAACATACCCTTATTATTAGAATTATAATTAAAATTAAAATTAAAATATAAATTATAAATATAAATATATCGTATGAATGAGGAGAAAAAAAGATGATGATTTGCGATCAGAATTCGGTTGCTTTTATAGGAAAATTCGACTTTTGGGGCTCCGCGACTCGCGGTGAAATACTCTTCAAACTCCGCGAGTCGCGGAGAATGAAATTACAGCTCAGTCCCTTTGGAGTCTTTCTTGCCGACGGTTTTTATTATTTATTATAATATATAAATAATTACAAGAATTATTTAAATATTATATTATATTTATGTGCATAGTTGACTTGTAATTTTTAGTCCGTTGCGTCGAGCGTTGAGAGTTGACTCTAGTCCCGGTTCCGGATTTTCGAACGTCCTTGCGTACAATTTAATATCTTGTACTTTGCGTTTTGAATCTTGTACTCTTGTAATTTCGAGACGTTTCTTATCAATAATTGGAACCTCTTTGAATGTCTTTTGTACTTTTGAGCTTTTTGGTCGTTTGCGTCTTCAATTCGTCGAATCTGTCTTTTGTCTTCACCTTTTATTATTTAAACGAATATCACTTGTAAATAGAACAATTGCAACTAAAAGCTTGTCTTTCTTGGGGAATAATGCTATGAAATATATGTTCGTTTTTAGCATTATCAAATATTCCCACACTTGAGCGTTGCTTGTCCTCAAGCAATATCGTCTTGAAATACTAGAATCACTTCTTTATTCTTCACACTTTGTACATCAGTGATTTCTATACGGCGGTATAAACAATGGTAGTAACGATATGGTTTACAGTCCCACATGACTATAAAAATTTAGATCCATTAAGGAAATTGGATCTTTATGAAAACATTTGATCTTTTGAAAATTAAATCTAGTTTTTACCCTAGATAAGTTTTCCGGAATAACCCTTTACCGGTGTTTGCAAAATATTTTTGTGGGTTTGGTGGGTTTCAGATTTGAAAATTTTAGCTCAAAACTTGCGGTTTTGTGTCATCCACTTGCTAACCTTGTATTTGGAAAGCAACACGTCCAGTTTACTTGTCCCGTATATTACCTTTCGGTAAACTACCGTCCGGTTGAAAGGAAAGCGTTGAACAAGCAACTGTTAAGGCAATGTCCCCTGATATGCTTTTAATTATGGTCTATAACGTGTCGGACGCAATTACTATCCTTGGTAGGAGCAATAGTAAAGCTCACCCTTATAATAATTTTTTTTTTCCGGTATGGCACAAGGTCCTGTCTTTTACCACTATGCAACCACCGTTCTTACGGTTGACACCCGATTTAGTTCAGGTGACCTAATGAATTCCAGGTGAATTCCTAGGATTTTACGTTCAATGGTAATGAACGCATTGAAAATAGGGTTTTCAGAAAACAAATCGGTTTGTAATTTTGATCAAAATATTTTCTCGTTCAAGCTCGAGTTTAGATATCATTGAATTCCATGAGTTTGAATTCTCAATCTTTAAGGTCAATCTCAAGGATTGAGTAATATCAGTCTTAAAATCTGATTTTTAATCTTTAAGGAGATTATCCTTTCTGGGGATCTGATTCATTAGTCTTATCCAGCTAATTTGCATGGTGCCCCCCCATTGTACGAGATAAATCCTTCTCATGGTTAGGATAAATCTGACCACTTGACGACCCTGTTTAATGCCGAGGTCCGTGGATTTCCTGCTGATTTTAGTGATGACTTTTCTAGATTTTTCGTCAACCTACAGCTGGTCTGGACGACAACTTCATGACCTAAATCAAGAAGCGCGTTTCTTTTTCGGAAGACTTTACTTCCTTTTAATGATGGAATTGATTCATCGTGTAGATCCATCTCTTCTTTTCTTTCCTCGGGTAAAACAGTTGATTATCGTCCAAAACAAAAGTATTTTCAATTGTTTGTACAAAAATATGTGATATATGTTTTGAATAACTTGGTAAAGTTTTCCCACACTTGGCTTTTATTTTCTTTTATCTGCCTTTTTGTTCTCCTCTATTCCGTTCTTAAATGAATTTTAACATTTTGGTTTGTTTCTCAATTTATGTCCTTTCCGAGATTACAATAATTTCGGTGTTAAAACCTAGTTTTATCGTTCATAAATATGTATAAACATGATTTTGAGTTCATTTAATTGAAAATTTTGAAAAATTTTACTAGAATTGGGTAGTTAGTATATAAGACTAGGGCTGTTCTTTTTTATCAGAGAGCACTAGATTCTAATACAACTACTGCTTTACTAGTATTTTTAATGGTAACCAAGTGTATAAAGTAAAAAATTTTAAAATCCGAAAGAATTTAACCCCTTCCCACACTTAAGATCTTGCAATGCCCTCATTTGCAAGAAATCAGGAATAATTTAAATTATTGAGGGTGATTTGTGTGAAAATGATTAAATTTTTACCAAAGTTTCCAAATATATTGGCGTTTGTTTGCTGAATGATAAATGGTGCACATCATTTGTTCATTCCGTCTTGTTGTTATTTCACATATATTTTGCATCTTGTCGTCAAAATTAGTTGCTTTTGCTGAACTTAATGCCAGTCTTTGAAAATGCGTTGTTTTACCCTGTTGTGTACATAAGATAAACTGCAACCATATATACATATTTTTGAAGTTTGGTATATTACCCCACATTCAAAAATTATTAAAATCTAAGAATAAAAGTTAGACAATTATAAAAACTATTACAATATTAACAAAAGTATTAAACGTATCAATCATTACAAATTAAAAAAAAAATTAAGTATACTAGGGATGATACTGGTACCAATAGGGGTTCCAGGCATAACCATAGGTGCTATAGAATGCTTCGGCAGGGTTATACGTAGGATATGGTGGCTGCATCTCTATAGACCAGGGAGGGAAGATGGGTTTCGGTGTAGGAATATAGTTTCTACCTATATGTTGGCAATGAGCTATGATTTGGTTCTGATGAACTTGCCAATCTTCAAATGCTCTCTGTCTAGCATTTTCGTATTCCTGAGAAGCTATAAACCTTTGCATTTCTTGCATCTCATTCCCCCCTCCTACATTACCTTGGTGTTGGTTTCTCTCCACCTGTGGATGTCTATCATGGTATCGTACTGCGGCGTTATTTCGCCTCTTCAAAACTTTCGCACCATGGTATACATTTAAACCTATAGTATCGCGGGGTTCTGGTTCTTCTACTAATAATCCCCCCCGACTTATATCCACACCGAGATATTCACCAATCAAAGTAATAAAAATACCACCTCCTATTATGCTATGCGGTCGCATCCCCCGAACCATAGCTGATAAATAATAACCCACACAATACGGTATACTTACAGCGCTTTGTGGGTCTCGAATACACATATGGTAAAACAAATCCTGTTCATTTACTTTTTCCTTGTTCTTACCCCTTTGTGTAATCGAATTAGCTAAAAACCTATGTATCACTCTTAATTCGGCTCTATCTATATCTAAATAAGAGTAATTTCCCCCTTTGAAACGGTGATGGCTTGTCATTTGACTCCACACACCGTGAGTATCAAAATTTTCATCTATCTTTCTACCGTTTAGTATCAACCCTCTACAATCGGCAGATGCTAACTCCTCAGGCGTATATATACGTAAAGCCTGAGCCATGTCTAGTAAAGACATGTGGCGCATCGAACCGCCTAACAAAAATCTAATAAAAGAACGATCGGTTAAACTAGCTACCCGATCATTCAACTCTATACTACACAACAATTCTTCACACCATACTTTATATACAGGTCTACGCATGGTGAATAAACGTACCCAGTCATTAAAAGTAGAATTACCATACCTCTGTACAAGTAATTCTCTAATTGGCCCGGCCAATTCTACAGCTTCTAAGGGTCCCCATTCTATGACCCTCGGTACCTCAACAACCTTAGAATGAAGAGTATGCAAACCCCTTTGATATTTTGGATAATCTATCCAAAGTCTGTCAAATCTCAGGTTCGGGTGCAACTCTTCCAAGTGCATATCGGAAAAGGTCATGACTGGATGAGGTATATCCTGCTTGTAGTAGTTATCCACCTCCTGTTGTTCCGCATTCTCAGCAGGAGCATTACGGGCTTGGGATGAAGATTCACCCCTTTCAGTCTGCAAAACACATCAAACACAATTTTTGTGCATCCAAATATGCATTAGTGTCAGTAAAATCATCAATCAAAATAATTACAATGACATTTTAAACTTAAGCTTATTTTCACATTTTTATCAAATCTACACTTTTTCAAATAAGCATATACGAAAATGTTCGCCAAGTTCATAAGCATTCAACTCAAATAACATGTCAAAATAATCATTACTAGCAATTAAACAAGTTTCAAATGGCATTATCTTTCAAAAATCACGTTCATGAATTTTAGACTTGAAAAAGTCCACTTTAATTCTCAAAATCATGTTTAGGCTCAAAGTTTGGATCATTTAACTACCTAAACATGTTACACTACTTAATTTAGCAACAATTCATGACAAAAATCGGCCATAACCTGTTTATATCAAAAAGCCCCAAATTGCTCAAGAACACAAACCCTAGATTATTCAAAATTTGAAGTTTAAGGCTTCTAATCATGTTAAATAGCATCAATCTAGGTTATACAAGCATAATACATAAACAATTTAAGCCTAATTACACTAAAAAGCATCAAAATCAAATTGGGGAAAAAAATTGCTCAAGAACACTAATTTCGGATTAAATGGTGTTTAGGTGTAGAAATTTACCGTTTTTCTTGAGTAATTCCTAGATAGCATCCTTCTCAACATGATTTTAGTAAAAGATTTGGTGATTAACGGTTAAAAATTGTGATTTTGGGGGTTTTTTCGGGTTTTTCGTGGGTTTTTTTTCGCAGTTTGTTTGAGTTGTGGAGTGTGAAACTGAGCTGTTGCAGCTCTTTATTTTTTTTCTGTAATCCGGTACTCCCGCGACTCGCGGCATTTAAGCCTTCAAACTCCGCGAGTCGCGGAGTTTGCTATATTTTTTTTTTTTTTTTTAACATTAACTTATGAAACAATTAAGTACTTAATTTTAAAATTTTGTTTCCCTTGTTATTTAGGACGAGGTCGTTTCGGATCGATGTCCTAGTCCGTCCCTCGACAAAATTTTAAAATTTGTCTTTTTGTAGCGATTGTTTTAAAAGCTAAGATTTTTGGGGTTTTTTAATGTTTTTGGCATACTTTAATTCAATGAGATTAAAAATAATGATAATAAAAGTTCTCGTCCCTCTCTCGGATAAAGCAATTTCGGTTCAAAGACCTAGTCTTCAACTTACGACGAATTTTAAAAATCATATTTTTAACTTAATGAGATAAAGTAAATTTTTGTTTTTAAATTCACACAACTTAAATATAAAATTCAAAATTTATATTAAAAATTCACACCAAACTTAAAATTCGAAATGCATAAAATTAAAAATTTATATTTTTTAAAAATTAAAAATTCACACCAAACCTAATTTAAAAATTTATATTATAAATTCATACCAAACTTATATTAATTTTTCAAATATTTACAATTTTAAAAATATTTTTTTTTTTCACAAAGTTTACAATATTAATTTAAGATTTAAATATTAATTTTAAAAACATGGTAAAAATAAAATTAAAAATATTTTTGGTTTTTTATCCCACTTTAATCAATCAAATATTATCAAAAATATGCGCCCCTCTTTTCGGTAAAGTAATTTCGGTTCCAAAACTTAATTTAACTCATGACGAATTTTTGAAATATTTTGGGTTGATTGTTTAAAGATATTTATACCTTAAGAATAAACATTAAAAACTGTACAGACATACCTGTGGAATAGATTTCTTAGTTATATGATCTATCCCATTCATAAGATAGTCGGTTTAATTGGTTTTCCATGGCTACATAGGCGTAACCTCGAGCATTCAGTGTCTTTTATTCTAAACATATGAACGGTCCGTCTCTGCATAAAGTAACAAATTCGGTATTTGAATAGGTTTGATTATTTGAACATTTACCTCCATGTGACCATTTTCCGCATTTGTGACATCTTTCTAGGTGTCGTGCTCTTCTTTTCGCTGCGGATTTTGATTTTCCTTTACCAAATTGTAATTTATTATCTTCGCATCTGGATTCTTTTCTAACTCAGTCCATTCTTTCTCTGATTACTGATACTATTTCACTTGGTAGTATGTCATTATTTCTTTTAGTGATCAAAGCGTGTAGCATTAGACCATGGTTTAGTTCACAGGCAGTCTTCATTTTGTAAAAACCTAAAAAAAAATAAAAATTCAGAATGGGGGGAGAAGACTAGTTCTTTAGGGTCTGCTAGGGAAAGACCATTCGGGTTCCATTTTCGAGAACTACACAAAAACAGACAATCTAACTCTAACAGAAATACATATTATCCTTTAAAGACTTGATTCTCCCCACACTTAGTTAGCTGTGGTGTCGAAATTGTGATTAACTTCGTTGTCGACTTCCATCGGACCATGTATGTAATGTTTAACTCTGTGACCATTAACTTTAAATTCAATCCCATTTGAATTTATTAATTCTATCGTTCCGTATGGGAAAACTCTTTTGACTATGAATGGTCCAGACCATCTTGATTTCAATTTTCCAGGAAATAGCTTGAATCGTGAATTGAAAAGAAGAACTCTGTCTCCTTCTTTAAATTCTTTTGAACTTCTGATTCTTTTATCATGCCATTTCTTCGTTCTTTCTTTATAGATTAACGAATTTTCGTATGATTCATGTCTTAATTCTTCTAATTCGTTTAGTTGACTTAATCGTAGACGTTCGGCTTCATGTAAATCAAGATTACATGTCTTCAAAGCCCAAAATGCTTTGTGTTCAATTTCTACTGGAAGATGACATGCTTTTCCATAAACAAGTCTAAAAGGTGTGGTTCCAATTGGAGTTTTGTAGGCTGTTCTAAAAGCCCAGAGTGCATCCTCCAATTTAATGGACCATTCCTTCGGATTTGATCCTACGGTTTTCTCTAGAATACGTTTTAAAGCTCGGTTGGTATTTTCAACTTGTCCACTTGTTTGTGGATGATATGCGGTGGAGATTTTATGAGTTACTCCATATCTTTTAAGAACTTTCTCAAGTTGATTATTACAGAAATGAGTACCCCGATCACTTATTAAAGCTTTCGGTGTTCCAAACCTTGCAAAAAGACGTTTTAAAAAGTTGACTACAACTCGTGCATCGTTAGTTGGGAGAGCTTGTGCTTCCGCCCATTTAGATACATAATCAATGGCTACGAGTATATATAGATTATTATGAGATTTTGGAAATGGACCCATAAAGTCAATACCCCAAATGTCAAATACTTCACATACTTGAATGACATTTTGTGGCATTTCATCACGTTGACTTATTTTTCCGGCCCTTTGACAAGCATCACAGGATTTGCAAAGAAGGTGTGCGTCTTTGTAAATTGTAGGCCAATAGAATCCAGCATCATAAACTTTTCTTGCTGTTAGTTGAGGCCCATAATGCCCTCCTGTTGGTCCTGTGTGACAATGGTTTAATATTTTACTAGCTTCATCTCCAAATACACATCGGCGTATTATTCCATCGGGACAACTTTTAAACAGATGTGGATCTTCCCAAAAATAGTGTTTTATATCACTGAAGAATTTCTTTCGTCTTTGGTACGATAATCCTTTTTCAAGGAATCCACAAACTAAGTAGTTTGCATAGTCTGCAAACCATGGGATTTCTTTATAATCTATTTTCAATAGATATTCATCAGGAAAGTTGTCTTTTATGGCTGATTCATTTAGAACTTCTAAATCGGGATTTTCAAGACGAGAAAGATGATCAGCGGCGAGATTTTCTGCTCCTCTTTTATCTCGGATTTCAATATCAAACTCTTGTAAGAGTAAGATCCAACGGATTAATCTTGGTTTAGCATCTTGTTTTGAAAATAGGTATCTAAGAGCAGAATGGTCGGTATAGACCACCGTTTTTGCTAGAACGAGATATGATCGAAATTTGTCAAAAGCAAAGACAATAGCAAGGAGTTCTTTTTCAGTAGTTGTATAGTTCGTTTGTGCTCCTTGTAATGTCTTACTAGCATAATATATAGGTTGAAATCGTTTTTCAATCCTTTGTCCTAAAACGGCTCTCATTGCAAAATCACTTGCATCGCACATTAGTTCAAATGGTAGATTCCAATTTGGTGTTATCATGATCGGCGCATTAGTGAGTTTCTCTTTAAGAATATTAAAAGATTTGATACACTCATCTGAAAAGATGAATGGAGCATCCTTTTCTAGGAGTTTATTCATAGGAGTGGCAATTTTTGAAAAATCTTTTATGAAACGTCGGTAAAAACCGGCATGCCCTAGAAAACTCCTAACTCCTCTAACATTGGTGGGATGTGGAAGTTTAGCAATTACATCTACTTTAGCTCTATCCACTTCAATTCCTTCTTTTGAAATTTTATGTCCAAGAACGATGCCTTCTTTAACCATGAAATGGCATTTCTCCCAATTAAGTACTAGATTTGATTTTTCGCATCTAATTAGCATTCGTTCCAGATTAACTAGACATGATTTAAATGTATCACCGAAGACTGAAAAGTCATCCATGAATACTTCCATGCATTCTTCTATCATGTCGTGAAAAATCGCCATCATACACCTTTGAAAGGTTGCAGGCGCGTTACAAAGTCCAAATGGCATGCGTTTGTAAGCAAAAGTACCATAAGGGCACGTGAATGTGGTTTTCTCTTGATCTTCGGGTGCTATTGGAATTTGAAAATATCCAGAAAATCCATCTAGAAAACAATAGTAACTATTTCCGGCTAATCTTTCCAACATTTGATCTATGAAAGGTAAGGGAAAGTGATCTTTTCTGGTGGCGTCATTTAATTTTCTATAATCAATACACACACGCCATCCTGTTACAGTCCTAGTAGGAATAAGCTCATTTTTCTCATTTGTAATGACAGTCATGCCACCCTTCTTAGGCACGCATTGAACTGGGCTTACCCATGGACTATCAGAAATTGGATAAATTAAACCTGCATCAAGCAGTTTAATAATCTCTTTCTTAACTACATCTTGCATATTAGGATTTAGTCTTCGTTGGCGTTGCACATACGTTTTATGACCTTCTTCCATAAGGATTTTATGTGTGCAATACGAAGGACTTATTCCTTTAATATCATGAATCTTCCATGCAATGGCTGGTTTATGAGCTTTCAACACAGAAATGAGTTGTGATTTCTCATTTTCAGTAAGAGAAGATGATATTATTACAGGTAATTCAGATTCACCATGTAAATAAGCGTATTCCAAATGGTTTGGAAGTGGCTTTAACTCTAATTTCGGAGGTTCTTCTATCGATGATTTGTATCGATATCTGTCTTCTTCTTTTAGCATTTGAATTTCTTCTGTTGTTGGTTCATATCCATTAGCTATAAGTGTAGCTAACATTTCAGCTTCATCAATTGGTTCATTACCTTCTCCTAAAGAACATTCTCCTGTTCCTTGTAATTCTGGAAATTCTTCTAATAATTCTGCATGTGCATCTATAGTTTGAATATAATAACATGTATCATCTGCAGATTGTGGTTGTTGCATTGCTCTATCAACTGAAAAGGTAACACTCTCATCCTCTATACTTAGGGTCAGTTTCTTACCGAACACGTCTATCATTGCTTTAGCCGTGTTTAAGAATGGTCTTCCTAATATGAGAGGAACTTGAGAATCTTCTTCCATGTCCAAAACAACAAAATCTACTGGAAATACTAAAGTACCAACTTTAACTAGCATGTTCTCCATTATCCCTCTAGGATATTTTATTGATCTATCGGCTAGTTGTATGCTTATTCTGGTTGGTTTCAATTCTCCAAGGTCTAGTTTAGTGTATAGTGAATACGGCATTAGATTTATACTAGCACCTAAGTCTGCCAATGCTTCTATTGAACTAAGACTACCCAGAAAACATGGAATTGTGAAACTTCCTGGATCAGATAATTTTTCTGGTATCTTATTCAACAGCACTGCTAAACAATTAGCATTCATAGTAACAGCCGAGAGTTCTTCCATTTTCTTTCTATTTGAAATTAGATCTTTCAAGAATTTAGCATATCTAGGCATTCCTGAAATCACATCAATGAAAGGAAGATTTACATTTATCTGTTTAAACATATCCAAGAATTTGGATTGCTCGGCTTCAAGTTTCTCTTTCTTCATTTTACTCGGGTAAGGAAGTGGTGGTTGGTATGGTTTAACATAAGGTTTATCCTTAACTGTGTTATCTTCATTAACCTTTTCAACTACCGGTTCTTTTTCCTTATCTTGATCAGGTTGTGGTTCTTGTGGAGTAGGAATGGCTTCATCAGAAGTTACAGGTATTTCAGGTGGTTTAAGTGTTGTACCACTTCTTGTGGTAATGGCTTTAGCTGTTTCACTCCGGGGGTTAGCATTTGTATCACTAGGTAGACTTCCCGGTTTTCTTTCACCTATTAACCTTGCTAGGTTACTCACTTCTTGTTCCAGATTTTGAATAGAAGCTTGTTGATTTCTAAATGCTTGAGCATTTTGTTCATTGGTTTGTTTCTGAGATGTGAAAAACTGCGTTTGAGTTTCAACTAGCTTCGTCATCATATCTTCTAAATTTGGCTTTTTATCATCGGTTTGTTGTGGTGGTTTGTTTTGAAAATTAGGTCTTTGCTGATTATAAGTATTATTGGATACTTGTTGATTGCTAGGACCTTGTTGGTTGTTGTATGGAATATTTCTGTTATAATTCTGGTTTTGATTGTAAATCGGTCTTGGCGGTTGATAATTATTCTGATAATTATTTCCAGGCCTTTGGTTTATGTATGAAATATTCTCTCTTTGTTCCATTGTTAATTCAATACTGAGACAATCTTTTGTCAAATGTGGTCCTCCACACTGCTCACAACTAATTCGTATTGAGTGAATATCTTTAGTCATCTTTTCCATTCGTCTCTCCACAGCATCTATCTTTGCGGAAATGGAATCTAAGTCATGGCTAGAATCGGCTCTAGCTACTTTAGATGATCTAACGATGTCTTTTTCTTGGTGCCACTCATGTGAGTGGGAAGCAGTATTATCAATAATTTTGTAAGCATCAGTTTCAGTTTTCTTCATAATAGAACCACCAGCTGCTATATCTATGTCTTTTCTTGTAGTGATGTCGCATCCTTGGTAGAATATTTGTACTATTTGACAGGTGTCTAAACCATGTTGCGGACATCCTCTTAACAACTTTCCATATCGAGTCCATGCCTCATATAGAGTTTCATTTGGTTTCTGTGTGAACGTAACAATTTCTGCTTGAAGTCTTACGGCTTTAGATGCAGGAAAGAATTGTTTGAGAAATTTGTCAACTAAAACGTCCCATGTATCGATCGCCCCTTCAGGTAACGATTCCAATCAATCTTTGGCTTCTCCCTTTAAAGTCCAGGGAAATAACATGAGATATATCTGTTCATCCTCCACTTCTCGGATTTTAAATAGTGTGCAGATCCTATTAAAGGTACGTAGATGTTCATTTGGATCTTCCTTCGGCGCACCACTAAATTGGCATTGATTAGTCACCATGTGTAGAATTTGTCCTTTGATTTCATAATCTGGCGCATTAATGTCTGGATGAGTAATTGCGTGACCTTGGCCAGTGCGTTTAGCTCTCATTCGGTCTTCCATACTTAAAGGTTCCAGATTCTCCATAATTGAATTTGTTGAATCGGTATCACTAGATGATTCTGATTTAATGGTTCGTTCCTCAACAATCTCTGTTGAATAATTGGTGGCTCCGGAGGAAAGTTTAATGGTTCAGGATCTACGAACCGTTCCTGAATATTTTCCGGATTCTCAATTGTGAGGTCGGGTTCAAAAAATGGATTATCGGAAATTTGAACTGAAGTACTTGGTCTACTGGATGACGATTCTAAAGAAAAATCAACGGCGGTTATATTTGCTAAATGTCTTGATCTAGTTACAGGTGGTGAACGTACAAAAGGTGGTGAACGTCTTGCTCGGTGCATTCACTGAATATCCTATTAGTTTTAAAAAGGAAAGAAAAATTATAATAAGTTATCCAATCAATAGACTTTTCTGATTTTGCCCACGTTTCGAATAGCCAAAAGATGCAGCAGAGGGGCAGGATTCGTTTGGTCTCAATATAATTGAGGACTGTTTGGCTCCAATAACCCGGTCCACGTACAAATCCAACTATTACTACGAACCAGAAAATTTTGATGTCTATCAATTTAACCACTCAAAATAAATTTTCGTAATTTTAAGAAATTTAGATAAGAAGTAGAATAAAAATCTATGTCCTAAAACTAGAATAGCGAGAAATAAGAAAGAAAAAGAGTTCGTGGAAAAAGGTCGAAAAAGAAAAATGGTTGAAAAATAAAAGGTGACGAAAAAATAAAAGAAACTTATAAAACTTAAAAATACTTGACTAACCTAACCTTATTACTACAACTAACTTAAAATTATAATCGCAAATTGAAATAACTAATTGGAATGATAATTGATACATAGGTAAAAGTCGTCTAAAAATATTAAAGCTTACAGGAAAAACTAAATCCCAAATGGAAATAACTTAAAAAGAAACTAAAACTTAAAAAGGCGTCGCAAAATTCTAAAGCACCTAAATCTTAGTCTAAAGAAAAAGCACTTAAGGAATTTTACGGCAAAGCCTAAAAATCTAGGAGTAAAAATAACTATAGCAAAAACTAAGTTTAAAACTAAATATGAGCTAAAAATACAAATATTATGCTACAACGATTAAAAAGGGACAAAATATAAAAATATACAAAAAGTTGTAAAAAGTACAATTTTTATAAAAATATTATTTTTATATTATTTATTTAATAAAACTATTAATTTAATATTTTAATTAAACTCATTAAACAAAATAATAATAAAAACTAAAATTAATACTTAATTAAAACCTAATTAGGGTTTTATATTAATAATTATAATATAATCCGTAATTAATGTGAAATTAGGGTTCTGTCAGCGTGTCAGAGCAGCTCCGCTGAAATGTCCCGTTCTTATTGATTAAAAACGTTCCATATTAATTGATTTCGTTGCGAGGTTTTGACCTCTATATGAGACGTTTTTCAAAGACTGCATTCATTTTTAAAACAAACCATAACCTTTATTTCATAGATAAAGGTTTTAAAAAGCTTTACGTAGATTATCAAATAATGATAATCTAAAATATCCTGTTTACACACGACCATTACATAATGGTTTACAATACAAATATGTTACAACAAAATAAGTTTCTTGAATGCAGTTTTTACACAATATCATACAAGCATGGACTCCAAATCTCGTCCTTATTTAAGTATGCGACAGCGGAAGCTCTTAATAATCTCCTGAGAATAAACATGCTTAAAACGTCAACAAAAATGTTGGTGAGTTATAGGTTTAACCTATATATATCAAATCGTAACAATAGACCACAAGATTTCATATTTCAATACACATCCCATACATAGAGATAAAAATCATTCATATGGTGAACACCTGGTAACCGACAATAACAAGATGCATATATAAGAATATCCCCATCATTCCGGGACACCCTTCGGATATGATATAAATTTCGAAGTACTAAAGCATCCGGTACTTTGGATGGGGTTTGTTAGGCCCAATAGATCTATCTTTAGGATTCGCGTCAATTAGGGTGTCTGTTCCCTAATTCTTAGATTACCAGACTTAATAAAAAGGGGCATATTCGATTTCGATAATTCAACCATAGAATGTAGTTTCACGTACTTGTGTCTATTTTGTAAATCATTTATAAAACCTGCATGTATTCTCATCCCAAAAATATTAGATTTTAAAAGTGGGACTATAACTCACTTTCACAGATTTTTACTTCGTCGGGAAGTAAGACTTGGCCACTGGTTGATTCACGAACCTATAACAATATATACATATATATCAAAGTATGTTCAAAATATATTTACAACACTTTTAATATGTTTTGATGTTTTAAGTTTATTAAGTCAGCTGTCCTCGTTAGTAACCTACAACTAGTTGTCCACAGTTAGATGTACAGAAATAAATCGATAAATATTATCTTGAATCAATCCACGACCCAGTGTATACGTATCTCAGTATTGATCACAACTCAAACTATATATATTTTGGAATCAACCTCAACCCTGTATAGCTAACTCCAACATTCACATATAGAGTGTCTATGGTTGTTCCGAAATATATATAGATGTGTCGACATGATAGGTCGAAACATTGTATACGTGTCTATGGTATCTCAAGATTACATAATATACAATACAAGTTGATTAAGTTATGGTTGGAATAGATTTGTTACCAATTTTCACGTAGCTTAAATGAGAAAAATTATTCAATCTTGTTTTACCCATAACTTCTTCATTTTAAATCCGTTTTGAGTGAATCAAATTGCTATGGTTTCATATTGAACTCTATTTTATGAATCTAAACAGAAAAGTATAGGTTTATAGTCGGAAAAATAAGTTACAAGTCGTTTTTGTAAAGGTAGTCATTTCAGTCGAAAGAACGACGTCTAGATGACCATTTTAGAAAACATACTTCCACTTTGAGTTTAACCATAATTTTTGGATATAGTTTCATGTTTATAATAAAAATCATTTTCTCAGAATAACAACTTTTAAATCAAAGTTTATCATAGTTTTTAATTAACTAACCCAAAACAGCCCGCGGTGTTACTACGACGGCGTAAATCCGGTTTTACGGTGTTTTTCGTGTTTCCAGGTTTTAAATCATTAAGTTGGCATATCATATAGATATAGAACATGTGTTTAGTTGATTTTAAAAGTCAAGTTAGAAGGATTAACTTTTGTTTGCGAACAAGTTTAGAATTAACTAAACTATGTTCTAGTGATTACAAGTTTAAACCTTCGAATAAGATAGCTTTATATGTATGAATCGAATGATGTTATGAACATCATTACTACCTTAATTTCCTTGGATAAACCTACTGGAAAAGAGAAAAATGGATCTAGCTTCAATGGATCCTTGGATGGCTCGAAGTTCTTGAAGCAGAATCATGACATGAAAACAAGTTCAAGTAAGATCATCACTTGAAATAAGATTGTTATAGTTATAGAAATTGAACCAAAGTTTGAATATGATTATTACCTTGTATTAGAATGATAACCTACTGTAAGAAACAAAGATTTCTTGAGGTTGGATGATCACCTTACAAGATTGGAAGTGAGCTAGCAAACTTGAAAGTATTCTTGATTTTATGAAACTAGAACTTTTGGAATTTATGAAGAACACTTAGAACTTGAAGATAGAACTTGAGAGAGATCAATTAGATGAAGAAAATTGAAGAATGAAAGTGTTTGTAGGTGTTTTTGGTCGTTGGTGTATGGATTAGATATAAAGGATATGTAATTTTGTTTTCATGTAAATAAGTCATGAATGATTACTCATATTTTTGTAATTTTATGAGATATTTCATGCTAGTTGCCAAATGATGGTTCCCACATGTGTTAGGTGACTCACATGGGCTGCTAAGAGCTGATCATTGGAGTGTATATACCAATAGTACATACATCTAAAAGCTGTGTATTGTACGAGTACGAATACGGGTGCATACGAGTAGAATTGTTGATGAAACTGAACGAGGATGTAATTGTAAGCATTTTTGTTAAGTAGAAGTATTTTGATAAGTGTATTGAAGTCTTTCAAAAGTGTATAAATACATATTAAAACACTACATGTATATACATTTTAACTGAGTCGTTAAGTCATCGTTAGTCGTTACATGTAAGTGTTGTTTTGAAACCTTTAGGTTAACGATCTTGTTAAATGTTGTTAACTCAATGTTTATAATATCAAATGAGATTTTAAATTATTATATTATCATGATATTATCATGTATGAATATCTCTTAATATGATATATATACATTAAATGTCTTTACAACGATAATCGTTACATATATGTCTCGTTTAAAAATCATTAAGTTAGTAGTCTTGTTTTTACATATGTAGTTCATTGTTAATATACTTTATGATATGTTTTCTTATCATAGTATCATGTTAACTATATATATATATCCATATATATGTCATCATATAGTTTTTACAAGTTTTAACGTTCGTGAATCACCGATCAACTTGGGTGGTCAATTGTCTATATGAAACATATTTCAATTAATCAAGTCTTAACAAGTTTGATTGCTTAACATGTTGGAAACATTTAATCATGTAAATATCAATCTCAATTAATATATATAAACATGGAAAAGTTCGGGTCACTACAGTACCTACCCGTTAAATAAATTTCGTCCCGAAATTTTAAGCTGTTGAAGGTGTTGACGAATCTTCTGGAAATAGATGCGGGTATTTCTTTTTCATCTGATCTTCCCACTCCCAGGTGAACTCGGGTCCTCTACGAGCATTCCATCGAACCTTAACAATTGGTATCTTGTTTTGCTTAAGTCTTTTAACCTCACGATCCATTATTTCGACTGGTTCTTCGATGAATTGAAGTTTTTCGTTGATTTGGATTTCATCTAACGGAATAGTGAGATCTTCTTTAGCAAAACATTTCTTCAAATTCGAGACGTGGAAAGTGTTATGTACAGCCGCGAGTTGTTGAGGTAATTCTAGTCGGTAAGCTACTGTTCCGACACGATCAATAATCTTGAATGGTCCAATATACCTTGGATTTAATTTCCCTCGTTTACCAAATCGAACAACGCCTTTCCAAGGTGCAACTTTAAGCATGACCATCTCTCCAATTTCAAATTCTATATCTTTTCTTTTAATGTCAGCGTAGCTCTTTTGTCGACTTTGGGCGGTTTTCAACCGTTGTTGAATTTGGATGATCTTCTCGGTAGTTTCTTGTATAATCTCCGGACCCGTAATCTGTCTATCCCCCACTTCACTCCAACAAATCGGAGACCTGCACTTTCTACCATAAAGTGCTTCAAACGGCGCCATCTCAATGCTTGAATGGTAGCTGTTGTTGTAGGAAAATTCTGCTAACGGTAGATGTCGATCCCAACTGTTTCCGAAATCAATAACACATGCTCGTAGCATGTCTTCAAGCGTTTGTATCGTCCTTTCGCTCTGCCCATCAGTTTGTGGATGATAGGCAGTACTCATGTCTAGACGAGTTCCTAATGCTTGCTGTAATGTCTGCCAGAATCTTGAAATAAATCTGCCATCCCTATCAGAGATAATAGAGATTGGTATTCCATGTCTAGAGACGACTTCCTTCAAATACAGTCGTGCTAACTTCTCCATCTTGTCATCTTCTCTTATTGGTAGGAAGTGTGCTGATTTGGTGAGACGATCAACTATTACCCAAATAGTATCAAAACCACTTGCAGTCCTTGGCAATTTAGTGATGAAATCCATGGTAATGTTTTCCCATTTCCATTCCGGGATTTCGGGTTGTTGAAGTAGACCTGATGGTTTCTGATGCTCAGCTTTGACCTTAGAACACGTCAAACATTCTCCTACGTATTTAGCAACATCGGCTTTCATACCCGGCCACCAAAAATGTTTCTTGAGATCCTTGTACATCTTCCCCGTTCCAGGATGTATTGAGTATCTGGTTTTATGAGCTTCTCTAAGTACCATTTCTCTCATATCTCCAAATTTTGGTACCCAAATCCTTTCAGCCCTATACCTGGTTCCGTCTTCCCGAATATTAAGATGCTTCTCCGATCCTTTGGGTATTTCATCCTTTAAATTTCCCTCTTTTAAAACTCCTTGTTGCGCCTCCTTTATTTGAGTAGTAATGTTATTATGAATCATTATATTCATAGATTTTACTCGAATGGGTTCTCTGTCCTTCCTGCTCAAGGCATCGGCTACCACATTTGCCTTCCCCGGGTGGTAACGAATCTCAAAGTCGTAATCATTCAATAATTCAATCCACCTACGCTGCCTCATATTCAGTTGTTTCTGATTAAATATGTGTTGAAGACTTTTGTGGTCGGTATATATAATACTTTTGACCCCATATAAGTAGTGCCTCCAAGTCTTTAATGCAAAAACAACCGCGCCTAATTCCAAATCATGCGTCGTATAATTTTGTTCGTGAATCTTCAATTGTCTAGACGCATAAGCAATCACCTTCGTTCGTTGCATTAATACACAACCGAGACCTTGCTTTGATGCATCACAATAAATCACAAAATCATCATTCCCTTCAGGCAATGACAATATAGGTGCCGTAGTTAGCTTTTTCTTCAATAACTGAAACGCTTTCTCTTGTTCATCATTCCATTCAAATTTCTTCCCTTTATGCGTTAATGCAGTCAAGGGTTTTGCTATTCTGGAAAAGTCTTGGATGAACCTTCTGTAGTAACCAGCTAGTCCTAAAAACTGGCGTATGTGTTTCGGAGTTTTCGGGGTTTCCCACTTTTCAACAGTTTCTATCTTTGCCGGATCCACCTTAATACCTTCTTTGTTCACTATGTGACCGAGGAATTGAACTTCTTCCAACCAAAATGCACACTTTGAAAACTTAGCGTACAATTCTTCCTTCCTCAATACTTCTAACACCTTTCTCAAATGTTCACCGTGTTCTTGGTCATTCTTTGAGTAAATAAGTATGTCATCAATGAAAACAATGACAAACTTGTCAAGGTATGGTCCACACACTCGGTTCATAAGGTCCATGAACACAGCTGGTGCATTAGTTAAACCAAACGGCATGACCATAAACTCGTAATGACCGTAACGTGTTCTGAAAGCAGTCTTTGGAATATCATCTTCTTTCACCCGCATTTGATGATACCCGGAACGTAAGTCAATCTTTGAATAAACAGACGAGCCTTGTAGTTGATCAAATAAGTCGTCGATTCTCGGTAGTGGGTAGCGGTTCTTGATGGTAAGTTTGTTCAACTCTCGGTAGTCGATACACAACCTGAATGTACCATCTTTCTTCTTGACAAACAAAACAGGAGCTCCCCACAGTGATGTGCTTGGTCGAATGAAACCACGCTCTAAAAGTTCTTGTAATTGGCTTTGTAGTTCTTTCATCTCGCTGGGTGCGAGTCTGTAAGGAGCACGAGCTATTGGTGCAGCTCCTGGTACAAGATCTATTTGAAATTCAACGGATCGATGTGGGGGTAATCCCGGTAATTCTTTCGGAAATACATCGGGAAATTCTTTTGCAATGGGAACATCATTGATGCTCTTTTCTTCAGTTTGTACTTTCTCGACGTGTGCTAGAACAGCATAGCAACCTTTTCTTATTAGTTTTTGTGCCTTCAAATTACTAATAAGATGTAGCTTCGTGCTGCCCTTTTCTCCATACACCATTAAGGGTTTTCCTTTTTCTCGTATAATGCGAATTGCATTTTTGTAACAAACGATCTCTGCTTTCACTTCTTTCAACCAGTCCATACCGATTATCACATCAAAACTCCCTAACTCTACTGGTATCAAATCAATCTTAAATGTTTCGCTAACCAGTTTAATTTCTCGATTCCGACATATATTATCTGCTGAAATTAATTTACCATTTGCTAATTCGAGTAAAAATTTACTATCCAAAGGCGTCAATGGACAACTTAATTTAGCACAAAAATCTCTACTCATATAGCTTCTATCCGCACCCGAATCAAATAAAACGTAAGCAGATTTATTGTCAATAAGAAACGTACCCGTAACAAGCTCCGGGTCTTCCTGTGCCTCTACCGCATTAATATTGAAAACTCTTCCACGGCCTTGTCCATTCGTGTTCTCCTGGTTCGGGCAATTTCTAATAATGTGGCCCGGTTTTCCACATTTATAACAAACTACATTGGCATAACTTGCTCCGACACTACTTGCTCCGCCATTACTCGTTCCGACACCATTTGTTCCTTTCGTTCTATTAACCCCTGGTCCGTAGACCTCACACTTCGCCGCGCTATGACCATTTCTTTTACACTTGTTGCAAAATTTGGTGCAGAACCCCGAGTGATTCTTTTCACACCTTTGGCATAGCTGCTTCTGATTGTTGTTGTTGTTGCGGTTATTATTGTTGTTGGGATGATTGTTGTAGTTGCTGTTGTTGTTGTTGTTGTTGTTGGGCCGTTTGTTGTAGTTGCGATTGATGTTTCGATTGTTGGGATAATTGTTGCGATTATTGTTGTAATTGCTGTTGTTGTTGTATTGGTGATTCTTATCACCGTTTTCCTCCCACTTTCTTTTGACTTGCTTCACATTGGCCTCTTCAGCAGTCTGTTCTTTAATTCTTTCTTCAATCTGGTTCACAAGTTTGTGAGCCATTCTACATGCCTGTTGTATGGAGGTGGGCTCGTGTGAACTTATATCTTCTTGGATTCTTTCCGGTAATCCTTTCACAAACGCGTCGATCTTCTCTTCCTCATCTTCGAATGCTCCTGGACACAATAGGCACAATTCTGTGAATCGTCTTTCGTACGTGGTAATATCAAATCCTTGGGTTCGTAACCCTCTAAGTTCTGTCTTGAGCTTATTAACCTCGGTTCTGGGACGGTACTTCTCGTTCATCAAGTGCTTGAATGCTGACCACGGTAGTGCGTACGCATCGTCTTGTCCCACTTGCTCTAGATAGGTATTCCACCATGTTAACGCAGAACCTGTGAAGGTATGCGTAGCGTACTTCACTTTGTCCTCTTCAGTACACTTACTTATGGCAAACACCGATTCGACCTTCTCAGTCCACCGTTTCAATCCGATCGGTCCTTCGGTTCCATCAAATTCCAAAGGTTTGCAGGCAGTGAATTCTTTGTAGGTGCATCCTACACGATTTCCTGTACTGCCAGATCCAAGGTTATTGTTGGTATGTAGTGCAGCCTGTACTGCGGCTATGTTTGAAGCTAGAAAAGTACGGAATTCCTCTTCATTCATATTCACGGTGTGTCGAGTAGTCGGTGCCATTTCCTTCAAAATAGTTAAATGGAACAAGTTAATCATACAGAATATTAAGAGTAGTTAATAGTATTTCGTAGCATAATATGAACTCATTTATAAAAGCTTTTTCTTCATATTAGCGTTTTATAAGTTTAAATTCGGGTAGTACCTACCCGTTAAGTTCATACTTAGTAGCTAATATACAATTCAACTACTACAATTCTATATGAAAAACTGATTATAATAATATTTCGCGTTCAAACTTTTATACAATATTTTACAAACTTACAATACCGCTTATTTTACATAAAGCATGAAATATAGCACACAATAACTTTGATACAAGATAGTTGTGAAGATAATTCTAGCTAGTACACAAGTCGTTCAGCAAAGTTAATAAAGACACGTAATTCATACTTCCAGAAACAAGTCATGCATTCTGGTTTTACTAGGATTACTTCCCATCCTTGGTCTTGTGGAACATAACCGTTATGGCCGTTGATAAGACAGCGTGTTGTAACGTCGTCAAAGGGACGAGGGTTACGTAATGTCCAACAGTCCCGTAACAATCTAAAAACCTCATTTCTTACCCCAATTACCGACTCCGTCACTTGTGGGAACGTTTTGTTTAATAGTTGTAGCCCGATGTTCTTGTTCTCACTTTGGTGAGAAGCGAACATTACTAATCCGTAAGCATAACATGCTTCTTTATGTTGCATGTTAGCCGCTTTTTCTAAATCACGAAGTCCAATATTCGGATATATTGAGTCAAAATAATTTCTTAACCCATTGCGTAAAATAGCATTTGGGTTCCCCGCAATATATGCGTCAAAGTAAACACATCGTAACTTATGGGTTTCCCAATGTGATATCCCCCATCTTTCAAACGAAAGTCTCTTATAAACCAAGACATTCTTGGAACGTTCTTCGAATGTCTTACAAACTGATCTCGCCTTAAATAGTTGTGCCGAAGAACTCTGGCCGACTCTAGACAAGATTTCATCAATCATGTCTCCGGGTAGGTCTCTTAAAATATTGGGTTGTCTATCCATTTTGTGTTTTTAAACTGTAAAATAGACAAGAGTTAGATTCATAAAAAAAAATACTTATTAATACAAGCAATTTTTACATATATCATAAAGCATAAGAACACTATATTACATATATTACACCACACGAATACAACTATCTTATTCCGACTCGCTCGTTTCTTCTTCTTCGGTTTTGGTTCGTTTTGCCAAGTTTCTAGGGATATATGATGTTCCCCTAATACGAGCCGTCGTTATCCACATTGGTTTAGAAAAACCTGGTGGTTTAGAGGTTCCCGGGTCATTGTTACAACTTAAGGACTTCGGGGGTTGACGATACATATAAAGTTCATCGGGGTTGGAATTAGATTTCTCTATTTTTATGCCCTTTCCCTTATTATTTTCTTTTGCCTTTTTAAATTCAGTTGGGGTAATTTCTATAACATCATCGGAATTCTCGTCGGAATCCGATTCATCGGAGAATTGGTTATCCTCCCAATATTTTGCTTCCTTGGCGGAAACACCATTGACCATAATTAACCTTGGTCGGTTGGTTGAGGATTTTCTTTTACTTAACCGTTTTATTATTTCCCCCACCGGTTCTATTTCTTCATCTGATTCCGATTCTTCTTCCGGTTCCGATTCTTCTTCCGGTTCCGACTCTTCTTCCGGTTCCTCTTCGGGAACTTGTGAATCAGTCCACGAATCATTCCAATTTACATTTGACTCTTCATTATTATTAGGTGAGTCAATGGGACTTGTTCTAGAGGTAGACATCTATCACATAATATCAAACGCGTTAAGAGATTAATATATCACATAATATTCACATGTTAAAAATATATAGTTTCCAACAAAATTTGTTAAGCAATCATTTTTCAAGTAAACACGGTCGAAGTCCAGACTCACTAATGCATCCTAACAAACTCGATAAGACACACTAATGCAAAATTCTGGTTCTCTAAGACCAACGCTCTGATACCAACTGAAATGTCCCGTTCTTATTGATTAAAAACGTTCCATATTAATTGATTTCGTTGCGAGGTTTTGACCTCTATATGAGACGTTTTTCAAAGACTGCATTCATTTTTAAAACAAACCATAACCTTTATTTCATAGATAAAGGTTTTAAAAAGCTTTACGTAGATTATCAAATAATGATAATCTAAAATATCCTGTTTACACACGACCATTACATAATGGTTTACAATACAAATATGTTACAACAAAATAAGTTTCTTGAATGCAGTTTTTACACAATATCATACAAGCATGGACTCCAAATCTCGTCCTTATTTAAGTATGCGACAGCGGAAGCTCTTAATAATCTCCTGAGAATAAACATGCTTAAAACGTCAACAAAAATGTTGGTGAGTTATAGGTTTAACCTATATATATCAAATCGTAACAATAGACCACAAGATTTCATATTTCAATACACATCCCATACATAGAGATAAAAATCATTCATATGGTGAACACCTGGTAACCGACAATAACAAGATGCATATATAAGAATATCCCCATCATTCCGGGACACCCTTCGGATATGATATAAATTTCGAAGTACTAAAGCATCCGGTACTTTGGATGGGGTTTGTTAGGCCCAATAGATCTATCTTTAGGATTCGCGTCAATTAGGGTGTCTGTTCCCTAATTCTTAGATTACCAGACTTAATAAAAAGGGGCATATTCGATTTCGATAATTCAACCATAGAATGTAGTTTCACGTACTTGTGTCTATTTTGTAAATCATTTATAAAACCTGCATGTATTCTCATCCCAAAAATATTAGATTTTAAAAGTGGGACTATAACTCACTTTCACAGATTTTTACTTCGTCGGGAAGTAAGACTTGGCCACTGGTTGATTCACGAACCTATAACAATATATACATATATATCAAAGTATGTTCAAAATATATTTACAACACTTTTAATATGTTTTGATGTTTTAAGTTTATTAAGTCAGCTGTCCTCGTTAGTAACCTACAACTAGTTGTCCACAGTTAGATGTACAGAAATAAATCGATAAATATTATCTTGAATCAATCCACGACCCAGTGTATACGTATCTCAGTATTGATCACAACTCAAACTATATATATTTTGGAATCAACCTCAACCCTGTATAGCTAACTCCAACATTCACATATAGAGTGTCTATGGTTGTTCCGAAATATATATAGATGTGTCGACATGATAGGTCGAAACATTGTATACGTGTCTATGGTATCTCAAGATTACATAATATACAATACAAGTTGATTAAGTTATGGTTGGAATAGATTTGTTACCAATTTTCACGTAGCTAAAATGAGAAAAATTATCCAATCTTGTTTTACCCATAACTTCTTCATTTTAAATCCGTTTTGAGTGAATCAAATTGCTATGGTTTCATATTGAACTCTATTTTATGAATCTAAACAGAAAAGTATAGGTTTATAGTCGGAAAAATAAGTTACAAGTCGTTTTTGTAAAGGTAGTCATTTCAGTCGAAAGAACGACGTCTAGATGACCATTTTAGAAAACATACTTCCACTTTGAGTTTAACCATAATTTTTGGATATAGTTTCATGTTTATAATAAAAATCATTTTCTCAGAATAACAACTTTTAAATCAAAGTTTATCATAGTTTTTAATTAACTAACCCAAAACAGCCCGCGGTGTTACTACGACGGCGTAAATCCGGTTTTACGGTGTTTTTCGTGTTTCCAGGTTTTAAATCATTAAGTTGGCATATCATATAGATATAGAACATGTGTTTAGTTGATTTTAAAAGTCAAGTTAGAAGGATTAACTTTTGTTTGCGAACAAGTTTAGAATTAACTAAACTATGTTCTAGTGATTACAAGTTTAAACCTTCGAATAAGATAGCTTTATATGTATGAATCGAATGATGTTATGAACATCATTACTACCTTAATTTCCTTGGATAAACCTACTGGAAAAGAGAAAAATGGATCTAGCTTCAATGGATCCTTGGATGGCTCGAAGTTCTTGAAGCAGAATCATGACACGAAAACAAGTTCAAGTAAGATCATCACTTGAAATAAGATTGTTATAGTTATAGAAATTGAACCAAAGTTTGAATATGATTATTACCTTGTATTAGAATGATAACCTACTGTAAGAAACAAAGATTTCTTGAGGTTGGATGATCACCTTACAAGATTGGAAGTGAGCTAGCAAACTTGAAAGTATTCTTGATTTTATGAAACTAGAACTTTTGGAATTTATGAAGAACACTTAGAACTTGAAGATAGAACTTGAGAGAGATCAATTAGATGAAGAAAATTGAAGAATGAAAGTGTTTGTAGGTGTTTTTGGTCGTTGGTGTATGGATTAGATATAAAGGATATGTAATTTTGTTTTCATGTAAATAAGTCATGAATGATTACTCATATTTTTGTAATTTTATGAGATATTTCATGCTAGTTGCCAAATGATGGTTCCCACATGTGTTAGGTGACTCACATGGGCTGCTAAGAGCTGATCATTGGAGTGTATATACCAATAGTACATACATCTAAAAGCTGTGTATTGTACGAGTACGAATACGGGTGCATACGAGTAGAATTGTTGATGAAACTGAACGAGGATGTAATTGTAAGCATTTTTGTTAAGTAGAAGTATTTTGATAAGTGTATTGAAGTCTTTCAAAAGTGTATAAATACATATTAAAACACTACATGTATATACATTTTAACTGAGTCGTTAAGTCATCGTTAGTCGTTACATGTAAGTGTTGTTTTGAAACCTTTAGGTTAACGATCTTGTTAAATGTTGTTAACTCAATGTTTATAATATCAAATGAGATTTTAAATTATTATATTATCATGATATTATCATGTATGAATATCTCTTAATATGATATATATACATTAAATGTCTTTACAACGATAATCGTTACATATATGTCTCGTTTAAAAATCATTAAGTTAGTAGTCTTGTTTTTACATATGTAGTTCATTGTTAATATACTTTATGATATGTTTTCTTATCATAGTATCATGTTAACTATATATATATATCCATATATATGTCATCATATAGTTTTTACAAGTTTTAACGTTCGTGAATCACCGATCAACTTGGGTGGTCAATTGTCTATATGAAACATATTTCAATTAATCAAGTCTTAACAAGTTTGATTGCTTAACATGTTGGAAACATTTAATCATGTAAATATCAATCTCAATTAATATATATGAACATGGAAAAGTTCGGGTTACATCCGCGACTTGCGGTATTCAAAGCTTCAAACCCCGCGAGTCGCGGGGTTCCAAAATTCAGCTGACAGGTTATTTAAATTCGACGCGTTTTTCTTTATTTATTTTTTTTTTTTTGTTTTTAATTTTTTCTGTTAAAAAAAATATGTGTATAAAAACTTATATTTTAAAAACTTAAATAAAATAGAACTACTTTATAATTTTAATAAATAAAATGCTTAAAACTAGATTTATATATATATATTTTTTTATGTTTTTAAATAAAAACAAAATACTTAAATAAAACTTATGTTTTTATAAAATAAAAATAAAGAAACTTTATAAAACTTAAATATTTAACAAAATCTTAAAAATACTTATATTTTTGTTTTTCTTTTTATATTTTCAAATATTTAAAACGTATTTTTACAAAAGCGACTTTTAATAGAAGTAAACTAAAAATCTCTTTTTTTTTTTTTTTTTATATATTAGCGTTGCGCTTCCGGCGTTTAGAAAGTTCCCCGGCAGCGGCGCCAAAAATACTTGATGCGGTAGCAGAGTGGTATAAAATACTATTAAATTTTTGCAGGAAATACTATTAAATACGATACAATTTTACACAAGATATTTATTTATTTATAGAATGGATATACTTAAACCTTGCTACAACACTTATAGGTAGTGTACCTAATCGTACAGTAGTGTAGTTTTTAGTAAGTCCGGTTCGTTCCACAGGGAAAATCTTTAAACAAAGCTTAACGCTATATTAGTTTACTTTTATAAAAATACAAATATATATATATATATAAGTAATATTATTATTATAAAGGGGGGTTTTTACCGTTTAATGACCGGTTTGTTGATTTTAAAACTTTAGTCGCAGTTAAAACCAAATGTAAAATATTAAAAATGAATACAAGACTTAAATTAAAGCATAAAGTAAATAACGATAATGAAATTGCGAATAATAAAAGTGCGATAAAATAAACTTGCGATAATTAAAAAGTATGATAATTAAAAGTGCAATTAAATACAATAATAATAAAAATGTGATAATTAGAAGTGCAATTAAATATAAAATAAAGGAAATTAAATATGAAATAAAAGAATTATGCTTATTTAAACTTCCGTAATCATGATGTTTGACGTGTTGATTTTAGTTTTATGCCCATGGGTTAATTGTCCTTTGTCCTGGATTATTTAATATGTCCGTCTGGTTTTTGTCCATAACAGTCCATCAGTCATAAATATAAAATGCGAGTGTTCTCGTCAAATTATCCTTATACCTGAAGTTAAATATTCCAACTAATTGGGGACTTAAACTGTAACAAGATTTTAATACTTTGTTTAATAATTACACCAGGATGTCGACTGAGTGTAACCCAAGGTTTTAATATTTTGTTATCAATTATACCAAGTGTCCTTGTACATAATTTCACCCCTGTTTTAATTATTCTAGTGGCTATTAATCCATTCACGTGTCCGATTAAATGAACGATTATTCGTTGGTATAAATACCCCGCCCATCGTGTCCGATCGAGTGTATATGGTAATTTATAGGGACGCCCAATTGTAAATCTTTATATTAACATTAACAAACTATCATTTAGTTAAACAAATATAAAGCTCATTAATAGCCCATAGTCTAATTTCCACAAGTGTCGTTCTTTTGTCCAAACCCCAATTATGGTACAAAGCCCAATTACCCAATTTTAGTAATTAGCCCAACATCATGATTACTTCGTTTTAAATAAGCATAATAATAACTTAGCTACGAGACATTAATGTAAAAAGGTTGAACATAACTTACAATGATTAAAAATAGCGTAGCGTTACACGGACAGAATTTCGACTTACACCCTTACAATATTCGCTAACATACCCTTATTATTAGAATTATAATTAAAATTAAAATTAAAATATAAATTATAAATATAAATATATCGTATGAATGAGGAGAAAAAAAGATGATGATTTGCGATCAGAATTCGGTTGCTTTTATAGGAAAATTCGACTTTTGGGGCTCCGCGACTCGCGGTGAAATACTCTTCAAACTCCGCGAGTCGCGGAGAATGAAATTACAGCTCAGTCCCTTTGGAGTCTTTCTTGCCGACGGTTTTTATTATTTATTATAATATATAAATAATTATAAGAATTATTTAAATATTATATTATATTTATGTGCATAGTTGACTTGTAATTTTTAGTCCGTTGCGTCGAGCGTTGAGAGTTGACTCTAGTCCCGGTTCCGGATTTTCGAACGTCCTTGCGTACAATTTAATATCTTGTACTTTGCGTTTTGAATCTTGTACTCTTGTAATTTCGAGACGTTTCTTATCAATAATTGGAACCTCTTTGATTGTCTTTTGTACTTTTGAGCTTTTTGGTCGTTTGCGTCTTCAATTCGTCGAATCTGTCTTTTGTCTTCACCTTTTATTATTTAAACGAATATCACTTGTAAATAGAACAATTGTAACTAAAAGCTTGTCTTTCTTGAGGAATAATGCTATGAAATATATGTTCGTTTTTAGCATTATCAATTAGCACTATCATTATTATTATTAATATCACTAGTTATATTTTTATTATTTATACAACAAATATTATTTATCTAGAATATATTTATTACATACGTATACTAATATTACATAGTTTTGTATTTTTAAACAAAATATTATTTTTATTAAGTAATACATAATATATAAATATTTTATACAATATATATAGTAATATGATTATATAAGTAAAAATTAATCTTAATACATTATAAATTTAGTTAATTAATATATATATACTTGATATAGGTTCGTGAATCCAAGGCCAATCTTGCAATGTTCAGTTTCATCGTATGAATATTTTTACTACAAAATATCGTATTGTGAGTTTCATTACTCCCTTTTTATATATATTTTTGGGACTGAGAATACATGCGCTGCTTTTATAAATGTTTTACGAAATAGACACAAGTGATCAAAAACTACATTATATGGTTGGATTATTAAACCGAATATCGCCCTTCAAGTCTGGTAACCTAAGAATTTAGGGAAATGGCCCCTGATTGACGCGAATCCTAAAGATAGATCTATGGACCTTGACAAGTCCCATTCGGGGTACAAATGCTTTAGTACTTCGAGATTATTATTATTCGGACGAGAGGTTCTATTTTGGGAATATTCTATGCATTAAGTTAACGTCGGTTACCAGGTGTTCAATCCATATGAATGATATTTTTGTCTCTATGCATGGGACGTTTATTTATGAGAACTGGAAATGAAATTCTTGTGGTCTATTAAAATGATTGAAATGATTATTTATGTTAAACTAATGAACTCACCAATCTTTTGGTTGACACTTGAAAGCATGTTTATTCTCAGGTATTAAAGAAATATTCCGCTGTGCATTTGCTCAATTTAGAAATATTACTTGGAGTCATTCATGGCATATTTCAAAAGACGTTGCATTCGAGTCGTTGAGTTCATCAAGATTATTATTAAGTCAATTATAGTTGGATATATTATGAAATGGTATGCATGCCGTCAAGCTGCGATGAAATGAAAGTTTGTCTTTTAAAAACGAATGCAATGTTTGTAAAATGTATCATATAGAGGTCAAGTACCTCGCGATGTAACCAAATGTAATGTATTCGTCCAGATGGATTAGGACAGGTCCTTTCACCTAAGACTGAGATCCAGAAGATGGAGATTGAGTTTATGCAGTTGAATGTCGTAGGAAACGATCTCGATGGGTACAATCGTAGATATTTGGAACTAGCCCTGATGTGTCCTACCATGGTCACCCCGGAGTTCAAGCGTATGGAAAGATATTTGTGGGGACTTCCTAAGTCCATTAAGGGAAACGTCACCTCGTCCAAACCACCCAATGTCCCAGAAGCGATGCGCATGGCGCATACTTTAATGAATCAAATTATCATCGATGAACCGGAGAAGGCTAAGTCTGAAGCGGGTAGTAGTGAGAAGCGCAAATGGGATAACAACAGGGGAAAGACCTATGATCAAAACTCGGCGAAATAACATGAGGGTTTCAAAGGAAACAACAACGGAGGGAACTCCAACCCGAACTACAAGGGAACCTTACCACAATGCAAGCGGTGCTACAAGCACCATACTGGGTATGGTATCGTTTTTTGTGAAAGGTGCCAATGGACTGGGCATATCGGGAAGGACTGCAATGTCACCACTTTGAATGGGAAGCCGAACACCAATGGACCAAAAAAGTGCTACGAATGCGGACAAACGGGCCATTTCAGAAATACGTGCCCCAACAAAAGAAAGGACGGCGGACCACCCCATGGTAGTGCTTTCAACGTTAATGCAAGGGATGCACGCGAGAATCCCGACTTGGTGACAGGTATATTCACTATCAACAATTTATTAGCTTCTGTCCTATTTGATACTTGTGCCGATAGAAGTTATGTATGTAGACACTTTTGCGATAAGATTAATTGGTCGTTAGTCCCTTTAAAGGAGAGTATGCTTGTCGAAGTAGCCAACGGTAAACTTGAAAAGGTTGACCATATTAGTCGAGGAGCTATTATCAACATAGCTGGTGCAGATTTCGAAATTGATTTGATACCGATCAAATTGGGAAGTTTTGACGTGATCGTCGGTATGGATTGGTTGACCAAGATAAGGGCCGACATTATCTGTGGAGATAAAGCTCTTCGTATACCACAAGGAGATGGTGAACCACTGATCATTTACGGAGAGAGATGTACCTCGAAGCTGAACCTCATTAGTTGCGTAAAAGCGCAAAAGATCATGAAGAAGGGACGTCTTGCTGTCCTAGCACATGTGAAAACGGTAGAAACCGAGGTAAAGAGTGTGAACGACGTTCGAATTGTGAACGAATTTTCCGATGTCTTCCCTGAAGAATTGTCTGGATTACCGCCACCGAGAGCAGTAGAGTTTCAGATCGATTTAGTACCAGGAGCTGCACCTGTAGCTCGCGCACCTTATCGACTCGCACCTTCCGAGATGCAAGAATTACATAGCCAATTACAAGAACTGCTAGACCGTGGATTCATCCAACCAAGTTTCTCCCCTTGGGGCGCACCTGTGTTGTTTGTGAAGAAGAAGGATGGATCCTTCCGTATGTGTATCGACTACCACGAACTCAACAAATTGACAATCAAGAATCGGTATCCTCTTCCCCGTATTGACGATCTTTTTGATCAACTACAAGGATCGAGCGTTTACTCTAAGATCTATTTGTGATCCGGTTATAACCAGCTGAGGGTGAAAGAGAGTGATGTAATGAAGACTGCATTCAGAACTCGTTATGGTCATTATGAGTTTCTTGTAATGCCATTCTGATTGACCAACGCACCTGCTGTGTTCATGGACCTTATGAATCGTGTCTGCAAGCCGTACTTGGATAAGTTCATTATCGTCTTCATAGATGATATCCTCATCTACTCTAGCAACATCTCCGACTAGTACTTGAACTCTTGAGACAAGAATAACTTTACGCCAAATTCTCCAAGTGTGAATTTTGGTTGAAGGAAGTCCAGTTTCTGGGTCATGTTATGAGCGACCAGGGTATCAAAGTTGATCCCGCCAAGATTGAAGCTATCAGCAAGTGGGAGACCCCTACTACTCCAACTCACATTCGCCAATTTTTAGGTCTAGCCGGTTACTACCGAAGGTTTATTGAAGGTTTTTATATGATTTCGCGTCCTTTGTGTGACGACTCGGAAATTTCTGACCAAATTTAAACTTAAATCTTATATAGTTTCGACACGATAAGCAGAGTCTATAATGTTGAGTCTCAGAAATTTTGAACTGTTTCATATATGCAATTACCCTTCGACTATTTCCGATGATTCACGAACATTTATTTGTAAATAATATATGTATATATATATATATATATATATATATATATATATATATATATATATATATATGTGTGTGTGTGTGTGTGTGTGTGTGTATGTGTGTGTGTGTGTGTGTGTGTGTGTGATATTATCATTAATACTATTATTATCATTAACAATATTAATATTATTGTAACTAATAAAAATATTGTTATCATTATCATTGGTAAAAATTAAATTTAATTAAAAATTATTGTTAGTGCTAATATACTCATATTATTGTCTTTATAAATAATACTTATATTATTATTAGTATTATTAATAATTGTTAGTAGTATTAATACATTTATAATTATCATTATCAAAGATTAAGAATTTGGTTATATATGTGCACATATATATATAACCAAATATATATAATTACAGATTATATATATATAAATACATATACATATATAAAATACAGATATATATTTATATATATAAATACATGTATATATATTTATAGAAATACAATTAATACATACATAAACATAGAAAAAGGACGTATTCTGTTTACAATCGTGATCATACTGTGATTTAATGCTAATTAATTGGATATTGAAAACACAGAATCAATTAAGGATTTATATCACTCTCAACCTGTTTCAAATTGAAGAATTCGTACAAATCATGACATCAAGATAACAAAAACGTCCAAATTCTGTCAACAAGTATTATCTACTTTTATATCTTTGTTTTCTTCCTTCTGGCTAGAATATCTCGGTCGACACCACAAATCTACAAAACAAAAGGTGATCAAATTATTATTGCAGTATTTCACAGAATATATATATATATATATATATATATATATATATATATATATATATATATATATATATATATAATTATATATACCAAGCATATAGATAGAGAGTTATAAATTTTCATTCAACATCACCTTATACTTATGTTCTCGGTTCCAAGTTCCAAACTCATCCGCCATCGAGTTCACACACCACCTTCATTCAAGCTTTGAAATACCATCGGCCACCACTTAAACTCGACATCCGTCACCTCTAATCTTGTGTTCTTGTTGAGAACAACCCATTTTCCTCAAACAATCATGAACGTCAAACAATATCTTCGTAAACTCAACACCACAACAACCATGACTACTAATCCTTTTCTTCTGTTTTGATCGAGTTAACAACAACCAAAAACACCATTTGAAACCCTACACTGCCACTATTACTATTATTGTTGTTGTAAACGATCATGCTTCTTCTACTTCTATTTCCGGTTCCCAACAGCCACCTACACCCATATACCATATATAAACATATGCATATTCAAGATATAGACACATATATATGCATACCAGGATTTAATCGAACACCTCTTCAACCTTCACAACCTTCCTTCACAAGCCACACCAATACCTTCAACCTGTTACTACAGTTTATTACGTGTTTTTGTAGTGATCAAATTACAATAACCACCAACAACCATCCCTATTTTTTCTTCTATCTCTCCCTCTCCTCTTTTGTTTTCTTTAATTCGAATATTGCAGCCCAATTGAATCTGACTTGTTTTCTGATTAAACCGTCGCCAGCAACAACTTTGTTTCCTTATTTCTCCTTCTGTTAACAACCCAAACATCAACTTATGATTTCTGCCTTTCAGTTTTATAAACCCTCGGTTCTAACGTGCTACTGCTGTATATTTTTTTTTATATATTGTTTTCTTCGTTTCTTCAAACCCATAACCAACCAAACCCATAACCAATCAAACCCATATTGTTAGATAAGGTGAAATTATTTGTTTTATGTTTACACCCACTATGTGATGTTTCGGTTTTATAAATAAATAAAAAAGCAAGTAATGGAAGACAACGTAATCAACTCTTTTGTTGATCCCACATTTTATTGATTAATTTATTGATTGATGATACTTTACATAATGAACCGACACTTTTTATTAGTGGGGAGGTTATCCAAAATTTAATCATTTTTTTTAGTTAGTGGAACAAATTGTTTTTGAGATTAAAGTCGATCATAAAGCCACCAAGTTCCTTTTTCTATTAAACCGTATTAATTGGTGGTAAATGGGCCGAATCATAATGTGCATTGGATTCGTTAAGTGGGGTTGTAACAAATTATTTATTATTTATGGTGTTTTATAAGATGATAATCGATGATGACTTGATTATGATACGTGGCATACGAATGATGGTAATAAGATAGTAACGAGCATAATGAATTGTGGATTGAGTTGTAGAAGAAAGAGTAGAACAGGCATAACGAATGGGTAGATATATAAAAAAAAATATGAAAAGTACTAGAAAAGAAGGAACAGAGAAAAGGGTTAAAGGCGTTAATGGGTTAGCGGGACGTCGCGGGTTCAAACCCGGACTTGGGCATTTTTTTTTTAAGGGCTACTTCATTGAGGTAGTTTAATTATTACTCATTATTATTATTATTATTATTATTATTATTATTATTATTATTATTATTATTATTATTATTATTATTATAATATTATTATTATTATTATTATTATTATTATTATTATTATTATTATTAGTAATATTATTTTCACAAACCTAATTATTTAAAATATCATTATTATGAAAATTCTACTAATTATTAGAACTACCATTTTTATTAAACTTACCATTTTCATTATTATTATCATATTATAACAAATAAAAACTTTTTGTACACAAAGTATATTTATATTACCTATAAACATATAATAAACATAGTAACATATATTTTTTTATATATATATACAAAATAAACATATATATAACATAAAATATAAGTTATACTATATAGAAAAAATGTAGTGCAAATTCTATATAAACTACTAACACTAAATATATAAATAATATATAATTAATATATGAAATTATTTGATTACAATTATATATGTTAATAAATATATACAAATGATATAGGTTCGTGAATCCGAGGCCAACCTTACACTTGTTCAATGATGTTATATGTATTTTTACTACAAAATACGGTATGATGAGTTTCATTTACCTTTTTACCCTTTATATTTTTGGGCTGAGAATACATGCGCTGCTTTTATAAATGTTTTACAAAATAGACACAAGTAATCGAAACTACATTCTATGATTGGATTATCGAAACGAATATCACCCTTTATAGTCTGGTAATCTAAGAATTAGGGAACAGACACCCTAATTGACGCGAATTCTAAAGATAGATCTATTGGGCCCAACAAGCCCCATCCAAAGTACCGGATGCTTTAGTACTTCGAAATTTATTTCATGTCCGAAGGAGGATCCCGGAATGATGGGGATATTCTTATATGCAAATTGTGAATGTCGATTACCAGGTGTTCAATCCATATGAATGATATTTTTGTCTCTATGCATGGGACGTATGTTTATGAGAAATGGAAATATGAAATCTTGTGGTCTATTAAAATTATGAAATGATTATTTATGTTAAACTAATGAACTCACCAACCTTTTGGTTGACACTTTAAAGCATGTTTATTCTCAGGTACGAAAGAAATCTTCCGCTGTGCATTTGCTCATCTTAGAGATATTACTTGGAGTCATTGATGACATATTTCAAAAGACGTTGTATTCGAGTCATTGAGTTCATCAAGATTATTATTAAGTCAAATATAGCAAGATATATTACGAAATGGTATGCATGTTGTCAACTTTCGATGTAATGAAAGATTGTCTTTTCAAATACGAATGCAATGTTTGTAAAATGTATTATATAGAGGTCAAGTACCTCGCGATGTAGTCAACTGTTGTGAATCGTTTATAATCGATATGGACTTCGTCCGGATGGATTAAGACGGGTCGCTACAGTTGGTATCAGAGCGGTGGTCTTAGCGAACCAGGTCTGCATTAGTGTGTCTAACTGATAAGTTGATAGGATGCATTAGTGAGTCTGGACTTCGACCATGTCTGCATGTCAAAAGTTTTGCTTATCATTTCGTGTCGAAAATTATTTACTTATCATCCTTAAAGTCTAGACACGTCTTACTACCTCTATTACATAGACAGTGTATAGATAAATTCATATCTTAACGTATCTGTTATTGTTACCTTTGCCTGACTGCTTCTGTAGATTCCCCCGTAACTTATGGGATTTTAGTATTATGCATATGTAAATTATATATTGTAGAATACTAATCTACATCCTATAATCTATTTCTTATCAAAAATCCTTCATCTGATCGTACGAGATAATTCCCTCAACCGGTTCGACTCCCTCAGATTTCGATAGCTATTCTGATAGTTATTCCGACAGCTATTCCGACAGCTATTCCGACATGGATATTCACCTAAACTCCGAAAACAGCGTCACCAGAATGAATCAACCAATCATCCATCCTCAATTCATCTGATGGGTTCATAGTCGACTTAATCAATGGAGATGAGTAGAAACCGATTTTTTCCACCCACCAACCTGCACTCTTGGCAAAGAATCTGAAGCACTTACCGACAAACCAATCCGAAACACCATTTTCACCATCATTTCCTGAATATCTCGCTATGATTATGTACTATCTAAAATTCTAAACCTTTTTCATCCGCTCGTTTCGACCGACAATCATCCCGAAATAATAGAAGAAGTTAGCGAACTTCGCACTCGAGTAATCAATTTGGAGAATAGGGTGCAAAATCTACCAGCTTCAGCAACATCACCGGCACCATCAGTACCATCAGTAACAGCACCAGTACTATCAACAATCCATGCCTCAACATCTCATTCTGTACCTCGAGTATAATTATCGTTCCACGAATCGTTCTACATCATTAATCTTCGTTCGACATGGCAATTATATAATCTCTAATGTTTTAGATATTATATATTCTTATTCTAACGGCAAATCAAATGAGTCTAATATCATATTGACTTATTAAATTCATGATTACATCTGAAGAAAATATATATGTATATATGTTTTCATAAAGATTGTAATTAAAAATCCTTTTGTACAAACTGTTAATGATGAAAATATTTTTAACGGGTAGGTAATACCTGAGGAATATTTAGATTTCGCATTAATAAGTTACACTGTACATTCCACGAATCTGTTCCAACTGTTATTTACTATCCTACTTACAACCATAGCTATACAAATCCGTTCACCACAAAATAACCATTTTCATTCAATTTTATATTTGGATTTTGACCTATCAGAATCCAACAAGTGGCATAATGAAGAAAACATTGGACAAAAAAAAAATTTGTTCGAAACAAACAAATTAACTATGAGAAATTTTGTTAAGAATCCACGCTAACAAATCCTAGCTAACTGTTCCTAGCTAACTGTTAATTCCGTATTACATTTTATTTATCGCAATTTATTTATCGCAATTTAATTATCGCAATTTATTTATCGCAATTTATATTCTCGTAATTTTATTTATCGTCATTTAATTTCTGTTATTTACATTACGCATTTAATTTATCGTCATTTAATTTCTGTTATTTATTTTACGCATTTTAAATATCGGGACACGTATACAAAGTTTTGACATATCATATCGACGCATCTATATATATTATTTGGAATCACCATAGACACTCTATATGCAGTAATGATCGAGTTCTCTATAAAGGGTTGAGGTTGATTCTATAATAATATATATACTTTGAGTTGTGATCGAGTATGAGACATGTACACGGGTCACGATACGTATTAATCAATTCGAATATTATATATTAAATTATATATGAATTATTGGACTGTTAACTGTGGACTATCGACTGTGGACTAATAAGTTTGGACAATTAAAAATGAATTAAAAATATTGATTATAACTTATGAAACTAAACAATTCTTCAAGTTTGCCACTTGACTTCATCTTAAACCTCATTTGTATCTTGACGATTACAATCTGCGTTCAAACCTTTCATGATTCTTGAAAACACCTCAATCGAGAGGATGAACCAACCGCACTTCATCTACAGGAGAAAAGATTGATGCATATAGTTATGCACCTGAAAACTCTCGGAAACTAAGTAAACGTTTAACACATAGTTGTGTTAATTCCTTTAGTGTTATTATTACCCAAAATAATTTTGCAAACCCTTGCCAAATTAGCAAATTTTGTCACAGCTTCAACAAGTCAAATTCGACTTTTCACTCGGATTAGCTTATTATAACCCTGATATATAAGGTTACCTTTCGTCATCGATACCGGAAAACCGTTTATATCTCACTACATTAGCAACAAACTTACCATCAACTTCATTGATCTTTGACTTTATGAAAAATTATTATATTCATTGAAACCCTATCATCTACTCATCTGCATCTGATAACAAGAATTGCCGTACCAAATACCGAGAATCAGCAATCAGTATTTTGAAATCTCGCAGCATGTCTACATCAACAGTTATATGTAAACATATAACATTTATCTCTTAGAATTATGATCTTCCATTCTGAAATTCTGAAAAGCACTCAGTCTATAAATCAACATTCTGAATGTTGAAAAAGCTGAATGAAGCAGCAGAAACCGTAGACTACCGTAAATGACCTTAATCATCGAAAGATTGATGATAAATAATGGTATGTTGGAAAAGCTCAGAAAAATTAGAACTGAAAAACGGATTGAGCTAACCACGAAGGAGACCATGGACAAATACAAGGATCATACCCTATATTCAAAGAATTCAGGTGATTTTGAATCCGTTGAAATCTTTAGAGAATATCTTGCTCCGTACTCATGTTAAAATCTTGCGGAAAATCTTTCTTCATCAACCATCGAACTTAGAAATTCCAAAATATCATCATAAATATCTTCGATATTTCTGAAGATATTTTCATAAATATTCTCGTCCGAAATTATTTACCTCTTCGTGCTTCCTGTGTTTCATTATATTGAAAACTTCTGTAAAATTTAAGTTTAATTTATGAGTGAATTCTGGAGAAATGTAAAGAAATTGATGCATGAATTAAAATAATATAATGACACTTGATCAACGTGATTATATTACGGTAAGTCATGCTGAGTTTCTAATGGGACGTGATGACTCACAGAACATAACGACATCATGTGCCATGTTACATAACTCTTTCATTCTGCTTAACTTCTGAACATATCAAGAAGGTATATTCTTGATAGTTCTATTCTCAGTGATGTTGATAAATTTAAAAATCAAATCGTGCTATCACATTTCTTCCTACTTAGAATATTATAATCATTCAAAACTCTATATCTACGAATTCTGGACCATTATTCACTTAACTTAAAGTCGGTAAGAGAAGATAAGAGCATGAAACTCCGATATATATGGGAAAATACAAAGCCCAACAACAACACCGAAATTACAAACCTTGGATACCAGTGCGTATAGCAATATAAAGACACGGGAGGATTATAAATACAATAATCACTAGAGCATAGTAGAAATAAACAGATTCTTCCGGTGGGAGTTGAAAAAGAAGGACGATCATTGCAATAATCAGAATGAGAACAAGGATTAGAACGGGATTAATCATTTTCATAATCTTTTGGATGTACGAACTAAGAAAGGAAGTATAGGAATGGTGAGAATAATGGAACGGAAGAGTTTAATTTATAATGGGAATATCAGACAGAGTAATCGAGGCAGATCACCGTATTTAATTATAGAGATCTTAACTTCCTTAATTACCGAAGAATCAAATCTTATTACAAAGATTTTCTCCAAATCCCTTAAATTTCAGAAATCAACCCTGACTACGTCACCGGTTAAGATGAACTTGCATTTACTCATTTCATTCTTTTGTGATAGCTTCACTCGTACTCTCCGAGTAATCGAATTATTTTATCCATATTACCCAACAGTAATAAAATTCTATTTATCAGCTCATATGCGTCATGAAAACATACTTATTGTCATCCATGACCATTCCACTCAAATTTCGGGACGAAATTTCTTTAACGGGTAGGTACTGTGACGACTCGGAAATTTCCGACCACATTTAAACTTAAATCTTATATAGTTTCGACATGATAAGCAGAGTCTGTAATGTTGAGTCTCGGAAATTTTGAACTGTTTCATATATGCAATTACCCTTCGACTATTTCCGATGATTCACGAACATTTATTTGTAAATAATATATGTATGTATATATATATAAATATATATGTGTATGTGTGTGTGTGTGTGTGTGATATTATCATTAATACTATTATTATCATTAACAATATTAATATTATTGTAACTAATAAAAATATTGTTATCATTATCATTGGTAAAAATTAAATTTAATTAAAAATTATTGTTAGTGCTAATATACTCATATTATTGTCTTTATAAATAATACTTATATTATTATTAGTATTATTAATAATTGTTAGTAGTATTAATACATTTATCATTATCATTATCAAAGATTAAGAATTTGGTTATATATGTGCACAGATATATATAACCAAATATATATAATTACAGATTATGTATATATAAATACATATACATATATAAAATACAGATATATATTTATATATATAAATACATGTATATATATTTATAGAAATACAATTAATACATACATAAACAAAGAAAAAGGACGTATTCTATTTACAATCGTGATCATACTGTGATTTAATGTTAATTAATTAGATATTGAAAACACAGAATCAATTAAGGATTTATATCACTCTCAACCTGTTTCAAATTGAAGAATTCGTACAAATCATGACATCAAGATAACAAAAACGTCCAAATTCTGTCAACAACTATTATCTACTTTTATTTCTTTGTTTTCTTCCTTCTGGCTAGAATATCTCGGTCGACACCACAAATCTACAAAACAAAAGGTGATCAAATTATTATTGCAGTATTTCACAGAAAATATATATATATATATATATATATATATATATATATATATATATATATATATATATATATATATATATATATATATATATATATATATATATATATATATATATATATAGAGTTATAAATTTTCATTCAACATCACCTTATACTTATGTTCTCGGTTCCAAGTTCCAAACTCATCCGCCATAGAGCTCACACACCACCTTCATTCAAGCTTTGAAATACCATCGGCCACCACTTAAACTCGACATCCGTCACCTCTAATCTTGTGTTCTTTTTGAGAACAACCCATTTTCCTCAAACAATCATGAACGTCGAACAATATCTTCGTAAACTCAACACCACAACAACCATGACTACTAATCCTTTTCTTCTGTTTTGATCGAGTTAACAACAACCAAAAACACCATTTGAAACCCTACACCGCCACTATTACTATTATTGTTGTTGTAAACGATCATGCTTCTTCTACTTCTATTTTCGGTTCCCAACAGCCACCTACACCCATATACCATATATACACATATGCATATTCAAGATATAGACACATATATATATGTATACCAGGATTTAATCGAACACCTCTTCAACCTTCACAACCATCCTTCACAAGCCACACCAATACCTTCGACCTGTTACTACAGTTTAATACGTGTTTTTGTAGTGATCAAATTACAATAACCACCAACAACCATCCCTATTTTTTCTTCTATCTCTCCCTCTCCTCTTTTGTTTTCTTTAATTCGAATATTGCAGCCCAATTGAATCTGACTTGTTTTCTGATTAAACCGTCGCCAGCAACAACTTTGTTTCCTTGTTTCTCCTTCTGTTAACAACCCAAACATCAACTTATGATTTCTGCCTTTCAGTTTTATAAACCCTCGGTTCTAACGTGCTACTGCTGTATATTTTTTTTTATATATTGTTTTCTTCGTTTCTTCAAACCCATAACCAACCAAACCCATAACCAATCAAACCCATATTGTTAGATAAGGTGAAATTATTTGTTTTATGTTTACACCCACTATGTGATGTTTCAGTTTTATAAATAAAAAAAAAAGCAAGTAATGGAAGACAACGTAATCAACTCTTTTGTTGATCCCACATTTTATTGATTAATTTATTAATTGATGATACTTTACATAATGAACCGACACTTTTTATTAGTGGGGAGGTTAGCCGAAATTTAATCATTTTTTTTAGTTAGTGGAACAAATTGTTTTTGAGATTAAAGTCGATCATAAAGCCACCAAGTTCCTTTTTCTATTAAACCGTATTAATTGGTGGTAAATTGGCCGAATCATAATGTGCATTGGATTCGTTAAGTGGGGTTGTAACAAATTATTTATTATTTATGTTGTTTTATAAGATGAAAATCGATGATGACTTGATTATGATACGTGGCATACGAATGATGGTAAGTCATCTTAGAGATATTACTTGGAGTCATTCATGACATATTTCAAAAGACGTTGCATTCGAGTCGTTGAGTTCATCAAGATTATTATTAAGTCAAATATAGCAAGATATATTACGAAATGGTATGCATGTTGTCAACTTTCGATGTAATAAAAGATTGTCTTTTCAAAAACGAATGCAATGTTTGTAAAATGTATCATATAGAGGTCAAGTACCTCGCGATGTAGTCAACTGTTGTGAATGGTTTATAATCGATATGGACTTCGTCCGGATGGATTAGGACGGGTCGCTACACTTTGACCGCGCTGACTCACAAAGGGAAGAAGTTCATTTGGGAACCCGCACACGAATCAGCATTCCAAACCTTGAAGAAGAAGTTGACCACCGCACCTATCTTATCTCTTCCTGAAGGCAGTGACGATTTCGTCGTTTATTGGGATGCATCGAAAAGTGGTTTTGGTTGTGTACTAATGCAAAGATCAAAGGTTATTGCCTATGCTTCTCGTCAACTGAAGATTCACGAACGGAACTACACTACTCACGATCTCGAACTTGAAGCCGTTGTCTTTGCGCTCAAATTGTGGAGACACTATTTGTATGGAACGAAAAGTACTATCTTCACCGACCACAAGAGTCTCCAGCACATCTTTGATCAGAAACAACTAAATATGAGACAGCGTCGATGGATCGAGACGTTGAATGACTACGATTGTGAACTCCGTTATCACCCTGGCAAGGCCAATGTTGTAGCTGACGCTTTAAGCCGAAAGGAGAGGACGGCACCTCTTCGTGTTAGGGCTCTGAACATCACCATCCATTCGAATCTCAACAGCCAGATTCGAGTAGCCCAAGATGAGGTTCTCAAGGAGGAGAATATATCTCATGAACATTTGAACATTCTTGTCTCTCGATTCGAGGTTAGGGAGTCTGGACTCCGATGTTATGCCGGAAGAATTTGGGTATCTTGTTATGGAGATCTACGAAACCTCATATTAGATGAAGCCCACAAGTTGAGATATTCGATTCACCTCGGAGCAGGAAAAATGTACCACGATCTTAAGGAACAGTATTGGTGGTCGAATCTTAAGAAGGACGTTGCAACTTATGTTGGTAAGTGTTTGACTTGCTCGAAAGTTAAGGCTGAACATCAGAGGCACTCTGGATTGCTTCAACAACCAGAAATCCCACAATGGAAGTGGGAAAGGATCACAATGGATTTCATCACCAAGCTACCAAAGACGGTAGGCGAATACGATACCATCTGGGTTATCGTTGACCGTCTTACTAAATCTGCACACTTCTTGGCTATGAAGGAAACGGATACGATGGAGAGACTTACTCAACTATACATCAAAGAGGTTGTATCTCGTCATGGTGTACCTTTATCGATCATCTCAGATCGCGATCCCCGTTTTGCTTCTAGATTTTGGCGTTCTTTGCAAGAATCCATGGGAACCCGTCTCGACATGAGTACTGCTTATCACCCACAGACCGACGGGCAAAGCGAGCGAACGATTCAGACCTTGGAAGACATGTTGCGTGCATGTGTCATTGATTTAGGAAAGGCTTGGGAAAGGCATTTGCCACTCGCTGAATTTTCTTACAACAACAGTTATCACTCGAGCATTAATGCCGCACCTTTTGAAGCGTTGTATGGCCGCAAGTGCCGATCTCCTATTTGTTAGGCTGACGTAGGCGAAAACCAAATCACTGGACCCGAGGTAGTCCATGAAACAACGGAGAAGATTGCTCAGATTCAAGCTAGACTTAAGACTGCCTGCGATCGCCAAAAGAGTTATGCCGATCTTAAACGTAAAGACTTTGAATTCAACGTTGGTGACCGTGTAATGTTGAAGGTTGCACCTTGGAAAGGTGTGATTCGTTTTGGAAAGCGCGAAAAGTTAAACCCGCGATACATTGGTCCTTTTGAAATCTTGGAGCGTGTTGGACCCGTTGCTTACCGTCTGGATCTTCCAACACAATTGAGCTCAGTTCATCCTACCTTCCACGTGTCAAACTTGAAGAAGTATCTTGCTGCACCCGAACTTATCATTCCACTTGAAGAACTTACTATTGATGACAAGCTCCACTTTGTGGAAGAACCTGTTGAAATTATGGACTGTGAGGTCAAAACTTTGAAATGCAATAAGATTACGATCGTCCGAGTACAATGGAATGCCAAACGAGGACCTGAGTTTACCTGGGAGTGAGAGGATCAAATGATGCAGAAGTATCCTCACCTTTTCCCAACTCCTCCATCTACCTCAGCTTAAAATTTCGGGACGAAATTTTCTTTAACGGGTGGGTAATGTAACGACCCTGAATTTTCCAACGTTTATTTATTAATAATTATTATTAATACTTGTGATTTAATGAATGTATTGTTTATATACATTTACATGTTACCATACATGACTTTAAATGCCCGAAACGTCTTTGTGACATACGTACATTACATGAATAATATTTTCAAATATTATTTACATTCATGATTGATTTTATTAATCATTTTAATTAACTAAGGTTATTAGTTAATTACTTGGGATTTGTGGGATTTAATTGTTAATTAATTTAACTTGGCTTTCATTAGTGTTAATGGTCTTATAAGCCCACCCTACTTATCTTAAAGGATTAGTTTAGGAGCCCATTGTTGTAAGTAGTCCATTAAAGTTTAACTAGATTGATTAAGTTAAAGGAGAATCTAGTTACATGTTACTTCTCATGAAAACACCCCTTGTAACCATCTTTTAAGCCTTTACATGCAAGATACTAGTAGACAACTCCCTCCCCCCTTTTTGGATTGAAACCGTCGGCCATAGTAGGCCTTTAGAGGAGTTTTGGTTTATTTTTTTGACTACTTGATTCACTAGTATTCTCTTGTTTCATTTCACTTTACACACACATCAACTTACTTACATTTTCTTTCTACTTTTCCTCTCATCTTTCTCTCAAAATATTGTAAGTAACATGAACATTTCCCTCTTCCTTTCCTTGCAAAAACTGAACCTAAACACTCTCTTCATCATCATTCTTGTTTGTTGTTTACTTGTTCATTGTTGTTACTTTGTTACTTATCTTTGTTAGTTGTTACATACTAGTACAAGAATCAAACTTCCTAGTTAGATTCTCCATATTATCTTGTATTTACAAGAACATACAAGAACTAAACTCTCTAGTTTATGTTCTACATTTAATGTTTGAAAGATTGAAAGTTCATGTGTTGTTAAACTCATACTTGTGAGTCATGTATGTAAACTTAAAGTTTACATTCTTAAATATCAAGACTTTGGCTTGAATCCTTAAAGTATGAACAACCACGACTTATTTACTTGTTTATTTAAGTTATTTCTTCACTTGTTCATGTTTTAAAATCGTGATTATGGTTGTTGTTGGTCAAGTGTTACTAGTTAACTTTGATCTCATTTTTCTTGAACAAAAGTTAACTTTAAAAGTTCAAGAACATGGAAGTATAACTTTTTAGTTATAACATCATATACTTGTGATGGATCTAAGTTCTATAGCTTATGGTCTACTTATTTTGTCATAAACAAAAGCTTGAAAGCTTACATATACTTTACAAGATGAAAATCTAAGTTTCATAGCTTATGGTTTCATTAAAGTAAAGATTCAAGTATTATTACTTAGGATTTAACTTAATAGCTTTAGATCTAGACCTTTGGGTCTTGGATCTTCAAGATCTAACTAAGAACTATTTTCTACATCTTAAGATCTTGATTAGTTAGTTACTTTCAAGTTTGTAGTTCAATATTACTTTTATATTTCATGTATGTGTTAAATCTAAGACTTTGATGTAACTTTGGTTCATCAAAATACATACAACACTTAATTGAGTTGTGCTACATATCTTAGACTTGCACTTGTGTTATGATGGTCAAAACTTGGTTAAGATGATGCAAACACATCAACAAGTTGTACACTTGAAGCTATATGCATCAAGGATGAGAACCGTGATAAGCATCGAGCACCAAGAACCATTGGAAACTACTATTTACTTTTTTTGGAAGAGAACCGAATACCTGTGTAGTGACCCGAACTTTTCCATGTTTATATATATTAATTGAGATTGATATTTACATGATTAAATGTTTCCAACATGTTAAGCAATCAAACTTGTTAAGACTTGATTAATTGAAATATGTTTCATATAGACAATTGACCACCCAAGTTGACCGGTGATTCACGAACGTTAAAACTTGTAAAAACTATATGATGACATATATATGGATATATATATAGTTAACATGATACTATGATAAGTAAACATATCATTAAGTATATTAACAATGAACTACATATGTAAAAACAAGACTACTAACTTAATGATTTTTAAACGAGACATATATGTAACGATTATCGTTGTAAAGACATTTAATGTATATATATCATATTAAGAGATATTCATACATGATAATATCATGATAATATAATAATTTAAAATCTTATTTGATATTATAAACATTGGGTTAACAACATTTAACAAGATCGTTAACCTAAAGGTTTCAAAACAACACTTACATGTAACGACTAACGATGACTTAACGACTCAGTTAAAATGTATATACATGTAGTGTTTTAATATGTATTTATACACTTTTGAAAGACTTCAATACACTTATCAAAATACTTCTACTTAACAAAAATGCTTACAATTACATCCTCGTTCAGTTTCATCAACAATTCTACTCGTATGCACCCGTATTCGTACTCGTACAATACACAGCTTTTAGATGTATGTACTATTGGTATATACACTCCAATGATCAGCTCTTAGCAGCCCATGTGAGTCACCTAACACATGTGGGAACCATCATTTGGCAACTAGCATGAAATATCTCATAAAATTACAAAAATATGAGTAATCATTCATGACTTATTTACATGAAAACAAAATTACATATCCTTTATATCTAATCCATACACCAACGACCAAAAACACCTACAAACACTTTCATTCTTCAATTTTCTTCATCTAATTGATCTCTCTCAAGTTCTATCTTCAAGTTCTAAGTGTTCTTCATAAATTCCAAAAGTTCTAGTTTCATAAAATCAAGAATACTTTCAAGTTTGCTAGCTCACTTCCAATCTTGTAAGGTGATCATCCAACCTCAAGAAATCTTTGTTTCTTACAGTAGGTTATCATTCTAATACAAGGTAATAATCATATTCAAACTTTGGTTCAATTTCTATAACTATAACAATCTTATTTCAAGTGATGATCTTACTTGAACTTGTTTTCGTGTCATGATTTTGCTTCAAGAACTTCGAGCCATCCAAGGATCCATTGAAGCTAGATCCATTTTCCTCTTTTCCGGTAGGTTTATCCAAGGAAATTAAGGTAGTAATGATGTTCATAACATCATTCGATTCATACATATAAAGCTATCTTATTCGAAGGTTTAAACTTGTAATCACTAGAACATAGTTTAGTTAATTCTAAACTTGTTCGCAAACAAAAGTTAATCCTTCTAACTTGACTTTTAAAATCAACTAAACACATGTTCTATATCTATATGATATGCTAACTTAATGATTTAAAACCTGGAAACACGAAAAACACCGTAAAACCGGATTTACGCCGTCGTAGTAACACCGCGGGCTGTTTTGGGTTAGTTAATTAAAAACTATGATAAACTTTGATTTAAAAGTTGTTATTCTGAGAAAATGATTTTTATTATGAACATGAAACTATATCCAAAAATTATGGTTAAACTCAAAGTGGAAGTATGTTTTCTAAAATGGTCATCTAGACGTCGTTCTTTCGACTGAAATGACTACCTTTACAAAAACGACTTGTAACTTATTTTTCCGACTATAAACCTATACTTTTTCTGTTTAGATTCATAAAATAGAGTTCAATATAAAACCATAGCAATTTGATTCACTCAAAACGGATTTAAAATGAAGAAGTTATGGGTAAAACAAGATTGGATAATTTTTCTCATTTTAGCTACGTGAAAATTGGTAACAAATCTATTCCAACCATAACTTAATCAACTTGTATTGTATATTATGTAATCTTGAGATACCATAGACACGTATACAATGTTTCGACCTATCATGTCGACACATCTATATATATTTCGGAACAACCATAGACACTCTATATGTGAATGTTGGAGTTAGCTATACAGGGTTGAGGTTGATTCCAAAATATATATAGTTTGAGTTGTGATCAATACTGAGATACGTATACACTGGGTCGTGGATTGATTCAAGATAATATTTATCGATTTATTTCTGTACATCTAACTGTGGACAACTAGTTGTAGGTTACTAACGAGGACAGCTGACTTAATAAACTTAAAACATCAAAATATATTAAAAGTGTTGTAAATATATTTTGAACATACTTTGATATATATGTATATATTGTTATAGGTTCGTGAATCAACCAGTGGCCAAGTCTTACTTCCCGACGAAGTAAAAATCTGTGAAAGTGAGTTATAGTCCCACTTTTAAAATCTAATATTTTTGGGATAAGAATACATGCAGGTTTTATAAATGATTTACAAAATAGACACAAGTACGTGAAACTACATTCTATGGTTGAATTATCGAAATCGAATATGCCCTTTTTATTAAGTCTGGTAATCTAAGAATTAGGGAACAGACACCCTAATTGACGCGAATCCTAAAGATAGATCTATTGGGCCTAACAAACCCCATCCAAAGTACCGGATGCTTTAGTACTTCGAAATTTATATCATATCCGAAGGGTGTCCCGGAATGATGCGGATATTCTTATATATATGCATCTTGTTAATGTCGGTTACCAGGTGTTCACCATATGAATGATTTTTATCTCTATGTATGGGATGTGTATTGAAATAAGAAATCTTGTGGTCTATTGTTACGATTTGATATATATAGGTTAAACCTATAACTCACCAACATTTTTGTTGACGTTTAAAGCATGTTTATTCTCAGGTGAATACTAAGAGCTTCCGCTGTTGCATACTAAAATAAGGACAAGATTTGGAGTCCATGTTTGTATGATATTGTGTAAGAACTGCATTCCAGAAACTGATTTCGATGTAACATATTTGTATTATAAACCATTATGTAATGGTCGTGTGTAAACAGGATATTTTAGATTATCATTATTTGATAATCTACGTAAAGCTTTTTAAACCTTTATTTATGAAATAAAGGTTATGGTTTGTTTTAAAATGAATGCAGTCTTTGAAAAACGTCTCATATAGAGGTCAAAACCTCGCAACGAAATCAATTAATATGGAACGTTTTTAATCAATAAGAACGGGACATTTCAGTTGGTATCCGAGCGTTGGTCTTAGAGAACCAGAATTTTGCATTAGTGTGTCTTATCGAGTTTGTTAGGATGCATTAGTGAGTCTGGACTTCGACCGTGTTTACTTGAAAAATGATTGCTTAACAAATTTTGTTGGAAACTATATATTTTTAACATGTGAATATTATGTGATATATTAATCTCTTAACGCGTTTGATATTATGTGATAGATGTCTACCTCTAGAACAAGTCCCATTGACTCACCTAATAATAATGAAGAGTCAAATGTAAATTGGAATGATTCGTGGACTGATTCACAAGTTCCCGAAGAGGAACCGGAAGAAGAGTCGGAACCGGAAGAAGAATTGGAACCGGAAGAAGAATTGGAACCGGATGAAGAAATAGAACCGGTGGGGGAAATAATAAAACGGTTAAGTAAAAGAAAATCCTCAACCAACCGACCAAGGTTAATTATGGTCAATGGTGTTTCCGCCAAGGAAGCAAAATATTGGGAGGATTACCAATTCTCCGATGAATCAGATTCCGACGAGAATTCCGATGATGTTATAGAAATTACCCCAACTGAATTTAAAAAGGCAAAAGAAAATAATAAGGGAAAGGGCATAAAAATAGAGAAATCTAATTCCAACCCCGATGAACTTTATATGTATCGTCAACCCCCGAAGTCCTTAAGTTGTAACAATGACCCGGGAACCTCTAAACCACCAGGTTTTTCTAAACCAACGTGGATCACGACGGCTCGTATTAGGGGAACATCATATATCCCTAGAAACTTGGCAAAACGAACTAAAACCGAAGAAGAAGAAACAAGCGAGTCGGAATAAGATAGTTGTATTCGTGTGGTGTAATATATGTAATATAGTGTGCTTATGCTTTATGATATATGTAAAAATTGCTTGTATTAATAAGTATTTTTTTTATGAATCTAACTCTTGTCTATTTTACAGTATAAAAACACAAAATGGATAGACAACCCAATATTTTAAGAGACCTACCCGGAGACATGATTGATGAAATCTTGTCTAGAGTCAGTCAGAATTCTTCGGCACAACTATTTAAGGCGAGATCAGTTTGTAAGACATTCGAAGAACGTTCCAAGAATGTCTTGGTTTATAAGAGACTTTCGTTTGAAAGATGGGGGATATCACATTGGGAAACCAATAAGTTACGATGTGTTTACTTTGACGCATATATTGCGGGGAACCCAAATGCTATTTTACGCAATGGGTTAAGAAATTATTTTGACTCAATATATCCGAATATTGGACTTCGTGATTTAGAAAAAGCGGCTAACATGCAACATAAAGAAGCATGTTATGCTTACGGATTAGTAATGTTCGCTTCTCACCAAAGTGAGAACAAGAACATCGGGCTACAACTATTAAACAAAACGTTCCCACAAGTGACGGAGTCGGTAATTGGGGTAAGAAATGAGGTTTTTGGATTGTTACGGGACTGTTGGACATTACGTAACCCTCGTCCCTTTGACGACGTTACAACACGATGTCTTATCAACGGCCATAACGGTTATGTTCCACAAGACCAAGGATGGGAAGTAGTCCTAGTAAAACCAGAATGCATGACTTGTTTCTGGACGTATGAATTACGTGTCTTTATTGCCTTTGCTGAACGACTTGTGTACTAGCTAGAATTATCTTCACAACCATCTTGTATCAAATTTATTGTGTGCTATATTTCATGCTATATGTAAAATAAGCGGTATTGTAAGTTTGTAAAATATTGTGTAAAAGTTTGAACGCGAAATATTATTATAATCAGGTTTTCATATAGAATTGTAGTAGTTGAATTGTATATTAGCTACTAAGTATGAACTTAACGGGTAGGTACTACCCGAATTTAAACTTATAAAACGCTAATATGAAGAAAAAGCTTTTATAAATGAGTTCATATTATGCTACGAAATACTATTAACTACTCTTAATATTCTGTATGATTAACTTGTTCCATTTAACTATTTTGAAGGAAATGGCACCGACTACTCGACACACCGTGAATATGAATGAAGAGGAATTCCGTACTTTTCTAGCTTCAAACATAGCCGCAGTACAGGCTGCGCTACATACCAACAATAACCTTGGATCAAGCAGTACAGGAAATCGTGTAGGATGCACCTACAAAGAATTCACTGCCTGCAAACCTTTGGAATTTGATGGAACCGAAGGACCGATCGGATTGAAACGGTGGACCGAGAAGGTCGAATCGGTGTTTGCCATAAGTAAGTGTACTGAAGAGGACAAAGTGAAGTACACTACGCATACCTTCACAGGTTTTGCGTTAACATGGTGGAATACCTATCTAGAGCAAGTGGGACAAGGCGATGCGTACGCACTACCGTGGTCAGCATTCAAGCACTTGATGAACGAGAAGTACCGTCCCAGAACCGAGGTCAATAAGCTCAAGACAGAACTTAGAGGGTTACGAACCCAAGGATTTGATATTACCACGTACGAAAGACGATTCACAGAATTGTGCCTATTGTGTCCGGGAGCATTCGAAGATGAGGAAGAGAAGATCGACGCGTTTGTGAAAGGATTACCGGAAAGAATCCAAGAAGATATAAGTTCACACGAGCCCGCCTCCATACAACAGGCATGTAGAATGGCTCACAAACTAGTGAACCAGATTGAAGAAAGAATTAAAGAACAGACTGCTGAAGAGGCCAATGTGAAGCAAGTCAAAAGAAAGTGGGAGGAAAACGGTGATAAGAATCACCAATACAACAACAACATCAATTACAACAATAATCGCAGCAATTATCCCAACAATCGCAACATCAATCGCAACTACAACAAACGGCCCAACAACAACAACAACAACAACAGCAACTACAACAATCATCCCAACAACAATAATAACCGCAACAACAACAACAACAACAATCAGAAGCAGCTATGCCAAAGGTGTGAAAAGAATCACTCGGGGTTCTGCACCAAATTTTGCAACAAGTGTAAAAGAAATGGTCATAGCGCGGCGAAGTGTGAGGTCTACGGACCAGGGGTTAATAGAACGAAAGGAACAAATGGTGTCGGAACGAGTAATGGCGGAGCAAGTAGTGTCGGAGCAAGTTATGCCAATGTAGTTTGTTATAAATGTGGAAAACCGGGCCACATTATTAGAAATTGCCCGAACCAGGAGAACACGAATGGACAAGGCCGTGGAAGAGTTTTCAATATTAATGCGGCAGAGGCACAGGAAGACCCGGAGCTTGTTACGGGTACGTTTCTTATTGACAATAAATCTGCTTACGTTTTATTTGATTCGGGTGCGGATAGAAGCTATATGAGTAGAGATTTTTGTGCTAAATTAAGTTGTCCATTGACGCCTTTGGATAGTAAATTTTTACTCGAATTAGCAAATGGTAAATTAATTTCAGCAGATAATATATGTCGGAATCGAGAAATTAAACTGGTTAGCGAAACATTTAAGATTGATTTGATACCAGTAGAGTTAGGGAGTTTTGATGTGATAATCGGTATGGACTGGTTGAAAGAAGTGAAAGCAGAGATCGTTTGTTACAAAAATGTAATTCGCATTATACGAGAAAAAGGAAAACCCTTAATGGTGTACGGAGAAAAGGGCAACACGAAGCTACATCTTATTAGTAATTTGAAGGCACGAAAACTAATAAGAAAAGGTTGCTATGCTGTTCTAGCACACGTCGAGAAAGTACAAACTGAATAAAAGAGCATCAATGATGTTCCCGTCGCAAAAGAATTTCCCGATGTATTTCCGAAAGAATTACCGGGACTACCTCCACATCGATCTGTTGAATTTCAAATAGATCTTGTACCAGGAGCTGCACCAATAGCTCGTGCTCCTTATAGACTCGCACCCAGCGAGATGAAAGAACTGCAAAGCCAACTGCAAGAACTATTAGAACGTGGTTTCATTCGACCAAGCACATCACCATGGGGAGCTCCTGTTTTGTTTGTCAAGAAGAAGGATGGTACATTTAGGTTGTGTATTGACTACAGAGAGTTGAACAAACTTACCATCAAAAACCGTTATCCACTGCCGAGAATTGACGACTTATTTGATCAACTACAAGGCTCGTCGGTTTATTCGAATATCGATTTACGTTCTGGATATCATCAAATGCGAGTAAAGGAGGATGATATTCCAAAAACTGCTTTTAGGACGCGTTATGGTCATTACGAGTTTATGGTTATGCCGTTTGGATTGACTAACGCACCAGCTGTGTTCATGGACATTATGAACCGAGTGTGTGGGCCATATCTTGACAAGTTTGTCATTGTTTTCATCGATGACATACTTATTTACTCAAAGAATGATCAAGAGCACGAAGAACATTTGAGAAAAGTGCTAGAAGTATTGAAGAAAGAAAAACTGTACGCTAAGTTTTCAAAGTGTGCATTTTGGTTGGAAGAAGTTCAATTCCTCGGTCACATAGTGAACAAAGAAGGTATCCAGGTGGACCCGGCAAAGATCGAAACTGTTGAAAAGTGGGAAACCCCAAAAACTCCTAAGCATATACGTCAATTTTTAGGATTGGCTGGTTACTACAGAAGATTCATCCAAGATTTCTCCAAAATAGCAAAACCCTTGACTGCATTAACGCATAAAGGGAAGAAATTTGAATGGAAGGATGAACAAGAGAAGGCGTTTCAATTATTGAAGAAAAAGCTAACTACGGCACCTATATTGTCATTGCCTGAAGGGAATGATGATTTTGTGATTTATTGTGACGCATCAAAGCAAGGTCTCGGTTGTGTATTAATGCAACGAATGAAGGTGATTGCTTATGCGTCTAGACAATTGAAGATTCACGAACAAAATTATACGACGCATGATTTGGAATTAGGCGCGGTTGTTTTTGCATTAAAGACTTGGAGGCACTACTTATATGGGGTCAAAAGTATTATATATACCGACCACAAAAGTCTTCAACACATATTTAATCAGAAACAACTGAATATGAGGCAGCGTAGGTGGATTGAATTATTGAATGATTACGACTTTGAGATTCGTTACCACCCGGGGAAGGCAAATGTGGTAGCCGATGCCTTGAGCAGGAAGGACAGAGAACCCATTCGAGTAAAATCTATGAATATAATGATTCATAATAACCTTACTACTCAAATAAAGGAGGCGCAACAAGGAGTTTTAAAAGAGGGAAATTTAAAGGATGAAATACCCAAAGGATAGGAGAAACATCTTAATATTCGGGAAGACGGAACCCGATATAGGGCTGAAAGGATTTGGGTACCAAAATTTGGAGATATGAGAGAAATGGTACTTAGAGAAGCTCATAAAACCAGATACTCAATACATCCTGGAACGGGAAAGATGTACAAGGATCTCAAGAAACATTTTTGGTGGCCGGGTATGAAAGCCGATGTTGCTAAATACGTAGGAGAATGTTTGACGTGTTCTAAGGTCAAAGCTGAGCATCAGAAACCATCAGGTCTACTTCAACAACCCGAAATCCCGGAATGGAAATGTGAAAACATTACCATGGATTTCATCACTAAATTGCCAAGCACTGCAAGTGGTTTTGATACTATTTGGGTAATAGTTGATCGTCTCACCAAATCAGCACACTTCCTGCCAATAAGAGAAGATGACAATATGGAGAAGTTAGCACGACTGTATTTGAAGGAAGTCATCTCCAGACATGGAATACCAATCTCTATTATCTCTGATAGGGATGGCAGATTTATTTCAAGATTCTGGCAGACATTACAGCAAGCATTAGGAACTCGTCTAGACATGAGTACTGCCTATCATCCACAAACTGATGGGCAGAGCGAAAGGACGATACAAACGCTTGAAGACATGCTACGAGCATGTGTTATTGATTTCGGAAACAGTTGGGATCGACATCTACCATTAGCAGAATTTTCCTACAACAACAGCTACCATTCAAGCATTGAGATGGCGCCGTTTGAAGCACTTTATGGTAGAAAGTGCAGGTCTCCGATTTGTTGGAGTGAAGTGGGGGATAGACAGATTACGGGTCCGGAGATTATACAAGAAACTACCGAGAAGATCATCCAAATTCAACAACGGTTGAAAACCGCCCAAAGTCGACAAAAGAGCTACGCTGACATTAAAAGAAAAGATATAGAATTTGAAATTGGAGAGATGGTCATGCTTAAAGTTGCACCTTGGAAAGGCGTTGTTCGATTTGGTAAACGAGGGAAATTAAATCCAAGGTATATTGGACCATTCAAGATTATTGATCGTGTCGGACCAGTAGCATACCGACTTGAGTTACCTCAACAACTCGCGGCTGTACATAACACTTTCCACGTCTCGAATTTGAAGAAATGTTTTGCTAAAGAAGATCTCACTATTCCGTTAGATGAAATCCAAATCAACGAAAAACTTCAATTCATCGAAGAACCCGTCGAAATAATGGATCGTGAGGTTAAAAGACTTAAGCAAAACAAGATACCAATTGTTAAGGTTCGATGGAATGCTCGTAGAGGACCCGAGTTCACCTGGGAGCGTGAAGATCAGATGAAGAAGAAATACCCGCATCTATTTCCAGAAGATTCGTCAACACCTTCAACAGCTTAAAATTTCGGGACGAAATTTTATTTAACGGGTAGGTACTGTAGTGACCCGAACTTTTCCATGTTTAAATATATTAATTGAGATTGATATTTACATGATTAAATGTTTCCAACATGTTAAGCAATCAAACTTGTTAAGACTTGATTAATTGAAATATGTTTCATATAGACAATTGACCACCCAAGTTGACCGGTGATTCACGAACGTTAAAACTTGTAAAAACTATATGATGACATATATATGGATATATATATAGTTAACATGATACTATGATAATTAAACATATCATTAAGTATATTAACAATGAACTACATATGTAAAAACAAGACTACTAACTTAATGATTTTTAAACGAGACATATATGTAACGATTATCGTTGTAAAGACATTTAATGTATATATATCATATTAAGAGATATTCATACATGATAATATCATGATAATATAATAATTTAAAATCTCATTTGATATTATAAACATTGGGTTAACAACATTTAACAAGATCGTTAACCTAAAGGTTTCAAAACAACACTTACATGTAACGACTAACGATGACTTAACGACTCAGTTAAAATGTATATACATGTAGTGTTTTAATATGTATTTATACACTTTTGAAAGACTTCAATACACTTATCAAAATACTTCTACTTAACAAAAATGCTTACAATTACATCCTCGTTCAGTTTCATCAACAATTCTACTCGTATGCACCCGTATTCGTACTCGTACAATACACAGCTTTTAGATGTATGTACTATTGGTATATACACTCCAATGATCAGCTCTTAGCAGCCCATGTGAGTCACCTAACACATGTGGGAACCATCATTTGGCAACTAGCATGAAATATCTCATAAAATTACAAAAATATGAGTAATCATTCATGACTTATTTACATGAAAACAAAATTACATATCCTTTATATCTAATCCATACACCAACGACCAAAAACACCTACAAACACTTTCATTCTTCAATTTTCTTCATCTAATTAATCTCTCTCAAGTTCTATCTTCAAGTTCTAAGTGTTCTTCATAAATTCCAAAAGTTCTAGTTTCATAAAATCAAGAATACTTTCAAGTTTGCTAGCTCACTTCCAATCTTGTAAGGTGATCATCCAACCTCAAGAAATCTTTGTTTCTTACAGTAGGTTATCATTCTAATACAAGGTAATAATCATATTCAAACTTTGGTTCAATTTCTATAACTATAACAATCTTATTTCAAGTGATGATCTTACTTGAACTTGTTTTCGTGTCATGATTTTGCTTCAAGAACTTCGAGCCATCCAAGGATCCATTGAAGCTAGATCCATTTTCCTCTTTTCCAGTAGGTTTATCCAAGGAAATTAAGGTAGTAATGATGTTCATAACATCATTCGATTCATACATATAAAGCTATCTTATTCGAAGGTTTAAACTTGTAATCACTAGAACATAGTTTAGTTAATTCTAAACTTGTTCGCAAACAAAAGTTAATCCTTCTAACTTGACTTTTAAAATCAACTAAACACATGTTCTATATCTATATGATATGCTAACTTAATGATTTAAAACCTGGAAACACGAAAAACACCGTAAAACCGGATTTACGCCGTCGTAGTAACACCGCGGGCTGTTTTGGGTTAGTTAATTAAAAACTATGATAAACTTTGATTTAAAAGTTGTTATTCTGAGAAAATGATTTTTATTATGAACATGAAACTATATCCAAAAATTATGGTTAAACTCAAAGTGGAAGTATGTTTTCTAAAATGGTCATCTAGACGTCGTTCTTTCGACTGAAATGACTACCTTTACAAAAACGACTTGTAACTTATTTTTCCGACTATAAACCTATACTTTTTCTGTTTAGATTCATAAAATAGAGTTCAATATGAAACCATAGCAATTTGATTCACTCAAAACGGATTTAAAATGAAGAAGTTATGGGTAAAACAAGATTGGATAATTTTTCTCATTTTAGCTACGTGAAAATTGGTAACAAATCTATTCCAACCATAACTTAATCAACTTGTATTGTATATTATGTAATCTTGAGATACCATAGACACGTATACAATGTTTCGACCTATCATGTCGACACATCTATATATATTTCGGAACAACCATAGACACTCTATATGTGAATGTTGGAGTTAGCTATACAGGGTTGAGGTTAATTCCAAAATATATATAGTTTGAGTTGTGATCAATACTGAGATACGTATACACTGGGTCGTGGATTGATTCAAGATAATATTTATCGATTTATTTCTGTACATCTAACTGTGGACAACTAGTTGTAGGTTACTAACGAGGACAGCTGACTTAATAAACTTAAAACATCAAAATATATTAAAAGTGTTGTAAATATATTTTGAACATACTTTGATATATATGTATATATTGTTATAGGTTCGTGAATCAACCAGTGGCCAAGTCTTACTTCTCGACGAAGTAAAAATCTGTGAAAGTGAGTTATAGTCCCACTTTTAAAATCTAATATTTTTGGGATGAGAATACATGCAGGTTTTATAAATGATTTACAAAATAGACACAAGTACGTAAAACTACATTCTATGGTTGAATTATCGAAATCGAATATGCCCTTTTTATTAAGTCTGGTAATCTAAGAATTAGGGAACAGACACCCTAATTGACGCGAATCCTAAAGATAGATCTATTGGGCCTAACAAACCCCATCCAAAGTACCGGATGCTTTAGTACTTCGAAATTTATATCATATCCGAAGGGTGTCCCGGAATGATGGGGATATTCTTATATATATGCATCTTGTTAATGTCGGTTACCAGGTGTTCACCATATGAATGATTTTTATCTCTATGTATGGGATGTGTATTGAAATAAGAAATCTTGTGGTCTATTGTTACGATTTGATATATATAGGTTAAACCTATAACTCACCAACATTTTTGTTGACGTTTAAAGCATGTTTATTCTCAGGTGAATACTAAGAGCTTCCGCTGTTGCATACTAAAATAAGGACAAGATTTGGAGTCCATGTTTGTATGATATTGTGTAAAAACTGCATTCGAGAAACTGATTTCGATGTAACATATTTGTATTGTAAACCATTATGTAATGGTCGTGTGTAAACAGGATATTTTAGATTATCATTATTTGATAATCTACGTAAAGCTTTTTAAACCTTTATTTATGAAATAAAGGTTATGGTTTGTTTTAAAATGAATGCAGTCTTTGAAAAACGTCTCATATAGAGGTCAAAACCTCGCAACGAAATCAATTAATATGGAACGTTTTTAATCAATAAGAACGGGACATTTCAACCAGGGCTACTGTAAAGTTCATTTTCAGTTAGCTCTGTTCGAGTAGATAATTTTTAGTTTAAGACTCGTCTTAATCCGAGTTACGGTTTAGGATCTATGGCCCTCCGAACGTCACTATGTCATTTTAACGTTGTGCTGAAAAATTCTGACCTACTCGCACTTAAACCGTCGCCACGGTCAAACAAAGACGAGTTTGCTTCTGAAATTTTTACCACAACTAAAGGAATCATATACGGAGCCATGTCCACTGTTCTCACCTTATTTCAGTAGGTATAGAGGCCGTGGTGACTGATCGAAGTCAGCCTTTGTTTTAAACTCTTTTCATGAACGAAACTTACTTCACACCTTTTGTTTGATGATGAATGATGATGACCTTTAAGACCTAATTTACATACATTTAAACCTATTGGGATGATTTACTGACTTAGTACTATTTGACTTAGGTTGAGGACTTTTCGGACCTACGTACTTGCTTACTTCTCGACTCGACTTTACCACTACTTTACCACTGTGAGTTATAGCATTCCCTTTTTACTTTAACTATTTTGGGAACTGAGAATACATGCGCACTTTACGTTTTACATATTAGGCACGAGTACTTAAACTTTATATATGTGTGGGTTATACAACGGCATAAACATTCTCTTTAGCTCGATAACGTTTAGTCATTGGTTTTTGAACCGGTGAACGCGAATCTTAGATATGGATCCATAGGGTTTGACATCCCCACTCGAGCTAGTCGCGCTAGCATTTAACGAGTGTTTAATACTTCGTAAACATACGCACTCGCCAAGTGTACTTTCAGGGAGTTATAAACGTTAAGTTAGTTACCAAGTGCCCACGGTTAAACATATACTTTATCATACTATTTTGAAACGCTCTTTGTAGCACTGAAATCTCGTGGCCTACCTTACATACTGTTATACTTAAACTGTAGCTCACCAACCTTTGTGTTGACGTTTTTAAGCATGTTTTTCTCAGGTGCTTAAGGTTGCTAGCTTCCGCTGTTGTACTAGTCTTGCTATAGACACCCGCTGCTTTAGAGATGTCACCGCATGAACGTTTATCGTGCATTCATAAACTTAATTACTTTTGAAACTATGATTTGTAACGACCTAAGGGTCACGCACTGTTATCTTTGCTTCTATTCATAGAAGCATACTTTTGATGTAAACATTCGACGTTAGTTATGGCGTCACCTTTTACCATGAATGCAAACGTATTTTGAAATAGCATGTAGTGTTTGACCTTGTAATGATCCTGTTGTTGATGATTCGTACACGATGGTTTTGTACGGGGCATCACACAATGCATACAATCTATACTACCAAACATACCCGATAAACCGTGTTTTTGTTCGTGAAAATTATAAAGTCTAGCGATATCTTCGGCAGTGGATTTTCGCAAATATTCTCTAGCAAACAAATGAAATACGCATTTGCAGAAATAATCTAAACATAAAGCGGCCGTTTTCTCACCTATTTTTATGTATTCGTCAAACAAATCGGGTGTAGTTCCATACGCCATTTGACGTATGGTCGATGTACACTTTTGAAGAATCGTCAAACTTTGACGACCTGTTGCATCGGGACGTTCCCGAAAAAACAAAAAATATTCAGGAATATTGGTACTATTAAAATTAGACATACCTTCCACAATTCGGAGAAATAACTGACGACTCATTCGATAAAGTCTCTTAAATTTATTTTCGGGATACATTGGTGTCTCCGAAAAATAATCATTATATAACCTTAAAGCAGCATCATCACGATCCCTAGCAATATAAACCCGGCTTCGAGGGAATCGCGAACTGCTTGCTTCTCCATCGACTTCTTCTTCCGTTAAACTATTAATAAAACTAACAATTTTTTCATCATCGGAATCATCATCAAGAAACTCGAGCATCTTGTAAGTATCTTCCATTGTGAAAAAAAATAAAATTGTTGTTTATATGTTATTTGATTAAAATAAAAGAATAGAAGTAGGATTGATGATGTTTAAAAACTAATGTAATATATATATATATATATATATATATATATATATATATATATATATAGAAAAAAAATTACTGAATTTTTTTTTTATTAGCCAACGGCTATATTAAACAGACCAACCAGATTTGGCCACGTGTCACAAACGGCCGTTGCTGGCCTCGTTTCTTCTCACCAAACGCGAAAGTGACAGCAAGAAGTGCTGCCGGGTTACCGCCGAAATGTGGCGTTTCTGGTGCCAAGTGTTCAAGTGACGGGGTCACTTAGGACCCGTTACGAATGGTCTTAGGTTGTATTCTTCGATTTTGCATAGGTAAAAAAGGTAGAAGATTTTCTCTGTTCGGGCTATCTGGATGACGAGTAACCTGACCTCTTACTTTGATGTACGCATTCCAGCAGAATTACTCTATGGTTGTTTTCAACCCATCCCTAACCACCACTAAATATTCCTCCTATTGCTCGGGGTAACCTTTCTCTTGTGTTCATCCTATATTTCCTTGAAATACCGTCTAGGGATGACAATGGGCGAGAAAAAACTCGTGACCCGCGGGTACCCGATCCGTGATGAGCGGGTAAAATCATAAAATCTTACCCGCGGGCACGGGTACGGGTAAAAAATTATACCCGCCAACGGGTCGCAGGCGGGTCGCGGGTACATACTACCCGTGGCGGGTAAAACCCTATCCGCTAATTCATGAGACTTGTATTTTAAATTTATCCGCGAGTTTATACATATCTCTTCTATACATTAAAAGAAAGTGTTAATTGAGATATATTAAAACTCAACTTGTAATCTTCACCATTAGATCAATGAAATGACAACCACTACCCCTTAATCTACACCATTAATCTAATTATAAGTCAATAAATCTAGAACCAATTTTTTTTCTTCCAATACTACCCCTAGCTGAAACACGCTTGAACATTTTCAAATTAGATTTCAGAAATACGAATACCAAATCTCCATCCCAAAACCTCGCTCCCATCGCATGAAGATGCAAACTGAAGCTTCAAAAACCAGTCTCATAAATCATCATCTATAATCGTTGACTGAAATATTGGAAACAGGCAACACGGATTCAATCCAATTTCAGAGTATGATGTATGGAAGAATACTCGCCTCCTTCTCATATCCAGATAAAAATCGCATCAGACAGCAAAAACCCTAATTTTCTTTCCCAAAACGTTTCCTAAAATCAAATTCAAATCAGTAGATTTCGTCCACAAATTCGAGTGATTCAAACCGAAGCATTGTTGGATTCAACATCGATTTTGCGTTTCGGTGGCTCCGTCAGGTAACCGGTTTCCTATTTCTGTTTTTTGGTGCCGTTTGTGAATACATTTACTGTTTTAATGTATGTTTCATTAGGGTTCGTTAGTCTGTTTTTCTTTGTTTTTTGTTTTGTCTGACACTCATTTTTATGTCGTATTCTGTATTATTAAATTGTATGTTTGATTAGAGTTCGTTGGTATGTATTTATTTGGTTTTCTATTTTTCCGTAGTCTGTTGTTTTAGTAGCTATTGTTTTTTGTCTGACATTCACTTTTATGTCACTTTTATCTTCTATATCTTCTTATTCCTGTTTATGTTTGATAGATACTTTGTGAACTAATTTTCTTTGACTATATTTCTTCTATTTTGCAAACTTCTCAATTTGCTTATTCATTATACAGATGTTGCACTTGATTGTTAGTATCGTTTTTATGAATATTAGGGTTTCTATTGAATGATAAATTCATATGCACCATCGTTTTTTTATAACATCAGGCTTTCTATTGAATTGGGTTAGTTTGGCTTGCTAATTAAAAAGTGGTTCATCTTTGAAATTTGTTAATTCTATAAGTGTATTCATTGAATACAGACAACTAAACTATTACTCATACCTTATTGATAAAATTGAAGCGTCAATGTACACAATACACAAATAAAATTAGGGAGTACTAATTATACCTTATTTTTGGTTTTCAAAGTGATACAAAGCTAGCTTGAGTTTGTATAAGGAGATGTGTTGAGTTAATATGCAGCTAGGCTCAAGTCGTATAAAAAACAGTTGATCTTGAGCAAGGCTTCTGTTTTTAAACTGAATAATGTATGTGCAGGCTATGATGGAGGTAAAGCTTATGTTTTAATTTCGTCTTCAGTTTGTCTTGAGATTGTGACCGGTAATGATAAAGTAGTGGGCGGAGCTTCAATGTCGTCATAAATTTCATCTAGGTTAGTATATACTTTATTATTATTGATTGATTACTTAATTGATTTGAATTGATTGTAATTGGAATTTCTTGTGTACAAATTAATTAAAACAAGCCCACTTGGCACTTGGTCAGTATATTGTTAGGTCTAATGGTTTATGCAATATTTTGTTTCAGTGTTGGTGTAATGCATATCTTCTAAGATCATGTTAGTTATAATTATAAGCGATTTTGGCTTGAATGATACTTGATGAATAAATATATCTTTACAAAATTTAACTACATTTATACCCCATTTACAAATAATGATTTTCCTCATTTGTATTTTATTAAAGTGATGTATGAGAGTTTATGCATATAAATATATTGTTATTGTTTATTGACTAGCTCGGGACATTTTGACCCGTTTCCTACATACAAAATATATAAATAGCTTTACTCATTCGGCACATTAGAAATATGAAACATAACTAAAAAATTTCAAAACGTTGATAAATGGGTTGAAATTACTCCTCTAATTGTTAGCTTTTCTTGCATTGTAAATTTTTATCATGGCGTCAAAGATCTAGATGCTGGTTTCTTGATAGAAGATTGTCAAGAGAATCAGTTGTTAATATTTCTATCATAGCTTCAAATATATAGATTAGCTTCGTATTACCTCCTAACTATTGTTGGAATCAGTTGAATGTTGTTGTTTCCCTTTTTTGTTTGTTAATTTGAAATCCCGATTTACGTATATCTGTGTGTTGCGTGTTTGATTTAGATGTGAGGTTTATTAGTTTCTGTTTCATCCTAAGTGCAGGGAAATTGTAAGATGAATAATGTGTTAATTGAACATTTTTATAAGCTTATGACCTTAAAGAACGAGTGTCTTAAAGATTTAACGTGTGTAATTATTTTTGGTGCATGAGATATTAACTTTTTGGATGGGTTGTAAGGGATTTGTATTACTCAAAAGCATTCAACTGCATGAATTCCGTCAACCGTAGCTGTGGTTTGTTGTACTAACCCAGCTAATAAGTTAATTCATCAGTTTGTTTTTACTTATTTCAGGCCTAATAGCAGCATTTACTTTTTTTCTTTAACATATCATTTTGAAGAAATCAAAAAAAAAAAAAGTTCCTTTCATCCTCTTTTTTTGCGCAGTAGCTTTCGCCACCCATTGTTCATCGTAAGTTCAAATGTTGCGTTACCTGGATTATTAGGTTCATATTTACTTCTGTTGGCTTTTCTTATTTTGGAAGATCATATTGACTTTTGTCTTCAGTTAGTACATTTGTTGTTCGATATTATTGTTAAAATTTGAAAGGCACATGATTCTTTGAATTTGATCTTTTAGATTTATGTTAGTTTGATTACAGGTGGAATTTGACACCCCTGAGAAGGCTGGTAGTTAAGTGTTTCTAATGCCGAAGTTTGGCTTTGGCTACACGCTATATCAACTACTACTTTGTTGTTTTTATTTTCAGCAACGACATGGTTTAAATAGATTTTGGAACCAGCAGGCCGTCCACTTTGATGTAGAAACATATGAAAAGCTAGAGAATCGGGTCATTATTGCAATCAGCTTATGCCGCGCGAGGATACTCAACGGTAAATAATATAATTGTTGAACTTTTCTTTAACGTATACATGAAACTTTTTCGACTGTCATTTAGCATATAACATAACTGACAGTTATTCAGATCAATTCCAACTTAATAAGAATAGCAGAACGATGGAAGAGAAAGTATTAAGGTTCACACATTACCAGATGCAAATCGATGAGATGTGAATTCGGTGATGAACACAGTGGCAAAATACAAAGGTATCGATCTTTAACGGAAATTTCATTATGTTTTGATTAGGGATTTTAGTTCATTTACTTACTTTTTATTTATATCCGATTTTTCAAATTACCAGGTGAAGACTACTCCAATTGTGATGGTTAATCAGGTTCTTTAAAAAATATGAAGAATAATCATCCTTAATGAGGTATTTGATTTGTTGTTTTTGGATATAAACATTTAAGTTTTGCAAAAATTTTGATGAGGCATATGATTTGTTGTTTTTATGAAAACATGAAACCAAGCTTCACAACAGGTATGTTTTATTATAAATGAGTCAAATCATATTGTTAAATTAAAATGTTAAAAAGGGTCGAATGGGTCTAAATGGGTATGTTTTATTATAAACCGGTCAAATGGGTTTTATTGATAAAAAGTCAAATGGGTATGTTTTATTGAAACCAATGTTGACAAGAGGATAAATGGGTCAAACCATTTTGTAAAATTATAATGATAAAAAAGTCAAATGGGTCATCTTTATTCTCAATATCAAAAGACCATTTTTTTCAATTTAGCTACCCTGTGTATTTAGGGTTAGAGTTTGTCTATGTCTCCTATCATTGTTACTATGGATTTACATATTGTATATGTGGGGCTTCAGGTAGGGGTGGGGTCTGAATGTTAATATGGGTTGGAATTTCCACTATAGTAGTGATATGGTTCAAAATTTCTGCTTTAGTCCAACACTGGGTCAAAATTATCACTGCAGAGATGGGTTGGGTTGAAATTGCCACTACATCAAGGATCTGGGTCAAGACTGCTACCCAACACAAGGTTCAGGTCAACTTTACTACTGTGTAACTTTTATGGGTCGGTTTTACTTCTTGCTCTCTGATATGGGCCAAATGTATTTAGTTAGATTGTACTTGAGTCAACATTACTGCCATGAGACTTATTTAAATCGAAGGTACATCTATGTTAATGAACTGGGTCAAGATGACCACTTTATAATTGAAATGGGGCATTGGTTGGTATGCAAGAGTAAGTGTCATGTGGTTATTGATGAGAGGTTTTTTTTTTTTTTTTTTTTAAAAAAATTTGTGGTATAGGAATTAAAGAAAAAGTTTATAAAATGTTTTATTAAAAATTGTATATTTCATCATTACATTGTAATGATTCGTGGCTACTGAGTTTTTCCTTCTTTTTAATCTTATGCAGGTATATAACTATGACAATTTATTAAGTTGATGCTCCTATTTGAGGTGTGTTATTTCTTGATTGAGTTGTTGCCATTATAAATTTTCTATATTAACTATTAGTGTAGTGTGTCAAATATGATGACAATTTTTTTTTCACATTAATAACCTATTTCTTCCACACCATATGTGAATGAGATTGTTAAGATTTTGGAGAAACTTTACTCTTAATGACATGTGACCAGGTTCTTGGGACAACTTCTTCAATGTGTCGATCGGGCTATATTTGATTGCAACTGTGATATGGATTCTATTGTTCAATGGTGAGTGAATATTCGAATATATCAGATATATAATCTGTCATTTTGTAACCCATGACTAATCGGATGTTGCTTGATTAATCCTTTCTAATCCCGACTAATCTCCGTTGACTTAGGGTTGACGATTTTTGTACCAACTTTGCTGATTTTGATGTTTAAAAGATCATAACCATATACTCCATATAACTTTATTTACTTTTTTGACTTAGAATTAATGAAGATTTTCGTGCAGTTTTACATTTTTATCATGCGATACTACATCAATGGATGTGAGTGATGTATTGGGAATGGTTGGCACAATTCTTCTTAACTTGATCCTTGATTTTCTTTTTATTTTTTTAGGTCTACGAATATTTATGCGATATGTACTCTATTGAAACAAAAACATTCTATTCATTAGCATGTCTTTTTGTGATATCTTAATCATGTATATTTACCATTTCAGGAAGCTGCTAAGTTAGTTGGAGTCAAATGGTGAGTTGATTCTACACGCTTTTTATTTGACCAAATTCCTAAAATTACTCTATCTCTAAAGTATTATGTATATCGTCTCTTCTTTGACATTGTTGCTCTATCTGTTCGAACTTCTAACGTGTTGTTTAATCCAATCGGTAGCATGTACTTGAATTTAGTTAGAGGGGGCTATATGGGTGGATCTGATAAAGGGTAAAAACAGGTTGAGTAATGGGTTAAAACCGAGTCGATTGTCTCAAATCACTTTTTGTTCGAACTTTTACTTTTACAATAATGATAATTGTTTGATTAAAGGATATATGAGATTTTTTTAACTGAAAGTCACTTATAGCTAAGTTTTACCTATAACCCAGCTTACCCGTTTCTTATAAGCTAATGATTTTTTTATTTCACTTTTTTGTACAGTTGAACATACAGTATTGCACAAATCATCCATCCGTATAGAATTGTCACCTCTTCCCTTTTTTATCAACACATGTTCATTTTATAGTATGATATATATTAGTATCATATATATGGAATAGTTATTTAACTTATTCTTGAAATATGTTAACTTTTGCTTCTTGTATGCAAAGAGCTGCTCAAAAGGAATCGTCAGATTTGCATATCAGGATCTAATAGACTGTGTCAATCATGTGATCAAGAGCAAGTGAGCACCTCTTTGAATCTTTGAAAAATAGATTTCATGGAAACTTGTGGAAGAATTTGTCCATTTATTTGTATCTTTGGAAAATAACTTTCATGGAAAGTTGTAGAGATAATGCATCTTCAGTTTGTTCATTTTGATTTTTGGTTTTGAGTTTCAACAGATAAAAGAACATAGTTCCTGTTTGTATTAAATTATTTCATTGTAGTTATGGATGGTCGTTAGAAGTCACTTATGAAATTCCTATATATATAATATACTATAATTTTTTTTTATCGGCAATCATCCACCATTTACAGGAAACATCAGTACGTGTAGATTGTCTTACAAAGAATGGACAAATTAATATGCATTTTGGCCAGTGATGTGTTTGTTGTGGTTGTGGTTCTTACATTGTTTCGCTATAAGCTATAACCACGAGGAAGTAGGGACTCATGAGAAACATTTTTACTCTAGATTGATTGTGATTGCTATACTTGATTCATATCAGCATCACACTATTTATAGTTGATCAATAAGATTGTTGATTTAAAAAGTCATCGTTCATGAATACTATCAGTGACAATCCATGAGTACATAGCTATAAATAAAACCATAATAATTTATAGCATCTTACATGAAGGACAATATTCAAATTCAGATTTATATTGCTTGGAATAAATGAGTATTTCTTTAAACGTATGTAATGTGTGTACTAACTTTTTGGCTCGCTCTATATAAAATATTAATATTGTGACAATTTAATTTTGATTCGTCCCTTTCAAAAACCCGCGAATTTCGCGGGTCTTAAGCTAGTAATTATCAATTTAAAAGGTATTTTACTTGTAATGCAATAATGATTAAAAGTATAATACTACATATAAGTAAAAAACTTGACTTTCACGTCATTTTATAAATGTTAATTGTAAATATTATTTATAATTAATAAAATTTCTAACTTATCCAAAAAAAAAAAAAAAAATTAACGAAGTTGCATATTATTATTACCCGCGTTTACCCGTGGGTCACGGGTATCCGCGGGTCACGGGCATGGTCGAAATTTTTTTACCTGCTGACGAGTAACGGGTCTCAATGAGGAAAAAAACAACCCGACGAGCGGATCGCGGGTATATAAAACTCGTGTCCGTTGCCCGCAGACGCCATTCCTAATACCATCTAGTTTGAATGCGTCATATTCATATGTTATGCTTACTTGACACGGTGCCTTGTCTCTTGTGACATTGTCCGGTGGAATCGAGTCCTTAATTATTTGTAACCATACATTCCGTTACATGTGTTGTCTTTTGAGAGTTCATACGGTCTTTGGCATATTTTCTTTTAGAGTACAAGTTTATAGTTGTAGGATTTTGTGAAATTTTGAGAGTTGACTAGTTTATTGTTTTCGTAATCAGATGTTCGCCTTTATTTGTGTGCATGCTTATGTGAGGTGGTCGTTTGGAATGTGATTTAGACCTCTGTAGTTGTTCGGTTGGTTCGAGTTTTATCAAAATGTCAAAACTTTTCGCCATCAATTATTTTTTGCTGTTTATTTTTATAATGATTCGCTATATGTTATAAATGTGAGGAGACTCATGGACCAGTTGTCTCGATACTTCACGTTTGTTTTGTTATAATAATTATGAATTATGATTCAATGTTGCTAGTGATCGTTTCGGTTGTTTCAATTACGCTACTCAATCAGATTCACTACAATCTAGGGAGTATATCAATTGTAACTTTTTTACTAAAGAAAGGAAAAAAAAAAAAAAAAAAAAAATACTATGTACTAGTGTCAAGGATGTCACAACCCAATAAGTTTGTGGCCCAACCCACTAAGATTATGACCCAATTAAGGGTTTTAACCCAAGAACTTCATGGAAGGCCCAAGAACATCATGGAAGCTCCCTAGAACTTTCCCATGAGTTCTTCCATGGAATGGTATGGAATGTTCATGGAAACATCTATCTCCATGTATATACTTGAAGTTTCTAGTACTTAGATCCTAACCATTGATTTAGATTAATCTTAGCCATCCATTTTGTGTTAGAAGTAGTATAAATAGGGGTGGTCTCATTTGGCACACCACACCTCAAATCTCAAACATTCTCTCTTGTAAAGCATTCTCAAGCAATATAAGTATTTTCTTCAATTCCACTTGTTCTATAATATTTTCTCTTTTGGTTACTTGAATCATTATAAGGTCCGAGTAAGGCTGACTTAGTAGAGACTAAGTGCCGCACGTGAGCTTATTGAGATAAGTCCGTGACATTTGGTATCAAGAGCAAGGTCGATTCAAGGAGATGGCAACTGAGACCGAGAAGAATGTGAGCGCAACAAGTGGTGTGATGGGTGATGAGACTCGTGGTCGGGTAGAGACTCGACAAGGAGCCAAGAAGAACCGAGGTATGTCCAAAGACTTTGTCGCAAACTTGGACAAGAGGATCATGGATGTAGAGACATCCATGGACGACGTGAAAGCAAAGGTCGAAGACGTCCACCAACGTTTGGATGGTTTGGACGGGGACTTTGACGAATTGAAAGATGATTGCAAGAGTGCAATCAACGTGCTAGACGTTGACATGCGACGTGAGATCCATGACTTAAGGGGTATGCTCATGGGTGAGATTACGAAGTTGCGAGGCGAAATGGAGGGGGAGGTCTCCACTATTCACCAACGCCTCGTGGATTTACAAACCAACATGAACTCTTGTTTGAGATTCATGGCTAGTGGGGGTAGCAACACTGGATGCAATGATCCGAAGGTGGACGTTCCCAAGCCGTCACCGTTCATGGGGAAGCGGGAAGCCCGAGCGGTTGATGATTTTATATGGGAGATGGAACAATACTTGGAGGGAGTCAACATAGTGGATGATGCAATGAAGATCAAGACGGCAACCCGTTACCTGAAGGATACCGCAGCGTTATGGTGGCGTCGTCGATATGGAGATATCGAGAAAGGTACGGTTACTATTGATACTTGGGATGATTTCCTTACTGAACTTAAGAATCAATTCTACCCCAAGAATGCTCAAAAGGATGCGATGAGTCGTCTACGTAAATTACATCATTCTGGGACGATTCGGGAGTATATTAAAGAATTCACGAACCTTAGCCTGGAGGTCCCAAATATTCCCGATGATATTCTCCTCTTCTATTTTCTCGATGGTTTGCAACCTTGGGCTAAAACGGAGTTGGAGAGACGAGGAGTCCAAGACCTTGCCACCGCAATTGCTCAAGCGGAGGCACTAGTCGATCATGCTAATAGGAAAGATTCGTTCAAGTCAAAAGATAAGAAGGTGAGCCATGAGAAAGGTGGGGGAGATAAGCCCGCCCAATCAAGGAATGATAATACACGTAAGCCACCAACCGGGAATAACAAGAGCATAAAAACTTCTTACAAGAATGATGGATGTTTCATATGTGATGGACCGCATAGAGCCCGAGATTGTCCGAAGAAAGCTAGCCTTCATGCTATGGAAGCTCAAAAGGCGGGTTGTCAGGATGAGGAGCGGTGCATAGGATCAATGCATATCCTCAACGCAATCAAGGCCAAGACGGAGATACCCAAGGTAGTGGCTAAAGGACTCCAATTCGTAGATATTAACATTTGTGGAGATCGGGTACGAGCTTTGGTGGATACGGGAGCAACTCATAACTTTATCTCCACCGATGAAGCCAAAAGGCTAGGACTTAAGGAAACAAAAGAGAGTGGCATGATGAAGACGGTGAACACGAGTGCCAGACCGATTAGTGGGGTGGTTAAAGACGTATATGTGAAGATTGGAGAATGGGAAGGAATGATTGATCTCTCAGTCGTGCCTATGGACGACTTTAAGTTAGTACTTGGGATGGAGTTCCTAGATAAGGTACGCGGTTTCCCTATGCCGTTTGCTAATTCACTGTGTATCTTGGATGGTGAGAAGACTTGTATGGTGTCAACCGAACGTGGAAGCAAGAGTGCATCCAAGTCACTTTCGGCCATGCAATTCAAGAAGGGGTACAACAAGAATGAGACATGCTATTTAGCGGTAGCAAAGCAAGAGACGGTCGAAGATAAGGGAAAACTAGAGGTACCCAAGGAGATTGAGAAGGTCCTCAATGAGTTCAAGGATGTCATGCCCAAGGAGTTACCAAAGAAGTTACCACCTAGGAGGGAGGTTGACCATGCGATCGAGTTGGAGCCGGGATCAAAACCACCTTCCAAAGCCCCATACCGAATGCCACCACCCGAGTTAGAGGAGTTGCGAAGACAACTCAAGGAGTTGCTGGATGCGGGATACATCCGACCGTCAAAATCCCCGTATGGTGCTCCGGTGCTATTTCAAAGAAAGAAGGATGGGTCCTTGCGGATGTGTATAGATTACCGAGCACTCAACAAGGTAACTATCAAGAACAAATACCCAATCCCACTTATTGCTGATTTGTTCGATCAACTTGGGAAGGCGAGATACTTCTCCAAGTTAGACTTGAGATCGGGATATTATCAAGTCCGAATTGCCGAAGGAGATGAGGCTAAGACCACATGCGTGACGAGGTATGGCGCTTATGAATTCCTAGTCATGCCCTTTGGTTTAACCAATGCCCCTGCCACATTTTGTACTTTGATGAACAAATTATTCCACCCGTTCCTCGACAAGTTCGTCGTGGTGTACTTGGATGACATAGTCGTGTATAGCGACACCATGGAAGATCATGTGAGGCACTTGAAGCAAGTATTTCAAGTACTAAGGGACAACGAGTTGTATGTGAAGCTAGAGAAATGTTCATTCGGATTAGAGGAGGTGGATTTTCTTGGACATAGAATTAAAAATGGGAAGTTACTCATGGATGGGGCTAAGGTCAAGGCAATTCAAGAGTGGGAGGCACCAACGAAGGTGACTGATTTACGATCTTTCCTTGGTTTAGTAAACTACTATCGTCGTTTTATCAAGGGATACTCGGCGAAAGCGGCTCCATTGACAGAATTGTTAAAGAAGAATAAAGCTTGGTTGTGGGATGAGAAATGTCAAGCAGCATTCGAGGAGTTAAAAGGAGCTGTCATGGAAGAACCGGTGTTGAGACTTCCGGATGTGACCATTCCGTTCGAGTTACACACAGACGCATCGGACTTTGCTATTGGAGGAGTTCTAATGCAAGAAGGTCACCCAATCGCGTTCGAAAGTCGAAAACTTAACGAGGCGGAAAGGAAGTACACTGTGCAAGAGAAAGAGATGACAGCGATTATTCATTGTTTGAGGACATGGAGGCATTATCTTTTGGGATCAAGGTTCGTGATTAAGACGGATAATGTGGCAACGAGTTATTTTCAAACCCAAAAGAAGTTGAGTCCCAAACAAGCTCGTTGGCAAGACTTCCTAGCCGAATTTGACTATGTGTTGGAGTATAAGCCTGGGAAAGCCAATGTGGTAGCTGATGCCCTAAGTCGTAAGGCGGAGTTTGCAGCGATCACAAGACCACAATTCTTCCTTCAAGATCGTATAAAGGAGGGATTAGAGCATGATTCTATAGCCAAAAACCTTGTTGGATTGGCTCGAGATGGGAAAACGCGAAGGTTTTGGCTCAAGGGTGATCTATTATTCACCAAAGGAGACCGGTTATATGTGCCTAAGTGGGGTGATCTTAGACGGACAATCTTGAAGGAGTGTCATGATTCAAAGTGGGCTGGTCATCCAGGTATCAAGAGGACACTGGCATTAGTAGAAGGCACTTATTATTGGCCAAGGATGGAAGACGACGTAGAGACGTACGTGCGGACATGCCTAATATGCCAACAAGACAAGATAGAGCAACGCCAACCAGGAGGACTATTACAGCCGCTACCTACACCGAAAGGACCATGGGAGAGTGTTTCCATGGACTTCATTACTTGCTTACCCAAGTCGGAAGGGTGTGGGAGTATTATAGTCGTGGTAGACCGGTTTTCTAAGTATGGTACCTTCATAGCCGCATCATCCGAAGTTACCGCGGATGAAACCGCAAAACTATTTTTCAAGAATGTGGTGAAGTATTGGGGGATACCGCATGTGATAGTAAGTGATCGAGATCCGAGGTTCACAGGGCGTTTTTGGACGGAGTTGTTCAAGATCATGGGGACGGACTTGAATTTCTCCACGAGTTTTCATCCCCAAACAGACGGACAGACGGAAAGGGTGAATGCACTATTGGAGCTCTATCTTCGACACTATGTAAGTGCAAATCAACATGATTGGGCTAAGCTTCTTGATATTGCTCAGTTCTCTTATAACATGCAAAGGAGTGAGTCCACGGGGAAGAGTCCTTTTGAGTTGGTGACAGGACGCCAACCATTGACCCCGAATGCTTTGGCCGCTTCATATGATGGAAGCAGCCCAGCCGCTTATAGAACGATGAAGGAGTGGCACGAACAAGCCGACTTGGCGCGAGCATCACTAGATAAGGCGGCCAAGAAAATGAAGAAATGGGCGGATGAGAAAAGACGACATGTTGAGTTCAAAGTTGGGGACCAAGTGATGGTGAAGCTTTTACCTCAACAATTCAAAACATTTAGGAAGGTGCACAAAGGATTGATCCGGAGATATGAAGGCCCATTCCCGGTAATTGGACGTGTTGGGAATGTATCTTATCGAGTTCAACTACCGCCCAAATTAAAGATTCATCCAGTCTTCCACGTAAGTTTTCTAAAACCTTATCATGGGGACGAGGAAGACCCAGAACGAGGAATTTCCAAACGAGCACCAATGGCAGTTGCGACTTCGTTCGATCGTGAAGTGGAAGATATCTTGTTGCATCGAACGGTACGGAGACGAGGTGTGCCGAGCTATAGAGAATACCTGGTTAAGTGGCGTAACTTGCCCGATAGTGAAGCAAGCTGGGAAGCCGAAGACTTATTGTGGCAGTTCACAGACAAAATCAAGAAGTATCACGAGGATCACACGACGAGGACGTCGCGAGCTTAGGTGGGGGAGAATGTCACAACCCAATAAGTTTGTGGCCCAACCCACTAAGATTATGACCCAATTAAGGGTTTTAACCCAAGAACTTCATGGAAGGCCCAAGAACATCATGGAAGCTCCCTAGAACTTTCCCATGAGTTCTTCCATGGAATGGTATGGAATGTTCATGGAAACATCTATCTCCATGTATATACTTGAAGTTTCTAGTACTTAGATCCTAACCATTGATTTAGATTAATCTTAGCCATCCATTTTGTGTTAGAAGTAGTATAAATAGGGGTGGTCTCATTTGGCACACCACACCTCAAATCTCAAACATTCTCTCTTGTAAAGCATTCTCAAGCAATATAAGTATTTTCTTCAATTCCACTTGTTCTATAATATTTTCTCTTTTGGTTACTTGAATCATTATAAGGTCCGAGTAAGGCTGACTTAGTAGAGACTAAGTGCCGCACGTGAGCTTATTGAGATAAGTCCGTGACAAGGAGCTCTCCAAAGAAATTTTTTATAAGGTCTATGTTTTCTACACAAGCTTATAGTAACCTATTGGAGTTTAAACTTATTTTTTCATAAGCTCAAGCTAGAAGCTTTGTTTAGTTGACAAAAATTCTAGAGATTATGAAAAATATAAACTCTAAAAAAAAATATTAACGCTAGTTTAACTAGTTTATAAAATAAAATAAGCTCATAATTTATGAGATGAGAAATTACACAATACTTCTTTATATAATTAAGACAAAATTCCGGGGGGGGGGGGGGGGGGGGGGTCCCTGTGGTTTGTTCAATACAACAAGTGGAGTTTAAAAGAATTTTTTCACCTTGAGGGGTCACTATGGTTTGCAGATATTTCACGGGGAGTCCAACTGCCTAATGTCTGTTAAACATTCTGTTAAATCACATCATGTGTAGTGCACATGAGGGTAAAAATGTCATTTCTCGCCCCCTTTTCTCTTTTATTTTATATTATTTTACTTTTCACAAAAAAGTGGTTCACCATCATCATTGCAAAACCCGAATACACCATGGTTGCTTCTAAATTTTCCTTTTACTCTTCTTTCATAATCGTGTACAATAAAAGCCTAAAATTAAAATAAAGGTTCTATCTTAATCGATTTATAATTACAGAAATCTTCAACAACTAACAAACCAAAAACAAAAACACATGAATCTATTTACTAATTATATCATTATTTTGAATGTTGGCTGCATATGTTACTCCTTGGACTTTCCAGATTCACATGTACTACAAAATTAGGGTAAAATGGTTTTGGTTAAGTCTATCAGTTAGAAAAGTTCATATATCAAAATCACAATTAAAAAGTACCTGAAAGTTGAGAATTCTTTGAAGACAATTACAATAAAAACAATAGTACAAAATATTAAGATGATGATGAAGATGTTCATTCTTTACCAAGTTGTTGCATCAAGATGAGGTATTAATGAAAATGTTCATCTTTCCCATTTAGAGGAGGTATTAATGAGGATGTTTATTCTTTACCAGGTTGTTGCATCTTAGCTTCATTAATACCATCAAGAGAAGGTATCACATTCAAAGATTAATATCAGAACTTGTGTTCTTTGTTCTTTTTCTTTTTTTGTTTATTAAACAAATATTTAAAAAACATCCTAATTTAATGTGATAGTAAGCTCACTCGTATGGAGGTTGTGTTCAACGCGTTCTTCATAATTCCGGTAGTTAGTGGAGGCGAAGTGGTGGCCGACGATGGTGATGAGTAAAAACACCTCAAAACTTCGAATTAACGCTTAAAATTTTGTAGAAAGCTGAGTTGTATCACGATAAACACTTCTACATTTATAGATTTTTCAATAACATCTCCAAATCTCAGCAAATGCTCGATTTCAGCAACCTTTTTGTGAAAATAAAAAATTGCCAAACTCGATCTAAACATGGAATTAGGAGTTGAGATTTTAAGGAAACGTTCATTAGATGATTACAAAGCTTTTTACACTTTTAGTTTTCGCAGATTTGCCCTAAATGTCCAAAACCCAAAAATAGTCAACAAAAGTCTGTAAGACCCGTGTATTTTTCCTTGTACATACGTGTGTTTAAGATTCTTGTAGTGGAAGTTTTGTTGTACATGATTAAAATGCAAAAGAAGCTGAACTGGGCATTTGGCGCGCCGCGCGGCCTTATGGCACGCCGCGCCATTACGGGCTGACAGATTCTTCCTTCTTTTCAAATTAGATATTTTGGGGGCAATTTGGTAAAATCACTTTGGGGTCCGACTTTAAGGCCCCAAATCAGTTGTTGGAGTCTCCTTTATTCCATTTCCATCTACTATATCATCATCCATTAATTCTAGTGAGAAAGAGTGATTCAAGAGTGAGAAAGCTCCATTTAAGGAAGAAGAAGCTCATTTCGGGTTAGAGCTCGGGTATTAAAGTTGTTCATCTCCTCTTTTGCTACGTTTTGATAGTTGTGGTAAGCCCTAAACCTAACTTCCTTATTTTAGTTGTATAAGAGTTAGGGTTTGTGTAAGTGATGAACATTAAAACCCATTTGCTAGTAATTTGGGGGTTTTGGGTGAATTTGGGTCATGTAGACCCAAAGATGACTAATTAGGGTTTTCAAAGTATCAAATTATGTTTATGAGCTTAAATTAGTTAGTTAAATCACTAGCACACTTAAATATATGTAAAGGGGTGTTAAGTGGGTTAGTGGATGACCCGAAATGGGAGTATTGACTTTAAATGGTCAAATGGGTCAAAATGGTCCTAAGTGGGTTAATGTATGTGTTTGATGCATAAATCTTGTATTGGAAAGTGTCTTAGGACTTAACTTGGCTAATGATTAGGGTTTTGGGGATGTTAACCCAAATATTAGGGTTAGGGTTGCAAATGGGTCAAAATTGCACCATGGGTCAAGATAACCCTAGAACGGCGTTTTAGTGGGTTAACCAACTTGGCTTTGTGATTGATATTATGTATTATGTAATAGGTGCATTACATTGAAGTTGAAAGCTCGGTTATCTCTCACCAAGGCGTTGAGGTGAGTGGAATAATTATATATGTATGTATATAGTTTATTTACTTGTGGGGTATGGGTTGAAGTCCGATGTTGACGGTACCATACCCTAGAGTATATTGTGTTGTTGATGAGGGTTTAAAGTTCGTTGTTGACGATGAAATGTCCCGTTCTTATTGATTAAAAACGTTCCATATTAATTGATTTCGTTGCGAGGTTTTGACCTCTATATGAGACGTTTTTCAAAGACTGCATTCATTTTTAAAACAAACCATAACCTTTATTTCATAAATAAAGGTTTAAAAAGCTTTACGTAGATTATCAAATAATGATAATCTAAAATATCCTGTTTACACACGACCATTACATAATGGTTTACAATACAAATATGTTACATCGAAATCAGTTTCTTGAATGCAGTTTTTACACAATATCATACAAACATGGACTCCAAATCTTGTCCTTATTTTAGTATGCAACAGCGGAAGCTCTTAATATTCACCTGAGAATAAACATGCTTTAAACGTCAACAAAAATGTTGGTGAGTTATAGGTTTAACCTATATATATCAAATCGTAACAATAGACCACAAGATTTCATATTTCAATACACATCCCATACATAGAGATAAAAATCATTCATATGGTGAGCACCTGGTAACCGACATTAACAAGATGCATATATATTAGAATATCCCCATCATTCCGGGACACCCTTCGGATATGATATAAATTTCGAAGTACTAAAGCATCCGGTACTTTGGACGGGGTTTGTTAGGCCCAATAGATCTATCTTTAGGATTCGCGTCAATTAGGGTGTCTGTTCCCAAATTCTTAGATTACCAGACTTAATAAAAAGGGGCATATTCGATTTCGATAATTCAACCATAGAATGTAGTTTCACGTACTTGTGTCTATTTTGTAAATCATTTATAAAACCTGCATGTATTCTCATCCCAAAAATATTAGATTTTAAAAGTGGGACTATAACTCACTTTCACAGATTTTTACTTCGTCGGGAAGTAAGACTTGGCCACTGGTTGATTCACGAACCTATAACAATATATACATATATATCAAAGTATGTTCAAAATATATTTACAACACTTTTAATATATTTTGATGTTTTAAGTTTATTAAGTCAGCTGTCCTCGTTAGTAACCTACAACTAGTTGCCCACAGTTAGATGTACAGAAATAAATCGATAAATATTATCTTGAATCAATCCACGACCCAGTGTATACGTATCTCAGTATTGATCACAACTCAAACTATATATATTTTGGAATCAACCTCAACCCTGTATAGCTAACTCCAACATTCACATATAGAGTGTCTATGGTTGTTCCGAAATATATATAGATGTGTCGACATGATAGGTCGAAACATTGTATACGTGTCTATGGTATCTCCAGATTACATAATATACAATACAAGTTGATTAAGTTATGGTTGGAATAGATTTGTTACCAATTTTCACGTAGCTAAAATGAGAAAAATTATCCAATCTTGTTTTACCCATAACTTCTTCATTTTAAATCCGTTTTAAGTGAATCAAATTGCTATGGTTTCATATTAAACAGAAAAAGTATAGGTTTATAGTCGGAAAATAAGTTACAAGTCATTTTTGTAAAGGTAGTCATTTCAGTCGAAAGAACGACGTCTAGATGACCATTTTAGAAAACATACTTCCAGTTTGAGTTTAACCATAATTTTTAGATATAGTTTCATGTTCATAATAAAAATCATTTTCTCAGAATAACAACTTTTAAATCAAAGTTTATCATAGTTTTTAATTAACTAACCCAAAACAGCCCGCGGTGTTACTACGACGGCGTAAATCCGGTTTTACGGTGTTTTTCGTGTTTCCAGGTTTTAAATCATTAAGTTAGCATATCATATAGATATAGAACATGTGTTTAATTGATTTTAAAAGTCAAGTTAGAAGGATTAACTTTTATTTGCGAACAAGTTTAGAATTAACTAAACTATGTTCTAGTGATTACGAGTTTAAACCTTCGAATAAGATAGTTTTATATATATGAATCGAATGATGTTATGAACATCATTACTACCTCAAGTTTAGTAGGTAAACCTAATGGAAGTGACAAGAAATGATCTAGCTTCAAAGGATCTTGGATGGCTTGAAAGTTCTTGAAGTAGGATCATGACACAAAAACAAGTTCAAGTAAGATTTTTACTCGAATTAAGATAGTTTATAGTTATAGAAATTGAATCAAAGTTTGAATATGAATATTACCTTGAATAAGAAAGATAACCTACTGTATATAACAAAGGTTTCTTGATCTTAGATGATTACTTGGAATGGATTAGAAAGCTTGGAAGTAAATTAGTAAACTTGAAGGGATTTTTGAAGTGTTCTTGAAGTGTTCTTCCTATGATGATTATAGCTTGATTCTTGAAGTGATTTTTGATGAAGATGATGATTCATTACTGGAAAAATACGTTCATAATAGTGTGTGTGTGTTGAGAGAGAATTAGAAAGAGAATTGGAAGTGAAATGGAGTGAATGATGAGTGGTAATTGGTGAGTGGTGAGTGGGGTTAAAAGGAGTTCTAGTTAGTTGACTAGCTCATGGTAGAGGTTAAAATTGATTAGTCATACATGACATAATCAAGAGTGGAATCCCATGCTAGTTCCTATTGGTATATACCCATAGTAAGTACGTTTTGAAGCTGTGTATAATACGGGTAAGAATACGACTAGAATTCTTGATGAAAGAAAAGAATGGGAAAGTAACTGTAACCATTTTCGTTAAGTATGAGTGTTTTAATATATGTCTTGAAGTCTTCCAAAAGTATTTTAATACATCTAAATACACTACATGTATATACATTTTAACTGAGTCATTAAGTCATCGTTAGTCGTTACATGTAAGTGTTGTTTTGAAACCTTTAAGTTAACGATCTCAATTAATGTTGTTAACCCATTGTTTATTATATCTAATGAGATGTTAAATTATTATATTATCATGATATTATGATATATTAATATATCTTAATATGATATATATACATTTAAATGTCGTTACAACGATAATCGTTACATATATGTCTCGTTTCGAAATCCTTAAGTTAGTAGCCTTGTTTATATGTATATAACTCATTGTTAATATACTTATGGAGATACTTACTTATCATAATCTCATGTTAACCATATGTATATCCATATATATATATCGTCATGTCGTTTTTACAAGTTTTAACGTTCGTGAATCACCGGTCAACTTGGGTGGTCAATTGTCTATATGAAACATATTTCAATTAATAAAGTCTTAACAAGTTTGATTGCTTAACATGTTGGAAACATTTAATCATGTAAATATCAATCTCAATTAATATATATAAACATGGAAAAGTTCGGGTCACTACAGTACCTACCCGTTAAATAAATTTCGTCCCGAAATTTTAAGCTGTTGAAGGTGTTGACGAATCTTCTGGAAATAGATGCGGGTATTTCTTTTTCATCTAATCTTCACGCTCCCAGGTGAACTCGGGTCCTCTACGAGCATTCCATCGAACCTTAACAATTGGTATCTTGTTTTGCTTAAGTCTTTTAACCTCACGATCCATTATTTCGACGGGTTCTTCGATGAATTGGAGTTTTTAGTTTATTTGGATTTCATCTAATGGAATAGTGAGATCTTCTTTAGCAAAACATTTCTTCAAATTCGAGACGTGGAAAGTGTTATGTACAGCCGCGAGTTGTTGAGGTAACTCAAGTCGGTAAGCTACTGGTCCGACACGATCAATAATCTTGAATGGTCCAATATACCTTGGATTTAATTTCCCTCGTTTACCAAATCGAACAACGCCTTTCCAAGGTGCAACTTTAAGCATGACCATCTCTCCAATTTCAAATTCTATATCTTTTCTTTTAATGTCAGCGTAGCTCTTTTGTCGACTTTGGGCGGTTTTCAACCGTTGTTGAATTTGGATGATCTTCTCGGTAGTTTCTTGTATAATCTCCGAACCCGTAATCTTTCTATCCCCCACTTCACTCCAACAAATCGGAGACCTGCACTTTCTACCATAAAGTGCTTCAAACGGCGCCATCTCAATGCTTGAATGGTAGCTGTTGTTGTAGGAAAATTCTGCTAACGGTAGATGTCGATCCCAACTGTTTCCGAAATCAATAACACATGCTCGTAGCATGTCTTCAAGCGTTTGTATCGTCCTTTCACTCTGCCCATCAGTTTGTGGATGATAGGCAGTACTCATGTCTAGACGAGTTCCTAATGCTTGCTGTAATGTCTGCCAGAATCTTGAAATAAATCTGCCATCCCTATCAGAGATAATAGAGATTGGTATTCCATGTCTGGAGACGACTTCCTTCAAATACAGTCGTGCTAACTTCTCCATCTTGTCATCTTCTCTTATTGGCAGGAAGTGTGCTGATTTGGTGAGACGATCAACTATTACCCAAATAGTATCAAAACTACTTGCAGTCCTTGGCAATTTAGTGATGAAATCCATGGTAATGTTTTCCCATTTCCATTCTGGGATTTTGGGTTGTTGAAGTAGACCTGATGGTTTCTGATGCTCAGCTTTGACCTTAGAACACGTCAAACATTCTCCTACGTATTTAGCAACATCGGCTTTCATACCCGGCCACCAAAAATGTTTCTTAAGATCCTTGTACATCTTTCCCGTTCCAGGATGTATTGAGTATCTGGTTTTATGAGCTTCTCTAAGTACCATTTCTCTCATATCTCCAAATTTTGGTACCCAAATCCTTTCAGCCCTATACCGGGTTCCGTCTTCCCGAATATTAAGATGCTTCTCTGATCCTTTGGGTATTTCATCCTTTAAATTTCCCTCTTTTAAAACTCCTTGTTGCACCTCCTTTATTTGAGTAGTAAGGTTATTATGAATCATTATATTCATAGATTTTACTAGAATGGGTTCTCTGTCCTTCCTGCTCAAGGCATCGGCTACCACATTTGCCTTCCCCGGGTGGTAACGAATCTCAATGTCGTAATCATTCAATAATTCAATCCACCTACGCTGCCTCATATTCAGTTGTTTCTGATTAAATATGTGTTGAAGACTTTTGTGGTCAGTATATATAATACTTTTGACCCCATATAAGTAGTGCCTCCAAGTCTTTAATGCAAAAAAAACCGCGCCTAATTCCAAATCATGCGTCGTATAATTTTGTTCGTGAATCTTCAATTGTCTAGACGCATAAGCAATCACCTTCATTCGTTGCATTAATACACAACCGAGACCTTGCTTTGATGCGTCACAATAAATCACAAAATCATCATTCCCTTCAGGCAATGACAATATAGGTGCCGTAGTTAGCTTTTTCTTCAATAACTGAAACGCTTTCTCTTGTTCATCCTTCCATTCAAATTTCTTCCCTTTATGCGTTAATGCAGTCAAGGGTTTTGCTATTCTGGAAAAGTCTTGGATGAACCTTCTGTAGTAACCAGCTAGTCCTAAAAACTGGCGTATGTGTTTCGGAGTTTTCGAGGTTTCCCACTTTTCAACAGTTTCTATCTTTGCCGGATCCACCTTAATACCTTTTTTGTTCACTATGTGACCGAGGAATTGAACTTCTTCCAACCAAAACGCACACTTTGAAAATTTAGCGTACAATTCTTCCTTCCTCAATACTTCTAACACCTTTCTCAAATGTTCACCGTGTTCTTGATCATTCTTTGAGTAAATAAGTATGTCATCAATGAAAACAATGACAAACTTGTCAAGGTATGGTCCACACACTCGGTTCATAAGGTCCATGAACACAGCTGGTGCATTAGTTAAACCAAATGGCATGACCATAAACTCGTAATGACTGTAACGTGTTCTGAAAGCAGTCTTTGGAATATCATCTTCTTTCACCCGCATTTGATGATACCCGGAACGTAAGTCAATCTTTGAATAAACAGACGAGCCTTGTAGTTGATCAAATAAGTCATCGATTCTCGGTAGTGGGTAGCGGTTCTTGATGGTAATTTTGTTCAACTCTCGGTAGTTGATACACAACCTGAATGTACCATCTTTCTTCTTGACAAACAAAACAGGAGCTCCCCACGGTGATGTGCTTGGTCGAATGAAACCATGCTCTAAAAGTTCTTGTAATTGGCTTTGCAGTTCTTTCATCTCGCTGGGTGCGAGTCTGTAAGGAGCACGAGCTATTGGTGCAGCTCCTGGTACAAGATCTATTTGAAATTCAACGGATCGATGTGGGGGTAATCCCGGTAATTCTTTCGAAAATACATCGGGAAATTCTTTTGCGACGGGAACATCATTGATGCTCTTTTCTTCAGTTTGTACTTTCTCGACGTGTGCTAGAACAGCATAGCAACCTTTTCTTATTAGTTTTTGTGCCTTCAAATTACTAATAAGATGTAGCTTCGTGTTGCCCTTTTCTCCGTACACCATTAAGGGTTTTCCTTTTTCTCGTATAATGCGAATTGCATTTTTGTAACAAACGATCTCTGCTTTCACTTCTTTCAACCAGTCCATACCGATTATCACATCAAAACTCCCTAACTCTACTGGTATCAAGTCAATCTTAAATGTTTCGCTAACCAGTTTAATTTCTCTATTCCGACATATATTATCTGCTGAAATTAATTTACCATTTGCTAATTCGAGTAAAAATTTACTATCCAAAGGCGTCAATGGACAACTTAATTTAGCACAAAAATCTCTACTCATATAGCTTCTATCCGCATCCGAATCAAATAAAACGTAAGCAGATTTATTGTCAATAAGAAACGTACCCGTAACAAGCTCCGGGTCTTCCTGTGCCTCTGCCGCATTAATATTGAAAACTCTTCCGCGGCCTTGTCCATTCGTGTTCTCCTGGTTCGGGAAATTTCTAATAATGTGGCCCGGTTTTCCACATTTATAACAAACTACATTGGCATAACTTGCTCTGACACTACTTGCTCCACCATTACTCGTTCCGACACCATTTGTTCCTTTCGTTCTATTAACCCCTGGTCCGTAGACCTCACACTTCACCGCGCTATGCCCATTTCTTTTACACTTGTTGCAAAATTTGGTGCAGAACCCCGAGTGATACTTTTCACATCTTTGGCATAGCTGCTTCTGATTGTTGTTGTTGTTGCGGTTATTATTGTTGTTGGGATGATTGTTGTAGTTGCTGTTGTTGTTGTTGTTGTTGTTGGGCCGTTTGTTGTAGTTGCGATTGATGTTGCGATTGTTGGGATAATTGTTGCGATTATTGTTGTAATTGCTGTTGTTGTTGTATTGGTGATTCTTATCACCGTTTTCCTCCCACTTTCTTTTTACTTGCTTCACATTGGCCTCTTCAGCAGTCTGTTCTTTAATTCTTTCTTCAATCTGGTTCACTAGTTTGTGAGCCATTCTACATGCCTGTTGTATGGAGGCGGGCTCGTGTGAACTTATATCTTCTTGGATTCTTTCCGGTAATCCTTTCACAAACGCGTCGATCTTCTCTTCCTCATCTTCGAATGCTCCCGGACACAATAGGCACAATTCTGTGAATCGTCTTTCGTACGTGGTAATATCAAATCCTTGGGTTCGTAACCCTCTAAGTTATGTCTTGAGTTTATTGACCTCGGTTCTGGGACGGTACTTCTCGTTCATCAAGTGCTTGAATGCTGACCACGGTAGTGCGTACGCATCGTCTTGTCCCACTTGCTCTAGATAGGTATTCCACCATGTTAATGCAGAACCTGTGAAGGTATGCGTAGCGTACTTCACTTTGTCCTCTTCAGTACACTTACTTATGGCAAACACCGATTCTACCTTCTCGGTCCACCGTTTCAATCCGATCGATCCTTCGGTTCCATCAAATTCCAAAGGTTTGCAGGCAGTGAATTCTTTGTAGGTGCATCCTACACGATTTCCTGTACTGCTAGATCCAAGGTTATTGTTGGTATGTAGCGCAGCCTATACTGCGGCTATATTTGAAGCAAGAAAAGTACGGAATTCCTCTTCATTCATATTCACGGTGTGTCGAGTAGTCGGTGCCATTTCCTTCAAAATAGTCAAATGGAACAAGTTAATCATACAGAATATTAAGAGTAGTTAATAGTATTTCGTAGCATAATATGAACTCATTTATAAAAGCTTTTTCTTCATATTAGCGTTTTATAAGTTTAAATTCGGGTAGTACCTACCCGTTAAGTTCATACTTAGTAGCTAATATACAATTCAACTACTACAATTATATATGAAAAACTGATTATAATAAAATTTCGCGTTCAAACTTTTACACAATATTTTACAAACTTACAATACCGCTTATTTTACATATAGCATGAAATATAGCACACAATAAATTTGATACAAGATGGTTGTGAAGATAATTCTAGCTAGTACACAAGTCGTTCAGCAAAGGCAATAAAGACACGTAATTCATACGTCCAGAAACAAGTCATGCATTCTGGTTTTACTAGGATTACTTCCCATCCTTGGTCTTGTGGAACATAACCGTTATGGCCGTTGATAAGACAGCGTGTTGTAACGTCGTCAAAGGGACGAGGGTTACGTAATGTCCAACAGTCCCGTAACAATCTAAAAACCTCATTTCTTACCCCAATTACCGACTCCGTTTTGTTTAATAGTTGTAGGCCGATGTTCTTGTTCTCACTTTGGTGAGAAGCGAACATTACTAATCCGTAAGCATAACATGCTTCTTTATGTTGCATGTTAGCCGCTTTTTCTAAATCACGAAGTCCAATATTCGGATATATTGAGTCAAAATAATTTCTTAACCCATTGCGTAAAATAGCATTTGGGTTCCCCGCAATATATGCGTCAAAGTAAACACATCGTAACTTATGGATTTCCCAATGTGATATCCCCCATCTTCCGAACGAAAGCCTTTTATAAACCAAGGCATTCTTGGAACGTTCTTCGAATGTCTTACAAACTAATCTCGCCTTAAATAGTTGTGCCGAGGAATTCTGACCGACTCTAGACAAGATTTCATCAATCATGTCTCCGGGTAGGTCTCTTAAAATATTGGGTTGTCTATCCATTTTGTGTTTTTATACTGTAAAATAGACAAGAGTTAGATTCATAAAAAAAATATTTATTAATACAAGCAATTTTTACATATATCATAAAGCATAAGCACACTATATTACATATATTACACCACACGAATACAACTATCTTATTCCGACTCGCTCGTTTCTTCTTGTTCAGTTTTAGTTCGTTTTGCCAAGTTTCTAGGGATATATGATGTTCCCCTAATACGAGCCATCGTTATCCACATTGGTTTAGAAAAACCTGGTGGTTTAGAGGTTCCCGGGTCATTGTTACAACTTAAGGACTTCGGGGGTTGACGATACATATAAAGTTCATCGGGGTTGGAATTAGATTTCTCTATTTTTATGCCCTTTCCCTTATTATTTTCTTTTACCTTTTTAAATTCAGTTGGGGTAATTTCTATAACATCATCGGAATTCTCGTCGGAATCCGATTCATCGGAGAATTGGTAATCCTCCCAATATTTTGCTTCCTTGGCGGAAACACCATTGACCATAATTAACCTTGGTCGGTTGGTTGAGGATTCTCTTTTACTTAACCATTTTATTATTTCCCCCACCGGTTCTATTTCTTCTTCCGGTTCTGATTCTTCTTCCGGTTCCGATTCTTCTTCCGGTTCCGACTCTTCTTCCGGTTCCTCTTCGGGAACTTGTGAATCAGTCCACGAATCATTCCAATTTACATTTGACTCTTCATTATTATTAGGTGAGTCAATGGGACTTGTTCTAGAGGTAGACATCTATCACATAATATCAAACACGTCAAGAGATTAATATATCACATAATATTCATATGTTAAAAATATATAGTTTCCAACAAAAATGTTAAGCAATCATTTTTAAAGAAAACACGGTCGAAGTCCAGACTCACTAATGCATCCTAACAAACTCGATAAGACACACTAATGCAAATTTTCTGGTTCTCTAAGACCAACGCTCGGATACCAACTGAAATGTCCCGTTCTTATTAATTAAAAACATTCCATATTAATTGATTTCGTTGCGAGGTTTTGACCTCTATATGAGACGTTTTTCAAAGACTGCATTCATTTTTAAAACAAACCATAACCTTTATTTCATAAATAAAGGTTTAAAAAGCTTTACGTAGATTATCAAATAATGATAATCTAAAATATCCTGTTTACACACGACCATTACATAATGGTTTACAATACAAATATGTTACATCGAAATCAGTTTCTTGAATGCAGTTTTTACACAATATCATACAAACATGGACTCCAAATCTTGTCCTTATTTTATTATGCAACAGCGGAAGCTCTTAATATTCACCTGAGAATAAACATGCTTTAAACGTCAACAAAAATGTTGGTGAGTTATAGGTTTAACCTATATATATCAAATCTTAACAATAGACCACAAGATTTCATATTTCAATACACATCCCATACATAGAGGTAAAAATCATTCATATGGTGAACACCTGGTAACCGACATTAACAAGATGCATATATATTAGAATATCCCCATCATTCCGGGACACCCTTCGGATATGATATAAATTTCGAAGTACTAAAGCATCCGGTACTTTGGACGGGGTTTGTTAGGCCCAATAGATCTATCTTTAGGATTCGCGTCAATTAAGGTGTCTGTTCCCAAATTCTTAGATTACCAGACTTAATAAAAAGGGGCATATTCGATTTCGATAATTCAACCATAGAATGTAGTTTCACGTACTTGTGTCTATTTTGTAAATCATTTATAAAACCTGCATGTATTCTCATCCCAAAAATATTAGATTTTAAAAGTGGGACTATAACTCACTTTCACAGATTTTTACTTCGTCGGGAAGTAAGACTTGGCCACTGGTTGATTCACGAACCTATAACAATATATACATATATATCAAAGTATGTTCAAAATATATTTACAACACTTTTAATATATTTTGATGTTTTAAGTTTATTAAGTCAGCTGTACTCGTTAGTAACCTACAACTAGTTGTCCATAGTTAGATGTACAGAAATAAATCGATAAATATTATCTTGAATCAATCCATGACCCAGTGTATACGTATCTCAGTATTGATCACAACTCAAACTATATATATTTTGGAATCAACCTCAACCCTGTATAGCTAACTCCAACATTCACATATAGAGTGTCTATGGTTGTTCCGAAATATATATAGATGTGTCGACATGATAGGTCGAAACATTGTATACGTGTCTATGGTATCTCCAGATTACATAATATACAATACAAGTTGATTAAGTTATGGTTGGAATAGATTTGTTACCAATTTTCACGTAGCTAAAATGAGAAAAATTATCCAATCTTGTTTTACCCATAACTTCTTCATTTTAAATCCGTTTTGAGTGAATCAAATTGCTATGGTTTCATATTGAACTCTATTTTATGAATCTAAACATAAAAAGTATAGGTTTATAGTCGGAAAAATAAGTTACAAGTCATTTTTGTAAAGGTAGTCATTTCAGTCGAAAGAACGACGTCTAGATGACCATTTTAGAAAACATACTTCCACTTTGAGTTTAACCATAATTTTTAGATATAGTTTCATGTTCATAATAAAAATCATTTTCTCAGAATAACAACTTTTAAATCAAAGTTTATCATAGTTTTTAATTAACTAACCCAAAACAGCCCGCGGTGTTACTACGACGGCGTAAATCCGGTTTTACGGTGTTTTTCGTGTTTTCAGGTTTTAAATCATTAAGTTAGCATATCATATAGATATAGAACATGTGTTTAGTTGATTTTAAAAGTCAAGTTAGAAGGATTAACTTTTGTTTGTGAACAAGTTTAGAATTAACTAAACTATGCTCTAGTGATTACGAGTTTAAACCTTCGAATAAGATAGTTTTATATATATGAATCGAATGATGTTATGAACATCATTACTACCTCAAGTTTAGTAGGTAAACCTACTGAAAGTGACAAGAAATGATCTAGCTTCAAAGGATCTTGGATGGCTTGAAAGTTCTTGAAGTAGGATCATGACACAAAAACAAGTTCAAGTAAGATTTTTACTCGAATTAAGATAGTTTATAGTTATAGAAATTGAATCAAAGTTTGAATATGAATATTACCTTGAATAAGAAAGATAACCTACTGTATATAACAAAGGTTTCTTGATCTTAGATGATTACTTGGAATGGATTAGAAAGCTTGGAAGTAAATTAGTAAACTTGAAGGGATTTTTGAAGTGTTCTTGAAGTGTTCTTCCTATGATGATTATAGCTTGATTCTTGAAGTGATTTTTGATGAAGATGATGATTAACTACTGGAAAAATACGTTCATAATAGTGTGTGTGTGTGTGTGTGTGTGTTGAGAGAGAATTAGAAAGAGAATTGGAAGTGAAATGGAGTGAATGATGAGTGATAATTGGTGAGTGGTGAGTGGGGTTAAAAGGAGTTCTAGTTAGTTGACTAGCTCATGGTAGAAGTTAAAATTAATTAGTCATACATGACATAATCAAGAGTGGAATCCCATGCTAGTTCCTATTGGTATATACCCATAGTAAGTAAGTTTTGAAGCTGTGTATAATACGGGTAAGAATACGACTAGAATTCTTGATGAAAAAAAAGAATGGGAAAGTAACTGTAACCATTTTCGTTAAGGATGAGTGTTTTAATATATGTCTTGAAGTCTTCCAAAAGTATTTTAATACATCTAAATACACTACATGTATATACATTTTAACTGAGTCGTTAAGTCATCGTTAGTCGTTACATGTAAGTGTTGTTTTGAAACCTTTAAGTTAACGATCTCAATTAATGTTGTTAACCCATTTATTATTATTTCTAATAAGATGTTAAATTATTATATTATCATGATATTATGATATATTAATATATCTTAATATGATATATATACATTTAAATGTCGTTACAACGATAATCGTTACATATATGTCTCGTTTCGAAATCCTTAAGTTAGTAGTCTTATTTATATGTATATAACTCATTGTTAATATACTTATGGAGATACTTACTTATCATAATCTCATGTTAACCATATGTATATCCATATATATATCATCATGTCGTTTTTACAAGTTTTAACGTTCGTGAATCACCGGTCAACTTGGGTGGTCAATTGTCTATATGAAACATATTTCAATTAATCAAGTCTTAACAAGTTTGATTGCTTAACATGTTGGAAACATTTAATCATGTAAATATCAATCTCAATTAATATATATAAACATGGAAAAGTTCGGGTCACTACAGACGATACCTCACGTATGGAATTAAAGTTCGATGTTGACGATGCCATACGATTATTGTAGTGACGTTGATGAGGGTTTAAAGTTCGTTGTTGACAATACCTCATATGTGGATTTAAAGTTCGGTGTTGACGATACCACATTAATGTAGGCGAAGGGGATTAAAGTTCGATGTTGACGATACCATTCGTTGGGCTAGCCTTGAGATCTTGAGTACTATGGATGTTTTGAACACCATCGTTATATTTGCGTTGTAGCATAGTGTATTGTTGTGTTATATGCTTTTGTTATACTAGCTTTGTGTTCGTGGTTCTTAGCGTTATACATGTGAAGGGTATGCTAAATATGTAGCTAGTATGTATGCGGATTTGGTGTAAGTGTTTGCAAGTAAGTAAGTTATATATGTATGTGTATAATTATTGCATTCACTAAGCTTTGCTTACCCTCTCGTTGTTTACCTTTTTATAGGTTCGGTTGTGGACAAGGGTAAGGGCATCATCTTGGATTAGAGATCCCGTCGTTGCTAGAGAATTCTTTTGGGCTATTTAGCTTTTGGAGTATTGACCGAGACTTGGGTAGTTTAATCCCAAACACCATGCTCGTAGTGTAGTTTGGTACTTAAACTTTTGATGGTCGAAACTCATATTTTGAATTAAACTCATAAAACGGCCGATGTGGGTCCCGCTTCGTAAAACTCATTTTTATTAATGGAATGTGTTAGTTTTACATATTTGAATATGTTGTTAAAAGCATTTTGCCTAATTAGGTCGGAAAGTGGCCAATCTTTTTAGCATTTCAAGACTTTTTGGACAGACCAGAATGGCGCGCCGCGCGGCCTTCTGGCGCGCCGCGCGGCCTTCTGGCGCGCCGCGCGGCCTTCTGGCGCGCCGCGCCATATGTTGTTCCAGTAATTTTATTTTTTTTATTTGTTATTTTTATGCGGGTTGTTCGTGGTTTGGTTTGGGTTGTTACAAGTGGTATCAGAGCAATGGTCTAAGGGATTTAGGTGACTTGAGATAGGCGCCTAGACTTAGACTTTTGTGTATGCGCGTTATGCGGGACTTGTAGGACTTTGGGTCGGATCGGGTCTTGGTTAGTGCATAGGTTTATGTGAACTAATCATGCGCTATTGTTTTGTGTGGTATTTGAAATCGTCAAGCGAGATAGACGTGGTACTAGTGAGTTAATGCGATGTGCTCGCGTAACAATGATTAGCTACCATTGTTACGGGTTCAAATCGTGTCAAACAAGCGATGTGCGACGATTGTTGAGCAAGACGAGGTAGTGTGGTGTATATGTATATACTTATGGGTTAAGTCCTTTCGTTTTGTTGCTTAATTTATTTCGTTTTATAGAATGAAGATGAGAAATGGACACGACACCAATGACGGAGGTACGAGTGAGGACGTTGAACTCACGGCCAAGGTTGAGGCCATCTTTAAAAGGCTAAAGAGGGATTTTCTTGACGACGTTCGAAAGGTCTTCCAAGAGTCGGTCGATGGACAAGTGACCGAAATGATCAATGATCGAATGAAAGCCGCAATAGAGGGGGCTTTAGAGGCTAGAAATATTTATCCTCGAGGCGAAGGGGGTGAAGGTAATGGTGGGGGTGGAAGGCGGGACTTCCACTACAAAAATTTCAAGGATACTCAACCTCCGATGTTTAATGGGGTGCGAGATCTGTTGAAAAGCACGTGTTGGATTTCCGATATCGAGGGGGCTTTCTGCACCGCGGAGTGTCCTCCCGAGAAAAAGACAAGGTATGGGTCTAGCATGTTGCGCGAGGAGGGCAAGTTGTGGTGGGACGATAAGATCAATTTATATGGTGAAGATCAATGTATGATCTTGACATGGGAGGAGTTTAAGAAGGAATTTTTTCAAGAATACCGAACTTCTTCCGATCTTGATAGAATCCGTGACGAATTGCACAATTTGCAACAAGGGTCAATGGACTTGGTCACTCTCAAGTCTACCTTCTTGGCAAAGACTCGTTTTTGCCCAGAATATGTGGGTGATGATCACAAGCTAATGAAGGATTTCTACCGTACTTTGAATGATGAGTTCAAGGGTAAGATTAGCCGGGGTATGGCTAAGTCTTTTGATGAGTTATTCGAATTGGCTCGGGGTTTTGAGCCGGAAGTTCCAAGAAAGAGCGATTTCATGTTTTCCAAAAGAAAGTTTGAAGGTTCTAGTAATTCTAACTTTTCAAACAAGAAGAACAAGAACAAGAAGGGTTCCGAAAGTGTCAATAGTGTGAAGAAGGGCGCTACCGGTGGTTTTGGGAACTTTGTCCCTACTTGCTACAATTGTGGGGTACGTGGACATATGGTTCGAGATTGTCCGAAGCCAATTTCAACAAATAAGCTCACTTGTTTTAATTGCAACAAAGAAGGACACCGAAAGTCGGAGTGTCCCGATTTGCGAAACGATAATGTTAAGCGTCTAGAGAAAGTGGCGGGTACGGCTAGGGGTCGCAACTATTTGATGACCAATGATGAAGCCAAACAATCGAACGAAGTTGTCTCAGGTACTTTCATGGTTAATTCTAATCCGGCAAGGATTCTTTTCGATAGCGGTGCAAATTTGTCGTTTTTGTTTCCTAAATTTGTGCCAAAACTTAATAGACCGTTAGCTAAGTTAACTCGTCCGGTAGAAGTCGAAATAGCGGACGGCAAGACGATGCTAGTGGTCGATGTGTGCAAAAATTGTGATGTTGTGTTTGGTGCCGAAAACTTTAAGATAGATCTCATTCCGATGACTTTGGGCGACTTTGATATTGTTGTGGGTATGGATTGGCTCGATCGTAATAGAGCCGATATTGCATGCCATGAAAAATTTATTCGTGTGAAGACCCCAAGTGGAGGAGAGTTAATTATTCACAGTGATAAGCGTAGAAGACTTGTGCCGATATGCAATTTTGCACGGGCACGTCGTTTCCTTGTTAGTGGTGGCATGGCTTTTCTTGCCCATGTTGTTGATACTCGTGATGAGCCACCACCCATTCGTGAAATTCCGGTTGTTAGTGAATTCGAAGACGTTTTTCCGGACGAGTTACCGGGTGTTCCGGCGGAAAGACAAGTTGAATTTCGCATTGAGTTGGTTCCGGGAGCTATTCCCATTGCTAAAACTCCTTATCATTTAGCGCCGACGGAAATGCAAGAGTTGTTAAATCAAACCCAAGAGTTACTTGAGAAGGGTTTTATTCGACCGAGTGCTTCGCCATGGGGCACTCCGGTTTTATTCGTGAAGAAGAAAGATGGAAGTATGCGGATGTGCATCGATTATCGGGAGTTGAATAAGGTGACGATCAAGAATCGTTATCCATTGCCTCGGGTCCGTGAGGAAGATATCGTGAAAACAGCTTTTCGAACACGTTATGGGCATTTTGAATTCGTAGTTATGCCTTTTGGTCTTACGAATGCACCGACAGAATTCATGGATCTTATGAACCGAGTGTGCCAACCTATGTTGGACAAGTCGGTAATTGTGTTCATTGACGACATACTAGTCTACTCGAAAAGTATGAACGAACATGAACGTCATTTGCGTGAAGTATTGAAGACTTTACGAAAGGAGAAGTTGTATGCTAAGTTCTCCAAATGCGAATTTTGGCTAAGGGAGGTTCAATTCCTTGGCCACATTGTGAACAAAGACGGCATTCAAGTAGATCCGGGGAAGATAGAGACGGTGAAGAGTTGGAGACAACCGACTATGCCTACGAAGGTCCGAAGTTTTCTCGGATTGGCCGGTTATTATCGTCGATTTATCCAAGACTTTTCTAAGATCGCTTCTTCATTGACGAAGTTGACAAGGAAGAACGCGAGGTTTAATTAGGAGAACGAGCAAGAAATTGCTTTTCAATTGTTAAAAGAGAAGTTGTGTCAAGCTCCGGTGTTAGTATTGCCGGAAGGAGTGGAAGACATGATGGTTTATTGTGATGCATCGTTAAATGGGCTCGGGTGTGTTCTAATGCAAAGAGGTAAAGTCATCGCTTATGCCTCGCGACAATTAAAGGAACACGAGACGAGATATCCAACTCATGATCTTGAGTTAGCGGCGGTTGTGCATGCGTTGAAAATTTGGCGCCATTACTTGTATGGTGTCAAGAGTACGATTTATTCGGATCAAAAGAGTTTGAAACACCTCTTTAATCAACGAGATTTGAATTATCGTCAACGTAGGTGGATGGATGTGGTGAAAGATTATGATTGTGAAATACTTTATCATCCGGGCAAGGCGAATGTGGTCGCGGATGCGTTAAGTCGAAAGAGTCATCACCCGGCGTTACGATTGGGATTGTTATGTATGATTATTACTAACGATTTTCTTGAAAAACTTGGTGTGATTCAAATAGAGGCTTACGTTCACAACAAGCATGCGGAGCGAATTGTGGGGCAATTGGAATTCATCACTATGGGCTCGCGTGGTTTGTTGTCTTTTCAAGGAAGGGTGTGGGTGCCTAAGATGGGTGATTATCGACAAGTGCTACTTGATGAAGCACATAAGTCAAAGTATTCCATTCATCCGGGCGCGACGAAGATGTATCTTGACTTGAGGAAGGATTATTGGTGGCCGGGCATGAAACGTGATGTTGTGAAGTATGTTGAGCAATGCGTCACGTGTTTGCAAGTTAAGGCCGAGCACCAAAAGCCGTATGGTAAGTTACAACCGTTAGAAATCCAGAAATGGAAATGGGAGCACATTACCATGGATTTCATCACAAAGTTACCTAAAACGGCGAGAACCCAATTTGATTCGATTTGGGTGATAGTTGATCGATTGACGAAGAGTGCTTTGCTTCTTCCCATTAAAGAAGCGATATCGTCGGAGACTTTAGCTAAGTTGTTTATCAAGGAAGTCATCTCTCGACACGGTGTTCCTATATCTATTATTTCGGATCGAGATAACCGTTTTACATCTCGATTTTGGGAAAAGTTTCATGAAGATATGGGTACGCAATTGAAATTGAACACGGCGTATCATCCTCAAACGGACGGTCAAACCGAACGTACGAATCAAACTTTGGAGGATATGTTACGGGCGTGTATTATTGATTTTGGTGGTAGTGGGACGAGCACTTACCTTTGGTGGAATTCTCGTACAATAATAGTTATCATACTAGTATCGGGATGCCACCTTATGAGATGCTTTATGGGCGAAGGTGTCGAACTCCAATTTGTTGGGGTGAAGTGGGTCAAAGAGAGATCGGGAGTACCGATTTGGTATTGGAGACGAATAGGAAAATTGATGTGATTCGAGAGCATTTGAAAAAGGCTCAAGATAGGAAAAAGTCGTATGCCGACAAACGTAGACGAACGATCGAATTTCAAGAAGGTGACATGGTGATGCTTAAGGTTTCGCCATGGAAAGGTATTATTCGATTTCGAAAATGGGGAAAGTTAGCTCCTCGGTTTATTGGGCCATTTAAGGTTTTAGCTCATGTTGGTGAGGTTGTAGAGACCCGTCCTAATCCATCCGGATGAAGTCCATATCGATTGTAAACGATTCACAACAGTTGATTACATTGCGAGGTACTTGACCTCTATATGATACATTTTATAAACATTGCATTCGTTTTTGAAAAGACAATCTTTCATTACATCGAAAGTTGACGGCATGCAAACCATTTCATAATATATCTATCTATAACTGACTTAATAATAATCTTGGTGAACTCAATGACTTGAATGCAACATCTTTTGAAATATGTCATGAATGACTCCAAATAATATCTCTAAAATGAGCAAATGCACAGCGGAAGATTTCTTTCGTACCTGAGAATAAACATGCTTTCAAGTGTCAACCAAAAGGTTGGTGAGTTCATTAGTTTATCATAAATAATCATTTCATAACTTTTAATAGACCACAAGATTTCATATTTCCTTTTCTCATAAACATACGTCCCATACATAGAGACAAAAATATCATTCATATGGATTGAACACCTGGTAACCGACATTCACAATATGTATATAAGAATATGCCCATCATTCCGGGATCCTTCTTCGGACATGATATAAATTTTGAAGTACTAAAGCATCCGGTACTTTGTATGGGGCTTGTTGGGCCCGATAGATCTATCTTTAGAGTTCGCGTCAATTAGGGTGTCTGTTCCCTAATTCTTAGATTACCAGACTTAATAGAAAGGGGCATATTCGATTTCGATCATTCAACCATATAATGTAGTTTCAATTACTTGTGTCTATTTCGTAAAACAGTTATAAAAACAGCTCATGTATTCTCAGTCCCAATAATATATATTGCGAAATCATTTAAAAAGGGAATAATGAAACTCACGCATATAAATATTGTAAAACAGTTAATAAAGCATTTGCATGTATTCTCAGCCCAAAATTGTAAAGAGTAAAAAGGGAATCAAATGAAACTCACTCAATGTATTTTGTAGTAAAAATACATATAACGATATTGAACAATGCAGGGTTGGCCTCGGATTCACGAACCTATATCATTTGTATATATATTAAAACGTATAATAGAATCACATATTCCTTTATTATTTATGTTTTTATATATGTAGAGTTTATACCAAATTCCATTAAATACTTATATTATATCTCAAATTATATGTTATATATATTTGTTTTGTATATGTATTTAGAATGATTAATATCTATATATATTTAGTTACCTTAATGTATTTATTTATAAAAAAATAATAATAAAAATAAAAGTCAAATCATAGTTTGTTACATATAAGTATTTTATATAAATGATGTTAGTACGTATTAAGTATATTTTATGTACAAAATATTTATCTGTTAAAAATACCAGTTTGGAGAAATAATGATTTGCTAATAATAATAGTAACCTTATTAATAATGGTAATACTAATAATAAGAATGAAAATGATAAATTTTAATAATAATGATACAAAAATGTTATTAATAATAATAATGATATCAATAATTTTGAATATGATAATTATACTAATAATTATAAAAATGGTACAAATACTAATATTAGTGAAGTGATAATATTTTTATATCTTTTTCTTAGTAATAATAATACCTATAATAATAACACTGATAATTTCTAAAATTCTAACAATGGTACCTTTATTGATATTGATATAGATAACAATAATAATAATAACAATATCAATGAATATATAATAATAATAATTTTAATCATAACCATAATAATAATAGCAGTAATACTCATTCTATTTAGTAATAACTAAGTTAATGATAATAATTAGAATAATGATAATAATTATAACAATAATACTTATAATCATAATAATCATAACATTAATTAATAATAATCATAATGATTACTAGTAATAACAATAATAATAAAGAAAAAAGAAGTTAAGAGTGTATACCATTAAAACTTTGCATAAATGGAAATGTTCCCTACAAGATTCGAACTCGTGACCTCCCGCTCTCCGCAAACACTCCTTACTATGGCTCCATTTGTGTCTTCTATTAATAACCCACACCCGAAAGTATATAACCCGTTATATTATTTCGGCCCAACAACAAATCAGTGCCCAACAACTAATCACGGCCCAACAAAGAATAAAGCTCAGCCCAAAGTATAAACGATCCAATAGCAACAACAACAAAAAATAAATAAATAAATAAAGGGATTCGGTTTCTTATTACCAACACTGTATTGCCTCCATTACTATCATCTTAATCCCCTATCAAAATCATGTGCCTCTCACAATTATTATCAAACTTAATAAAATAAAATAAAAAATATAGAACGTCAATGTTTTGAGGACCCATTTTGTCGGCCATACATGAGTATGTGTTCCACTTGTTCATTAAAAAAATGCTTTACTTAATACTTTAATATCACCATGTTGAACAACCTTTATAATGTAACATGTTCTTCCATTTTCATTTCGTTAAAAGTATTAGAACCGAAACAACATAAAATAACAGCGGTTTTGGGGATCAAAAATGAACTAGTAAAAGTCTTCCTGTTTGGCAGTTCGAGCTGAAACAGATTACGCAGCAGAAGTAGTTGTAATCCTCATTGATTTTTGGTGGTTCAAGGTTAATCAGAAACAAGAAGATGGAGGATGTAGGTGATGGTCGTGGTAGTGTACAGCTGCAATAGCAGCTGTGTAGGAAAACTGAAGAAAAATAATAATGTAAGTAGTAGTTCACGAATGAAATAAAAAGGCGGTTTGTTGTGGTGCTTTCACGAAGATTTCGATTAGAAATGGAAACAGATAGAAACATAGAAACAGAATAAAAGGTTGGTGGTGGTGATCGTATGATTAAGGTTGTGGTGAAATGGGTTAGAGTGTTGCTCACAAAATGAAAGAAGTAGGAAGGCACAAGTGGTGTGTGATTCTATATCATATATGTATATGTTTACATATATAAATCATACTCCGTAAAATAATAAGATGGTGGAGAGAAGAAAAAAAAATCCCACAGTAATTCAATCACGAAGTACAGAAAAGTTATTCAATTAAATAAAAAAAATCAAAAGCTGAATGTGACTTTAAACAGATTTTGGCATGTATATATATGGATAGGAATCGATTGTTAGACAGATTATAACAGGAATCAATTTTTGAGTGTGACATTAAACATACTACTTCAATTTACAGTATGTATATATTCATATATATATATATATTTTTACATATATATCTATATCTGATTTTATATAAATCAGTATTTTACAATTATATGTATCAAATTTATATCAAATAAAAATATTAGTAATAACAAGCTATATGTTTCAATTTCTTTCTATATATGTTATTTATAATATTAATATTCATACTACAGATATTGATATTAATATTAATGATAGTAATAATGAAAGTAACTATATTTTTTTTAACTTGCAATCAAACTTATTATATTAATATCACATGTTATTAAATATGTAATATATATGTAATAACATATATTCAATATTTAGTATTTATACATGATAATTATATATAGAAATTATGTATACATATATATATATATATATATATATATATATATAATCATTTTAATTATAACTTATTTATTTTATATATTATTCTAATGTTTAAATTATATTTTATATTTTCAAATTATTATATATACTTTCATTTATATATATATATATATATATATATATATATATATATATATATATATATATATACATATATACATATTTAATTACAAACAATTGTTCGTGAATCGTCGGGAATGGTCAAAGGATAACTGAATATATGAAACATGGTTCCAAAGCTTTCAAGACTCAACATTACAGACTTTGCTTATCGTGTCGGAAACATATAAAGATTAAGTTTAAATTTGGTCGGAAATTTCCGGGTCACTACAGAGGTCGCGTATCGTTTGGAATTACCCGAAGAGCTTGCGGGGATTCATAATACATTTCATGTTTCCCATCTCCGTAAGTGTCTTGCGGATGATTCATCTTGGGTGCCATTAGACGAGATTGAGCTAAACAATAAGTTAGAGTATATTGAGGAGCCGATTGCTATACTCGATGAGAAGGTCAAAAGGTTGAGGCATAAAGAGGTTAGGACCTTTAAAGTTCAATGGCGACGGAGTAAGGGTTCCGAGTTTACCTAGGAGCCCGAAGAGTTTGTGTTGGTTTATCTTCCTTCTTGTCATGCGGCTTGGATCGCGAGGACGCAATCCGAATAAGTGGGGGAGAGTTGTAAGACCCGTGTATTTTTCCTTGTACATACGTGTGTTTAAGATTCTTGTAGTGGAAGTTTTGTTGTACATGATTAAAATGCAAAAGAAGCTGAACTGGGCATTTGGCGCGCCGCGCGGCCTTATGGCGCGCCGCGCGGCCTTATGGCGTGCCGCGCCATTACGGGCTGACATATTCTTCCTTCTTTTCAAATTAGATATTTTGGGGGCAATTTGGTAAAATCACTTTGGGGTCCGACTTTAAGGCTCCAAATCAGTTGTTGGAGTCTCCTTTACTCCATTTCCATCTACTTTATCATCATCCATTAATTCTAGTGAGAGAGAGTGATTCAAGAGTGAGAAAGCTCCATTTAAGGAAGAAGAAGCTCATTTCGGGTTAGAGCTCGGGTATTAAAGTTGTTCATCTCCTCTTTTGCTACGTTTTGATAGTTGTGGTAAGCCCTAAACCTAACTTCCTTATTTTAATTGTATAAGAGTTAGGGTTTGTGTAAGTGATGAACATTAAAACCCATTTGCTAGTAATTTGGGGGTTTTGGGTGAATTTGGGTCATGTAGACCCAAAGATGACTAATTAGGGTTTTCAAAGTATCAAATAATGTTTATAAGCTTAAATTAGTTAGTTAAATCACTAGCACACTTAAATATATGTAAAGGGGTGTTAAGTGGGTTAGTGGATGACCCGAAATGGGAGTATTGACTTTAAATGGTCAAATGGGTCAAAATGGTCCTAAGTGGGTTAATGTATGTGTTTGATGCATAAACCTTGTATTGGAAAGCGTCTTAGGACTTAACTTGGCTAATGATTAGGGTTTTGGGGATGTTAACCCAAATATTAGGGTTAGGGTTGCAAATGGGTCAAAATTGCACCATGGGTCAAGATAACCCTAGAATGGAGTTTTAGTGGGTTAACCAACTTGGCTTTGTGATTGATATTATGTATTATGTAATAGGTGCGTTACATTGAAGTTGAAAGCTCGGTTATCTCTCACCAAGGCGTTGAGGTGAGTGGAATAATTATATATGTATGTATATAGTTTATTTACTTGTGGGGTATGGGTTGAAGTCCGATGTTGACGGTACCATACCCTTGAGTATATTGTGTTGTTGATGAGGGTTTAAAGTTCGTTGTTGACGATACCTCACGTATGGAATTAAAGTTCGATGTTGACGATGCCATACGATTATTGTAGTGACGTTGATGAGGGTTTAAAGTTCGTTGTTGACGATACCTCATGAAATGTCCCGTTCTTATTGATTAAAAACATTCCATATTAATTGATTTCGTTGCGAGGTTTTGACCTCTATATGAGACGTTTTTCAAAGATTGCATTCATTTTAAAACAAACCATAACCTTTATTTCATCAATAAAGGTTTAAAAAGCTTTACGTAGATTATCAAATAATGATAATCTAAAATATCCTGTTTACACACGACTATTACATAATAGTTTACAATACAAATATGTTACAATGAAATAAGTTTCTTGAATGCAGTTTTTACATAATATCATACAAGCATGGACTCCAAATCTTGTCCTTATTTAAGTATGCGACAGCGGAAGCTCTTAATAATCACCTGAGAATAAACATGCTTAAAACGTCAACAAAAAAATGTTGGTGAGTTATAGGTTTAACCTATATATATCAAATCGTAACAATAGACCACAAGATTTCATATTTCAATATACATCCCATACATAGAGATAAAAATCATTCATATGGTGAATACCTGGTAACCGACATTAACAAGATGCATATATAAGAATATCCCCATCATTCCGGGACACCCTTTGGATATGATATAAATTTCGAAGTACTAAAGCATCCGGTACTTTGGATGGGGTTTGTTAGGCCCAATAGATCTATCTTTAGGATTCGCGTCAATTAGGGTGTCTGTTCTCTAATTCTTAGATTACCAGACTTAATAAAAAGGGGCATATTCGATTTCGATAATTCAACCATAGAATGTAGTTTCACGTACTTGTGCCTATTTTGTAAATCATTTATAAAACCTGCATGTATTCTCATCCCAAAAATATTAGATTTTAAAAGTAGGACTATAACTCACTTTCACAGATTTTTACTTCGTCGGGAAGTAAGACTTGGCCACTGGTCGATTCACGAACCTATAACAAATATGTACATATATATCAAAGTATGTTCAAAATATATTTACAACACTTTTAATACATTTTGATGTTTTAAGTTCATTAAGTCAGCTGTCCTCGTTAGTAACCTACAACTAGTTGTCCAAAGTTAGATGTACAGAAAAAAATTGATATATATTATCTTGAATCAATCCACGACCCAGTGTATACACGTCTCGGGCTAGATCACAACTCAAAGTATATATATTTTAGGAATCAACCTCAACCCTGTATAGCTAACTCCCACATTACTGCATATAGAGTGTCTATGGTTGTTCCAAATAATATATACACATGGGTCGATATGATATGTCAAAACATTTGCATACGTGTCTATGGTATCCCAAGATTACATAATATATTAGAATACATGTATAATACAATATAAGTTAGCTAGGATATGATTAATATAGATTTGTTACCAATTTTCACGTAGATACAACAAGAAAAATTATCCAATCTTGTTTTACCCATAACTTCTTCGTTTTAAATCCGTTTTGAGTGAATCAAATTGCTATGGTTTCATATTGAACTCTATTTTATGAATCTAAACAGAAAAATTATAGGTTTATAGTCGGAAATATAAGTTGCAAGTCATTTTTGTAAGAGGTAGTCATTTCAGTCGAAAGAACGACGTCTTGATGACCATTTTGAAAAACATACTTCCACTTTAAGTTTAACCATGATTTTTGGATATAGTTTCATGTTCATAAGAAAAATCATTTTTCCAGAAGAACAACTTTTAAATCAAAGTTTATCATAGTTTTTAATTAACTAACCCAAAACAGCCCGCGGTGTTACTACGACGGCGTAAATCCGATTTTACGGTGTTTTTCGTGTTTCCAGGTTTTAAATCATTAAGTTAGCATATCATATAGATATATAAAATGTGTTTAGTTAATTTTAAAAGTCAAGTTAGAAGGATTAACTTTTGTTTGCGAACAAGTTTAGAATTAACTAAACTATGTTCTAGTGATTACAAGTTTAAACCTTCGAATAAGATAGCTTTATATGTATGAATCGAATGATGTTATGAACATTATTACTACCTCAATCTTTCTGGATAAAGCTACTAGAAATTAGAAAAATGGATCTAGCTTCAAAGGATCCTTGGATGGCTTGAAAGTTCTTGAACCAGAATCATGACACGAAAACAATTCAAGTAAGATTTTCACTCGAAATAAGATTGTTATAGTTATAGAAATTGAATCAAAGTTTGAATATGAGTATTACCTTGTATTAGAAAGATATCTTACTATAAATAAGAAATATTTCTTGAGGTTGGATGATCACTCTACAAGATTGGAAGTAAGCTAGCAAACTTGGAAGTATTCTTGATTTTATGAAACTAGAACTTGTAGAATTTATGAAGAATACTTAGAACTTGAAGATAGAACTTGAGAGAGATCAATTAGATGAATAAAATTGAAGAATGAAAGTGTTTGTAGGTGTTTTTGGTCGTTGGTGTATGGATTAGATATAAAGGATATGTAATTTTGTTTTCATGTAAATAAGTCATGAATGATTACTCATATTTTTGTAATTTTATGAGATATTTCATGCTACTTGCCAAATGATGGTTCCTACATGTGTTAGGTGACTCACATGGACTGCTAAGAGCTGATCATTGGAGTGTATATACCAATAGTACATACATCTAAAAGCTGTGTATTGTACGAGTACGAATACGGGTGCATACGAGTAGAATTGTTGATGAAACTAAACGAGGATGTAATTGTAAGCATTTTTGTTGAGTAAAAGTATGTTGATAAGTGTCTTGAAGTCTTTCAAAAGTGTATGAATACATATTAAAACACTACATGTATATACATTTTAACTGAGTCGTTAAGTCATCGTTAGTCGTTACATGTAAGTGTTGTTTTGAAACCTTTAGGTTAACGATCTTGTTAAATGTTGTTAACCCAATGTTTATAATATCAAATGAGATTTTAAATTATTATATTATCATGATATTATGATGTACGAATATCTCTTAATATGATATATATACATTAAATGTCGTTACAACGATAATCGTTACATATATGTCTCGTTTCAAAATCATTAAGTTAGTAGTCTTGTTTTTACATATGTAATTCATTATTAATGATATGTTTACTTATCATAATATCATGTTAACTATATATATAATCATATATATGTCATCATATAGTTTTTACAAGTTTTAACGTTCGTGAATCACCGATCAACTTGGGTGGTTAATTGTCTATATGAAACCTATTTCAATTAATCAAGTCTTAACAAGTTTGATTGCTTAACATGTTGGAAACACTTAATAATGTAAATAACAATTTCATTTAATATATATATAAACATGGAAAAGTTCGGGTCACTACAGTACCTACCAGTTAAATAAATTTCGTCCCGAAATTTTAAGCAGTTGGAGGTGTTGACGTATCTTCTGGAAATAAATGCGGGTATTTCTTCTTCATCTGATCTTCTCGTTCCCAGGTGAACTCAGGTCCTCTACGAGCATTCCATCGAACCTTAACAATTGGTATCTTGTTTTGCTTAAGTCTTTTAACCTCACGATCCATTATTTCGACGGGTTCTTCGATGAATTGACGTTTTTCGTTGATTTGGATTTCATCTAACGGAATAGTGAGATCTTCTTTAACAAAATATTTCTTCAAATTCGAGATGTGGAAAGTATTATGTACAGCCGAGAGTTGTTGAGGTAACTCAAGTCGGTAAGCTACTGGTCCGACACGATCAATAATCTTGAATGGTCCGATATACCTTGGATTTAATTTCCCTCGTTTACCAAATCGAACAACACCTTTCCAAGGTGCAACTTTAAGCATGACCATCTCTTCAATTTCAAATTCTATATCTTTTCTTTTAATGTCAGCGTAGCTCTTTTGTCGACTTTGGGCGGTTTTCAACCGTTGTTGAATTTGGATGATCTTCTCGGTAGTTTCTTGTATTATCTCCGGACCCGTAATCTGTCTATCCCCCACTTCACTCCAACAAATCGGAGACCTGCACTTTCTACCATAAAGTGCTTCAAACGGCGCCATCTCAAAGCTTGAATGGTAGCTGTTGTTGTAGGAAAATTCTGCTAACGGTAGATCGATCCCAACTGTTTCCGAAATCAATAACATATGCTCGTATCATGTCTTCAAGCGTTTGTATCGTCCTTTCGCTCTGCCCATTAGTTTGTGGATGATAGGCAGTACTCATGTCTAGACGAGTTCCTAATGCTTGCTGTAATGTCTGCCAGAATCTTGAAATAAATCTGCCATCCCTATCAGAGATAATAGAGATTGGTATTCCATGTCTGGAGACGACTTCCTTCAAATACAGTCGTGCTAACTTCTCCATATTGTCATCTTTTCTTATTGGTAGGAAGTGTGCTGATTTGGTGAGACGATCAACTATTACCCAAATAGTATCAAAACCACTTGCAGTCCTTGGCAATTTAGTGATGAAATCCATGGTAATGTTTTCCCATTTTCATTCCAGGATTTCGGGTTGTTGAAGTAGACCTGATGGTTTCTGATGCTCAGCTTTGACCTTAGAACACGTCAAACATTCTCCTACGTATTTAGCAACATCGGCTTTCATACCCGGCCACCAAAAATGTTTCTTGAGATCCATGTACATCTTCCCCGTTCCAGGATGTATTGAGTATCTGGTTTTATGAGCTTCTCTAAGTACCATTTCTCTAATATCTCCATATTTTGGTACCCAAATCCTTTCAGCCCTATACCGGGTTCCGTTTTCCCGAATATTAAGATGCTTCTCCGATCCTTTGGATATTTCATCCTTTAAATTTTCCTCTTTTAAAACTCCTTGTTGCGCCTCCTTTATTTGAGTAGTGAGGTTATTGTGAATCATTATATTCATAGATTTTACTCGAATAGGTTCTCTGTCCTTCCTGCTCAAGGCGTTGGCTACCACATTTTCCTTCCCAGGGTGGTAACGAATCTCAAAGTCGTAATCATTCAACAATTCAATCCACCTACGCTGCCTCATATTCAGTTGTTTCTGATTAAATATGTGTTGAAGACTTTTGTGGTCGGTATATATAATACTTTTGACCCCATATAAGTAGTGCCTCCAAGTCTTTAATGCAAAAACAACCGCGCCTAATTCTAAATCATGCGTCGTATAATTTTGTTCGTGAATCTTCAATTGTCTAGACGCATAAGCAATCACCTTTGTTCGTTGCATTAATACACAACCGAGACCTTGCTTTGATGCGTCACAATAAATCACAAAATCATCATTCCCTTCAGGCAATGACAATATAGGTGCCGTATTTAGCTTTTTCTTCAATAACTGAAACGTTTTCTCTTGTTCATCCTTCCATTCAAATTTCTTCCCTTTATGCGTTAATGAAGTCAAGGGTTTTGCTATTCTGGAAAAGTCTTGGATGAACCTTCTGTAGTAACCAGCTAGTCCTAAAAACTGGCGTATGTGTTTCGGAGTTTTCGGGGTTTCCCACTTTTCAACAGTTTCTATCTTTGCCGGATCCACCTTAATACCTACTTTGTTCACTATGTGACCGAGGAATTGAACTTCTTCCAACCAAAATGCACACTTTGAAAACTTAGCGTACAATTCTTCCTTCCTCAATACTTCTAACACCTTTCTCAAATGTTCACCGTGTTCTTGGTCATTCTTTGAGTAAATAAGTATGTCATCAATGAAAACAATGACAAACTTGTTAAGGTATGGTCCACACACTCGGTTCATAAGGTCCATGAACACAGCTGGTGCATTAGTTAAACCAAACGGCATGACCATAAACTCGTAATGACCGTAACATGTTCTGAAAGCAGTCTTTGGAATATCATCTTCTTTCACCCGCATTTGATGATACCCGGAACGTAAGTCAATCTTTGAATAAATAAACGAGCCTTGTAGTTAATCAAATAAGTCGTCGATTCTCGGTAGTGGGTAGCGGTTCTTGATGGTAAGTTTGTTCAACTCTCAGTAGTTGATACACAACCTGAATGTACCATCTTTCTTCTTGACAAACAAAACAGGAGCTCCCCATGGTGATGTGCTTGGTCGAATGAAACCACGCTCTAAAAGTTCTTGTAATTGGCTTTGCAGTTCTTTCATCTCGCTGGGTGCGAGTCTATAAGGAGCACGAGCTATTGGTGCAGCTCCTGGTACAAGATCTATTTGAAATTCAACGGATCGATGTGGGGGTAATCCCGGTAATTCTTTCGAAAATACATCGGAAAATTCTTTTGCGACGAGAACATCATTGATGCTCTTTTCTTCAGTTTGTACTTTCTCGACGTGTGCTAGAACAGCATAGCAACCTTTTCTTATTAGTTTTTGTGCCTTCAAATTACTAATAAGATGTAGCTTCGTGTTGCCCTTTTCTCCGTACACCATTAAGGGTTTTCCTTTTTCTCGTATAATGCGAATTTCATTTTTGTAACAAACGATCTCTGCTTTCACTTCTTTCAACCAGTCCATACCGATTATCACATCAAAACTCCCTAACTCTACTGGTATCAAGTCAATCTTAAATGTTTCGCTAACCAGTTTAATTTCTCGATTCCGACATATATTATCTGCTGAAATTAATTTACCATTTGCTAATTCGAGTAAAAATTTACTATCCAAAGGCGTCAATGGACAACTTAATTTAGCACAAAAATCTCTACTCATATAGCTTCTATCCGCACCCGAATCAAATAAAACGTAAGCAGATTTATTGTCAATAAGACACGTACCCGTAACAAGCTCCGGGTCTTCCTGTGCCTCTGCCGCATTAATATTGAAAACTCTTCCGCGGCCTTGTCCATTCGTGTTCTCCTGGTTCGGGCAATTTCTAATAATGTGGCCCGGTTTTCCACATTTATAACAAACTACATTGGCATAACTTGCTCTGACACTACTTGCTCCGCCATTACTCGTTCCGACACCATTTGTTCCTTTCGTTCTGTTAACCCCTGGTCCGTAGACCTCACACTTCGCCGCGCTATGACCATTTCTTTTACACTTGTTGCAAAATTTGGTGCAGAACCCCGAGTGATACTTTTCACACCTTTGACATAGCTGCTTCTGATTGTTGTTGTTGTTGCGGTTATTATTGTTGTTGGGATGATTGTTGTAGTTGTTGTTGTTGTTGTTGTTGTTGTTGTTGTTGTTGTTGTTGTTGGGTCGTTTGTTGTAGTTGCGATTGATGTTGCGATTGTTGGGATAGTTGTTGCGATTATTGTTGTAATTGCTGTTGGTGTTGTATTGGTGATTCTTATCACCGTTTTCCTCCCACTTTCTTTTGACTTGCTTCACATTGGCCTCTTCAGCAGTCTGTTCTTTAATTCTTTCTTCAATTTGGTTCACTAGTTTGTGAGCCATTCTACATGCCTGTTGTATGGAGGCGGGCTCGTGTGAACTTATATTTTCTTGGATTCTTTTCGGTAATCCTTTCACAAACGCGTCGATCTTCTCTTCCTCATCTTCGAACGCTCCCGGACACAATAGGCATAATTCTGTGAATCGTCTTTCGTACGTGGTAATATCAAATCCTTGGGTTCGTAACCCTCTAAGTTCTGTCTTGAGCTTATTGACCTCGGTTCTGGGACGGTACTTCTCGTTCATCAAGTGCTTGAATGCTGACCACGGTAGTGCGTAAGCATCATCTTGTCCCACTTGCTCTAGATAGGTATTCCACCATGTTAACGCAGAACCTGTGAAGGTATGCGTAGCGTACTTCACTTTATCCTCTTCAGTACACTTACTTATGGCAAACACCGATTCGACCTTCTCGGTTCACCGTTTCAATCCGATCGGTCCTTCATTTCCATCAAATTCCAAAGGTTTGCAGGCAGTGAATTCTTTGTAGGTGCATCCTACACGATTTCCTGTACTGCTAGATCCAAGGTTATTGTTGGTATGTAGCGCAGCCTGTACTGCGGCTATGTTTGAAGCAAGAAAGGCACGAAATTCCTCTTCGCTCATATTCAAGGTGTGTCGAGTAGTCGGTGCCATTTCCTTCAAAATAGTCAAATGAAACGAGTTAATCATATAGAATATCAAGAGTAGTCAGTAGTATTTCGTAGCGTAATATGAACTTATTTATAAAAGCTCTTTCTTCATATTAACGTTTTATACTCTTTAATTCGGGTAGTACCTACCCGTTAAGTTCATACTTAGTAGCTAACATACCATTTCAACTACTACAATTCTATATGAAAAACTAATCACAAAAACAATATATATATATATATATATATATATATATATATATATATATATATATATATATATATATATATATATATATATATATATATATATATATATATATATATATATATATATATATATCATATTCAAGCCTTTATACAATAACTTGCAAACTTACAATACCGCTATTTTACATATAGCATGAAATATAGCACATAAAACTTTGATATAAAGTAGTTGCGAAGATAATTCTAGTTAATAAATAAGGCGTTCAGCAAAGGCAATAAAGACACGTAATTCATACATCCAGAAACAAGTCATGCATTCTAGTTTTACTAATACCACTTCCCATCCTTGGTTTTGTGGAACATAACCGTTGTGACTGATAGTAAGACAATGTGTTGTAACGTCGTTAAAAGGATGAAGGTTACGTAATGACCAACAGTCTCGTAATAACCTAAAAACCTCATTTCTTACCCCAATTACCGACTCCGTCACTTGTGGGAACGTTTTGTTTAATAGTTGTAGCCCGATGTTCTTGTTCTCACTTTGGTGAGAAGCGAACATTACTAACCCGTAAGTATAACATGCTTCTTTTTGTTGCATGTTAGCCGCTTTTTCTAAATCACGAAGTCCTATATTCGGATATATTGAGTCAAAATAATTTCTTAACCCGTTGCGTAAAATAGCATTTGGGTTCCCCGCAATATATGCGTCAAAGTAAACACATCGTAACTTATGGATTTCCCAATGTGATATCCCCCATCTTTCGAACGAAAGCCTTTTATAAACCAAGGCATTCTTGAAACGTTCTTCGAATGTCTTACAAACTGATCTCGCCTTAAATAGTTGTGCCGAGGAATTCTGACCGACTCTAGACAAGATTTCATCAATCATGTCTCCGGGTAGGTCTCTTAAAATATTGGGTTGTCTATCCATTTTGTGTTTTTATACTGTAAAATAGACAAGAGTTAGATTCATAAAAAAAATACTTATTAATACAAGCAATTTTTACATATATCATAAAGCATAAGCACACTATATTACATATATTACACCACACGAATACAACTATCTTATTCCGACTCGCTCATTTCTTCTTCTTCGGTTTTGGTTCGTTTTGCCAAGTTTCTAGGGATATATGATGTTCCCCTAATACGAGCCGTCGTTTTCCATATTGGTTTAGAAAAACCTGGTGGTTTAGAGGTTCCCGGATTATTGTCACAACTTAAGAAATACGGGTGTTGACGATACATATAAAGTTCATCGGGTTTGGAATCAAATTTCTCTATTTTTATGCCCTTTCCCTTATTGTTCTCTTTTGCCTTATCAAATTGTGTTGGGGTAATTTCTATAACATCATCGGAATCCTTGTCGGGATCCGATTCATCGGAGAATTGGTAATCCTCCCAATACTTTGCTTCCTTGGCGGAAACACCATTGACCATAATTAACTTTGGTCGGTTGGTTGAGGATTTTCTTCTACTTAACTGTTTTATTATTTCCCCCACTGGTTCTATTTCTTCTTTCGGTTCCGATTCTTCTTCCGGTTCCGATTATTCTTTCGGTTCCGACTCTTCTTCTGGTTCCTCTTCGGGAACTTGTGAATCAGTCCACAAATCATTCCAATTTACATTTGACTCTTCATTATTATTAGGTGAGTCAATGGAACTTATTCTAGAGGTAGACATCTATCACATAATATCAAAAGCGTTAAGAGATTAATATATCACATAATATTCACATGTTAAAAATATATAGTTTCCAACAAAATTTGTTAAGCAATCATTTTTCAAGTAAACACGGTCGAAGTCCAGACTTACAAATGCATCCTAACAAACTCGATAAGACACACTAATGCAAAATTCTGGTTCTCTAAGACCAACGTTCGGATACCAACTGAAATGTCCCGTTCTTATTGATTAAAAACGTTCCATATTAATTGATTTCGTTGCAAGGTTTTGACCTCTATATGAGCCATTTTTCAAAGACTGCATTCATTTTAAAACAAACCATAACCTTTATTTCATCAATAAAGGTTTAAAAACCTTTACGTAGATTATCAAATAATGATAATCTAAAATATCCTGTTTACACACGACTATTACATAATGGTTTACAATACAAATATGTTACAATGAAATAAGTTTCTTGAATGCAGTTTTTACACAATATCATACAAGCATGGACTCCAAATCTTGTCCTTATTTAAGTATGCGACAGCGGGAAGCTCTTAATAATCACCTGAGAATAAACATGCTTAAAACGTCAACAAAAAAATGTTGGTGAGTTATAGGTTTAACCTATATATATCAAATCGTAACAATAGACCACAAGATTTCATATTTCAATATACATCCCATACATAGAGATAAAAATCATTCATATGGTGAATACCTGGTAACCGACATTAACAAGATGCATATATAAAAATATCCCCATCATTCCGGAACACCCTTCGGATATGATATAAATTTTGAAGTACTAAAGCATCCGGTACTTTGGATGGGGTTTGTTAGGCCCAATAGATCTATCTTTAGGATTCGCGTCAATTAGGGTGTCTGTTTCCTAATTCTTAGATTACCAGACTTAATAAAAAGGGGCATATTCGATTTCGATAATTCAACCATAGAATGTAGTTTCACGTACTTGTGCCTATTTTGTAAATCATTTATAAAACCTGCATGTATTCTCATCCCAAAAATATTAGATTTTAAAAGTGGGACTATAACTCACTTTCACAGATTTTTACTTCGTCGGGAAGTAAGACTTGGCCACTGGTCGATTCACGAACCTATAATAAATATGTACATATATACCAAAGTATGTTCAAAATATATTTACAACACTTTTAATACATTTTGATGTTATAAGTTCATTAAGTCAGCTGTCCTCGTTAGTAACCTACAACTAGTTGTCCAAAGTTAGATGTACAGAAAAAAAAATTGATATATATTATCTTGAATCAATCCACGACCTAGTGTATACACGTCTCAGGCTAGATCACAACTCAAAGTATATATATTTTTGGAATCAACCTCAACCCTGTATAGCTAACTCCCACATTACTGCATATAGAGTGTCTATGGTTGTTCCAAATAATATATACACATGGGTCGATATGATATGTCAAAACATTTGCATACGTGTTTATGGTATCCCAAGATTACATAATATATTAGAATACATGTATAATACAATATAAGTTAGCTAGGATATGATTAATATAGATTTGTTACCAATTTTCACGTAGCTACAACAAGAAAAATTATCCAATCTTCTTTTACCCATAACTTCTTCGTTTTAAATCCGTTTTGAGTGAATCAAATTGCTATGGTTTCATATTGAACTCTATTTTATGAATCTAAACAGAAAAAGTATAGGTTTATAGTCGGAAATATAAGTTGCAAGTCGTTTTTGTAAGAGGTAGTCATTTCAGTCGAAAGAACGACGTCTTGATGACCATTTTGAAAAACATACTTCCACTTTGAGTTTAACCATGATTTTTGGATATAGTTTCATGTTCATAAGAAAAATCATTTTTCCAGAAGAACAACTTTTAAATCAAAGTTTATCATAGTTTTTAATTAACTAACCCAAAACAGCCCGCGGTGTTACTACGACGGCGTAAATCCGGTTTTACGGTGTTTTTCGTGTTTCCAGGTTTTAAATCATTAAGTTAGCATATCATATAGATATAGAACATGTGTTTAGTTGATTTTAAAAGTCAAGTTAGAAGGATTAACTTTTGTTTGCGAACAAGTTTAGAATTAACTAAACTATGTTCTAGTGATTACAAGTTTAAACCTTCGAATAAGATAGCTTTATATGTATGAATCGAATGATGTTATGAACATCATTACTACCTCAAGTTTTCTGGATAAAGCTACTAGAAATGAGAAAAATGGATCTAGCTTCAAAGGATCCTTGGATGGCTTGAAAGTTCTTGAAGCAGAATCATGACACGAAAACAGTTCAAGTAAGATTTTCACTCGAAATAAGATTGTTATAGTTATAGAAATTGAATCAAAGTTTGAATATGAGTATTACCTTGTATTAGAAAGATATCTTACTGTAAATAAGAAAGATTTCTTGAGGTTGGATGATCACTCTTCAAGATTGGAAGTAAGCTAGCAAACTTGGAAGTATTCTTGATTTTATGAAACTAGAACTTGTAGAATTTATGAAGAACACTTAGAACTTGAAGATAGAACTTGAGAGAGATCAATTAGATGAAGAAAATTGAAGAATGAAAGTGTTTTTAGGTGTTTTTGGTCGTTGGTGTATGGATTAGATATAAAGGATATGTAATTTTGTTTTCATGTAAATAAGTCATGAATGATTACTCATATTTTTGTAATTTTATGAGATATTTCATGCTACTTGCCAAATGATGGTTCTCACATGTGTTAGGTGACTCACATGGGCTGCTAAGAGCTGATCATTGGAGTGTATATACCAATAGTACATACATCTAAAAGCTGTGTATTGTATGAGTACGAATACGGGTGCATACGAGTAGAATTGTTGATGAAACTGAACGAGGATGTAATTGTAAGCATTTTTGTTAAGTAAAAGTATTTTGATAAGTGTCTTAAAGTCTTTCAAAAGTGTATGAATACATATTAAAACACTACATGTATATACATTTTAACTGAGTCGTTAAGTCATCGTTAGTCGTTACATGTAAGTGTTGTTTTGAAACCTTTAGGTTAACGATCTTGTTAAATGTTGTTAACCCAATGTTTATAATATCAAATGAGATTTTAAATTATTATATTATCATGATATGATGTACGAATATCTCTTAATATGATATATATATACATTAAATGTCGTTACAACGATAATCGTTACATATATGTCTCGTTTCAAAATCATTAAGTTAGTAGTCTTGTTTTTACATATGTAGTTCATTATTAATATACTTAATGATATGTTTACTTATCATAATATCATGTTAACTATATATATAACCATATATATGTCATCATATAGTTTTTACAAGTTTTAACGTTCGTGAATCACCGATCAACTTGGGTGGTCAATTGTCTATATGAAACATATTTCAATTAATCAAGTCTTAACAAGTTTGATTGCTTAACATGTTGGAAACACTTAATCATGTAAATAACAATTTCATTTAATATATATATAAACATGGAAAAGTTCGGGTCACTACACCTCATATGTGGGTTTAAAGTTTGGTGTTGACGATACCACATTAATGTAGGCGAAGGGGATTAAAGTTCGATGTTGACCATACCATTCGTTGGGCTAGCCTTGAGATCTTGAGTACTATGGATGTTGTGAACACCATCGTTATATTTGCGTTGTAGCATAGTGTATTGTTGTGTTATATGCTTTTGTTATACTAGCTTTGTGTTCGTGGTTCTTAACGTTATACATGTGAAGGGTATGCTAAATATGTAGCTAGTATGTATGCGGATTTGGTGTAAGTGTTTGCAAGTAAGTAAGTTATATATGTATGTGTATAATTATTGAATTCACTAAGCTTTGCTTACCCTCTCGTTGTTTACCTTTTTATAGGTTCGGTTGTGGACAAGGGTAAGGGCATCATCTTGGATTAGAGATCCCGTCGTTGCTAGAGAATGCTTTTGGGCTATTTAGCTTTTGGAGTATTGACCGAGACTTGGGTAGTTTAATCCCAAACACCATGCTCGTAGTGTAGTTTGGTACTTAAACTTTTGATGGTCGAAACTCATATTTTGAATTAAACTCGTAAAACGGCCGATATGGGCCCCGCTTCGTAAAACTCATTTTTATTAATGGAATGTGTTAGTTTTACATATTTGAATATGTTGTTAAAAGCGTTTTGCCTAATTAGGTCGGGAAGTGGCCAATCTTTTTAGCATTTCAAGACTTTTTGGACAGACCAGAATGGTGCGCCGCGCGGCCTTCTGGCGCGCCGCGCCATATGCTGTTCCAGCAAAAAAAAATATTTGTTATTTTTACGCGGGTTGTTCGTGGTTTGGTTTGGGTTGTTACAAAGTCACAACCTAAATCTCCAAACGACGATCCTGGTGATTTTTCTGCGTCGGCGGTGGTTTTGCAGCAGTGGGATAACAAAGATGATGGTGGTTTGGTGGTTTTGCACCAGCGATGGTTTGGTTATAGATAATACTCCTATAAAGATTTTATTTGTGCTTTTTATGTTTAGATAAGTTAAAGGTTTCAAAGGTGTGCAGGTATTGGTGATTTAAGTTAGGGTTTCAAGAGTTGTATATGTTAATACCGAAAATACCCTCATGTGCACTTCACATGATGGATTTTAACGGATAAATTTAACGGCATCAGGTAAATGGACTCCCCGTGAAACATCTGCAAACCATAGTGACCCCCAAGGTGAAAAAAATCTTTTGAACTCCACTTGTTGTATTGAACAAACCACAGGGACCCCCTTATGCAATTTTGTTTATAATTAAATATCATAAATTTTTTATTTTTTATTTTATTTTATTTTATTATTTTTTTGTGTAAATTAAAACTATATATGCTTTCCGATCTAAGGTGTGTTTGGATGAAATTAGCTGGAGCTTTTGAGATAGAGCTGGAGTTGGAGCTTATTTTTGAACCAGGTAGTTGGAGCTTATTATTTTTTATAAGTGTTTGGTAAACTAACTGGAGCTTATTTTTCAGTTCATAAGCTCTAATTTTTTTCATAAGCTACTATAAGGGTGTGTTTGGCGCAAGAGCTTATGGAAGTTTATGGGAGCTTGAGTTTATGATTTTAATAAGCTCCAAGTAATAAACTTTGTTTGGTAAACATAAAAAGAAGAGCTTATGAAAATCATAAGCTCTAGAAAAATAAGCTACTTCTAGTAGCTTATGAAAAAAAGTAGAGTTTATTAACCGAAAAATAAGCTCCAGCTAGTTTACCAAACACTTATAAAAAATAATAAGCTCCAGCTACCAGCTTTAAAAATAAGCTTCAGCTCCAGCTAGTTTCATCCAAACACACCTTAAGTAGCTTATTTTTTAACGGTTTATTAAATTAAGAACCTCTACTTTTAATGTCAATCAAATAAAACTTATAAGCTCCAAACACAACCCTAACTATTTTGTCAATCCCTTACAAAAATTTCACCGTAAATACTAAATACCTTAAATAAAACTTAAACCTTCATTCAAAGAAATACAAATTAATATTATATTATTTTCTGTAAGCGGCGCCAGCGATGCGAAGGCAGGACGAGGAGGAGAAGATGAAGAAAGCAGCGGCATGTGACGTGCAAGAATTGAAGAAATGTTTAGAAGAAAACAAAGGAGATCGCACCAAATGTCAATCTCATATTGATGCTTTCAGATCCTCTTGTTCTTCTTCTTCTTCTTCTTCTCTCAACAACAATAATCATAAACCTTCAGATTCTACAACTTCCGGTTAATTAATCATCGTTATTACTTCTTAAATCTTGTAATCTGATAATGAATTATCATGTTTAGTATTCTTCCACTCTTTTAATTTATGATATTATTATATTGTATAATTTTCTTTTAATTTATGATATTATTATATTGTATAATGTATAATTTTCTAGGGTTTTGGTTTATCCATATCTGTATCTCTGCTTGATTTTTGGTTATTTATTGGAGATATACGTATCACTTACTTCTTGCCATACACCACCAAAATTTAATTTTGGACCATTTTACCCTTTCTCATAATTAATTTAGGGAAAAGAGCCTTGAGTTAGAAAGGGTAAAATAGTCAAAGATTATAGTTTGGTGGTGTATGACAAAAAAAAAAACAAGTGGTGTACGGATCAACTCCCTTTATTTATTTATGCACCTTGCGACTGTAATTCCTGTTATAAAAAGTAGCTGAATATAAATAATTGTTTGTTGGTTTCTGCGTCTGCAGTCCAGAACTGGTTGATCCAAGATTTGGGCCATTTATATCAGTACATGATTAATTTGTAAAACTCATATATGAACTGTGAAATGTATTGCACTGTTACTTGTTACTGTAACACATTAGGCGAATCCCACATCGGCCTCTTTGCGTCTATGGTCACATCGGACAATAATTGTGATCGTGATAAGGCGACAATGCGAGATGTTACAGTTCCTTCAGCATACTGTTTACAAATTGATAGTAATATCAGGTAGCCCAGTTCGATTGAATTACACTGAATGTCAGTATATTTTTTCTTTTTCTTTTTAATTTAATTATATACGGAGTACTTTTCTGCATCATGTCGCTTTTTTATGTTTTTATGCATCATTCCAGCTAATTCGGGCCTCAAAATTGCACATGGATTTTATTATTCATGTTCAACTAGCGCCCACAAGTTGTAGACTAGAACGTCGTTCACATGCCACCTAATACACACATGCACATTTAAATATGTATTAGCATGATGACAACATTGATGACGAAAAGAGTTGCCTGTTGTTAAATTTTTTATCTTCTTTTGTATGTCTGTTTTCTTACTCAAAAGTAAACTACTTTTTAAGCGACTTGTAGTTGCTTTATTCATAAGTCTCATTTTATATATTGCTCGTTTATCTGTAGGTGTTGTGTTGGTAATGGTTGAATATGTGTAAATGTTTATATGCCGTCTAAAAACGTTTGATCGATAACAAATAATGGATCTTTACAAGGATGTGGCAAGTATTATAAAAGCGTCCTAATTTTATATTTCATCGAAACAGATGATCAAATAGAACTATTATTACTAATGTCAACTGTGCATCTTCATTGACTTTGTTATATTTTACAGGAAATTCAAAATTCAATGAAAAAGGAATCTTCGTAAGTACTGCCAATCTGTAAGTCAACCCATTTACCTTTATTGCGGCTATTTTATGTTTGCACTTACAATTAGATGCTTGTCCGTATAAAAATAGCTATTTTCGAATATTAAATTTGCATATGGTTGATAAATTTAATATAATGTTTGTCTCCTGCAAGCTGTTTTAAAAGCTTTATGAAATCTAACTAATTTTCAACAGATTTCATTGTCTATTTTTTTCATCATGCCTGCATCCCAAACTTCAATACAACTTCCCGTTTTCGATATATCAAAACCTATAAGTGCGTCTTCACTTTCGTCCCTTTCTTTAGCCTGCAAAGAATGGGGATTTTTTCACATAATTAATCACGGTATCTCTAAAGACCTTTACAGAAAAATTCGTGTCTTGTCGAATGAGCTTTTTAGTCTCCCGTATGAACTCAAACTTAAAGCGGGCCCTACATCGAACGTGAAAACTTACACACCTCAGTTCATTGCATCACCTTTTTTTGAATCTCTTCGTGTTTCCGGACCTGATTATTGTAACTCTGCACAGAGTTCTGCTGCAGCCCTTTCGAACAAGCCAACTTTAGAATTCAGGTAAATAAATCTTTTGATTATTGTATAACCTCTTGCACTCTTCATTTGGTGGCAAATGGGTCGGGTAGTGATTCAAAATGTATATGTTGACCCGAAGTAGTTCTTGTACAAATTTTTATTTTGTGAATTATTTGTATTTAGCAATTTAGTAGGTTGTAGCCTTAACAATCAATTGGTGGTAACTTCGAATTTTATCAATGACACGGAAACTTTCATCAAAAAATGAAAGAAAGCAAACGAAACAATACAAGGATAGAGACCAATCAACAAAGCATAACTTTTTTATCGATGTGACACGTCCAACATTCTCATTTGGCCTTTCGGGGGAAAATGTGTTCTCTATTTATTTATTAATTATTATTGAATTCTTTATGTTCTCATAGTGAGGTTGTGGGAGGATACGGGGATAAAATGAGGATATTATCGAAGAAGATCGCCGAGATATTACTAATGTGTTTAGGGGAAGATTTTGAGAAGGCATTTGAGCCCGAATTCTCGAATTGTGAAGGGTATATAAGGATAAATAACTACTCATTACCCGAAAAACGTATAATAGGAAAAGACGTTGAAGGACTTGGAATGCACACAGATATGAGTTGTTTGACAATAGTTTATCAAGACGATGTTGGCGGGCTTCAAGTGAGGTCTAAAGATGGAAAATGGTTGGATATAAACCCGTGTGAAGAAACGTTGGTTGTGAACATTGGAGACTTGTTGCATGCTTGGAGCAATGGGAAATTGAGATCGTCCGAGCATAGAGTTATTTTAAAGGAAAGTAAAAAAAAGCGAAATAGGTTTTCGCTTGCTTTTTTTTGGTGTTTTGAGAATGATAAGGTTATTTATTCACCTAATGAAGTTGTGGGTGATGATTTTAGAGCTTATGAACCTTTCTTGTGTGGTGATTATTTGAAGTTTAGAGAGAATAGTGAAAGAGGGAAGTTTGAGAAAGTTGGTCACACAGTGAAAGATTTTGCAGGCATTGGTGGATGATTTTTTGTTTTTTTTTTTTTTTTTTTGTTTTTTTTTGGTGATCATGATTATTTATTCTATCAAGACTTTTCTTTTGGTTCTTTAGATTTTGATTATTTAATCATTTGGATAGATTGATTGATTATTAATTATTCCATGTGCAAATTGTTAGAATTTAGTGCCCCTTTTGATTTTTAAAATTATTTGTGTTAATCTGTGTAGGTTGACCTTTACGTATTCAATAATGATAGATCAAGCTCTTGGTGGCAATCTTTATTAGTTTCTACAATCATTATTAGTTTCTAGACAAATGTTATATTCATCCCTAATTCCCTAGTATCTAATGGGTCAGATGGGTCTAATATAGGTTACAACTGTCCAGAAATTTAATTTTTTTCAATACTAATTTGCAATGTATGATCATTTGTAATGGTGATTGTGACGTGGTAAAGTTATGAAAAGTTTTTGAGTGGTTTGATGTAGCAAGATTGTGGGAGAAAAAAGGTGTAGTGAGAAAGGTAGTGAAAGAGAATTGCGACATGTAGTGAAAGAGAATTGTGACATGTTAATGATTTTAGGTAACGTGACAAAACAAAGTTGTTAATTGAGTATAAAAGGGAGAAAAAGGCTCTGGATTATTATAGTGTTGAATCCTACATATCCATATGTTTACTTTATAATTGCACTGACGTAAAAAATCGAAAACCCCCCGTAAGGAGTGGTTAAAGTGTTGTCAATACATTCCTCGTTATTGATATATTACTTCCTTATACGTTGTTAACTATTGATTGATATATATCTTCTGTATGTATCTATCAATCTGATAATATTTTAATGGGTTAAAGCTACACAAGGGTTATATACTTTTTTTTATCCCGATGTAGTCCATATACCTAAAAAAAATACTATTATAGGCCATAAACTTTAAAAAAATGTATCGATGTAAACAAAAGGTAACCTGTTACCGGCTAAACAGGTCACCTTTTGTTTACATCGATACACTTTTTGAAAATATGAGACCTACACTTTTTGAAAGTATGTGAACTACATTAGTACTATTTTTTTTTTGTATAAAGCTTACATTGGAACAAAAAAGAAATTATACTTTTTTGAAGATCAACCTACAAAATCGATCAACCTTATTTATCAGGTCAACGGTTTACATTAACACATTTTTTTTTAAAGTTTATGACCTATACTAGTATTTTTTTAGGTATATGGACTACATCGGGACAAAATAAAAAGTATATGGCCCTTGAGTAGCCTTAACCCTATTTTAATTATTTACTCACTAAAAAACGTTTTCTCTTCAACTTTTCCAAATCTAGGGTTTACCTCTCTAAAGTTCATCCGTCACCTCCTCCATTCTCCAACCTATTCTATCATGTCTTCCCCGATCTCCAAGTTTGTAGTCTTCGACGCCGCTCCTCCTTCCGACCACCGACACCTCGCCGGTGGTCCGGACTTCTTTGTGTTCTTTTTTGTCATTGAATAAGTGTACTTCCTCTTCATTGACTTCCCGACGGCGTGCGTACCATCGTTATCTCCTCCGTCCACTTTACCGGAAAGCAGGCGGCGATCCGGTGGTTTTTTCATTGGATCTGTGGTCCGGTTCTGTTTGTGAGGTGGTTATTGTTGATTCTCACGCCATTACCGTTCCTTGGTGGTCGTAGGCGGCGATTTCTTATCGAAACTCTATGACCACCGTGGCTGGGTGCCTGATTTTTTTGGAGGATGACATTTTGTGCGGTCTGAGGTGTGTATACATATGGTCCGGTGCATATGCCGTTGACGGATGTTGACGGTTGCTAGCGGTTGCTAGCGGTTGCTGGCGGTTGCTAGCGGAAGTTGACGATGGCCAACAAGCGACGACGGCTGCCGGCGGCCGTTGGAGGTTGTGGTCAGGTTTGGCGAGTTGTTGATGGTTATTGGCTGTTTGTGTGGTGTACGGTTGCTGTAGGTTGCTACTGGCGGGCCATGGCTACTGTTGGTGGCAGCCGGTGGCGGCTGAAGGCTACTATTGTAGCTAATGACTGTTGACAACTGTTAGTGTCTGATCGGTGTCGGGGTTGTGGTTGTTTCAAAAATTCAAAAAATGTGGCGATTATGGTTTTATCTCTTTGTGGCCCGACTTTACGAATGATTCTGGTTGTTGCACGATTGCTCTCGTTCATTCCATTTTTCTCGTCATTGTGTCCGTTTAGGTGGGCGCGATGTTGTTGCCGACGTAACTGACATGCTTGGCTTCAGAGAATTAGGTCTCGGGATTAGTGTAATTAGGTTGCCTAGTGAGCGTGGCTGAAGTGCGATTCTCGATGTGTGTTGGAAGCAGAGTTTGGGTTTGGGATCCGGTGTTTATATATGTATGTTTAGATCCGGTGATGTTTGTGTAATGGTGTTTGTTTTTAACTCTCTAATATGGTTGATCTCAACTCAATTGTACGTGTATGTATGCAGTTCATCATAACCGTTTTAATGTTGTAATTTCGGATCATTTGATTTTTATATATTATTAATTATTATTATTAAAATTGCACGTGGTGGTTATTTATTTTAATTAAAGTGAATAGAGTTTATACAATATTTTTATGCGTCTTAACGAGAATTGTTATTATTACTATTATTATTATTAATTATTATTATTTTTATTATTAATTATTATTATTATTATTATTAAGATTTGCACCTAGTGATTATTTTAATTAAGGTGAATAGAGTTATAGAATATTTTTATGCATTTTAACGAGAATTATTAAGATTGTCGTTTAAAAAATCTTTATTATTATTATTATTATTATTATTATTATTATTATTATTATTATTATTATTATTATTATTAATTATTATTATTATTATTATTATTATTATTATTATTATTATTATTATCATTACAAAGTATTTATTATTATTATTATTATTATTATTATTATTATTATTATTATTTTTTTTTTTTTTTTTTTTTACATTTGTAATTCGATTTTAACTTTAACTATCTATACATACGTATATATAAACTAAAAGTTTTTTTTTGATTGTGATTGAAAGTTATTAAAGGATTATTATATGTATAGATTATATATTATATATATTATTTACAATTTACAATTATATATACATATACTAATTAATTAATTAATTAATTATAACTCACGTTATATATGACTCACGTGATATATGGGGAGTATTAGTTATTTAAGGGAAGTTATTTATGTAATATATGGTAATTTGAACTCACGTTTTATGTCTCATCATCAATTTTTTAACGAATTTATCTTTTTATTCGTCGCGAGTTAAGTTCCACCGTCATTACCGTTTGACTTGAAATAATTTTACGAACTAAACGCAATAAATTGTATTCCACACGAAGCTTCGATGCACTACCAACGGAGCATTTATTTTTAGCAATAAATATGGAAGCGATTTGAAGGTTTCCCATCACACGGCTCATCAACTTGATCTTCCGGGGGAACCGTATGTCCGAACATGCCTGGAAAAAGAGGTAAGGTCTCGCTTTCCTTTTCCACTTGTCTCAACTGGATAAATCACTTATTTCACACAATTCTTCTGGTCATGTCTTTTCCTCTTTACTTTCTATATTGCCATATGCAATGATGGAGATGGACTACTTGGGATCAGCAGAATTCTAAAACTGCGTAACCAACTGCTTTCACATCATACGAACAACATCCAGCGATAGATTCGCCCACATAAATCTAAAAAGGCTGGTAAATAAAATATAATTATTATAATACTAATTATACATGACGACTCCCCCGAGTACCTTATTTTGCCGAAATGATTAATTTTTTTTTTTAAAATTAAACTCGAAGATTACACTTTTATTCAAAAAATAATTGTACATAATAATTGTAAAATAATATAACTTATATTTAATAACGTCAAGTTCCATAACAAATTTTTAATGGACTCGTATTTTCTCTAAATATTATGTAGTATATAATTTTTAAATTAATTGAAAACACATTAATGGTGAGAAATAAAAAAATTGTAGATGTTAAGTTACTAACACCACTATTAATTTTATCAACATCACGGGCTCTTAAACTTAAAAGAATTTTAAAATTTTGTCGATACCACGGGCTCTTAAATAATTCTTAATTTTTAGTATCGTTATTTACATACTAATATGAACTCCAAACTACATTTTTTTACGGTTTTTTACACACCCGTACAACGCACGTGCTCAAAAGCCTAGTGTATAAAATAAGGGAAATTGTTCAAAATACACCTTTTTTAGGCTTCAAACAAAATACACTTTTTTTAAAAAAATTGTCTTTTTACACCATTCGGTAGACGAGATTTCTGTCTACCACCTTCTACTGTCGTCTACTATTATTTTTACAAAGTAATAGACAGCTTTTTCGTCGACTACTTAATAAATGTGGTCTAATACGTAGTAGACGAAGTTATAAGGCAGTAGACGTAACCCTGCCTTATAACTTCATCTACTACGTAGTAGGCCAGGGTTACGTCTACTGCCTTATAACTTCGTCTACTACGTAGTAGACCACATTTATTAAGTAGTCGACGAAAAAGCTGTCTACTACTTTGTAAAAATAATAGTAGACGACAGTAGACGAAGTTATAAGGCAGTAGACGTAACCCTGCCTTATAACTTCGTCTACTACGTAGTAGACCAGAGTTACGTCTACTACGTAGTAGACCACATTTATTAAGTAGTCGACGAAAAAGCTGTCTACTACTTTGTAAAAATAATAGTAGATGACAGATAAAGGCGGTAGACAGAAATCCCGTCTACCGAATGGTGTAAAAAAGGCAATTTTTTTTAAAAAAGTGTATTTTGTTTGAAGCCTTAAAAAAGTGTATTTTCATCAATTTTTCATAAAATAAATAAAAATAAATAAAATGTTTCATGTAAATGGGCCAGTGTTGGGCTAATAAGCCCCAAAAACAACATAATTACATTTTTTTATGATAATCTTGAACTAGCTCTCACAGTCCAAAATCAATCAACATCTCTCAATATAAATACTAGCCCAAACTTAAAACCCTAGTTGTATTAACTCTGCACCGCCGCTAACAGCTCTCCGATACCGATTTTGTTACACCGTTGTAAGTATCTATTTTCTTCTCAAATTTTGCATCCGATTCCGTTTTTGTAGTTATTCATCTGTAATAACTTCAATTCGTTTAATTTAGAGATGAATAACGTGCATATATTGTTTATTTTTGGCCCTAAATGCTACGCTTATTTGTTTTTTCGCCCGTGATACCATGCTGTTTTCAATCACAAAAAATCTGTTTATCTTTTTAATTTCATATTTTGAAGAATCAAGAAATCATGTTTTTGTATCAGATATGTGGTGTGTAGATAACTGGATTAATTTCTGTTTACTAATTTTTGGTATGTAATGTTGTCATATCTGTATAACTGTATTATTCTTCTATTTGAAAAGTGTTAATTTAGAAAATATTGGTCATTTAAATTAAATTAGTTGTGATGTAAGTTGAAAGGAAGCTGAGCATGCACATAGATTGGCTACAAATGTACTATTTACTTTGTGAAATGTTAGTGGTTAGAAAAAGTTTTAAGCTTCTTAAGTATGTTAGTTGGATATATTTGTTTCAAGGATCGAAATATATGTGAACCAACTATTTGATTGATTTTGTTCAGGTTATGGCTCCGAAGCAGCCTAATACAGGCCTTTTTGTTGGATTAAACAAAGGTCATGTTGTCACCAAGAAGGAATTGGCTCCTCGCCCGTCTGATAGGAAGGGTGTAAGTTTTACCATTTAACTTGTTTATTTTAGTTTTACGTTATTTTGCTTGTTGTAAATTCGTTAATAACTGCTTTGATAAGAGTACTTTTAAGACCGTTACATTATGTAATTTAAGATGTTGCTATCTTTAACAGAAAACTAGCAAAAGGACACATTTTGTTAGGAATTTGATTCGGGAAGTAGCTGGATTCGCACCATATGAGAAGAGGATTACTGAGTTGTTGAAGGTTGGTAAGGACAAGCGTGCTCTAAAGGTTGCCAAGAGGAAATTGGGTACCCACAAGAGGGCAAAGAAGAAGAGAGAGGAGATGTCTAGTGTTCTTCGCAAGATGAGGTATATTTACTTTTGTTTGCGTTAATATTTTTAGTACATTGCTCTGCTTAAGTAAATATTTATTCAAATTGGAATCTTATAAGCACAAAATTTAACACACTTGTTAGGCAATCTTATACTGAAAATTACATGTATTCCTTGTTTACTATTACTATGTTACTATTTGATTCAATTTGTTTAGTTAAGGACAATTACATATCTGTTTACATGGAACTCGTGGAATCTAATGTGCAGGTCTGGTGGAGGTACTGAAAAGAAGAAGTGAGGAGTTCGCTCACATAATTTTGTTAGCATTTACTACTCTACTAGTTGGACCCTATGTATTTGTTCAGTAAAACTTTTTCTATCAAGTTATGGTTGTTTTTTGTTTCATGTCTTTTGTGACCCAACTGGGAATTGGAATTCTTGTACTTTGATAAGAATCTTTCTTTAACTTTGTGTATTTTGTGTTGCTGCAAATTTGATTTGGTGTATTGCAGTCCTTTATCTAGGATTGTGCTTGATTTGCTTGATTTTGCTAAACTAGCAGTTAGTGTTGCAGAAATTGTGAATACTCGGCCCAAAAAAGGTTTCTCAGTTTACTTGGTCTAATATAAACTTGTTCAAAACTTGGTCAAAGCCAAACTTGCTACTTCTTTCGTTGCTGAGTGCTCCTTAAAAATTTCTTACCGAGTGTCCCCGGGTAGTGATTTTTGCTACCTTGCTAACAGTTAAAGTTTAATGGTGAATTGTCTCTGGATTTGGTATATGTAGATCAAGGGGTAGCGGGGTTCGGAGTAGGGGTGAGATCGGTACCGTACCGATACCGAAAATAAATCGAGAGCCGATCACTGTACCGAATACCGAAATCGGTACTGGTATTTTTGGTATTATACATGTTTTTCCTGAATTTACATTTTTTTGATGTTTACAACTTTTGTTTATCAATTCACACAACTAATTTTGTCACAACTAATATTGGTATACTTTTTGAATTATATTTACGAATATATCTTTTGACCAAGTTTCTTGGCATTTTGAGAAACAGAAGGTATTGTGAAAGTTATATGAAGTGAGCATTGGTAAGGATACCGAATGGTACCGATATCGTACCGAATGCTACCGATACCGAAATCATCTCAAATTAAGAACCGGTACCGATAACGAATACTATTGGTACGGTATTTCGGTACCGGTACGGTTTCGGTATTTCAAGATTTTTGCTCATCACTAGTTCGAACTTCGAAGGCTGTTATTTCCTTGCAATCACCAACAACACGCTTCATGCCTTACTTAACCCAGCTGAACTTTGCAGCAAATCATGAAACGAGCTATTGACGTCCAACATCACACCATCTTTGATCTCAAACACCTGCTTCAGACCCTTTGAAACCAATTCTTTCAATTAAGATATAAAAAAGAGTATGTTCTTAATGATATTATCAATATCAGCCTTGATCTGCCCTTCACATCGGCTGCCATTGACTTTAGATTGTCAAGCAGCTTTTCAGCTTGGCTCTTGGTTCCATTTGTTGACATTTGCTTCTGAGCATTGACCCATGTAGATTCGGTAAATGAAGATCATTTTACTCCGCGATTACCTTAATTCATTGACTCTCCCATCAGTGTCCAAAATCTTCCAACACTTTTGCTTGCTTCCTTTCTCTTTTTGCGTCATCTTCCGCCCAAGTTTTTCATGACAAGTCAAAAGGTCCCTTGGATCGGTGGGCCAAAATGGACCCCTTGAATACACACGTTATTCAAATACAGATTTTCATGTCAAAATTGTAACGACCCTGGATTTTCATGGCCGGAGGTCCTTTAGGAAGCAATCTCTTTTGCTCTAGAGTAGAGGGAGGGACGACCTTATCTAGGCGCGGGTTCTATACCTGCGGGTGGAGTAGTGACTTCCTTCTAATCTAGGGTACGAGGAACGATTGTCTACACCCACCTCCCCCATACCCCACTTTCGTGGGATTGGGTATTGTTGTTGTTGTTGTTGTTGTTATTATTAATGCTTGTGTTTTAATAAACGTGTTCTTATACGTGTTACTTGTTACCGTATTTAGCTTTTCATGGCCCGACTTGTCTTTGTGACGCACGTACTTTACACGAATAATATTTTGAATATTATTTACATTCATGATTAATTATTATTAATCATTTTTAATTAACTAATGATAATAGTTAATTACTTGGGCTTTTATTTTTATTTGTTGCATACATACTTGGACTTGGGCCTTTATTATTGGAAATGGACTTAGAAGCCCACCCTACTCTCTTAATGGACTAGTTAGCCCACTTTTATGCAAGTATTACATTAAGGCTTAAACTAGATTAGTTAGTGACATAAGTATGCTAGTTACATGTATACTTACACATCTTTCCCACACCATTTAACTTTATTACTACTTCTAGCTTACACCATTCTCCCACATATGAAAGTGCATTTGATTCCTTCCTCTTTGATGCTAAAACCGTCGACTTTCAATGCAAAGGGAGGGAGTTCAAAATTTTTTTATTTGTTACTTATCAACTTGTATTCTTCACTTTTCACACACACTTCAACTTACACTTTCTTTCTCTCATTTCATTTTCTCTCAAACTTGTAAGTACCAAGGCTTTGTTTTCTTTCTTTTTCCTTTAACAAAACCGAACCAAATCATCATCATTACTTGTCTTTGTTTGTTGTTTAATTACTTGTTGTTGTTTGTTGTTGTTAAAGATCAAGTTCTCTAACTTGTATCTTCATGTAATCTTTGTTACTTCCACCTTTTGTTTGATGAAGAACCAAGAACAAGAATCTAAACTTACTAGTTTATGGTTTTACATTTAAATGTTTTCAAGATTTAAAGTTCATAAGTTTCATAATCATACTTGTGTTCATGTTTTGTAGACTTAAATCCTAAGATCCAAACTTTGATTTGAATCTTCCTAAGTATGAAATAAACATGAACATAATACTTGTACTTTAGTTTAATTCTTTCTTTTGTAAGTACTTTAAAGTTGTGATGTTGTTAATTTGGTCAAGTATTACTAGTTAATCTTGATCTCATATTTCTTGAAACTAAAAGTTAACTTTATAAGTTCAAGAACATGAAAGTATAACTTTCTAGTTATAACTTCATATACTTATGTTGGATCTAAGTTTATATAACTTATGGTCTTCTAATTTTGTTGTAAATAAGAGCTTACAAGCTTACATACATTTTTCAAGTTGAAAATCTAAGTTTCATAACTTATGGTTTCATTAAAGTGTAGATCCAAGTTTTGTAACTTATGATCTAACTTAAGAACACTAGATCTAGACTTTCTAGTCTAGGATCTTTAATATCTAGCTAAAATCTAAGTTCTACAACTTAAGATCTTGTTTATTTAGTTTACTTTCAAGTTTGTAGCTTAATATTACTTTTATAACTCTTGTATGTGTCGGATCTAAGATCTTGATGTAACTTTGGTTCATCAAACTACATACAACTCTTAAGTGAGTTGTGCTACATATCTTAGACTTACACTAGTGTTATGATGGTCAAACCTTGGTTAAGATGATGCAAACCCATCAACGAGTTGTACACTTGAAGCTATACGCATCGAGGATGAGAACTGTAATGAGCATCAAGCACCAAGAACTCACCGGAACACCTTTACTTACTGTTTCTGGAACTGATCAGACTACCTGGGCTACTGGAAAGTTGATTTTCAGTTATTTCGGTTCGAGTAGATGATTTTCCGTTTAGACCTCATCTTAATCCGAGTTACGGTTTAGGATCTATGGCCTCCCGAAAGTCACTACACCCTATTAACGTTGTGCTGAAATTTCTGACCTGCTCGCACTTAAACCGTCACCACGGTCAAACGAAGACGAGTTTGGTTCTGGAAATTGGTCAGTACCTAGGGGACTCATATACGGAGCCAGGGCCACTGGTCTCACCCCATTTCAGTTTGTATAGAGGTCGTGGCGACTGAACGAAGTCAGCATTTATTTCAAACTCTATTCTTGAATAAAACTTACTTTACACTTTTTGTTTAATGATGAATGATGATGGTACTTAAGACCTAATTTACATACTTTTAAACCTTTGGGAACGATTTACTGACTTAGTAACTTTTGACTTAGGTTGAGGACCTTCCGGACCAAACCACTTGCTTACTATTCCCGCGTATCGACTTTTACTACTTTCCACTGTGAGTTATAGCATCCCTTTTTACTTTAACTATTTTGGGACTGAGAATACATGCGCTTTTTACGTTTTACATACTAGGCACGAGTACTTAAACTTTATATATGTGTGGGTTATACAACGGCATAAACTTTCCCCTTAGCTCGGTAACGTTTAGTCATTGGTTTTTGAACCGGTGAACGCGAATCTTAGATATGGATCCATAGGGTTTGACATCCCCACTCGGGCTAGTAGCGCTAGCATTTAACGGGTGTTTAATACTTCGTAAACTTACGCACTCTCCAAGTGTACTTTCAGGGGGTGTTACTTACGTTAAGTTAGTTACCAAGTGCCCACGGTTATACATATACTTTTCATACTGTTTGAAACACTGAAATCTCGTGGCCTACCTTACATTACTGCTATACTTAAACTATAGCTCACCAACCTTTGTGTTGACGTTTCATACTGAAATCTCGTGGCCTACCTTACATTATTGTTATACTTAAACTATAGTTACCAAGTGCCCACGGTTATACATATACTTTTCATACTGTTTGATTGCTTCCGCTGTAGTTGCCATGCTTTGTAGACTCCCGCTGCGCTTATTAGAGATGTCTTCGCATGAAACGTTTATTTGCATTCAAACTTTATTACTTTTGAAACAATGATTTGTAACGACCTATGGGTCACGTACTATTATTAATGTCTTCTATTTGTAAAAGCATACTTTCGTATGTTAAACATTTGACGTTGGTTAAGACGTCACCTATATTCATGAATGAAAACTTATTTTGAAACCGCATATAGTATTTGACCTTGTAATGATCCCGTTGTTGATGATTCGTACACGATGGTTTTGTACGGGCCATCACAAAAATACTTATATTCAGTTAACTATTAGTGTTATATATGCGTTAAAAGTTGATCTTTTTTCAATAACAAAATGATTTAGGAGGTTATCTGCACTAAAAAGTTTATACTTTGTCTTTTGACCTGTTTCCTTTTTAAGTTTTAACTAACCTTTTTATCTGTAACCACTTAATCGGCTAACCCTAGAAGACATGGGTAAAATCATAAGAGAGAGTTCTAATATTCTAGATATACACTTTATCTATACAATTTTGTTTTTCTTTCTTAAAAGTGATTTTTTTTGTTATGATATAATTGTAATGTATTACAGCTTTACACTTTTTATATTTCAATGTTCTTTTATAACAACCTACTGAAAACCAAATTGTATGGACTAAATATCAAAACTTCATAAAAAGGTCAATAAAACTGTCAATTACCAAAACCCATTAGACAAAAATGATTTCCTACCTTCGAACCAACTATTTTTGGGTGGCGATTCAGTCAAAACTTCAGTATCATTGTTATCACCATTAGACCTTTCAGAATAATCCTTCAAATGACGTTGTTCGATCTTATTCACGTTATCTTTATACAACTATAAAAACAATGAATTAATTTGATTGTTTAGCTTATGAACATGCATCCGTAGAAAAACCAACGCTGAAGATGGATACTTCCCGTAGTTCACAGCAGCTAATCAGAGCTGAAAATACGTCAAAGATCTTTTTTGCACTCATGGTGTTTTATTCAACTGAAATTGATAATAATTGTGGACTGCAACGTGTGATGTTTCATTTAGGGTTTTGCCAGTGTTTTTAGTTTTTGTTGCTATTACAGTATTTGAAAGAGATATTAATGATACATCATCCGAATAGCGTATGCAAATACATTAAGGATACCTCTTACAGGTAAAACCAATCGCCATAAACGTTAAATGCCATAAAACCATGAATATGTTTAACACCGGATAGCGCATAAAAATAGCTACACGCAGCGTTAGCGCATAAGCCCTACATGATGCAGTGACATACGTCATCCAAACGAAGGCCATGTAAACATCATGTTCCGAATATTCTGGATTGACCAGTCAACTCCGAATCTTTAGGGTTGGCTAGCCAATTAGATTGTGACTCGTGTCACAAAGAGGTCAAGCTTTAGACTTCCTCTACAAATAGGTCAAGCTTTAGACTTCCTCTAAGGTGTTTCTCTCTAGAAGTCTAAGCAAGGTAGCTAACCAGATTCAAGCTTTATTCGGATCCGGTAATCATCGTTAAACGGAGAGCGACTTTCAGTTAAGCCGTTGATGGAACGTGATCTAGTCTGCACCGTATTTTACCCACTAGCCGGTATAAGTACGATCAGATATCGAGAAGAGAAGTAATGGCCAATCAACTCACCAAATGAGATGTTCTATACAATAATTTGGCACTTGATTGGCGTATCAGCTAAAGAGAGAAAGGCCAGGAAACCTCATACCTGCTCGTTCACAGGAGACTACTCAAAGCGCGGTACCATATGATATTAAACGCTGATAGTTGGCATAAAGATTTGGTAGAAACAAACCTTGAAAGCATTTAAAAACTTGTTTACTATTGTTTAATTAAATCCAGAAAATGATTCATCAAAAGTAACTACTGTATAAAACAAATAACTATTGTCCCAGTAGCAACAACACTTTTAACTTATCCCAAGTCCATTTTTACATGTTTCATTAGCTCGTTGGCACTACGATGAAGAAGAAAGATATCTCAAACCTCTGACGAATATGTTTTCTCAGTGAGATTCGTCGTTGATCCTTCCCACAACTCGTTTAGCTCCTTTCTTGACCAGGAGATCACTACTATGGGTCCAAGCGTCGATGGAACCTACACCAAATTACAAGGTTAACAGCCAATTACAAGTGTCAATTTTGACAAGTTTGCTGAAATGATGGTCGATATGGGTTGCTTATGTTTGATCTCAAACGGGTCAGATATAATTAGCTAAAAAGGCAACACGTCAAATGGGGTAAACATATAGAAATTTTCCAAAGTGTATTTGTTCTGCATACAACTTATGCATCACGTAATGTGAATTCTGAATTATTATTGTAGGTCTACAATCTTTGTAATCACAATAAACACATCAACTATTATCACAAAAAGTCCAAAAGTATATAACAAAAATCTTGCTTGTCAATCCATATTGACCAACCTGATAAGTTTCAGCAATACCCAATTTTGACCTATTACCCACCCACTTTGTCACCTCTAACTCATATTGCTTGAATGACAGTCAAACCAAGGTTGGAAAAGTCCTGAGACGGAGAGGGGTCGGTAGGCACTTTAGAACGACTAGTCGGTCGAGTCGGGACTAGTCGGACGTTGCAACGTAAATATTTCAAACATATATGTAGGGCACAAAATCTAAATAATAAAAATATTAGAAATTTGACCTAACTTTGATCAACCTTGACTTTGACTGACTCAAACCGACTTTGACCTGATTTTTAGCGTTGACCGACTAATTAGACATTTTAGGGCGAAGCAGTACGGGCTAGTCACCAACAAACCGACTAGTCGTCTAACTAGTCGACCGAGACGCCGTCGTTTACAACACTGACTCTAACTTGAACCAAAGAACATAAGGGAAACAACCAACTAAATATACACGCAAAGAATATATATTACCTACTTGAACCAAAGTACTCGATGTGGTTGAAAACTTAAGATATGTAAAAACTAACCCTGTTAGTTAAACTAATCATCAACAAAATGGGGGTAGCCCAAGTTACAGTTAATAACTTATAGAAATAGAATAGAGTACGTCTTGTTAAATCAAGCTACTCTATCTCGCAAAGGATTACAATGGTTTCAATAGTTTCATACCAAATATAGAAGTGCAGGTTGCGGAGAATGAGTAAGAATTCCAACTGCCAACGCAGATACTAATCCAATAGCATATCCAAAAGTAGCATACCATATGTATTTTCGACCTTTCTGACTAGTACTATTAGATATATCCAACACGCTTGCAATCTCCTTATCTTTTCGGTGATCAAAACACAAAACTAATGCCAGAAGCATAGAAGGAATAGCCTGCCAAAAAAAAAAAAAAAAACAAAAAAAAACAAAAAAAAACTCTTAACAATACGATATACGCACATCGTAGAAGAATAAAATAAAGTTTAAATCTTTATACCATATCACCAAGACCAAGCATCATGAAATCACTAGCAGCATTACCCGGTACAATACCACCCAATAAGTTCCTTGGAAATACAATTTTAACAGGCAACTCGAGCTTTTTCGCAATCAATTGCAACCCGGGAAGACTTAAAGAATTTGCAACCGTATGAACAGGGTTAGAAGCTTGTTGTGTTGCTACTGCAACCATAACATTCGCACCAAAAAACATCTCCGAAAAGAATACCCAAAATATATCGTATACAAATAAGCAGACAAGTAGCATTGCACAAACTTTAATATTAGGCAGACGAACATGACTCACAAACGCAACACAAAGTGAAATGCCCAACATATTGTTCAATATCCAGTGCCCGGAAACAAGCCATGCTGCAACTGTACTGATGCATAAAAACAACAAAAGCGCTTGTATTCGAGTAAAAGACTTGGAGCAACAACGAGACACAAACGGATCAGAAAGATTGAAATGTGACTTGACATGAACCATATAAGGCGAAAAGACAAAATAAAGAGACGATATGGAGGCAATTGTAGTAAAAGCAGTAAGCAGTTGTGAGACAGATGAGAATAAGTAAAACATGGTAATTAGACTTAACGAACTCATAACGGGGATCATGAGCGCTTGAGATTTGTCTAACGTGATTGATGCTTCAGACAAATCACGATTCTTTTCCATTTCTTTCCCGTAATTTAATGCTCGGAAAGCTGATCCAAACGTCACAGCAATAGCAGTCAAAATAAGAGTAAGTGGAGCCGGTTCCATAAGAAACACAAGTTTCCATAAAGGCTCCATAATTATGTCACTAAACCACAATAATCAGAAGCAAAACTTGATATAGCAACCGTGCATGTACACCAAATCACAATTTCAGAAGCACAATAACCAAAGGACATTAGCTTCTAGAAGAGATGAATTGACCTATGTACCCTGAAATTAAAAGATAGTTAACTACAATGTATTAGCCAACTGATCGCTTAAAGATAGTTATCGTTAAATAAACACAGTTCTACGACATCCACACATATTTCAGCCACATGTTCATGAGAAAAAGCTACTTATATCTAATTACATGTAACATGTATCATCAACATATGTTCAATTATAACGTATCTAACTTGACACAAATTGCTAGAATATGTACTGAATTTTCGAACTTACCTTTAATGTACTAACCTTTCAATTCTTTTCTAACTGTATGTATCCAAGCTACAAATTATAAACAGGTAATGTGGCGCAGGTTTTGCAAAATTTTACAAAAAATTAAATTTTTACCGATTAACCGATGATTAAGTCACTGGATTCATACAAAAATAGCATTTTTCCCTTATAAATTAAATAAAAATGAAAAGGAACTTGCAAATTACCGAAATTTACAAACAACTCTAAAAATATGATCGTGAAATAATTAGGGTTTATTAGTTTAACAACAAAATTCACTACCACCAGTTGCTAATATTATAAGCAGTCAACATTCAAAAGTCAATGCAACTCAGATCAAAACATAAAATTAACACACCTAATCTAGGGCTCACAATTCAATGTACAGATACAGTAATTCGCAACATATTTCCAACAGAATTACATATAATTGTACAATTACCTCTATACTGATGCTCAATTAACATGAAAAGTGTATGATTATACAAAGTAAAACCACACATAGCAGAAATAGTATACCAAAAAAATGTAAGCTCGTGAATTTAGGCATTTTGTTTTTGTGTGTGATTGTGAACAGATATGTCTGATATATGAAGAAAAAAGGGACTTACGTTACACATGAATAAGTTGAAATTGAATCGGTGGATTTATTCATGAATGGTGAAGCAAACAAAAAGAAGTGTTAATGAGTGCACCCAAAGTAATATCGTCTTCTTTGTTTTTGTTGTTTTGGTTTTATTTACGTAAATAACCCTTAAGTTTGGTGCTCAGTTCACATTTGTACAAACTTTTCGAAAAATGATTAAAAACAACTGCGTAAATGATATGATCTCACATTGACTAAAGAACAAACTAGTTGGTGTCTTATACGGGTGGGTGTCCCCTACTCCTTCAAGCTGACTTTTGGGAGTGAGTTCTACACTTCTCCTTCTAAGGTTGATACATCATGCATGCCTAACGTGGGATAGGCTTGTATCATTGGTGCTTTCATCGAGAGATCCCATCTTTCGAGATCCTAACACCTCGGAGTGGTGGTCTATGAAGTGGTGGCTTGGACCGGAAGAGAGGGTGCTAACCGTGACCAACATAGCCGTGACCAACGAGGCCTCGGAGTGGTGGCTTGGACCGAAAGAAAGGGTGCCAACCATGACCAACGAGGAAGTTGGATCTTTAAAGGGTGGGATATTGATATGATCCCACATTGACAAGAGAACAAACTAGTTGGTGCCTTATAAGGGTGGGTGTCCCCTCCTCCTTCAAGCTGGCTTTTGTGAGTGATTTCTACACTTCCCCTTCTAAGGTTTATGCATGCCTAGCGTGGGATAGGCTTGTATCAGTAAATAAGAAGATTTTGACATTTTTTTCAAACATAATTTTATATTGCATTAGATAAAAACTAGATGGAGGTCTGTTGGTCGGCCAGATAATTGCGCTGAAAAAACGGAATTTTTGAAAAAATATAAAAAATGCTAAATGATAAAATAGCTTACGTCAACATAACATCAGTATCTGAATAAACCTAAGGTATTAATTGAATCAACCCTGGGCGACAAAGAGAATATCTCGATTGGGGAGAGAACGAGAAAATACCATATAACTCAATATATCTGACAAGTCGCACTATATGTCAATTCAAGATACATCTTTTCTCTCTACGACTTTTAAAAGGTACTTTGAAAACACCAATAAGCATTAAACGAAAGAAAAAAAAACTGTATGTTTTACTTTGATGTGAAAGCGTATCAAATCTTTTATTATCTTTTATCTTTATAATGAAATTACGGTACTTTATTCTACTCTAGTTTTATTCATAAAATAATATTAAAAATTTTTATAAAGAAAATTAGAATAAAGGGAAAAATTATTACGAATAATGTCCTCTAATAATGAATAAGTGTGAGCACATTTGCTCATTGGAACGACATTAACCTCCCCATTGCGGATTGGTAGTTATCGAGTATAGAATAAATCTACCCCTCATGAGATTTTAACATATATACCATTCTTAACTTTTTAAATCACATATTAATCCACTTAAAGTGAATAATATCATATATACACATTTTAATCACTTAAATGCTTCATATATACCATTACTAAATTCTAATATCAGCTAAAACCTACAACAATTTTAATAACTACTAATTAAAATTTTATTGATCATTGTGGTTTAAGATTTAGAGTTAAAGTTTGGGGTTAGAGTTTAATATTTAGAATTTATAAGTTTAGGGTTTTAAGATTAAGGTTTAGAGTTTAAAATCTAAGGTTTAGCATTTAGAGTTTAAGGTTTAAAGTTTTGACTTTAGGGTTCAAGATTTAGAGTTTGATAAAAAAAATTTTAATGAAATGGGCAATTATGAAAGATTTTAGTATTTAGTTTGGGTATATTTGAAATTATACTATTTAGTTGAGTATATATATATATATATATATATATATATATATATATATATATATATATATATATATATATATATATAAGGTTGCAAAATTCGCTATTGGGGGATTAATCGGTCGAGACTTTAGAAGGATTAGTCGGTAATTCGGAGATTAATCGGATTGTACTTTATACATTTAAATATTAAATTTTAAAAATTATATGTGTAAATATAGAAAATACCATAAATATAAAAATAAACTATTACATAATTGTTTAAATTTATTCATTTTGCTCGAAAACTATAAAGTTGTAGTTTAAATTCATATTAAAATGTTAACTATTTTTACTTTGACCGACTTATATTGTCAAATTCGATTTTGACCCATCAATTGACATTGAGCGTTTAATTAAACGGATTTTTGAAGTTCGAAACGGATTACTCTTAAAAATGATTAATCGGGGATTAATCGGCGAGTAATCGGGTTTTTTACAACACTATATGTGTGTGTGTGTGTGTGTGTGTGTGTGTGTGTGTGTGTTATATTTTCAAAGTTACGAGCAAGAAATATGAGATTCACATCTAATTGAATTTGATTATCAATGATAATAATCTTCATATATGAACACTCTAAATAATAATTATCGTATTAACCTTTTATATCAATAAACTAAATACTCCCTATGTCACAACATTATCGTCTCCCGACAGAAGTCACACAATTAACAAAAAAAAACTACCATGTGTACTTTTTGTTAACTTTTTACTACTCCTTACTTTCTATCAAAAATTTTTATTTTACATGTATTGAATAAAGACATAAAAGAGCTTTAATTAATATTCTTATATATTTGTGGAATTCAAAAATTAATTTGGGATAACTCAAGAAGGAACGGTGGACAATAAATATGAGACGGGGGAAAAATATAATTGTATGATAGATATTCTGGATATAATTTAAAGATCGTATTATAAAAATGAAGGTGCTTAAAAGGTTAATAAAATGAAGGTGTTGTTGTATTGATGGTGATCTGACTTCTCGTAAGGGATAATAGGGGTTCGACTTTTACGAGCTGCAAAATATTTTCCTTTAGGTTACCCGCACATTTCACAGGCCTCAGAGGTCCCCATAAGTCTTGCATTTGAGCCTCACCCGAAGGGATGCTACCACACCCGATGCCCGAGTGAATTCGCCGTGGTGGTTTCCTCCTGAGGGACGGTAGGACAGTAATTGTTTGTCTACAGAAATGATCGAGTGGGTGGGTTCCAACAACGCATTTGAACCTCCTTTAGTGACTCTTAATCGTTGTTCAAAAAAGTATAGATTATTCTAACTCTAAATGATACAATAATACTTATGATTCAAAAATTATAATTATAAATAATACTAAAAAAATATAACATTCAATTCCTCAAACTTATGATATTTCGTATTCTTCTCTAACTTTTTATTTTTTCTATTTTCACCTTCACAGTTTTAAATCTTAATTTTTTTTACCGTTTTATACTTTTCATTTATCCTTAAACCTTATTTAAATATATGTTATTTTTATTTTCTTTAACATTAACATAATATAATAATATTACAATCAAATATATAATATATTATTTTCAATTATATTTAAATTTAATTTTATTAAAAAATATATAACTAGCTGCTTGTCTAAAAAATGATAAATTATTAAATTTTTACTATCAATATAATTAAATTTATGAAACATATTCTTATATCCTTAAAATATTATAATCAAACAAAACAAATTAGTACCATTAATTTAGAAATAAAAACATAAAATTATAAATTTATAAACTATCATATTTATAAGTGTATAGTGTAGGTAAACTGGTAAAAAAAAAAATCAGGAATTACATTTCAATCAGAACAATTGTTTGTTTTTCTGAAGATATAAGATAAAAGAGTATCCTTGTTTATCTACAAACTCGCATACTTAGAAATATGTTTCCAACTGCTACAGATATGGTTAAGTTATTTTGCAAACATAAAACCAAACATTGTTCACTATTCAGCATACATACATTTAGGCTACATTTTCTTTACCGACATAGTCCGCAAATATTGATCATACAAAAACATTTTAAAAACAAATAGCAAATAAACGCTTACTAGCATCCAGAGGCGAAAATGGTATGGGGCAAGGGGGGGCGGGCGCCCCCAGTGGATTTTTTTTTCAGTGTAAAAATTTTGGGTTTTTCGACTTTGCCCCCGGTGGATTTTTTTTTTGCCCCCAAACCTACATATTTTGCCCCAAAATCTTCAAATTTTGCCCCAAAATCTCCAACTTTTACCCCAAAATCTTCAAATTTTGTCCAAAAAAATTGCTACGGTTTAAAAATTTTTTTTTTGCCCCCAGTGAAAAAAATCATAGTTTCGCCTGTGCTAGCATCTAATGCAAAATACTACCACCACGTAAACTACATCGTGCACATATAATAATTATAAGATGCAACCGTCAAATTATAAGATGCAATTGTCAAATTATAATGCAATCGCCAAACACATACAATAATATTGTCAAAACATCTTACCGCAAACAAAAGGTGGTCATGCACCAATGCACGATGGGTCCATCATCTCGTTATAAACAATAGTTGAATTTGTATACATAATCAACATTACTAATAAAAATCACAAATCTAAGCATCAACTTATTGAGCGAAAGGATGAATAACTTCTTCACGATCAATCAAAATCGCACTCATTTTTTTCTTCATCTACAACGATTATTAAGACTACATGTAACTATTCTTTTAAAACACTTTGTATCATCTCTTTCCCTCTCTTAAGAGTTTAAAATAATATTTTTTTTTTCTCATATCGTCAAATTTAATGTAAACTTTTTAAGATTAAACTTTGGGAGCTTAGATAAATCAAATCAATCTCTATACCATGATTCAGCCCAATCAATTTAACCACTGGAAATTTCGGAACCTCGAGAAAGGTATAATATTTTTAGGCGTCAGTTTTTTTTTTTTTTTTTTTTTTAAAGCAAAATATTATTATTATTACTCAAAAGTTCGCAGCAATACAAGAATTTTACAAGTCGTAGAGATACCGAGATAGCATCCTACATCATCAACGAAGCTATACACACTAGATCAAAAACGCACAAAGACATTACATCAACACTTTTTATGGACAATGAAGCCAATCTTGCCATTCGATTTTCCTCTCTTTTCATCGCTTCGCAATCCATTCGTAGCTCTTAACTTGTATCTCACTAAGCGCGATCGGCGGTGACCAACTAGCCTTTTTGAAGACCTTTTGATTCCTATTTTTCCAAATTTGATAGCAACATGTCCATTCCACCGCTTGCCAAATTTTGCTTCCCACATCGGAACATTGGATAGGACAAGAACCGCAAAGGAGATTCCGGAAAGAAAGGTTGACCGAACCGAAACCCCACCAAGCAAGAACCTTCCGCCAAATACTCAAAGCATGCTCGCACTCGATTATAGAATGTTTAACCGTTTCCACATAGTCATTGCAAAGAGGGCAAAGAACGGAATTAAGATCAATACCCCTTTTGTCAAATTCAACAAAAACGGGTAGTCTTTCCCTCTTTGCCCTCCATACAAATACACCCACTTTTTTTTGGAACAAGAATGTTTTGCATAGTCGCCAAAGAATTCCCACTTGAAGGATACACATTTGTCATAAGTTCTTTTGTTAACTTTTTTGTAGAGAATTTACAGCATCCACTTAGTTTCCAATACCAAGAATCTTCTTTATCCGGGTCCATTTTAACCGAAGATAATAAATCCTCTAAACCTTCCAATTCATCTTTTGTTCTTCCCGTAAACAAACGTGTCCAATCCCACTTAAATGTCGGTTTATTCCCAACCCAAGCTACTCAATCCGAAACCGTGGAATGAATGTTCGGTTCAAGTCGCACCAATCTTTTGAAAATCTCCTTTAGCGGCCTATCCGAGATCCAAATGTCCTCCCAAAATTTTGTGTTGGTTCCATTCCCGATTATCTTTGCAAAAGACTTGGTAAACTCTGTGCCAGTGTTATCAATCTCGATACATGCTTTGACAATGTTACTCCACGTAGAGTTAGCAACATAATTAGTATTATTCCCACCTAAGCCGAGAAGCCCCGAACCCCCATAAATGCTTTTTATAACACTAACCCACAAGGAAGTGGTTTCGGATAAGAACCTCCACCACCACTTGCCGATTAGTGCTAAGTTTTTGCAATTAAGAGAACCCATGTTAAGACCACCATCAGCCCATGGACGAATGGCATCCTCCTATTTAACCCACGAGATTTTTTTCTCGTCACCCGACGCACCCCAAAAAAAATTTCGTCTCACACACTCAAGTTTTTTAAGCACGGTAGGCAAGCACGGAAGAGCGAAAAGTAATACAACGGTAGACTATTCAAAACTGAATTAACGAGAGTTAAACGTCCCCCGAAAGACATCGCACGCACTTTCCAATCCGAAAGTCTTTTTTCAAATTTTTCCATCACCGGTTTCCAACTTGAAGATTTTCTCATATTCGCACCAATTGGTAAACCAAGATACGTGATTGGGAAGGAACCTGCCTTGCATCCAAAAATATTAGTCATATCCTCAACCTCTTTTTGATCCACCCCTATCCCGAAAAGATTGCTTTTGTTGTAGTTGACTTTTAGACCGGAACTAAGTTCAAAACATTTCAGAAGCTTCATGAGATTATCGATGTTATCAAGGCTCCAAGTACCAAAGAACATAATATCATCTGCATACTGTAAATGTGAGATAGGTATCTTTTCTATTAACTTTATCTGAGAAAAGAATGAGACTGTTTTTTTTAGGGTGGCATTCAAGTAAGAGAGAAAGAAATCCTAATCAGACTACAAGTGGGACTAGAAGCAAATGTCGTTATTCGGGTGAAGTTGTTAGAAAGATAACTAGTTCAAACAATAATATTCGTGAGAAAAATGCACTTTTCTAAAATATGTTTTATTCATCAAATAGCAAGTAAATATTTCTGAGTTCAAATTCTTATCTGGGATTATTTCAATCTCCAAAATCAAAATTTATATTTTCTAAAAAAATATAACCTTTTACAGCCAAACATTCTCAAGGGTTATAAATTAAATTAAAATTCTTCTTAAATTGGGAGGTATTAGTTGACTTTAACTATATGTGGGCGTTTTTTTCTATAATCTTGACCATTCATGTTGGACTTTTTTTTGGGCCATGAAAGACTTGTTTTTTTGCTTTAAAAAAACTTTTGCCAACTACCATCGACATTCGACACTCGTATTGTATTACTCGTTCAATCCACAAATGTATAAATAAATTTTGAAATTTTCTGACGAAAACTCTTAAAATCGTCGTTAAGAAATAAATGTATACATTAAATAGTGGTATATTTGAAATTAGTTATTTTAATAGGATAGTGGTTATTAGAGCACCAGGAGTCGTGCTATTTTTTCACCGTTAACTGAATTTAACGTCGGGGATGGTGGTGGTGCCGACTCCCCGCCGGCGTTAAACCGGCGTTAAAGGCCACCGTTTTTGGCCGCCCGTCGGCTGGGTAACGATGTGTCGTTGCCTTTTTTTTTTTTTTTTTCATTTTCTTTCTTTATTTTCTGTTTTTTTTATTTATTTATTTTGTTTTGTTTTTTGTTTGGTTGCAGACAAAGGGAGGAAGAAGATGATGAGATGCTGAATACGTTGTTTTTTATTTTTATTTTTTTTTTTTTTTATTGAATACATTAGGTTTAATTGTGACTTTTAAGTGGGCCAAAATGGGCCAATTAGTTCATTAAGAATTTGGGCCAAAATTTTATCTTTTTTAATTAAATCATCATAATTAAATTATTGTTATATATATATATATATATATATATATATATATATATATATATATATATATATATATATATATATATATATATTAGTTACACAAATTAAAAAGTAAATAAAAAGATTATAAGTTAATTAAATAATATTTAATTAAATTATTATATATTCATTAAAATAAATAATTAAAATTAAAATTTAATAATTAAATAATGATTTAACACTGAGATTTAACACTGAACCATTTCTCCTGTTTTGACCTCAGTGTTAAATCCAGTGTTAAATTTAACACTGAGATTTAACACCAAACGACTCCCTGTGCTTTTATAGTGTACAAATAAAAGTAGCATGATTTAATTTTTTAATGACAATTCTTAAGGTTGTCATTAGAAAATTTCATAAATCTTTATGTTAAAGGTCTAAAGATAGTTTTAAGGGTGTTTTGGGTCATCACTCATCAAAGTGGTAGGTGTGTCCTGGTGCTAGAATGGTTTCTTGAGACGGGTCTTCCCTCGAAGTTTTCTACGCGATGGTGTTTCGTAAGTTTCAGCGGATTTCAATTGTGTTCACCTTCAATCTGCTATGCGTCGATTCTCCGGTGAAGCTCTCGGTACCGTATAGGTCGCAAAAAAACGAAGGTGGTTGATGGTCCTTTTAGGTTTGTGCATTACTTGTTTTAGTATGGTTTCAATGTTAGTATGATCGACTCATTAGAGTTTCAATTACTTTGTAGTTCAATGCAGATGATACATTGTGGTAGTTCAGTTACATCGTAAGATCTGTCATATAGATAGCGTTCACATCAAATGAGTATAGTAAAGGGACCAACGGAGTAATAAAGTCTTTTTTGTTCTTTTTAATAAAATACATAGTAATCAAGATAATTATTCTGATGAGTATTTCTGATATTGTAATCAAGATAATTCGTATGTAATGTTGAGTAACTGACAACTTTTTTTTTTGGAAAGGCAAGCTTTGCATTAGTGTATATTTATTTCAACGACACTCATCATTTGCACACACATGCGTTCGGGAGGAAACCCGAAACGCATTACAGGAACCCAATCCTTTAACCATCTCGAGGGGTAGGCGGGCCAGGTTTGAATCCTGAATGGATCCGGGAGAAAATCCCCTGGGGTCAATCTGAATATCCATATTTCAGGCAGATTAATTAATAGGATGGACAAAGCGAGACTCAGACCCATAACCTAACTCCAAGCTTCATAACCTAACTCCTAGCTTTAACACACAAGATGAAGGAGATGTCGTTGAAGCAATGCTTCGTTGAAAACTGAAGAGCTTTTATATCATACGAATTGTAAATACGAATTGTAATGTAGGCATTCTTTTATTCAAATGCTTTTCGACATGCGTGCCAAACAATTATTTTGGCAATTTTTGTCTACATTTGGGTTCACACAAGCGTCCAACTAATAAATGGGTAAGATCAAAACTTATTTGTTCACTTATTGCAAATGGTTTATTCTTTAGTATCGAGCTGTATTATTTAATTAGATTAGATTGTTCATTTAGATGATAAATCAAGAAAAATGGATAATTTATACGGAGTATCATGTTTGACAACAATTTTTTTTTTTTTTTTTTTTTTTT